>NW_028227287.1:0-1258948 GCF_978045245.1 Mus caroli | reverse complement strand
TGCGTTTCTTATATTCTAAGTTTTTCAGTGCAACTCACTCATATACTATGTACTACACTGTGCGTTTCTTATACTCTAAGTTTTTCAGTGCAACTCACTCATATACTATGTATTACACTGTGCGTTTCTTATATTCTAAGTTTTTCAGTGCAACTCACTCATATACTATGTACTACACTGTGCATTTCGTGTAATGCCGGTTTTTCAGTAAATTCTAAGTTTTTCAGTGCAACTCACTCATATACTATGTACTACACTATGCGTTTCTTATATTCTAAGTTTTTCAGTGCAACTCACTCATATACTATGTACTACACTGTGCGTTTCTTATATTCTAAGTTTTTCAGTGCAACTCACTCATATACTATGTACTACACTGTGCATTTCGTGTAATGCTGGTTTTTCTGTAAATTCTAAGTTTTTCAGTGCAACTCACTCATATACTCTGTACTACACTGTGCGTTTCTTATATTCTAAGTTTTTCAGTGCAACACACTCATATACTATGTACTACACTGTGCGTTTCTTATATTCTAAGTTTTTCAGTGCAACTCACTCATATACTATGTACTACACTGTGCGTTTCTTATATTCTAAGTTTTTCAGTGCAACTCACTCATATACTATGTACTACACTGTGCGTTTCTTATATTCTAAGTTTTTCAGTGCAACTCACTCATATACTATGTACTACACTGTGCGTTTCTTATATTCTAAGTTTTTCAGTGCAACTCACTCATATACTATGTACTACACTGTGCGTTTCTTATATTCTAAGTTTTTCAGTGCAACTCACTCATATACTATGTACTACACTGTGCGTTTCTTATATTCTAAGTTTTTCAGTGCAACTCACTCATATACTATGTACTATACTGTGCGTTTCTTATATTCTAAGTTTTTCAGTGCAACTCACTCATATACTATGTACTACACTGTGCGTTTCTTATATTCTAAGTTTTTCAGTGCAACTCACTCATATACTATGTACTACACTGTGCGTTTCTTATATTCTAAGTTTTTCAGTGCAACTCACTCATATACTATGTACTACAATGTGCGTTTCTTATATTCTAAGTTTTTCAGTGCAACTCACTCATATACTATGTACTACACTGTGCGTTTCTTATATTCTAAGTTTTTCAGTGCAACTCACTCATATACTATGTACTATACTGTGCGTTTCTTATATTCTTAGTTTTTCAGTGCAACTCACTCATATACTATGTACTACACTGTGCGTTTCTTATATTCTAAGTTTTTCAGTGCAACTCACTCATATACTATGTACTACACTGTGCGTTTCTTATATTCTTAGTTTTTCAGTGCAACTCACTCATATACTATGTACTACACTGTGCGTTTCTTATATTCTAAGTTTTTCAGTGCAACTCACTCATATACTATGTACTACACTGTGCGTTTCTTATATTCTAAGTTTTTCAGTGCAACTCACTCATATACTATGTACTACACTGTGCGTTTCTTATATTCTAAGTTTTTCAGTGCAACTCACTCATATACTATGTACTACACTGTGCGTTTCTTATATTCTAAGTTTTTCAGTGCAACTCACTCATATACTATGTACTACACTGTGCGTTTCTTATATTCTTAGTTTTTCAGTGCAACTCACTCATATACTATGTACTACACTGTGCGTTTCTTATATTCTAAGTTTTTCAGTGCAACTCACTCATATACTATGTACTACACTGTGCGTTTCTTATATTCTAAGTTTTTCAGTGCAACTCACTCATATACTATGTACTACACTGTGCGTTTCTTATATTCTAAGTTTTTCAGTGCAACTCACTCATATACTATGTACTACACTGTGCGTTTCTTATACTCTAAGTTTTTCAGTGCAACTCACTCATATACTATGTATTACACTGTGCGTTTCTTATATTCTAAGTTTTTCAGTGCAACTCACTCATATACTATGTACTACACTGTGCATTTCGTGTAATGCCGGTTTTTCAGTAAATTCTAAGTTTTTCAGTGCAACTCACTCATATACTATGTACTACACTATGCGTTTCTTATATTCTAAGTTTTTCAGTGCAACTCACTCATATACTATGTACTACACTGTGCGTTTCTTATATTCTAAGTTTTTCAGTGCAACTCACTCATATACTATGTACTACACTGTGCATTTCGTGTAATGCTGGTTTTTCTGTAAATTCTAAGTTTTTCAGTGCAACTCACTCATATACTCTGTACTACACTGTGCGTTTCTTATATTCTAAGTTTTTCAGTGCAACACACTCATATACTATGTACTACACTGTGCGTTTCTTATATTCTAAGTTTTTCAGTGCAACTCACTCATATACTATGTACTACACTGTGCGTTTCTTATATTCTAAGTTTTTCAGTGCAACTCACTCATATACTATGTACTACACTGTGCGTTTCTTATATTCTAAGTTTTTCAGTGCAACTCACTCATATACTATGTACTACACTGTGCGTTTCTTATATTCTAAGTTTTTCAGTGCAACTCACTCATATACTATGTACTACACTGTGCGTTTCTTATATTCTAAGTTTTTCAGTGCAACTCACTCATATACTATGTACTACACTGTGCGTTTCTTATATTCTAAGTTTTTCAGTGCAACTCACTCATATACTATGTACTACACTGTGCGTTTCTTATATTCTAAGTTTTTCAGTGCAACTCACTCATATACTATGTACTACACTGTGCGTTTCTTATATTCTAAGTTTTTCAGTGCAACTCACTCATATACTATGTACTACACTGTGCGTTTCTTATATTCTAAGTTTTTCAGTGCAACTCACTCATATACTATGTACTACAATGTGCGTTTCTTATATTCTAAGTTTTTCAGTGCAACTCACTCATATACTATGTACTACACTGTGCGTTTCTTATATTCTAAGTTTTTCAGTGCAACTCACTCATATACTATGTACTATACTGTGCGTTTCTTATATTCTTAGTTTTTAAGTGCAACTCACTCATATACTATGTACTACACTGTGCGTTTCTTATATTCTAAGTTTTTCAGTGCAACTCACTCATATACTATGTACTACACTGTGCGTTTCTTATATTCTAAGTTTTTCAGTGCAACTCACTCATATACTATGTACTACACTGTGCGTTTCTTATATTCTAAGTTTTTCAGTGCAACTCACTCATATACTATGTACTACACTGTGCGTTTCTTATATTCTAAGTTTTTCAGTGCAACTTACTCATATACTATGTACTACACTGTGCATTTCGTGTAATGCTGGTTTTTCTGTAAATTCTAAGTTTTTCAGTGCAACTCACTCATATACTATGTACTACACTGTGCGTTTCTTATATTCTAAGTTTTTCAGTGCAACTCACTCATATACTATGTACTACACTGTGCGTTTCTTATATTCTAAGTTTTTCAGTGCAACTCACTCATATACTATGTACTACAATGTGCGTTTCTTATATTCTAAGTTTTTCAGTGCAACTCACTCATATACTATGTACTACACTGTGCGTTTCTTATATTCTAAGTTTTTCAGTGCAACTCACTCATATACTATGTACTACACTGTGCGTTTCTTATATTCTAAGTTTTTCAGTGCAACTCACTCATATACTATGTACTACACTGTGCGTTTCTTATATTCTAAGTTTTTCAGTGCAACTCACTCATATACTATGTACTACACTGTGCGTTTCTTATATTCTTAGTTTTTCAGTGCAACTCATTCATATACTATGTACTACACTGTGCGTTTCTTATATTCTAAGTTTTTCAGTGCAACTCACTCATATACTATGTACTACACTGTGCGTTTCTTATATTCTAAGTTTTTCAGTGCAACTCACTCATATACTATGTACTACACTGTGCGTTTCTTATATTCTAAGTTTTTCAGTGCAACTCACTCATATACTATGTACTACACTGTGCCTTTCTTATACTCTAAGTTTTTCAGTGCAACTCACTCATATACTATGTATTACACTGTGCGTTTCTTATATTCTAAGTTTTTCAGTGCAACTCACTCATATACTATGTACTACACTGTGCATTTCGTGTAATGCCGGTTTTTCAGTAAATTCTAAGTTTTTCAGTGCAACTCACTCATATACTATGTACTACACTGTGCGTTTCTTATATTCTAAGTTTTTCAGTGCAACTCACTCATATACTATGTACTACACTGTGCGTTTCTTATATTCTAAGTTTTTCAGTGCAACTCACTCATATACTATGTACTACACTGTGCGTTTCTTATATTCTAAGTTTTTCAGTGCAACTCACTCATATACTATGTACTACACTGTGCGTTTCTTATATTCTAAGTTTTTCAGTGCAACTCACTCATATACTATGTACTACACTGTGCGTTTCTTATATTCTAAGTTTTTCAGTGCAACTCACTCATATACTATGTACTACACTGTGCATTTCGTGTAATGCTGGTTTTTCTGTAAATTCTAAGTTTTTCAGTGCACCTCACTCATATACTGAGTACTACACTGTGCGTTTCTTATATTCTAAGTTTTTCAGTGCAACTCACTCATATACTATGTACTATTTCTTATATTCTAAGTTTTTCAGTGCAACTCACTCATATACTATGTACTACAATGTGCGTTTCTTATATTCTAAGTTTTTCAGTGCAACTCACTCATATACTATGTACTACACTGTGCGTTTCTTATATTCTAAGTTTTTCAGTGCAACTCACTCATATACTATGTACTACACTGTGCGTTTCTTATATTCTAAGTTTTTCAGTGCAACTCACTCATATACTATGTACTACACTGTGCGTTTCTTATATTCTAAGTTTTTCAGTGCAACTCACTCATATACTATGTACTACACTGTGCGTTTCTTATATTCTAAGTTTTTCAGTGCAACTCACTCATATACTATGTACTACACTGTGCGTTTCTTATATTCTAAGTTTTTCAGTGCAACTCACTCATATACTATGTACTACACTGTGCGTTTCTTATATTCTAAGTTTTTCAGTGCAACTCACTCATATACTATGTACTACACTGTGCGTTTCTTATATTCTAAGTTTTTCAGTGCAACTCACTCATATACTATGTACTACACTGTGCGTTTCTTATATTCTTAGTTTTTCAGTGCAACTTACTCATATACTATGTACTACACTGTGCGTTTCTTATATTCTAAGTTTTTCAGTGCAACTCACTCATATACTATGTACTACACTGTGCGTTTCTTATATTCTAAGTTTTTCAGTGCAACTCACTCATATACTATGTACTACACTGTGCGTTTCTTATATTCTAAGTTTTTCAGTGCAACTCACTCATATACTATGTACTACACTGTGCGTTTCTTATATTCTAAGTTTTTCAGTGCAACTCACTCATATACTATGTACTACACTGTGCGTTTCTTATATTCTAAGTTTTTCAGTGCAACTCACTCATATACTATGTACTACACTGTGCGTTTCTTATATTCTAAGTTTTTCAGTGCAACTTACTCATATACTATGTACTACACTGTGCATTTCGTGTAATGCTGGTTTTTCTGTAAATTCTAAGTTTTTCAGTGCAACTCACTCATATACTATGTACTACACTGTGCGTTTCTTATATTCTAAGTTTTTCAGTGCAACTCACTCATATACTATGTACTACACTGTGCGTTTCTTATATTCTAAGTTTTTCAGTGCAACTCACTCATATACTATGTACTACAATGTGCGTTTCTTATATTCTAAGTTTTTCAGTGCAACTCACTCATATACTATGTACTACACTGTGCGTTTCTTATATTCTAAGTTTTTCAGTGCAACTCACTCATATACTATGTACTACACTGTGCGTTTCTTATATTCTTAGTTTTTCAGTGCAACTCACTCATATACTATGTACTACACTGTGCGTTTCTTATATTCTAAGTTTTTCAGTGCAACTCACTCATATACTATGTACTACACTGTGCGTTTCTTATATTCTAAGTTTTTCAGTGCAACTCACTCATATACTATGTACTACACTGTGCGTTTCTTATATTCTAAGTTTTTCAGTGCAACTCACTCATATACTATGTACTACACTGTGCGTTTCTTATATTCTAAGTTTTTCAGTGCAACTCACTCATATACTATGTACTACACTGTGCATTTCGTGTAATGCTGGTTTTTCTGTAATTTCTAAGTTTTTCAGTGCAACTCACTCATATACTCTGTACTACACTGTGCGTTTCTTATATTCTAAGTTTTTCAGTGCAACTCACTCATATACTATGTACTACACTGTGCGTTTCTTATATTCTAAGTTTTTCAGTGCAACTCACTCATATACTATGTACTATACTGTGCGTTTCTTATATTCTTAGTTTTTCAGTGCAACTCACTCAAATACTATGTACTACACTGTGCGTTTCTTATATTCTAAGTTTTTCAGTGCAACTCACTCATATACTATGTACTACACTGTGCGTTTCTTATATTCTAAGTTTTTCAGTGCAACTCACTCATATACTATGTACTACAATGTGCGTTTCTTATATTCTAAGTTTTTCAGTGCAACTCACTCATATACTATGTACTACACTGTGCGTTTCTTATATTCTAAGTTTTTCAGTGCAACTCACTCATATACTATGTACTACACTGTGCGTTTCTTATATTCTAAGTTTTTCAGTGCAACTCACTCATATACTATGTACTACACTGTGCGTTTCTTATATTCTAAGTTTTTCAGTGCAACTCACTCATATACTATGTACTACACTGTGCGTTTCTTATATTCTTAGTTTTTCAGTGCAACTCACTCATATACTATGTACTACACTGTGCGTTTCTTATATTCTAAGTTTTTCAGTGCAACTCACTCATATACTATGTACTACACTGTGCGTTTCTTATATTCTAAGTTTTTCAGTGCAACTCACTCATATACTATGTACTACACTGTGCGTTTCTTATATTCTAAGTTTTTCAGTGCAACTCACTCATATACTATGTACTACACTGTGCGTTTCTTATATTCTAAGTTTTTCAGTGCAACTCACTCATATACTATGTACTACACTGTGCGTTTCTTATATTCTTAGTTTTTCAGTGCAACTCACTCATATACTATGTACTACACTGTGCGTTTCTTATATTCTAAGTTTTTCAGTGCAACTCACTCATATATTATGTACTACACTGTGCGTTTCTTATATTCTAAGTTTTTCAGTGCAACTCACTCATATACTATGTACTACACTGTGCGTTTCTTATATTCTAAGTTTTTCAGTGCAACTCACTCATATACTATGTACTACACTGTGCGTTTCTTATACTCTAAGTTTTTCAGTGCAACTCACTCATATACTATGTATTACACTGTGCGTTTCTTATATTCTAAGTTTTTCAGTGCAACTCACTCATATACTATGTACTACACTGTGCATTTCGTGTAATGCCGGTTTTTCAGTAAATTCTAAGTTTTTCAGTGCAACTCACTCATATACTATGTACTACACTATGCGTTTCTTATATTCTAAGTTTTTCAGTGCAACTCACTCATATACTATGTACTACACTGTGCGTTTCTTATATTCTAAGTTTTTCAGTGCAACTCACTCATATACTATGTACTACACTGTGCGTTTCTTATATTCTAAGTTTTTCAGTGCAACTCACTCATATACTATGTACTACACTGTGCGTTTCTTATATTCTAAGTTTTTCAGTGCAACTCACTCATATACTATGTATTACACTGTGCGTTTCTTATATTCTAAGTTTTTCAGTGCAACTCACTCATATACTATGTACTACACTGTGCATTTCGTGTAATGCCGGTTTTTCAGTAAATTCTAAGTTTTTCAGTGCAACTCACTCATATACTATGTACTACACTATGCGTTTCTTATATTCTAAGTTTTTCAGTGCAACTCACTCATATACTATGTACTACACTGTGCGTTTCTTATATTTTAAGTTTTTCAGTGCAACTCACTCATATACTATGTACTACACTGTGCGTTTCTTATATTCTAAGTTTTTCAGTGCAACTCACTCATATACTATGTACTACACTGTGCGTTTCTTATATTCTAAGTTTTTCAGTGCAACTCACTCATATACTATGTACTACACTGTGCGTTTCTTATATTCTAAGTTTTTCAGTGCAACTCACTCATATACTATGTACTACACTGTGCATTTCGTGTAATGCTGGTTTTTCTGTAAATTCTAAGTTTTTCAGTGCAACTCACTCATATACTATGTACTACACTGTGCGTTTCTTATATTCTAAGTTTTTCAGTGCAACTCACTCATATACTATGTACTATTTCTTATATTCTAAGTTTTTCAGTGCAACTCACTCATATACTATGTACTACAATGTGCGTTTCTTATATTCTAAGTTTTTCAGTGCAACTCACTCATATACTATGTACTACACTGTGCGTTTCTTATATTCTAAGTTTTTCAGTGCAACTCACTCATATACTATGTACTACACTGTGCGTTTCTTATATTCTAAGTTTTTCAGTGCAACTCACTCATATACTATGTACTACACTGTGCGTTTCTTATATTCTAAGTTTTTCAGTGCAACTCACTCATATACTATGTACTACACTGTGCGTTTCTTATATTCTAAGTTTTTCAGTGCAACTCACTCATATACTATGTACTACACTGTGCGTTTCTTATATTCTAAGTTTTTCAGTGCAACTCACTCATATACTATGTACTACACTGTGCGTTTCTTATATTCTAAGTTTTTCAGTGCAACTCACTCATATACTATGTACTACACTGTGCGTTTCTTATATTCTAAGTTTTTCAGTGCAACTCACTCATATACTATGTACTACACTGTGCGTTTCTTATATTCTTAGTTTTTCAGTGCAACTCACTCATATACTATGTACTACACTGTGCGTTTCTTATATTCTAAGTTTTTCAGTGCAACTCACTCATATACTATGTACTACACTGTGCGTTTCTTATATTCTAAGTTTTTCAGTGCAACTCACTCATATACTATGTACTACACTGTGCGTTTCTTATATTCTAAGTTTTTCAGTGCAACTCACTCATATACTATGTACTACACTGTGCGTTTCTTATATTCTAAGTTTTTCAGTGCAACTCACTCATATACTATGTACTATACTGTGCGTTTCTTATATTCTTAGTTTTTCAGTGCAACTCACTCAAATACTATGTACTACACTGTGCGTTTCTTATATTCTAAGTTTTTCAGTGCAACTAACTCATATACTATGTACTACACTGTGCGTTTCTTATATTCTAAGTTTTTCAGTGCAACTCACTCATATACTATGTACTACAATATGCGTTTCTTATATTCTAAGTTTTTCAGTGCAACTCACTCATATACTATGTACTACACTGTGCGTTTCTTATATTCTAAGTTTTTCAGTGCAACTCACTCATATACTATGTACTACACTGTGCGTTTCTTATATTCTTAGTTTTTCAGTGCAACTCACTCATATACTATGTACTACACTGTGCGTTTCTTATATTCTAAGTTTTTCAGTGCAACTCACTCATATACTATGTACTACACTGTGCGTTTCTTATATTCTAAGTTTTTCAGTGCAACTCACTCATATACTATGTACTACACTGTGCGTTTCTTATATTCTAAGTTTTTCAGTGCAACTCACTCATATACTATGTACTACACTGTGCGTTTCTTATATTCTAAGTTTTTCAGTGCAACTTACTCATATACTATGTACTACACTGTGCATTTCGTGTAATGCTGGTTTTTCTGTAAATTCTAAGTTTTTCAGTGCAACTCACTCATATACTATGTACTACACTGTGCGTTTCTTATATTCTAAGTTTTTCAGTGCAACTCACTCATATACTATGTACTACACTGTGCGTTTCTTATATTCTAAGTTTTTCAGTGCAACTCACTCATATACTATGTACTACAATGTGCGTTTCTTATATTCTAAGTTTTTCAGTGCAACTCACTCATATACTATGTACTACACTGTGCGTTTCTTATATTCTAAGTTTTTCAGTGCAACTCACTCATATACTATGTACTACACTGTGCGTTTCTTATATTCTAAGTTTTTCAGTGCAACTCACTCATATACTATGTACTACACTGTGCGTTTCTTATATTCTAAGTTTTTCAGTGCAACTCACTCATATACTATGTACTACACTGTGCGTTTCTAATATTCTAAGTTTTTCAGTGCAACTCACTCATATACTATGTACTACACTGTGCGTTTCTTATATTCTAAGTTTTTCAGTGCAACTCACTCATATACTATGTACTACACTATGCGTTTCTTATATTCTTAGTTTTTCAGTGCAACTCACTCATATACTATGTACTACACTGTGCGTTTCTTATATTCTAAGTTTTTCAGTGCAACTCACTCATATACTATGTACTACACTGTGCGTTTCTTATATTCTAAGTTTTTCAGTGCAACTCACTCATATACTATGTACTACACTGTGCATTTCGTGTAATGCCGGTTTTTCAGTAAATTCTAAGTTTTTCAGTGCAACTCACTCATATACTATGTACTACACTATGCGTTTCTTATATTCTAAGTTTTTCAGTGCAACTCACTCATATACTATGTACTACACTGTGCGTTTCTTATATTCTAAGTTTTTCAGTGCAACTCACTCATATACTATGTACTACACTGTGCGTTTCTTATATTCTAAGTTTTTCAGTGCAACTCACTCATATACTATGTACTACACTGTGCGTTTCTTATATTCTAAGTTTTTCAGTGCAACTCACTCATATACTATGTACTACACTGTGCGTTTCTTATATTCTAAGTTTTTCAGTGCAACTCACTCATATACTATGTACTACACTGTGCATTTCGTGTAATGCTGGTTTTTCTGTAAATTCTAAGTTTTTCAGTGCAACTCACTCATATACTATGTACTACACTGTGCGTTTCTTATATTCTAAGTTTTTCAGTGCAACTCACTCATATACTATGTACTATTTCTTATATTCTAAGTTTTTCAGTGCAACTCACTCATATACTATGTACTACAATGTGCGTTTCTTATATTCTAAGTTTTTCAGTGCAACTCACTCATATACTATGTACTACACTGTGCGTTTCTTATATTCTAAGTTTTTCAGTGCAACTCACTCATATACTATGTACTACACTGTGCGTTTCTTATATTCTAAGTTTTTCAGTGCAACTCACTCATATACTATGTACTACACTGTGCGTTTCTTATATTCTAAGTTTTTCAGTGCAACTCACTCATATACTATGTACTACACTGTGCGTTTCTTATATTCTAAGTTTTTCAGTGCAACTCACTCATATACTATGTACTACACTGTGCGTTTCTTATATTCTTAGTTTTTCAGTGCAACTCACTCATATACTATGTACTACACTGTGCGTTTCTTATATTCTAAGTTTTTCAGTGCAACTCACTCATATACTATGTACTACACTGTGCGTTTCTTATATTCTAAGTTTTTCAGTGCAACTCACTCATATACTATGTACTACACTGTGCGTTTCTTATATTCTAAGTTTTTCAGTGCAACTCACTCATATACTATGTACTACACTGTTCGTTTCTTATATTCTAAGTTTTTCAGTGCAACTCACTCATATACTATGTACTACACTGTGCGTTTCTTATATTCTAAGTTTTTCAGTGCAACTCACTCATATACTATGTACTACACTGTGCGTTTCTTATACTCTAAGTTTTTCAGTGCAACTCACTCATATACTATGTATTACACTGTGCGTTTCTTATATTCTAAGTTTTTCAGTGCAACTCACTCATATACTATGTACTACACTGTGCATTTCGTGTAATGCCGGTTTTTCAGTAAATTCTAAGTTTTTCAGTGCAACTCACTCATATACTATGTACTACACTATGCGTTTCTTATATTCTAAGTTTTTCAGTGCAACTCACTCATATACTATGTACTACACTGTGCGTTTCTTACATTCTAAGTTTTTCAGTGCAACTCACTCATATACTATGTACTACACTGTGCGTTTCTTATATTCTAAGTTTTTCAGTGCAACTCACTCATATACTATGTACTACACTGTGTGTTTCTTATATTCTAAGTTTTTCAGTGCAACTCACTCATATAGTATGTACTACACTGTGCGTTTCTTATATTCTTAGTTTTTCAGTGCAACTCACTCATATACTATGTACTACACTGTGCGTTTCTTATATTCTAAGTTTTTCAGTGCAACTCACTCATATACTATGTACTACACTGTGCGTTTCTTATATTCTAAGTTTTTCAGTGCAACTCACTCATATACTATGTAGTACAATGTGCGTTTCTTATATTCTAAGTTTTTCAGTGCAACTCACTCATATACTATGTACTACACTGTGCGTTTCTTATATTCTAAGTTTTTCAGGGCAACTCACTCATATACTATGTACTATACGGTGCGTTTCTTATATTCTTAGTTTTTCAGTGCAACTCACTCAAATACTATGTACTACACTGTGCGTTTCTTATATTCTAAGTTTTTCAGTGCAACTAACTCATATACTATGTACTACACTGTGCATTTCTTATATTCTAAGTTTTTCAGTGCAACTCACTCATATACTATGTACTACAATGTGCGTTTCTTATATTCTAAGTTTTTCAGTGCAACTCACTCATATACTATGTACTACACTGTGCGTTTCTTATATTCTAAGTTTTTCAGTGCAACTCACTCATATACTATGTACTACACTGTGCATTTCTTATATTCTTAGTTTTTCAGTGCAACTCACTCATATACTATGTACTACACTGTGCGTTTCTTATATTCTAAGTTTTTCAGTGCAACTCACTCATATACTATGTACTACACTGTGCGTTTCTTATATTCTAAGTTTTTCAGTGCAACTCACTCATATACTATGTACTACACTGTGCGTTTCTTATATTCTAAGTTTTTCAGTGCAACTTACTCATATACTATGTACTACACTGTGCATTTCGTGTAATGCTGGTTTTTCTGTAAATTCTAAGTTTTTCAGTGCAACTCACTCATATACTATGTACTACACTGTGCGTTTCTTATATTCTAAGTTTTTCAGTGCAACTCACTCATATACTATGTACTATTTCTTATATTCTAAGTTTTTCAGTGCAACTCACTCATATACTATGTACTACAATGTGCGTTTCTTATATTCTAAGTTTTTCAGTGCAACTCACTCATATACTATGTACTACACTGTGCGTTTCTTATATTCTAAGTTTTTCAGTGCAACTCACTCATATACTATGTACTACACTGTGCGTTTCTTATATTCTAAGTTTTTCAGTGCAACTCACTCATATACTATGTACTACACTGTGCGTTTCTTATATTCTAAGTTTTTCAGTGCAACTCACTCATATACTATGTACTACACTGTGCGTTTCTTATATTCTAAGTTTTTCAGTGCAACTCACTCATATACTATGTACTACACTGTGCGTTTCTTATATTCTTAGTTTTTCAGTGCAACTCACTCATATACTATGTACTACACTGTGCGTTTCTTATATTCTAAGTTTTTCAGTGCAACTCACTCATATACTATGTACTACACTGTGCGTTTCTTATATTCTAAGTTTTTCAGTGCAACTCACTCATATACTATGTACTACACTGTGCGTTTCTTATATTCTAAGTTTTTCAGTGCAACTCACTCATATACTATGTACTACACTGTGCGTTTCTTATATTCTAAGTTTTTCAGTGCAACTCACTCATATACTATGTACTATACTGTGCGTTTCTTATATTCTTAGTTTTTCAGTGTAACTCACTCAAATACTATGTACTACACTGTGCGTTTCTTATATTCTAAGTTTTTCAGTGCAACTAACTCATATACTATGTACTACACTGTGCATTTCTTATATTCTAAGTTTTTCAGTGCAACTCACTCATATACTATGTACTACAATGTGCGTTTCTTATATTCTAAGTTTTTCAGTGCAACTCACTCATATACTATGTACTACACTGTGCGTTTCTTATATTCTAAGTTTTTCAGTGCAACTCACTCATATACTATGTACTACACTGTGCGTTTCTTATATTCTTAGTTTTTCAGTGCAACTCACTCATATACTATGTACTACACTGTGCGTTTCTTATATTCTAAGTTTTTCAGTGCAACTCACTCATATACTATGTACTACACTGTGCGTTTCTTATATCCTAAGTTTTTCAGTGCAACTCACTCATATACTATGTACTACACTGTGCGTTTCTTATATTCTAAGTTTTTCAGTGCAACTCACTCATATACTATGTACTACACTGTGCGTTTCTTATATTCTAAGTTTTTCAGTGCAACTTACTCATATACTATGTACTACACTGTGCATTTCGTGTAATGCTGGTTTTTCTGTAAATTCTAAGTTTTTCAGTGCAACTCACTCATATACTATGTACTACACTGTGCGTTTCTTATATTCTAAGTTTTTCAGTGCAACTCACTCATATACTATGTACTACACTGTGCGTTTCTTATATTCTAAGTTTTTCAGTGCAACTCACTCATATACTATGTACTATACTGTGCGTTTCTTATATTCTAAGTTTTTCAGTGCAACTCACTCATATACTATGTACTACACTGTGCGTTTCTTATATTCTAAGTTTTTCAGTGCAACTCACTCATATACTATGTACTACACTGTGCGTTTCTTATATTCTTAGTTTTTCAGTGCAACTCACTCATATACTATGTACTACACTGTGCGTTTCTTATATTCTAAGTTTTTCAGTGCAAATCACTCATATACTATGTACTACACTGTGCGTTTCTTATATTCTAAGTTTTTCAGTGCAACTCACTCATATACTATGTACTACACTGTGCGTTTCTTATATTCTAAGTTTTTCAGTGCAACTCACTCATATACTATGTACTACACTGTGCGTTTCTTATATTCTAAGTTTTTCAGTGCAACTCACTCATATACTATGTACTACACTGTGCATTTCGTGTAATGCTGGTTTTTCTGTAAATTCTAAGTTTTTCAGTGCAACTCACTCATATACTCTGTACTACACTGTGCGTTTCTTATATTCTAAGTTTTTCAGTGCAACACACTCATATACTATGTACTACACTGTGCGTTTCTTATATTCTAAGTTTTTCAGTGCAACTCACTCATATACTATGTACTACACTGTGCGTTTCTTATATTCTAAGTTTTTCAGTGCAACTCACTCATATACTATGTACTACACTGTGCGTTTCTTATATTCTAAGTTTTTCAGTGCAACTCACTCATATACTATGTACTACACTGTGCGTTTCTTATATTCTAAGTTTTTCAGTGCAACTCACTCATATACTATGTACTACACTGTGCGTTTCTTATATTCTAAGTTTTTCAGTGCAACTCACTCATATACTATGTACTACACTGTGCGTTTCTTATATTCTAAGTTTTTCAGTGCAACTCACTCATATACTATGTACTATACTGTGCGTTTCTTATATTCTAAGTTTTTCAGTGCAACTCACTCATATACTATGTACTACACTGTGCGTTTCTTATATTCTAAATTTTTCAGTGCAACTCACTCATATACTATGTACTACACTGTGCGTTTCTTATATTCTAAGTTTTTCAGTGCAACTCACTCATATACTATGTACTACACTGTGCGTTTCTTATATTCTAAGTTTTTCAGTGCAACTCACTCATATACTATGTACTATACTGTGCGTTTCTTATATTCTTAGTTTTTCAGTGCAACTCACTCATATACTATGTACTACACTGTGCGTTTCTTATATTCTAAGTTTTTCAGTGCAACTCACTCATATACTATGTACTACACTGTGCGTTTCTTATATTCTAAGTTTTTCAGTGCAACTCACTCATATACTATGTACTACACTGTGCGTTTCTTATATTCTAAGTTTTTCAGTGCAACTCACTCATATACTATGTACTATTTCTTATATTCTAAGTTTTTCAGTGCAACTCACTCATATACTATGTACTACACTGTGCGTTTCTTATATTCTAAGTTTTTCAGTGCAACTCACTCATATACTATGTACTACACTGTGCGTTTCTTATATTCTAAGTTTTTCAGTGTAACTCACTCATATACTATGTACTACACTGTGCGTTTCTTATATTCTAAGTTTTTCAGTGCAACTCACTCATATACTATGTACTACACTGTGCGTTTCTTATATTCTAAGTTTTTCAGTGCAACTCACTCATATACTATGTACTACACTGTGCGTTTCTTATATTCTAAGTTTTTCAGTGCAACTCACTCATATACTATGTACTACACTGTGCGTTTCTTATATTCTAAGTTTTTCAGTGCAACTCACTCATATACTATGTACTACATTGTGCGTTTCTTACATTCTAAGTTTTTCAGTGCAACTCACTCATATACTATGTACTATACTGTGCGTTTCTTATATTCTTAGTTTTTCAGTGCAACTCACTCATATACTATGTACTACACTGTGCGTTTCTTATATTCTAAGTTTTTCAGTGCAACTCACTCATATACTATGTACTACACTGTGCGTTTCTTATATTCTAAGTTTTTCAGTGCAACTCACTCATATACTATGTACTACACTGTGCGTTTCTTATATTCTAAGTTTTTCAGTGCAACTCACTCATATACTATGTACTACACTGTGCGTTTCTTATATTCTAAGTTTTTCAGTGCAACTTACTCATATACTATGTACTACACTGTGCATTTCATGTAATGCTGGTTTTTCTGTAAATTCTAAGTTTTTCAGTGCAACTCACTCATATACTATGTACTACACTGTGCGTTTCTTATATTCTAAGTTTTTCAGTGCAACTCACTCATATACTATGTACTACACTGTGCGTTTCTTATATTCTAAGTTTTTCAGTGCAACTCACTCATATACTATGTACTACACTGTGCGTTTCTTATATTCTAAGTTTTTCAGTGCAACTCACTCATATACTATGTACTACAATGTGCGTTTCTTATATTCTAAGTTTTTCAGTGCAACTCAATCATATACTATGTACTACACTGTGCGTTTCTTATATTCTAAGTTTTTCAGTGCAACTCACTCATATACTATGTACTACACTGTGCGTTTCTTATATTCTTAGTTTTTCAGTGCAACTCACTCATATACTATGTACTACACTGTGCGTTTCTTATATTCTAAGTTTTTCAGTGCAACTCACTCATATACTATGTACTACACTGTGCGTTTCTTATATTCTAAGTTTTTCAGTGCAACTCACTCATATACTATGTACTACACTGTGCGTTTCTTATATTCTAAGTTTTTCAGTGCAACTCACTCATATACTATGTACTACACTGTGCGTTTCTTATATTCTAAGTTTTTCAGTGCAACTCACTCATATACTATGTACTACACTGTGCATTTCGTGTAATGCTGGTTTTTCTGTAAATTCTAAGTTTTTCAGTGCAACTCACTCATATACTCTGTACTACACTGTGCGTTTCTTATATTCTAAGTTTTTCAGTGCAACTCACTCATATACTATGTACTACACTGTGCGTTTCTTATATTCTAAGTTTTTCAGTGCAACTCACTCATATACTATGTACTATACTGTGCGTTTCTTATATTCTTAGTTTTTCAGTGCAACTCACTCAAATACTATGTACTACACTGTGCGTTTCTTATATTCTAAGTTTTTCAGTGCAACTAACTCATATACTATGTACTACACTGTGCGTTTCTTATATTCTAAGTTTTTCAGTGCAACTCACTCATATACTATGTACTACAATGTGCGTTTCTTATATTCTAAGTTTTTCAGTGCAACTCACTCATATACTATGTACTACACTGTGCGTTTCTTATATTCTAAGTTTTTCAGTGCAACTCACTCATATACTATGTACTACACTGTGCGTTTCTTATATTCTAAGTTTTTCAGTGCAACTCACTCATATACTATGTACTACACTGTGCGTTTCTTATATTCTAAGTTTTTCAGTGCAACTCACTCATATACTATGTACTACACTGTGCGTTTCTTATATTCTAAGTTTTTCAGTGCAACTCACTCATATACTATGTACTACACTGTGCGTTTCTTATATTCTAAGTTTTTCAGTGCAACTCACTCATATACTATGTACTATACTGTGCGTTTCTTATATTCTTAGTTTTTCAGTGCAACTCACTCAAATACTATGTACTACACTGTGCGTTTCTTATATTCTAAGTTTTTCAGTGCAACTCACTCATATACTATGTACTACACTGTGCGTTTCTTATATTCTAAGTTTTTCAGTGCAACTCACTCATATACTATGTACTACAATGTGCGTTTCTTATATTCTAAGTTTTTCAGTGCAACTCACTCATATACTATGTACTACACTGTGCGTTTCTTATATTCTAAGTTTTTCAGTGCAACTCACTCATATACTATGTACTACACTGTGCGTTTCTTATATTCTAAGTTTTTCAGTGCAACTCACTCATATACTATGTACTACACTGTGCGTTTCTTATATTCTAAGTTTTTCAATGCAACTCACTCATATACTATGTACTACACTGTGCGTTTCTTATATTCTAAGTTTTTCAGTGCAACTTACTCATATACTATGTACTACACTGTGCATTTCGTGTAATGCTGGTTTTTCTGTAAATTCTAAGTTTTTCAGTGCAACTCACTCATATACTATGTACTACACTGTGCGTTTCTTATATTCTAAGTTTTTCAGTGCAACTCACTCATATACTATGTACTACACTGTGCGTTTCTTATATTCTAAGTTTTTCAGTGCAACTCACTCATATACTATGTACTACAATGTGCGTTTCTTATATTCTAAGTTTTTCAGTGCAACTCACTCATATACTATGTACTACACTGTGCGTTTCTTATATTCTAAGTTTTTCAGTGCAACTCACTCATATACTATGTACTACACTGTGCATTTCGTGTAATGCTGGTTTTTCTGTAAATTCTAAGTTTTTCAGTGCAACTCACTCATATACTCTGTACTACACTGTGCGTTTCTTATATTCTAAGTTTTTCAGTGCAACACACTCATATACTATGTACTACACTGTGCGTTTCTTATATTCTAAGTTTTTCAGTGCAACTCACTCATATACTATGTACTACACTGTGCGTTTCTTATATTCTAAGTTTTTCAGTGAAACTCACTCATATACTATGTACTACACTGTGCGTTTCTTATATTCTAAGTTTTTCAGTGCAACTCACTCATATACTATGTACTACACTGTGCGTTTCTTATATTCTAAGTTTTTCAGTGCAACTCACTCATATACTATGTACTACACTGTGCGTTTCTTATATTCTAAGTTTTTCAGTGCAACTCACTCATATACTATGTACTACACTGTGCGTTTCTTATATTCTAAGTTTTTCAGTGCAACTCACTCATATACTATGTACTATACTGTGCGTTTCTTATATTCTAAGTTTTTCAGTGCAACTCACTCATATACTATGTACTACACTGTGCGTTTCTTATATTCTAAGTTTTTCAGTGCAACTCACTCATATACTATGTACTACACTGTGCGTTTCTTATATTCTAAATTTTTCAGTGCAACTCACTCATATACTATGTACTACACTGTGCGTTTCTTATATTCTAAGTTTTTCAGTGCAACTCACTCATATACTATGTACTACACTGTGCGTTTCTTATATTCTAAGTTTTTCAGTGCAACTCACTCATATACTATGTACTACAATGTGCGTTTCTTATATTCTTAGTTTTTCAGTGCAACTCACTCATATACTATGTACTACACTGTGCGTTTCTTATATTCTAAGTTTTTCAGTGCAACTCACTCATATACTATGTACTACACTGTGCGTTTCTTATATTCTAAGTTTTTCAGTGCAACTCACTCATATACTATGTACTACACTGTGCGTTTCTTATATTCTAAGTTTTTCAGTGCAACTCACTCATATACTATGTACTATTTCTTATATTCTAAGTTTTTCAGTGCAACTCACTCATATACTATGTACTACACTGTGCGTTTCTTATATTCTAAGTTTTTCAGTGCAACTCACTCATATACTATGTACTACACTGTGCGTTTCTTATATTCTAAGTTTTTCAGTGCAACTCACTCATATACTATGTACTACACTGTGCGTTTCTTACATTCTAAGTTTTTCAGTGCAACTCACTCATATACTATGTACTATACTGTGCGTTTCTTATATTCTTAGTTTTTCAGTGCAACTCACTCATATACTATGTACTACACTGTGCGTTTCTTATATTCTAAGTTTTTCAGTGCAACTCACTCATATACTATGTACTACACTGTGCGTTTCTTATATTCTAAGTTTTTCAGTGCAACTCACTCATATACTATGTACTACACTGTGCGTTTCTTATATTCTAAGTTTTTCAGTGCAACTCACTCATATACTATGTACTACACTGTGCGTTTCTTATATTCTAAGTTTTTCAGTGCAACTCACTCATATACTATGTACTACACTGTGCGTTTCTTATATTCTAAGTTTTTCAGTGCAACTTACTCATATACTATGTACTACACTGTGCATTTCGTGTAATGCTGGTTTTTCTGTAAATTCTAAGTTTTTCAGTGCAACTCACTCATATACTATGTACTACACTGTGCGTTTCTTATATTCTAAGTTTTTCAGTGCAACTCACTCATATACTATGTACTACACTGTGCGTTTCTTATATTCTAAGTTTTTCAGTGCAACTCACTCATATACTATGTACTACAATGTGCGTTTCTTATATTCTAAGTTTTTCAGTGCAACTCACTCATATACTATGTACTACACTGTGCGTTTCTTATATTCTAAGTTTTTCAGTGCAACTCACTCATATACTATGTACTACACTGTGCGTTTCTTATATTCTTAGTTTTTCAGTGCAACTCACTCATATACTATGTACTACACTGTGCGTTTCTTATATTCTAAGTTTTTCAGTGCAACTCACTCATATACTATGTACTACACTGTGCGTTTCTTATATTCTAAGTTTTTCAGTGCAACTCACTCATATACTATGTACTACACTGTGCGTTTCTTATATTCTAAGTTTTTCAGTGCAACTCACTCATATACTATGTACTACACTGTGCGTTTCTTATATTCTAAGTTTTTCAGTGCAACTCACTCATATACTATGTACTACACTGTGCATTTCGTGTAATGCTGGTTTTTCTGTAAATTCTAAGTTTTTCAGTGCAACTCACTCATATACTCTGTACTACACTGTGCGTTTCTTATATTCTAAGTTTTTCAGTGCAACTCACTCATATACTATGTACTACACTGTGCGTTTCTTATATTCTAAGTTTTTCAGTGCAACTCACTCATATACTATGTACTATACTGTGCGTTTCTTATATTCTTAGTTTTTCAGTGCAACTCACTCAAATACTATGTACTACACTGTGCGTTTCTTATATTCTAAGTTTTTCAGTGCAACTAACTCATATACTATGTACTAAACTGTGCGTTTCTTATATTCTAAGTTTTTCAGTGCAACTCACTCATATACTATGTACTACAATGTGCGTTTCTTATATTCTAAGTTTTTCAGTGCAACTCACTCATATACTATGTACTACACTGTGCGTTTCTTATATTCTAAGTTTTTCAGTGCAACTCACTCATATACTATGTACTACACTGTGCGTTTCTTATATTCTAAGTTTTTCAGTGCAACTCACTCATATACTATGTACTACACTGTGCGTTTCTTATATTCTAAGTTTTTCAGTGCAACTCACTCATATACTATGTACTACACTGTGCGTTTCTTATATTCTTAGTTTTTCAGTGCAACTCACTCATATACTATGTACTACACTGTGCGTTTCTTATATTCTAAGTTTTTCAGTGCAACTCACTCATATACTATGTACTACACTGTGCGTTTCTTATATTCTTAGTTTTTCAGTGCAACTCATTCATATACTATGTACTACACTGTGCGTTTCTTATATTCTAAGTTTTTCAGTGCAACTCACTCATATACTATGTACTACACTGTGCGTTTCTTATATTCTAAGTTTTTCAGTGCAACTCACTCATATACTATGTACTACACTGTGCGTTTCTTATATTCTAAGTTTTTCAGTGCAACTCACTCATATACTATGTACTACAATGTGCGTTTCTTATATTCTAAGTTTTTCAGTGCAACTCACTCATATACTATGTACTACACTGTGCGTTTCTTATATTCTAAGTTTTTCAGTGCAACTCACTCATATACTATGTACTACACTGTGCATTTCGTGTAATGCTGGTTTTTCTGTAAATTCTAAGTTTTTCAGTGCAACTCACTCATATACTCTGTACTACACTGTGCGTTTCTTATATTCTAAGTTTTTCAGTGCAACACACTCATATACTATGTACTACACTGTGCGTTTCTTATATTCTAAGTTTTTCAGTGCAACTCACTCATATACTATGTACTACACTGTGCGTTTCTTATATTCTAAGTTTTTCAGTGAAACTCACTCATATACTATGTACTACACTGTGCGTTTCTTATATTCTAAGTTTTTCAGTGCAACTCACTCATATACTATGTACTACACTGTGCGTTTCTTATATTCTAAGTTTTTCAGTGCAACTCACTCATATACTATGTACTACACTGTGCGTTTCTTATATTCTAAGTTTTTCAGTGCAACTCACTCATATACTATGTACTACACTGTGCGTTTCTTATATTCTAAGTTTTTCAGTGCAACTCACTCATATACTATGTACTATACTGTGCGTTTCTTATATTCTAAGTTTTTCAGTGCAACTCACTCATATACTATGTACTACACTGTGCGTTTCTTATATTCTAAGTTTTTCAGTGCAACTCACTCATATACTATGTACTACACTGTGCGTTTCTTATATTCTAAATTTTTCAGTGCAACTCACTCATATACTATGTACTACACTGTGCGTTTCTTATATTCTAAGTTTTTCAGTGCAACTCACTCATATACTATGTACTACACTGTGCGTTTCTTATATTCTAAGTTTTTCAGTGCAACTCACTCATATACTATGTACTATACTGTGCGTTTCTTATATTCTTAGTTTTTCAGTGCAACTCACTCATATACTATGTACTACACTGTGCGTTTCTTATATTCTAAGTTTTTCAGTGCAACTCACTCATATACTATGTACTACACTGTGCGTTTCTTATATTCTAAGTTTTTCAGTGCAACTCACTCATATACTATGTACTACACTGTGCGTTTCTTATATTCTAAGTTTTTCAGTGCAACTCACTCATATACTATGTACTATTTCTTATATTCTAAGTTTTTCAGTGCAACTCACTCATATACTATGTACTACACTGTGCGTTTCTTATATTCTAAGTTTTTCAGTGCAACTCACTCATATACTATGTACTACACTGTGCGTTTCTTATATTCTAAGTTTTTCAGTGCAACTCACTCATATACTATGTACTACACTGTGCGTTTCTTACATTCTAAGTTTTTCAGTGCAACTCACTCATATACTATGTACTATACTGTGCGTTTCTTATATTCTTAGTTTTTCAGTGCAACTCACTCATATACTATGTACTACACTGTGCGTTTCTTATATTCTAAGTTTTTCAGTGCAACTCACTCATATACTATGTACTACACTGTGCGTTTCTTATATTCTAAGTTTTTCAGTGCAACTCACTCATATACTATGTACTACACTGTGCGTTTCTTATATTCTAAGTTTTTCAGTGCAACTCACTCATATACTATGTACTACACTGTGCGTTTCTTATATTCTAAGTTTTTCAGTGCAACTCACTCATATACTATTTACTACACTGTGCGTTTCTTATATTCTAAGTTTTTCAGTGCAACTTACTCATATACTATGTACTACACTGTGCATTTCGTGTAATGCTGGTTTTTCTGTAAATTCTAAGTTTTTCAGTGCAACTCACTCATATACTATGTACTACACTGTGCGTTTCTTATATTCTAAGTTTTTCAGTGCAACTCACTCATATACTATGTACTACACTGTGCGTTTCTTATATTCTAAGTTTTTCAGTGCAACTCACTCATATACTATGTACTACACTGTGCGTTTCTTATATTCTTAGTTTTTCAGTGCAACTCATTCATATACTATGTACTACACTGTGCGTTTCTTATATTCTAAGTTTTTCAGTGCAACTCACTCATATACTATGTACTACACTGTGCGTTTCTTATATTCTAAGTTTTTCAGTGCAACTCACTCATATACTATGTACTACACTGTGCGTTTCTTATATTCTAAGTTTTTCAGTGCAACTCACTCATATACTATGTACTACACTGTGCGTTTCTTATACTCTAAGTTTTTCAGTGCAACTCACTCATATACTATGTATTACACTGTGCGTTTCTTATATTCTAAGTTTTTCAGTGCAACTCACTCATATACTATGTACTACACTGTGCATTTCGTGTAATGCCGGTTTTTCAGTAAATTCTAAGTTTTTCAGTGCAACTCACTCATATACTATGTACTACACTATGCGTTTCTTATATTCTAAGTTTTTCAGTGCAACTCACTCATATACTATGTACTACACTGTGCGTTTCTTATATTCTTAGTTTTTCAGTGCAACTCACTCATATACTATGTACTACACTGTGCGTTTCTTATATTCTAAGTTTTTCAGTGCAACTCACTCATATACTATGTACTACACTGTGCGTTTCTTATATTCTAAGTTTTTCAGTGCAACTCACTCATATACTATGTACTACACTGTGCGTTTCTTATATTCTAAGTTTTTCAGTGCAACTCACTCATATACAATGTACTACACTGTGCGTTTCTTATATTCTAAGTTTTTCAGTGCACCTCACTCATATACTATGTACTACACTGTGCATTTCGTGTAATGCTGGTTTTTCTGTAAATTCTAAGTTTTTCAGTGCAACTCACTCATATACTCTGTACTACACTGTGCGTTTCTTATATTCTAAGTTTTTCAGTGCAACTCACTCATATACTATGTACTACACTGTGCGTTTCTTATATTCTAAGTTTTTCAGTGCAACTCACTCATATACTATGTACTATACTGTGCGTTTCTTATATTCTTAGTTTTTCAGTGCAACTCACTCAAATACTATGTACTACACTGTGCGTTTCTTATATTCTAAGTTTTTCAGTGCAACTAACTCATATACTATGTACTAAACTGTGCGTTTCTTATATTCTAAGTTTTTCAGTGCAACTCACTCATATACTATGTACTACAATGTGCGTTTCTTATATTCTAAGTTTTTCAGTGCAACTCACTCATATACTATGTACTACACTGTGCGTTTCTTATATTCTAAGTTTTTCAGTGCAACTCACTCATATACTATGTACTACACTGTGCGTTTCTTATATTCTAAGTTTTTCAGTGCAACTCACTCATATACTATGTACTACACTGTGCGTTTCTTATATTCTAAGTTTTTCAGTGCAACTCACTCATATACTATGTACTACACTGTGCGTTTCTTATATTCTTAGTTTTTCAGTGCAACTCACTCATATACTATGTACTACACTGTGCGTTTCTTATATTCTAAGTTTTTCAGTGCAACTCACTCATATACTATGTACTACACTGTGCGTTTCTTATATTCTTAGTTTTTCAGTGCAACTCATTCATATACTATGTACTACACTGTGCGTTTCTTATATTCTAAGTTTTTCAGTGCAACTCACTCATATACTATGTACTACACTGTGCGTTTCTTATATTCTAAGTTTTTCAGTGCAACTCACTCATATACTATGTACTACACTCTGCGTTTCTTATATTCTAAGTTTTTCAGTGCAACTCACTCATATACTATGTACTACACTGTGCGTTTCTTATACTCTAAGTTTTTCAGTGCAACTCACTCATATACTATGTATTACACTGTGCGTTTCTTATATTCTAAGTTTTTCAGTGCAACTCACTCATATACTATGTACTACACTGTGCATTTCGTGTAATGCCGGTTTTTCAGTAAATTCTAAGTTTTTCAGTGCAACTCACTCATATACTATGTACTACACTATGCGTTTCTTATATTCTAAGTTTTTCAGTGCAACTCACTCATATACTATGTACTACACTGTGCGTTTCTTATATTCTAAGTTTTTCAGTGCAACTCACTCATATACTATGTACTACACTGTGCGTTTCTTATATTCTAAGTTTTTCAGTGCAACTCACTCATATACTATGTACTACACTGTGCGTTTCTTATATTCTAAGTTTTTCAGTGCAACTCACTCATATACTATGTACTACACTGTGCATTTCGTGTAATGCTGGTTTTTCTGTAAATTCTAAGTTTTTCAGTGCAACTCACTCATATACTATGTACTACACTGTGCGTTTCTTATATTCTAAGTTTTTCAGTGCAACTCACTCATATACTATGTACTATTTCTTATATTCTAAGTTTTTCAGTGCAACTCACTCATATACTATGTACTACAATGTGCGTTTCTTATATTCTAAGTTTTTCAGTGCAACTCACTCATATACTATGTACTACACTGTGCGTTTCTTATATTCTAAGTTTTTCAGTGCAACTCACTCATATACTATGTACTACACTGTGCGTTTCTTATATTCTAAGTTTTTCAGTGCAACTCACTCATATACTATGTACTACACTGTGCGTTTCTTATATTCTAAGTTTTTCAGTGCAACTCACTCATATACTATGTACTACACTGTGCGTTTCTTATATTCTAAGTTTTTCAGTGCAACTCACTCATATACTATGTACTACACTGTGCGTTTCTTATATTCTAAGTTTTTCAGTGCAACTCACTCATATACTATGTACTACACTGTGCGTTTCTTATATTCTAAGTTTTTCAGTGCAACTCACTCATATACTATGTACTACACTGTGCGTTTCTTATACTCTAAGTTTTTCAGTGCAACTCACTCATATACTATGTATTACACTGTGCGTTTCTTATATTCTAAGTTTTTCAGTGCAACTCACTCATATACTATGTACTACACTGTGCATTTCGTGTAATGCCGGTTTTTCAGTAAATTCTAAGTTTTTCAGTGCAACTCACTCATATACTATGTACTACACTATGCGTTTCTTATATTCTAAGTTTTTCAGTGCAACTCACTCATATACTATGTACTACACTGTGCGTTTCTTATATTCTAAGTTTTTCAGTGCAACTCACTCATATACTATGTACTACACTGTGCGTTTCTTATATTCTAAGTTTTTCAGTGCAACTCACTCATATACTATGTACTACACTGTGCGTTTCTTATATTCTAAGTTTTTCAGTGCAACTCACTCATATACTATGTACTACACTGTGCGTTTCTTATATTCTAAGTTTTTCAGTGCAACTCACTCATATACTATGTACTACACTGTGCATTTCGTGTAATGCTGGTTTTTCTGTAAATTCTAAGTTTTTCAGTGCAACTCACTCATATACTATGTACTACACTGTGCGTTTCTTATATTCTAAGTTTTTCAGTGCAACTCACTCATATACTATGTACTATTTCTTATATTCTAAGTTTTTCAGTGCAACTCACTCATATACTATGTACTACAATGTGCGTTTCTTATATTCTAAGTTTTTCAGTGCAACTCACTCATATACTATGTACTACACTTTGCGTTTCTTATATTCTAAGTTTTTCAGTGCAACTCACTCATATACTATGTACTACACTGTGCGTTTCTTATATTCTAAGTTTTTCAGTGCAACTCACTCATATACTATGTACTACACTGTGCGTTTCTTATATTCTAAGTTTTTCAGTGCAACTCACTCATATACTATGTACTACACTGTGCGTTTCTTATATTCTAAGTTTTTCAGTGCAACTCACTCATATACTATGTACTACACTGTGCATTTCGTGTAATGCTGGTTTTTCTGTAAATTCTAAGTTTTTCAGTGCAACTCACTCATATACTATGTACTACACTGTGCGTTTCTTATATTCTAAGTTTTTCAGTGCAACTCACTCATATACTATGTACTATTTCTTATATTCTAAGTTTTTCAGTGCAACTCACTCATATACTATGTACTACAATGTGCGTTTCTTATATTCTAAGTTTTTCAGTGCAACTCACTCATATACTATGTACTACACTGTGCGTTTCTTATATTCTAAGTTTTTCAGTGCAACTCACTCATATACTATGTACTACACTGTGCGTTTCTTATATTCTAAGTTTTTCAGTGCAACTCACTCATATACTATGTACTACACTGTGCGTTTCTTATATTCTAAGTTTTTCAGTGCAACTCACTCATATACTATGTACTACACTGTGCGTTTCTTATATTCTAAGTTTTTCAGTGCAACTCACTCATATACTATGTACTACACTGTGCGTTTCTTATATTCTAAGTTTTTCAGTGCAACTCACTCATATACTATGTACTACACTGTGCGTTTCTTATATTCTAAGTTTTTCAGTGCAACTCACTCATATACTATGTACTACACTGTGCGTTTCTTATACTCTAAGTTTTTCAGTGCAACTCACTCATATACTATGTATTACACTGTGCGTTTCTTATATTCTAAGTTTTTCAGTGCAACTCACTCATATACTATGTACTACACTGTGCATTTCGTGTAATGCCGGTTTTTCAGTAAATTCTAAGTTTTTCAGTGCAACTCACTCATATACTATGTACTACACTATGCGTTTCTTATATTCTAAGTTTTTCAGTGCAACTCACTCATATACTATGTACTACACTGTGCGTTTCTTATATTCTAAGTTTTTCAGTGCAACTCACTCATATACTATGTACTACACTGTGCGTTTCTTATATTCTAAGTTTTTCAGTGCAACTCACTCATATACTATGTACTACACTGTGCGTTTCTTATATTCTAAGTTTTTCAGTGCAACTCACTCATATACTATGTACTACACTGTGCGTTTCTTATATTCTAAGTTTTTCAGTGCAACTCACTCATATACTATGTACTACACTGTGCATTTCGTGTAATGCTGGTTTTTCTGTAAATTCTAAGTTTTTCAGTGCAACTCACTCATATACTATGTACTACACTGTGCGTTTCTTATATTCTAAGTTTTTCAGTGCAACTCACTCATATACTATGTACTATTTCTTATATTCTAAGTTTTTCAGTGCAACTCACTCATATACTATGTACTACAATGTGCGTTTCTTATATTCTAAGTTTTTCAGTGCAACTCACTCATATACTATGTACTACACTTTGCGTTTCTTATATTCTAAGTTTTTCAGTGCAACTCACTCATATACTATGTACTACACTGTGCGTTTCTTATATTCTAAGTTTTTCAGTGCAACTCACTCATATACTATGTACTACACTGTGCGTTTCTTATATTCTAAGTTTTTCAGTGCAACTCACTCATATACTATGTACTACACTGTGCGTTTCTTATATTCTAAGTTTTTCAGTGCAACTCACTCATATACTATGTACTACACTGTGCATTTCGTGTAATGCTGGTTTTTCTGTAAATTCTAAGTTTTTCAGTGCAACTCACTCATATACTATGTACTACACTGTGCGTTTCTTATATTCTAAGTTTTTCAGTGCAACTCACTCATATACTATGTACTATTTCTTATATTCTAAGTTTTTCAGTGCAACTCACTCATATACTATGTACTACAATGTGCGTTTCTTATATTCTAAGTTTTTCAGTGCAACTCACTCATATACTATGTACTACACTGTGCGTTTCTTATATTCTAAGTTTTTCAGTGCAACTCACTCATATACTATGTACTACACTGTGCGTTTCTTATATTCTAAGTTTTTCAGTGCAACTCACTCATATACTATGTACTACACTGTGCGTTTCTTATATTCTAAGTTTTTCAGTGCAACTCACTCATATACTATGTACTACACTATGCGTTTCTTATATTCTAAGTTTTTCAGTGCAACTCACTCATATACTATGTACTACACTGTGCGTTTCTTATATTCTAAGTTTTTCAGTGCAACTCACTCATATACTATGTACTACACTGTGCGTTTCTTATATTCTAAGTTTTTCAGTGCAACTCACTCATATACTATGTACTACACTGTGCGTTTCTTATATTCTAAGTTTTTCAGTGCAACTCACTCATATACTATGTACTACACTGTGCGTTTCTTATATTCTTAGTTTTTCAGTGCAACTCACTCATATACTATGTACTACACTGTGCGTTTCTTATATTCTAAGTTTTTCAGTGCAACTCACTCATATACTATGTACTACACTGTGCGTTTCTTATATTCTAAGTTTTTCAGTGCAACTCACTCATATACTATGTACTACACTGTGCGTTTCTTATATTCTAAGTTTTTCAGTGCAACTCACTCATATACTATGTACTACACTGTGCGTTTCTTATATTCTAAGTTTTTCAGTGCAACTCACTCATATACTATGTACTATACTGTTCGTTTCTTATATTCTTAGTTTTTCAGTGCAACTCACTCAAATACTATGTACTACACTGTGCGTTTCTTATATTCTAAGTTTTTCAGTGCAACTAACTCATATACTATGTACTACACTGTGCGTTTCTTATATTCTAAGTTTTTCAGTGCAACTCACTCATATACTATGTACTACAATGTGCGTTTCTTATATTCTAAGTTTTTCAGTGCAACTCACTCATATACTATGTACTACACTGTGCGTTTCTTATATTCTAAGTTTTTCAGTGCAACTCACTCATATACTATGTACTACACTGTGCGTTTCTTATATTCTTAGTTTTTCAGTGCAACTCACTCATATACTATGTACTACACTGTGCGTTTCTTATATTCTAAGTTTTTCAGTGCAACTCACTCATATACTATGTACTACACTGTGCGTTTCTTATATTCTAAGTTTTTCAGTGCAACTCACTCATATACTATGTACTACACTGTGCGTTTCTTATATTCTAAGTTTTTCAGTGCAACTCACTCATATACTATGTACTACACTGTGCGTTTCTTATATTCTAAGTTTTTCAGTGCAACTTACTCATATACTATGTACTACACTGTGCATTTCGTGTAATGCTGGTTTTTCTGTAAATTCTAAGTTTTTCAGTGCAACTCACTCATATACTATGTACTACACTGTGCGTTTCTTATATTCTAAGTTTTTCAGTGCAACTCACTCATATACTATGTACTACACTGTGCGTTTCTTATATTCTAAGTTTTTCAGTGCAACTCACTCATATACTATGTACTACACTGTGCGTTTCTTATATTCTAAGTTTTTCAGTGCAACTCACTCATATACTATGTACTACACTGTGCGTTTCTTATATTCTAAGTTTTTCAGTGCAACTCACTCATATACTATGTACTATACTGTGCGTTTCTTATATTCTAAGTTTTTCAGTGCAACTCACTCATATACCATGTACTACACTGTGCGTTTCTTATATTCTAAGTTTTTCAGTGCAACTCACTCATATACTATGTACTACACTGTGCGTTTCTTATATTCTAAATTTTTCAGTGCAACTCACTCATATACTACGTACTACAATGTGCGTTTCTTATATTCTAAGTTTTTCAGTGCAACTCACTCATATACTATGTACTACACTGTGCGTTTCTTATATTCTAAGTTTTTCAGTGCAACTCACTCATATACTATGTACTATACTGTGCGTTTCTTATATTCTTAGTTTTTCAGTGCAACTCACTCATATACTATGTACTACACTGTGCGTTTCTTATATTCTAAGTTTTTCAGTGCAACTCACTCATATACTATGTACTACACTGTGCGTTTCTTATATTCTAAGTTTTTCAGTGCAACTCACTCATATACTATGTACTACACTGTGCGTTTCTTATATTCTAAGTTTTTCAGTGCAACTCACTCATATACTATGTACTATTTCTTATATTCTAAGTTTTTCAGTGCAACTCACTCATATACTATGTACTACACTGTGCGTTTCTTATATTCTAAGTTTTTCAGTGCAACTCACTCATATACTATGTACTACACTGTGCGTTTCTTATATTCTAAGTTTTTCAGTGCAACTCACTCATATACTATGTACTACACTGTGCGTTTCTTATATTCTAAGTTTTTCAGTGCAACTCACTCATATACTATGTACTACACTGTGCGTTTCTTATATTCTAAGTTTTTCAGTGCAACTCACTCATATACTATGTACTACACTGTGCGTTTCTTATATTCTAAGTTTTTCAGTGCAACTCACTCATATACTATGTACTACACTGTGCGTTTCTTATATTCTAAGTTTTTCAGTGCAACTCACTCATATACTATGTACTACACTGTGCGTTTCTTACATTCTAAGTTTTTCAGTGCAACTCACTCATATACTATGTACTATACTGTGCGTTTCTTATATTCTTAGTTTTTCAGTGCAAATCACTCATATACTATGTACTACACTGTGCGTTTCTTATATTCTAAGTTTTTCAGTGCAACTCACTCATATACTATGTACTACACTGTGCGTTTCTTATATTCTAAGTTTTTCAGTGCAACTCACTCATATACTATGTACTACAATGTGCGTTTCTTATATTCTAAGTTTTTCAGTGCAACTCACTCATATACTATGTACTACACTGTGCGTTTCTTATATTCTAAGTTTTTCAGTGCAACTCACTCATATACTATGTACTACACTGTGCGTTTCTTATATTCTTAGTTTTTCAGTGCAACTCACTCATATACTATGTACTACACTGTGCGTTTCTTATATTCTAAGTTTTTCAGTGCAACTCACTCATATACTATGTACTACACTGTGCGTTTCTTATATTCTAAGTTTTTCAGTGCAACTCACTCATATACTATGTACTACACTGTGCGTTTCTTATATTCTAAGTTTTTCAGTGCAACTCACTCATATACTATGTACTATTTCTTATATTCTAAGTTTTTCAGTGCAACTCACTCATATACTATGTACTACAATGTGCGTTTCTTATATTCTAAGTTTTTCAGTGCAACTCACTCATATACTATGTACTACACTGTGCGTTTCTTATATTCTAAGTTTTTCAGTGCAACTCACTCATATACTATGTACTACACTGTGCGTTTCTTATATTCTAAGTTTTTCAGTGCAACTCACTCATATACTATGTACTACACTGTGCGTTTCTTATATTCTAAGTTTTTCAGTGCAACTCACTCATATACTATGTACTACACTGTGCGTTTCTTATATTCTAAGTTTTTCAGTGCAACTCACTCATATACTATGTACTACACTGTGCGTTTCTTATATTCTAAGTTTTTCAGTGCAACTCACTCATATACTATGTACTACACTGTGCGTTTCTTACATTCTAAGTTTTTCAGTGCAACTCACTCATATACTATGTACTATACTGTGGGTTTCTTATATTCTTAGTTTTTTAGTGCAACTCACTCATATACTATGTACTACACTGTGCGTTTCTTATATTCTAAGTTTTTCAGTGCAACTCACTCATATACTATGTACTACACTGTGCATTTCGTGTAATGCTGGTTTTTCTGTAAATTCTAAGTTTTTCCGTGCAACTCACTCATATACTATGTACTACACTGTGCGTTTCTTATATTCTAAGTTTTTCAGTGAAACTCACTCATATACTATGTACTACACTGTGCGTTTCTTATATTCTAAGTTTTTCAGTGCAACTCACTCATATACTATGTACTACAATGTGCGTTTCTTATATTCTAAGTTTTTCAGTGCAACTCACTCATATACTATGTACTACACTGTGCGTTTCTTATATTCTAAGTTTTTCAGTGCAACTCACTCATATACTATGTACTACACTGTGCGTTTCTTATATTCTTAGTTTTTCAGTGCAACTCACTCATATACTATGTACTACACTGTGCGTTTCTTATATTCTAAGTTTTTCAGTGCAACTCATATACTATGTACTACACTGTGCGTTTCTTATATTCTAAGTTTTTCAGTGCAACTCACTCATATACTATGTACTACACTGTGCGTTTCTTATATTCTAAGTTTTTCAGTGCAACTCACTCATATACTATGTACTACACTGTGCGTTTCTTATATTCTAAGTTTTTCAGTGCAAATCACTCATATACTATGTACTACACTGTGCGTTTCTTATATTCTAAGTTTTTCAGTGCAACTCACTCATATACTATGTACTACACTGTGCGTTTCTTATATTCTAAGTTTTTCAGTGCAACTCACTCATATACTATGTACTACACTGTGCGTTTCTTATATTCTAAGTTTTTCAGTGCAACTCACTCATATACTATGTACTACACTGTGCATTTCGTGTAATGCTGGTTTTTCTGTAAATTCTAAGTTTTTCAGTGCAACTCACTCATATACTCTGTACTACACTGTGCGTTTCTTATATTCTAAGTTTTTCAGTGCAACACACTCATATACTATGTACTACACTGTGCGTTTCTTATATTCTAAGTTTTTCAGTGCAACTCACTCATATACTATGTACTACACTGTGCGTTTCTTATATTCTAAGTTTTTCAGTGCAACTCACTCATATACTATGTACTACACTGTGCGTTTCTTATATTCTAAGTTTTTCAGTGCAACTCACTCATATACTATGTACTACACTGTGCGTTTCTTATATTCTAAGTTTTTCAGTGCAACTCACTCATATACTATGTACGACACTGTGCGTTTCTTATATTCTAAGTTTTTCAGTGCAACTCACTCATATACTATGTACTACACTGTGCGTTTCTTATATTCTTAGTTTTTCAGTGCAACTCACTCATATACTATGTACTACACTGTGCGTTTCTTATATTCTAAGTTTTTCAGTGCAACTCACTCATATACTATGTACTAGACTGTGCGTTTCTTATATTCTAAGTTTTTCAGTGCAACTCACTCATATACTATGTACTACACTGTGCGTTTCTTATATTCTAAGTTTTTCAGTGCAACTCACTCATATACTATGTACTACACTGTGCGTTTCTTATATTCTAAGTTTTTCAGTGCAACTTACTCATATACTATGTACTACACTGTGCATTTCGTGTAATGCTGGTTTTTCTGTAAATTCTAAGTTTTTCAGTGCAACTCACTCATATACTATGTACTACACTGTGCGTTTCTTATATTCTAAGTTTTTCAGTGCAACTCACTCATATACTATGTACTACACTGTGCGTTTCTTATATTCTAAGTTTTTCAGTGCAACTCACTCATATACTATGTACTACAATGTGCGTTTCTTATATTCTAAGTTTTTCAGTGCAACTCACTCATATACTATGTACTACACTGTGCGTTTCTTATATTCTAAGTTTTTCAGTGCAACTCACTCATATACTATGTACTACACTGTGCGTTTCTTATATTCTTAGTTTTTCAGTGCAACTCACTCATATACTATGTACTACACTGTGCGTTTCTTATATTCTAAGTTTTTCAGTGCAACTCACTCATATACTATGTACTACACTGTGCGTTTCTTATATTCTAAGTTTTTCAGTGCAACTCACTCATATACTATGTACTACACTGTGCGTTTCTTATATTCTAAGTTTTTCAGTGCAACTCACTCATATACTATGTACTACACTGTGCATTTCGTGTAATGCTGGTTTTTCTGTAAATTCTAAGTTTTTCAGTGCAACTCACTCATATACTCTGTACTACACTGTGCGTTTCTTATATTCTAAGTTTTTCAGTGCAACACACTCATATACTATGTACTACACTGTGCGTTTCTTATATTCTAAGTTTTTCAGTGCAACTCACTCATATACTATGTACTACACTGTGCGTTTCTTATATTCTAAGTTTTTCAGTGCAACTCACTCATATACTATGTACTACACTGTGCGTTTCTTATATTCTAAGTTTTTCAGTGCAACTCACTCATATACTATGTACTACACTGTGCGTTTCTTATATTCTAAGTTTTTCAGTGCAACTCACTCATATACTATGTACTACACTGTGCGTTTCTTATATTCTAAGTTTTTCAGTGCAACTCACTCATATACTATGTACTACACTGTGCGTTTCTTATATTCTAAGTTTTTCAGTGCAACTCACTCATATACTATGTACTATACTGTTCGTTTCTTATATTCTAAGTTTTTCAGTGCAACTCACTCATATACTATGTACTACACTGTGCGTTTCTTATATTCTAAGTTTTTCAGTGCAACTCACTCATATACTATGTACTACACTGTGCGTTTCTTATATTCTAAGTTTTTCAGTGCAACTCACTCATATACTATGTACTACACTGTGCGTTTCTTATATTCTAAGTTTTTCAGTGCAACTCACTCATATACTATGTACTACACTGTGCGTTTCTTATATTCTAAGTTTTTCAGTGCAACTCACTCATATACTATGTACTATACTGTGCGTTTCTTATATTCTTAGTTTTTCAGTGCAACTCACTCATATACTATGTACTACACTGTGCGTTTCTTATATTCTAAGTTTTTCAGTGCAACTCACTCATATACTATGTACTACACTGTGCGTTTCTTATATTCTAAGTTTTTCAGTGCAACTCACTCATATACTATGTACTACACTGTGCGTTTCTTATATTCTAAGTTTTTCAGTGCAACTCACTCATATACTATGTACTATTTCTTATATTCTAAGTTTTTCAGTGCAACTCACTCATATACTATGTACTACAATGTGCGTTTCTTATATTCTAAGTTTTTCAGTGCAACTCACTCATATACTATGTACTACACTGTGCGTTTCTTATATTCTAAGTTTTTCAGTGCAACTCACTCATATACTATGTACTACACTGTGCGTTTCTTATATTCTAAGTTTTTCAGTGCAACTCACTCATATACTATGTACTACACTGTGCGTTTCTTATATTCTAAGTTTTTCAGTGCAACTCACTCATATACTATGTACTACACTGTGCGTTTTTTATATTCTAAGTTTTTCAGTGCAACTCACTCATATACTATGTACTACACTGTGCGTTTCTTATATTCTAAGTTTTTCAGTGCAACTCACTCATATACTATGTACTACACTGTGCGTTTCTTATATTCTAAGTTTTTCAGTGCAACTCACTCATATACTATGTACTACACTGTGCGTTTCTTATATTCTAAGTTTTTAAGTGCAACTCACTCTTATACTATATACTATACTGTGCGTTTCTTATATTCTTAGTTTTTCAGTGCAACTCACTCATATACTATGTACTACACTGTGCGTTTCTTATATTCTAAGTTTTTCAGTGCAACTCACTCATATACTATGTACTACACTGTGCGTTTCTTATATTCTAAGTTTTTCAGTGCAACTCACTCATATACTATGTACTACAATGTGCGTTTCTTATATTCTAAGTTTTTCAGTGCAACTCACTCATATACTATGTACTACACTGTGCGTTTCTTATATTCTAAGTTTTTCAGTGCAACTCACTCATATACTATGTACTACACTGTGCGTTTCTTATATTCTTAGTTTTTCAGTGCAACTCACTCATATACTATGTACTACACTGTGCGTTTCTTATATTCTAAGTTTTTCAGTGCAACTCACTCATATACTATGTACTACACTGTGCGTTTCTTATATTCTAAGTTTTTCAGTGCAACTCACTCATATACTATGTACTACACTGTGCGTTTCTTATATTCTAAGTTTTTCAGTGCAACTCACTCATATACTATGTACTACACTGGGCGTTTCTTATATTCTAAGTTTTTCAGTGCAACTTACTCATATACTATGTACTACACTGTGCATTTCGTGTAATGCTGGTTTTTCTGTAAATTCTAAGTTTTTCAGTGCAACTCACTCATATACTATGTACTACACTGTGCGTTTCTTATATTCTAAGTTTTTCAGTGCAACTCACTCATATACTATGTACTACACTGTGCGTTTCTTATATTCTAAGTTTTTCAGTGCAACTCACTCATATACTATGTACTACAATGTGCGTTTCTTATATTCTAAGTTTTTCAGTGCAACTCACTCATATACTATGTACTACACTGTGCGTTTCTTATATTCTAAGTTTTTCAGTGCAACTCACTCATATACTATGTACTACACTGTGCGTTTCTTATATTCTTAGTTTTTCAGTGCAACTCACTCATATACTATGTACTACACTGTGCGTTTCTTATATTCTAAGTTTTTCAGTGCAACTCACTCATATACTATGTACTACACTGTGCGTTTCTTATATTCTAAGTTTTTCAGTGCAACTCACTCATATACTATGTACTACACTTTGCGTTTCTTATATTCTTAGTTTTTCAGTGCAACTCACTCATATACTATGTACTATACTGTGCGTTTCTTATATTCTAAGTTTTTCAGTGCAACTCACTCATATACTATGTACTACACTGTGCGTTTCTTATATTCTAAGTTTTTCAGTGCAACTCACTCATATACTATGTACTACACTGTGCGTTTCTTATATTCTAAGTTTTTCAGTGCAACTCACTCATATACTATGTACTACACTGGGCGTTTCTTATATTCTAAGTTTTTCAGTGCAACTTACTCATATACTATGTACTACACTGTGCATTTCGTGTAATGCTGGTTTTTCTGTAAATTCTAAGTTTTTCAGTGCAACTCACTCATATACTATGTACTACACTGTGCGTTTCTTATATTCTAAGTTTTTCAGTGCAACTCACTCATATACTATGTACTACACTGTGCGTTTCTTATATTCTAAGTTTTTCAGTGCAACTCACTCATATACTATGTACTACAATGTGCGTTTCTTATATTCTAAGTTTTTCAGTGCAACTCACTCATATACTATGTACTACACTGTGCGTTTCTTATATTCTAAGTTTTTCAGTGCAACTCACTCATATACTATGTACTACACTGTGCGTTTCTTATATTCTTAGTTTTTCAGTGCAACTCACTCATATACTATGTACTACACTGTGCGTTTCTTATATTCTAAGTTTTTCAGTGCAACTCACTCATATACTATGTACTACACTGTGCGTTTCTTATATTCTAAGTTTTTCAGTGCAACTCACTCATATACTATGTACTACACTGTGCGTTTCTTATATTCTAAGTTTTTCAGTGCAACTCACTCATATACTATGTACTACACTGTGCGTTTCTTATATTCTAAGTTTTTCAGTGCAAATCACTCATATACTATGTACTACACTGTGCGTTTCTTATATTCTAAGTTTTTCAGTGCAACTCACTCATATACTATGTACTACACTGTGCGTTTCTTATATTCTAAGTTTTTCAGTGCAACTCACTCATATACTATGTACTATACTGTGCGTTTCTTATATTCTTAGTTTTTCAGTGCAACTCACTCATATACTATGTACTACACTGTGCGTTTCTTATATTCTAAGTTTTTCAGTGCAACTCACTCATATACTATGTACTACACTGTGCGTTTCTTATATTCTAAGTTTTTCAGTGCAACTCACTCATATACTATGTACTACAATGTGCGTTTCTTATATTCTAAGTTTTTCAGTGCAACTCACTCATATACTATGTACTACACTGTGCGTTTCTTATATTCTAAGTTTTTCAGTGCAACTCACTCATATACTATGTACTATACTGTGCGTTTCTTATATTCTTAGTTTTTCAGTGCAACTCACTCATATACTATGTACTACACTGTGCGTTTCTTATATTCTAAGTTTTTCAGTGCAACTCACTCATATACTATGTACTACACTGTGCGTTTCTTATATTCTAAGTTTTTCAGTGCAACTCACTCATATACTATGTACTACACTATGCGTTTCTTATATTCTAAGTTTTTCAGTGCAACTCACTCATATACTATGTACTATTTCTTATATTCTAAGTTTTTCAGTGCAACTCACTCATATACTATGTACTACAATGTGCGTTTCTTATATTCTAAGTTTTTCAGTGCAACTCACTCATATACTATGTACTACACTGTGCGTTTCTTATATTCTAAGTTTTTCAGTGCAACTCACTCATATACTATGTACTACACTGTGCGTTTCTTATATTCTAAGTTTTTCAGTGCAACTCACTCATATACTATGTACTACACTGTGCGTTTCTTATATTCTAAGTTTTTCAGTGCAACTCACTCATATACTATGTACTACACTGTGCGTTTCTTATATTCTAAGTTTTTCAGTGCAACTCACTCATATACTATGTACTACACTGTGCGTTTCTTATATTCTAAGTTTTTCAGTGCAACTCACTCATATACTATGTACTACACTGTGCGTTTCTTATATTCTAAGTTTTTCAGTGCAACTCACTCATATACTATGTACTATACTGTGCGTTTCTTATATTCTTAGTTTTTCAGTGCAACTCACTCATATACTATGTACTACACTGTGCGTTTCTTATATTCTAAGTTTTTCAGTGCAACTCACTCATATACTATGTACTACACTGTGCGTTTCTTATATTCTAAGTTTTTCAGTGCAACTCACTCATATACTATGTACTACAATGTGCGTTTCTTATATTCTAAGTTTTTCAGTGCAACTCACTCATATACTATGTACTACACTGTGCGTTTCTTATATTCTAAGTTTTTCAGTGCAACTCACTCATATACTATGTACTACACTGTGCGTTTCTTATATTCTTAGTTTTTCAGTGCAACTCACTCATATACTATGTACTACACTGTGCGTTTCTTATATTCTAAGTTTTTCAGTGCAACTCACTCATATACTATGTACTACACTGTGCGTTTCTTATATTCTAAGTTTTTCAGTGCAACTCACTCATATACTATGTACTACACTGTGCGTTTCTTATATTCTAAGTTTTTCAGTGCAACTCACTCATATACTATGTACTACACTGTGCGTTTCTTATATTCTAAGTTTTTCAGTGCAACTTACTCATATACTATGTACTACACTGTGCATTTCGTGTAATGCTGGTTTTTCTGTAAATTCTAAGTTTTTCAGTGCAACTCACTCATATACTATGTACTACACTGTGCGTTTCTTATATTCTAAGTTTTTCAGTGCAACTCACTCATATACTATGTACTACACTGTGCGTTTCTTATATTCTAAGTGTTTCAGTGCAACTCACTCATATACTATGTACTACAATGTGCGTTTCTTATATTCTAAGTTTTTCAGTGCAACTCACTCATATACTATGTACTACACTGTGCGTTTCTTATATTCTAAGTTTTTCAGTGCAACTCACTCATATACTATGTACTACACTGTGCGTTTCTTATATTCTTAGTTTTTCAGTGCAACTCACTCATATACTATGTACTACACTGTGCGTTTCTTATATTCTAAGTTTTTCAGTGCAACTCACTCACATACTATGTACTACACTGTGCGTTTCTTATATTCTAAGTTTTTCAGTGCAACTCACTCATATACTATGTACTACACTGTGCGTTTCTTATATTCTAAGTTTTTCAGTGCAACTCACTCATATACTATGTACTACACTGTGCATTTCGTGTAATGCTGGTTTTTCTGTAAATTCTAAGTTTTTCAGTGCAACTCACTCATATACTATGTACTACACTGTGCGTTTCTTATATTCTAAGTTTTTCAGTGCAACACACTCATATACTATGTACTACACTGTGCATTTCGTGTAATGCTGGTTTTTCTGTAAATTCTAAGTTTTTCAGTGCAACTCACTCATATACTATGTACTACACTGTGCGTTTCTTATATTCTAAGTTTTTCAGTACAACTCACTCATATACTATGTACTACACTGTGCGTTTCTTATATTCTAAGTTTTTCAGTGCAACTCACTCATATACTATGTACTACAATGTGCGTTTCTTATATTCTAAGTTTTTCAGTGCAACTCACTCATATACTATGTACTACACTGTGCGTTTCTTATATTCTAAGTTTTTCAGTGCAACTCACTCATATACTATGTACTACACTGTGTGTTTCTTATATTCTAAGTTTTTCAGTGCAACTCACTCATATACTATGTACTACACTGGGCGTTTCTTATATTCTAAGTTTTTCAGTGCAACTCACTCATATACTATGTACTACACTGTGCGTTTCTTATATTCTAAGTTTTTCAGTGCAACTCACTCATATACTATGTACTACAATGTGCGTTTCTTATGTTCTAAGTTTTTCAGTGCAACTCACTCATATACTATGTACTACACTGTGCGTTTCTTATATTCTAAGTTTTTCAGTGCAACTCACTCATATACTATGTACTACACTGTGCGTTTCTTATATTCTAAGTTTTTCAGTGCAACTCACTCATATACTATGTACTACACTGTGCATTTCGTGTAATGCTGGTTTTTCTGTAAATTCTAAGTTTTTCAGTGCAACTCACTCATATACTATGTACTACACTGTGCGTTTCTTATATTCTAAGTTTTTCAGTGCAACACACTCATATACTATGTACTACACTGTGCGTTTCTTATATTCTAAGTTTTTCAGTGCAACTCACTCATATACTATGTACTACACTGTGCGTTTCTTATATTCTAAGTTTTTCAGTGCAACTCACTCATATACTATGTACTACACTGTGCGTTTCTTATATTCTAAGTTTTTCAGTGCAACTCACTCATATACTATGTACTACACTGTGCGTTTCTTATATTCTTAGTTTTTCAGTGCAACTCACTCATATACTATGTACTACACTGTGCGTTTCTTATATTCTAAGTTTTTCAGTGCAACTCACTCATATACTATGTACTACACTGTGCGTTTCTTATATTCTTAGTTTTTCAGTGCAACTCACTCATATACTATGTACTACACTGTGCGTTTCTTATATTCTAAGTTTTTCAGTGCAACTCACTCATATACTATGTACTACACTGTGCGTTTCTTATATTCTAAGTTTTTCAGTGCAACTCACTCATATACTATGTACTACAATGAGCGTTTCTTATATTCTAAGTTTTTCAGTGCAACTCACTCATATACTATGTACTACACTGTGCGTTTCTTATATTCTAAGTTTTTCAGTGCAACTCACTCATATACTATGTACTATACTGTGCGTTTCTTATATTCTTAGTTTTTCAGTGCAACTCACTCATATACTATGTACTACACTGTGCGTTTCTTATATTCTAAGTTTTTCAGTGCAACTCACTCATATACTATGTACTACACTGTGCGTTTCTTATATTCTAAATTTTTCAGTGCAACTCACTCATATACTATGTACTACACTGTGCGTTTCTTATATTCTAAGTTTTTCAGTGCAACTCACTCATATACTATGTACTATTTCTTATATTCTAAGTTTTTCAGTGCAACTCACTCATATACTATGTACTACACTGTGCGTTTCTTATATTCTAAGTTTTTCAGTGCAACTCACTCATATACTATGTACTACACTGTGCATTTCGTGTAATGCTGGTTTTTCTGTAAATTCTAAGTTTTTCAGTGCAACTCACTCATATACTATGTACTATACTGTGCGTTTCTTATATTCTTAGTTTTTCAGTGCAACTCACTCATATACTATGTACTACACTGTGCGTTTCTTATATTCTAAGTTTTTCAGTGCAACTCACTCATATACTATGTACTACACTGTGCGTTTCTTATATTCTAAGTTTTTCAGTGCAACTCACTCATATACTATGTACTACAATGTGCGTTTCTTATATTCTAAGTTTTTCAGTGCAACTCACTCATATACTATGTACTACACTGTGCGTTTCTTATATTCTAAGTTTTTCAGTGCAACTCACTCATATACTATGTACTACACTGTGCGTTTCTTATATTCTTAGTTTTTCAGTGCAACTCACTCATATACTATGTACTACACTGTGCGTTTCTTATATTCTAAGTTTTTCAGTGCAACTCACTCATATACTATGTACTACACTGTGCGTTTCTTATATTCTAAGTTTTTCAGTGCAACTCACTCATATACTATGTACTACACTGTGCGTTTCTTATATTCTAAGTTTTTCAGTGCAACTCACTCATATACTATGTACTACACTGGGCGTTTCTTATATTCTAAGTTTTTCAGTGCAACTCACTCATATACTATGTACTACACTGTGCGTTTCTTATATTCTAAGTTTTTCAGTGCAACTCACTCATATACTATGTACTACAATGTGCGTTTCTTATATTCTAAGTTTTTCAGTGCAACTCACTCATATACTATGTACTACACTGTGCGTTTCTTATATTCTAAGTTTTTCAGTGCAACTCACTCATATACTATGTACTACATTGTGCGTTTCTTATATTCTTAGTTTTTCAGTGCAACTCACTCATATACTATGTACTACACTGTGCGTTTCTTATATTCTAAGTTTTTCAGTGCAACTCACTCATATACTATGTACTACACTGTGCGTTTCTTATATTCTAAGTTTTTCAGTGCAACTCACTCATATACTATGTACTACACTGTGCGTTTCTTATATTCTAAGTTTTTCAGTGCAACTCACTCATATACTATGTACTACACTGTGCGTTTCTTATATTCTAAGTTTTTCAGTGCAACTCACTCATATACTATGTACTACACTGTGCATTTCGTGTAATGCTGGTTTTTCTGTAAATTCTAAGTTTTTCAGTGCAACTCACTCATATACTATGTACTACACTGTGCGTTTCTTATATTCTAAGTTTTTCAGTGCAACACACTCATATACTATGTACTACACTGTGCATTTCGTGTAATGCTGGTTTTTCTGTAAATTCTAAGTTTTTCAGTGCAACTCACTCATATACTATGTACTACACTGTGCGTTTCTTATATTCTAAGTTTTTCAGTACAACTCACTCATATACTATGTACTACACTGTGCGTTTCTTATATTCTAAGTTTTTCAGTGCAACTCACTCATATACTATGTACTACACTGTGCGTTTCTTATATTCTAAGTTTTTCAGTGCAACTCACTCATATACTATGTACTACACTGTGCGTTTCTTATATTCTAAGTTTTTCAGTGCAACTCACTCATATACTATGTACTACACTGTGCGTTTCTTATATTCTAAGTTTTTCAGTGCAACTCACTCATATACTATGTACTACACTGGGCGTTTCTTATATTCTAAGTTTTTCAGTGCAACTCACTCATATACTATGTACTACACTGTGCATTTCTTATATTCTAAGTTTTTCAGTGCAACTCACTCATATACTATGTACTACACTGTGCGTTTCTTATATTCTAAGTTTTTCAGTGCAACTCACTCATATACTATGTACTACACTGTGCGTTTCTTATATTCTAAGTTTTTCAGTGCAACTCACTCATATACTATGTACTACACTGTGCGTTTCTTATATTCTTAGTTTTTCAGTGCAACTCACTCATATACTATGTACTACACTGTGCGTTTCTTATATTCTAAGTTTTTCAGTGCAACTCACTCATATACTATGTACTACACTGTGCGTTTCTTATATTCTAAGTTTTTCAGTGCAACTCACTCATATACTATGTACTACACTGTGCGTTTCTTATATTCTAAGTTTTTCAGTGCAACTCACTCATATACTATGTACTACACTGTGCGTTTCTTATATTCTAAGTTTTTCAGTGCAACTCACTCATATACTATGTACTACACTGTGCATTTCGTGTAATGCTGGTTTTTCTGTAAATTCTAAGTTTTTCAGTGCAACTCACTCATATACTATGTACTACACTGTGCGTTTCTTATATTCTAAGTTTTTCAGTGCAACACACTCATATACTATGTACTACACTGTGCGTTTCTTATATTCTAAGTTTTTCAGTGCAACTCACTCATATACTATGTACTACACTGTGCGTTTCTTATATTCTAAGTTTTTCAGTGCAACTCACTCATATACTATGTACTACACTGTGCGTTTCTTATATTCTAAGTTTTTCAGTGCAACTCACTCATATACTATGTACTACACTGTGCGTTTCTTATATTCTAAGTTTTTCAGTGCAACTCACTCATATACTATGTACTACACTGTGCGTTTCTTATATTCTAAGTTTTTCAGTGCAACTCACTCATATACTATGTACTACACTGTGCGTTTCTTATATTCTAAGTTTTTCAGTGCAACTCACTCATATACTATGTACTACACTGTGCGTTTCTTATATTCTAAGTTTTTCAGTGCAACTCACTCATATACTATGTACTACAATGTGCGTTTCTTATATTCTAAGTTTTTCAGTGCAACTCACTCATATACTATGTACTACACTGTGCGTTTCTTATATTCTAAGTTTTTCAGTGCAACTCACTCATATACTATGTACTATACTGTGCGTTTCTTATATTCTTAGTTTTTCAGTGCAACTCACTCATATACTATGTACTACACTGTGCGTTTCTTATATTCTAAGTTTTTCAGTGCAACTCACTCATATACTATGTACTACACTGTGCGTTTCTTATATTCTAAATTTTTCAGTGCAACTCACTCATATACTATGTACTACACTGTGCGTTTCTTATATTCTAAGTTTTTCAGTGCAACTCACTCATATACTATGTACTATTTCTTATATTCTAAGTTTTTCAGTGCAACTCACTCATATACTATGTACTACAATGTGCGTTTCTTATATTCTAAGTTTTTCAGTGCAACTCACTCATATACTATGTACTACACTGTGCGTTTCTTATATTCTAAGTTTTTCAGTGCAACTCACTCATATACTATGTACTACACTGTGCGTTTCTTATATTCTTAGTTTTTCAGTGCAACTCACTCATATACTATGTACTACACTGTGCGTTTCTTATATTCTAAGTTTTTCAGTGCAACTCACTCATATACTATGTACTACACTGTGCGTTTCTTATATTCTAAGTTTTTCAGTGCAACTCACTCATATACTATGTACTACACTGTGCGTTTCTTATATTCTAAGTTTTACAGTGCAACTCACTCATATACTATGTACTACACTGTGCGTTTCTTATATTCTAAGTTTTTCAGTGCAACTTACTCATATACTATGTACTACACTGTGAATTTCGTGTAATGCTGGTTTTTCTGTAAATTCTAAGTTTTTCAGTGCAACTCACTCATATACTATGTACTACACTGTGCGTTTCTTATATTCTAAGTTTTTCAGTGCAACTCACTCATATACTATGTACTACACTGTGCGTTTCTTATATTCTAAGTTTTTCAGTGCAACTCACTCATATACTATGTACTACACTGTGCGTTTCTTATATTCTAAGTTTTTCAGTGCAACTCACTCATATACTATGTACTACACTGTGCGTTTCTTATATTCTAAGTTTTTCAGTGCAACTCACTCATATACTATGTACTACACTGTGCGTTTCTTATATTCTAAGTTTTTCAGTGCAACTCACTCATATACTATGTACTACACTGTGCATTTCGTGTAATGCTGGTTTTTCTGTAAATTCTAAGTTTTTCAGTGCAACTCACTCATATACTATGTACTACACTGTGCGTTTCTTATATTCTAAGTTTTTCAGTGCAACTCACTCATATACTATGTACTATACTGTGCGTTTCTTATATTCTTAGTTTTTCAGTGCAACTCACTCATATACTATGTACTACACTGTGCGTTTCTTATATTCTAAGTTTTTCAGTGCAACTCACTCATATACTATGTACTACACTGTGCGTTTCTTATATTCTAAGTTTTTCAGTGCAACTCACTCATATACTATGTACTACACTGTGCGTTTCTTATATTCTAAGTTTTTCAGTGCAACTCACTCATATACTATGTACTACACTGTGCGTTTCTTATATTCTAAGTTTTTCAGTGCAACTCACTCATATACTATGTACTACACTGTGCGTTTCTTATATTCTAAGTTTTTCAGTGCAACTCACTCATATACTATGTACTACACTGTGCGTTTCTTATATTCTAAGTTTTTCAGTGCAACTCACTCATATACTATGTACTACACTGTGCGTTTCTTATATTCTAAGTTTTTCAGTGCAACTCACTCATATACTATGTACTACACTGTGCATTTCGTGTAATGCTGGTTTTTCTGTAAATTTTAAGTTTTTCAGTGCAACTCACTCATATACTATGTACTACACTGTGCGTTTCTTATATTCTAAGTTTTTCAGTGCAACACACTCATATACTATGTACTACACTGTGCGTTTCTTATATTCTAAGTTTTTCTGTGCAACTCACTCATATACTATGTACTACACTGTGCGTTTCTTATATTCTAAGTTTTTCAGTGCAACTCACTCATATACTATGTACTACACTGTGCGTTTCTTATATTCTAAGTTTTTCAGTGCAACTCACTCATATACTATGTACTACACTGTGCGTTTCTTATATTCTAAGTTTTTCAGTGCAACTCACTCATATACTATGTACTACACTGTGCGTTTCTTATATTCTAAGTTTTTCAGTGCAACTCACTCATATACTATGTACTACACTGTGCGTTTCTTATATTCTAAGTTTTTCAGTGCAACTCACTCATATACTATGTACTATACTGTGCGTTTCTTATATTCTTAGTTTTTCAGTGCAACTCACTCATATACTATGTACTACACTGTGCGTTTCTTATATTCTAAGTTTTTCAGTGCAACTCACTCATATACTATGTACTACACTGTGCGTTTCTTATATTCTAAGTTTTTCAGTGCAACTCACTCATATACTATGTACTACAATGTGCGTTTCTTATATTCTAAGTTTTTCAGTGCAACTCACTCATATACTATGTACTACACTGTGCGTTTCTTATATTCTAAGTTTTTCAGTGCAACTCACTCATATACTATGTACTACACTGTGCGTTTCTTATATTCTTAGTTTTTCAGTGCAACTCACTCATATACTATGTACTACACTGTGCGTTTCTTATATTCTAAGTTTTTCAGTGCAACTCACTCATATACTATGTACTACACTGTGCGTTTCTTATATTCTAAGTTTTTCAGTGCAACTCACTCATATACTATGTACTACACTGTGCGTTTCTTATATTCTAAGTTTTTCAGTGCAACTCACTCATATACTATGTACTACACTGTGCGTTTCTTATATTCTAAGTTTTTCAGTGCAACTCACTCATATACTATGTACTACACTGTGCATTTCGTGTAATGCTGGTTTTTCTGTAAATTCTAAGTTTTTCAGTGCAACTCACTCATATACTATGAACTACACTGTGCGTTTCTTATATTCTAAGTTTTTCAGTGCAACACACTCATATACTATGTACTACACTGTGCGTTTCTTATATTCTAAGTTTTTCAGTGCAACTCACTCATATACTATGTACTACACTGTGCGTTTCTTATATTCTAAGTTTTTCAGTGCAACTCACTCATATACTATGTACTACACTGTGCGTTTCTTATATTCTAAGTTTTTCAGTGCAACTCACTCATATACTATGTACTACACTGTGCGTTTCTTATATTCTAAGTTTTTCAGTGCAACTCACTCATATACTATGTAGTACACTGTGCGTTTCTTATATTCTAAGTTTTTCAGTGCAACTCACTCATATACTATGTACTATTTCTTATATTCTAAGTTTTTCAGTGCAACTCACTCATATACTATGTACTACACTCTGCGTTTCTTATATTCTAAGTTTTTCAGTGCAACTCACTCATATACTATGTACTACACTGTGCGTTTCTTATATTCTAAGTTTTTCAGTGCAACTCACTCATATACTATGTACTACACTGTGCGTTTCTTATATTCTTAGTTTTTCAGTGCAACTCACTCATATACTATGTACTACACTGTGCGTTTCTTATATTCTAAGTTTTTCAGTGCAACTCACTCATATACTATGTACTACACTGTGCGTTTCTTATATTCTAAGTTTTTCAGTGCAAATCACTCATATACTATGTACTACACTGTGCGTTTCTTATATTCTAAGTTTTTCAGTGCAACTCACTCATATACTATGTACTACACTGTGCGTTTCTTATATTCTAAGTTTTTCAGTGCAACTTACTCATATACTATGTACTACACTGTGCATTTCGTGTAATGCTGGTTTTTCTGTAAATTCTAAGTTTTTCAGTGCAACTCACTCATATACTATGTACTACACTGTGCGTTTCTTATATTCTAAGTTTTTCAGTGCAACTCACTCATATACTATGTACTACACTGTGCGTTTCTTATATTCTAAGTTTTTCAGTGCAACTCACTCATATACTATGTACTAAAATGTGCGTTTCTTATATTCTAAGTTTTTCAGTGCAACTCACTCATATACTATGTACTACACTGTGCGTTTCTTATATTCTAAGTTTTTCAGTGCAACTCACTCATATACTATGTACTACACTGTGCGTTTCTTATATTCTTAGTTTTTCAGTGCAACTCACTCATATACTATGTACTACACTGTGCGTTTCTTATATTCTAAGTTTTTCAGTGCAACTCACTCATATACTATGTACTACACTGTGCGTTTCTTATATTCTAAGTTTTTCAGTGCAACTCACTCATATACTATGTACTACACTGTGCGTTTCTTATATTCTAAGTTTTTCAGTGCAACTCACTCATATACTATGTACTACACTGTGCGTTTCTTATATTCTAAGTTTTTCAGTGCAACTCACTCATATACTATGTACTACACTGTGCATTTCGTGTAATGCTGGTTTTTCTGTAAATTCTAAGTTTTTCAGTGCAACTCACTCATATACTATGTACTACACTGTGCGTTTCTTATATTCTAAGTTTTTCAGTGCAACACACTCATATACTATGTACTACACTGTGCGTTTCTTATATTCTAAGTTTTTCAGTGCAACTCACTCATATACTATGTACTACACTGTGCGTTTCTTATATTCTAAGTTTTTCAGTGCAACTCACTCATATACTATGTACTACACTGTGCGTTTCTTATATTCTAAGTTTTTCAGTGCAAATCACTCATATACTATGTACTACACTGTGCGTTTCTTATATTCTAAGTTTTTCAGTGCAACTCACTCATATAATATGTACTACACTGTGCGTTTCTTATATTCTAAGTTTTTCAGTGCAACTCACTCATATACTATGTACTATACTGTGCGTTTCTTATATTCTTAGTTTTTCAGTGCAACTCACTCATATACTATGTACTACACTGTGCGTTTCTTATATTCTAAGTTTTTCAGTGCAACTCACTCATATACTATGTACTACACTGTGCGTTTCTTATATTCTAAGTTTTTCAGTGCAACTCACTCATATACTATGTACTACAATGTGCGTTTCTTATATTCTAAGTTTTTCAGTGCAACTCACTCATATACTATGTACTACACTGTGCGTTTCTTATATTCTAAGTTTTTCAGTGCAACTCACTCATATACTATGTACTACACTGTGCGTTTCTTATATTCTTAGTTTTTCAGTGCAACTCACTCATATACTATGTACTACACTGTGCGTTTCTTATATTCTAAGTTTTTCAGTGCAACTCACTCATATACTATGTACTACACTGTGCGTTTCTTATATTCTAAGTTTTTCAGTGCAAATCACTCATATACTATGTACTACACTGTGCGTTTCTTATATTCTAAGTTTTTCAGTGCAACTCACTCATATACTATGTACTACACTGTGCGTTTCTTATATTCTAAGTTTTTCAGTGCAACTTACTCATATACTATGTACTACACTGTGCATTTCGTGTAATGCTGGTTTTTCTGTAAATTCTAAGTTTTTCAGTGCAACTCACTCATATACTATGTACTACACTGTGCGTTTCTTATATTCTAAGTTTTTCAGTGCAACTCACTCATATACTATGTACTACACTGTGCGTTTCTTATATTCTAAGTTTTTCAGTGCAACTCACTCATATACTATGTACTAAAATGTGCGTTTCTTATATTCTAAGTTTTTCAGTGCAACTCACTCATATACTATGTACTACACTGTGCGTTTCTTATATTCTAAGTTTTTCAGTGCAACTCACTCATATACTATGTACTACACTGTGCGTTTCTTATATTCTTAGTTTTTCAGTGCAACTCACTCATATACTATGTACTACACTGTGCGTTTCTTATATTCTAAGTTTTTCAGTGCAACTCACTCATATACTATGTACTACACTGTGCGTTTCTTATATTCTAAGTTTTTCAGTGCAACTCACTCATATACTATGTACTACACTGTGCGTTTCTTATATTCTAAGTTTTTCAGTGCAACTCACTCATATACTATGTACTACACTGTGCGTTTCTTATATTCTAAGTTTTTCAGTGCAACTCACTCATATACTATGTACTACACTGTGCATTTCGTGTAATGCTGGTTTTTCTGTAAATTCTAAGTTTTTCAGTGCAACTCACTCATATACTATGTACTACACTGTGCGTTTCTTATATTCTAAGTTTTTCAGTGCAACACACTCATATACTATGTACTACACTGTGCGTTTCTTATATTCTAAGTTTTTCAGTGCAACTCACTCATATACTATGTACTACACTGTGCGTTTCTTATATTCTAAGTTTTTCAGTGCAACTCACTCATATACTATGTACTACACTGTGCGTTTCTTATATTCTAAGTTTTTCAGTGCAAATCACTCATATACTATGTACTACACTGTGCGTTTCTTATATTCTAAGTTTTTCAGTGCAACTCACTCATATAATATGTACTACACTGTGCGTTTCTTATATTCTAAGTTTTTCAGTGCAACTCACTCATATACTATGTACTATACTGTGCGTTTCTTATATTCTTAGTTTTTCAGTGCAACTCACTCATATACTATGTACTACACTGTGCGTTTCTTATATTCTAAGTTTTTCAGTGCAACTCACTCATATACTATGTACTACACTGTGCGTTTCTTATATTCTAAGTTTTTCAGTGCAACTCACTCATATACTATGTACTACAATGTGCGTTTCTTATATTCTAAGTTTTTCAGTGCAACTCACTCATATACTATGTACTACACTGTGCGTTTCTTATATTCTAAGTTTTTCAGTGCAACTCACTCATATACTATGTACTACACTGTGCGTTTCTTATATTCTTAGTTTTTCAGTGCAACTCACTCATATACTATGTACTACACTGTGCGTTTCTTATATTCTAAGTTTTTCAGTGCAACTCACTCATATACTATGTACTACACTGTGCGTTTCTTATATTCTAAGTTTTTCAGTGCAACTCACTCATATACTATGTACTACACTGTGCGTTTCTTATATTCTAAGTTTTACAGTGCAACTCACTCATATACTATGTACTACACTGTGCGTTTCTTATATTCTAAGTTTTTCAGTGCAACTTACTCATATACTATGTACTACACTGTGCATTTCGTGTAATGCTGGTTTTTCTGTAAATTCTAAGTTTTTCAGTGCAACTCACTCATATACTATGTACTACACTGTGCGTTTCTTATATTCTAAGTTTTTCAGTGCAACTCACTCATATACTATGTACTACACTGTGCGTTTCTTATATTCTAAGTTTTTCAGTGCAACTCACTCATATACTATGTACTATTTTTTATATTCTTAGTTTTTCAGTGCAACTCACTCATATACTATGTACTACAATGTGCGTTTCTTATATTCTAAGTTTTTCAGTGCAACTCACTCATATACTATGTACTACACTGTGCGTTTCTTATATTCTAAGTTTTTCAGTGCAACTCACTCATATACTATGTACTACACTGTGCGTTTCTTATATTCTAAGTTTTTCAGTGCAACTCACTCATATACTATGTACTACACTGTGCGTTTCTTATATTCTAAGTTTTTCAGTGCAACTCACTCATATACTATGTACTACACTGTGCGTTTCTTATATTCTAAGTTTTTCAGTGCAACTCACTCATATACTATGTACTACACTGTGCGTTTCTTATATTCTAAGTTTTTCAGTGCAACTCACTCATATACTATGTACTACACTGTGCGTTTCTTATATTCTAAGTTTTTCAGTGCAACTCACTCATATACTATGTACTATACTGTGCGTTTCTTATATTCTTAGTTTTTCAGTGCAACTCACTCATATACTATGTACTACACTGTGCGTTTCTTATATTCTAAGTTTTTCAGTGCAACTCACTCATATACTATGTACTACACTGTGCGTTTCTTATATTCAAAGTTTTTCAGTGCAACTCACTCATATACTATGTACTACACTGTGCGTTTCTTATATTCTAAGTTTTTCAGTGCAACTCACTCATATACTATGTACTAGACTGTGCGTTTCTTATATTCTAAGTTTTTCAGTGCAACTCACTCATATACTATGTACTACACTGTGCGTTTCTTATATTCTAAGTTTTTCAGTGCAACTCACTCATATACTATGTACTACACTGTGCGTTTCTTATATTCTAAGTTTTTCAGTGCAACTCACTCATATACTATGTACTATACTGTGCGTTTCTTATATTCTTAGTTTTTCAGTGCAACTCACTCATATACTATGTACTACACTGTGCGTTTCTTATATTCTAAGTTTTTCAGTGCAACTCACTCATATACTATGTACTACACTGTGCGTTTCTTATATTCTAAGTTTTTCAGTGCAACTCACTCATATACTATGTACTACAATGTGCGTTTCTTATATTCTAAGTTTTTCAGTGCAACTCACTCATATACTATATACTACGCTGTGCGTTTCTTATATTCTAAGTTTTTCAGTGCAACTCACTCATATACTATGTACTATACTGTGCGTTTCTTATATTCTTAGTTTTTCAGTGCAACTCACTCATATACTATGTACTACACTGTGCGTTTCTTATATTCTAAGTTTTTCAGTGCAACTCACTCATATACTATGTACTACACTGTGCGTTCTTATATTCTAAGTTTTTCAGTGCAACTCACTCATATACTATGTACTACACTGTGCGTTTCTTATATTCTAAGTTTTTCAGTGCAACTCACTCATATACTATGTACTACACTGTGCATTTCGTGTAATGCTGGTTTTTCTGTAAATTCTAAGTTTTTCAGTGCAACTCACTCATATACTATGTACTACACTGTGCGTTTCTTATATTCTAAGTTTTTCAGTGCAACTCACTCATATACTATGTACTATTTCTTATATTCTAAGTTTTTCAGTGCAACTCACTCATATACTATGTACTACAATGTGCGTTTCTTATATTCTAAGTTTTTCAGTGCAACTCACTCATATACTATGTACTACACTGTGCGTTTTTTATATTCTAAGTTTTTCAGTGCAACTCACTCATATACTATGTACTACACTGTGCGTTTCTTATATTCTAAGTTTTTCAGTGCAACTCACTCATATACTATATACTACACTGTGCGTTTCTTATATTCTAAGTTTTTCAGTGCAACTCACTCATATACTATGTACTACACTGTGCGTTTCTTATATTCTAAGTTTTTCAGTGCAACTCACTCATATACTATGTACTACACTGTGCGTTTCTTATATTCTAAGTTTTTCAGTGCAACTCACTCATATACTATGTACTACACTGTGCGTTTCTTATATTCTAAGTTTTTCAGTGCAACTCACTCATATACTATGTACTACACTGTGCGTTTCTTATATTCTAAGTTTTTCAGTGCAACTCACTCATATACTATGTACTATACTGTGCGTTTCTTATATTCTTAGTTTTTCAGTGCAACTCACTCATATACTATGTACTACACTGTGCGTTTCTTATATTCTAAGTTTTTCAGTGCAACTCACTCATATACTATGTACTACACTGTGCGTTTCTTATATTCAAAGTTTTTCAGTGCAACTCACTCATATACTATGTACTACACTGTGCGTTTCTTATATTCTAAGTTTTTCAGTGCAACTCACTCATATACTATGTACTACACTGTGCGTTTCTTATATTCTAAGTTTTTCAGTGCAACTCACTCATATACTATGTACTACACTGTGCGTTTCTTATATTCTAAGTTTTTCAGTGCAACTCACTCATATACTATGTACTACACTGTGCGTTTCTTATATTCTAAGTTTTTCAGTGCAACTCACTCATATACTATGTACTATACTGTGCGTTTCTTATATTCTTAGTTTTTCAGTGCAACTCACTCATATACTATGTACTACACTGTGCGTTTCTTATATTCTAAGTTTTTCAGTGCAACTCACTCATATACTATGTACTACACTGTGCGTTTCTTATATTCTAAGTTTTTCAGTGCAACTCACTCATATACTATGTACTACAATGTGCGTTTCTTATATTCTAAGTTTTTCAGTGCAACTCACTCATATACTATATACTACGCTGTGCGTTTCTTATATTCTAAGTTTTTCAGTGCAACTCACTCATATACTATGTACTATACTGTGCGTTTCTTATATTCTTAGTTTTTCAGTGCAACTCACTCATATACTATGTACTACACTGTGCGTTTCTTATATTCTAAGTTTTTCAGTGCAACTCACTCATATACTATGTACTACACTGTGCGTTCTTATATTCTAAGTTTTTCAGTGCAACTCACTCATATACTATGTACTACACTGTGCGTTTCTTATATTCTAAGTTTTTCAGTGCAACTCACTCATATACTATGTACTACACTGTGCATTTCGTGTAATGCTGGTTTTTCTGTAAATTCTAAGTTTTTCAGTGCAACTCACTCATATACTATGTACTACACTGTGCGTTTCTTATATTCTAAGTTTTTCAGTGCAACTCACTCATATACTATGTACTATTTCTTATATTCTAAGTTTTTCAGTGCAACTCACTCATATACTATGTACTACAATGTGCGTTTCTTATATTCTAAGTTTTTCAGTGCAACTCACTCATATACTATGTACTACACTGTGCGTTTTTTATATTCTAAGTTTTTCAGTGCAACTCACTCATATACTATGTACTACACTATGCGTTTCTTATATTCTAAGTTTTTCAGTGCAACTCACTCATATACTATATACTACACTGTGCGTTTCTTATATTCTAAGTTTTTCAGTGCAACTCACTCATATACTATGTACTACACTGTGCGTTTCTTATATTCTAAGTTTTTCAGTGCAACTCACTCATATACTATGTACTACACTGTGCGTTTCTTATATTCTAAGTTTTTCAGTGCAACTCACTCATATACTATGTACTACACTGTGCGTTTCTTATATTCTAAGTTTTTCAGTGCAACTCACTCATATACTATGTACTATACTGTGCGTTTCTTATATTCTTAGTTTTTCAGTGCAACTCACTCATATACTATGTACTACACTGTGCGTTTCTTATATTCTAAGTTTTTCAGTGCAACTAACTCATATACTATGTACTACACTGTGCATTTCGTGTAATGCTGGTTTTTCTGTAAATTCTAAGTTTTTCAGTGCAACTCACTCATATACTATGTACTACACTGTGCGTTTCTTATATTCTAAGTTTTTCAGTGCAACTCACTCATATACTATGTACTACACTGTGCGTTTCTTATATTCTAAGTTTTTCAGTGCAACTCACTCATATACTATGTACTACACTGTGCGTTTCTTATATTCTAAGTTTTTCAGTGCAACTCACTCATATACTATGTACTATACTGTGCGTTTCTTATATTCTTAGTTTTTCAGTGCAACTCACTCATATACTATGTACTACACTGTGCGTTTCTTATATTCTAAGTTTTTCAGTGCAACTCACTCATATACTATGTACTACACTGTGCGTTTCTTATATTCAAAGTTTTTCAGTGCAACTCACTCATATACTATGTACTACACTGTGCGTTTCTTATATTCTAAGTTTTTCAGTGCAACTCACTCATATACTATGTACTACACTGTGCGTTTCTTATATTCTAAGTTTTTCAGTGCAACTCACTCATATACTATGTACTACACTGTGCGTTTCTTATATTCTAAGTTTTTCAGTGCAACTCACTCATATACTATGTACTACACTGTGCGTTTCTTATATTCTAAGTTTTTCAGTGCAACTCACTCATATACTATGTACTACACTGTGCATTTCGTGTAATGCTGGTTTTTCAGTAAATTCTAAGTTTTTCAGTGCAACTCACTCATATACTATGTACTACACTGTGCGTTTCTTATATTCTAAGTTTTTCAGTGCAACTCACTCATATACTATGTACTACACTGTGCGTTTCTTATATTCTAAGTTTTTCAGTGCAACTCACTCATATACTATGTACTATACTGTGCGTTTCTTATATTCTTAGTTTTTCAGTGCAACTCACTCATATACTATGTACTACACTGTGCGTTTCTTATATTCTAAGTTTTTCAGTGCAACTAACTCATATACTATGTACTACACTGTGCATTTCGTGTAATGCTGGTTTTTCTGTAAATTCTAAGTTTTTCAGTGCAACTCACTCATATACTATGTACTACACTGTGCGTTTCTTATATTCTAAGTTTTTCAGTGCAACTCACTCATATACTATGTACTACACTGTGCGTTTCTTATATTCTAAGTTTTTCAGTGCAACTCACTCATATACTATGTACTACACTGTGCGTTTCTTATATTCTAAGTTTTTCAGTGCAACTCACTCATATACTATGTACTATACTGTGCGTTTCTTATATTCTTAGTTTTTCAGTGCAACTCACTCATATACTATGTACTACACTGTGCGTTTCTTATATTCTAAGTTTTTCAGTGCAACTCACTCATATACTATGTACTACACTGTGCGTTTCTTATATTCAAAGTTTTTCAGTGCAACTCACTCATATACTATGTACTACACTGTGCGTTTCTTATATTCTAAGTTTTTCAGTGCAACTCACTCATATACTATGTACTACACTGTGCGTTTCTTATATTCTAAGTTTTTCAGTGCAACTCACTCATATACTATGTACTACACTGTGCGTTTCTTATATTCTAAGTTTTTCAGTGCAACTCACTCATATACTATGTACTACACTGTGCGTTTCTTATATTCTAAGTTTTTCAGTGCAACTCACTCATATACTATGTACTATACTGTGCGTTTCTTATATTCTTAGTTTTTCAGTGCAACTCACTCATATACTATGTACTACACTGTGCGTTTCTTATATTCTAAGTTTTTCAGTGCAACTCACTCATATACTATGTACTACACTGTGCGTTTCTTATATTCTAAGTTTTTCAGTGCAACTCACTCATATACTATGTACTACAATGTGCGTTTCTTATATTCTAAGTTTTTCAGTGCAACTCACTCATATACTATATACTACGCTGTGCGTTTCTTATATTCTAAGTTTTTCAGTGCAACTCACTCATATACTATGTACTATACTGTGCGTTTCTTATATTCTTAGTTTTTCAGTGCAACTCACTCATATACTATGTACTACACTGTGCGTTTCTTATATTCTAAGTTTTTCAGTGCAACTCACTCATATACTATGTACTACACTGTGCGTTCTTATATTCTAAGTTTTTCAGTGCAACTCACTCATATACTATGTACTACACTGTGCGTTTCTTATATTCTAAGTTTTTCAGTGCAACTCACTCATATACTATGTACTACACTGTGCATTTCGTGTAATGCTGGTTTTTCTGTAAATTCTAAGTTTTTCAGTGCAACTCACTCATATACTATGTACTACACTGTGCGTTTCTTATATTCTAAGTTTTTCAGTGCAACTCACTCATATACTATGTACTATTTCTTATATTCTAAGTTTTTCAGTGCAACTCACTCATATACTATGTACTACAATGTGCGTTTCTTATATTCTAAGTTTTTCAGTGCAACTCACTCATATACTATGTACTACACTGTGCGTTTTTTATATTCTAAGTTTTTCAGTGCAACTCACTCATATACTATGTACTACACTGTGCGTTTCTTATATTCTAAGTTTTTCAGTGCAACTCACTCATATACTATATACTACACTGTGCGTTTCTTATATTCTAAGTTTTTCAGTGCAACTCACTCATATACTATGTACTACACTGTGCGTTTCTTATATTCTAAGTTTTTCAGTGCAACTCACTCATATACTATGTACTACACTGTGCGTTTCTTATATTCTAAGTTTTTCAGTGCAACTCACTCATATACTATGTACTACACTGTGCGTTTCTTATATTCTAAGTTTTTCAGTGCAACTCACTCATATACTATGTACTATACTGTGCGTTTCTTATATTCTTAGTTTTTCAGTGCAACTCACTCATATACTATGTACTACACTGTGCGTTTCTTATATTCTAAGTTTTTCAGTGCAACTAACTCATATACTATGTACTACACTGTGCGTTTCTTATATTCTAAGTTTTTCAGTGCAACTCACTCATATACTATTTACTACAATGTGCGTTTCTTACATTCTAAGTTTTTCAGTGCAACTCACTCATATACTATGTACTACACTGTGCGTTTCTTATATTCTAAGTTTTTCAGTGCAACTCACTCATATACTATGTACTACACTGTGCATTTCGTGTAATGCTGGTTTTTCTGTAAATTCTAAGTTTTTCAGTGCAACTCACTCATATACTATGTACTACACTGTGCGTTTCTTATATTCTAAGTTTTTCAGTGCAACTCACTCATATACTATGTACTATTTCTTATATTCTAAGTTTTTCAGTGCAACTCACTCATATACTATGTACTACAATGTGCGTTTCTTATATTCTAAGTTTTTCAGTGCAACTCACTCATATACTATGTACTACACTGTGCGTTTCTTATATTCTAAGTTTTTCAGTGCAACTCACTCATATACTATGTACTACACTGTGCGTTTCTTATATTCTAAGTTTTTCAGTGCAACTCACTCATATACTATGTACTACACTGTGCGTTTCTTATATTCTAAGTTTTTCAGTGCAACTCACTCATATACTATGTACTACACTGTGCGTTTCTTATATTCTAAGTTTTTCAGTGCAACTCACTCATATACTATGTACTATACTGTGCGTTTCTTATATTCTTAGTTTTTCAGTGCAACTCACTCATATACTATGTACTACACTGTGCGTTTCTTATATTCTAAGTTTTTCAGTGCAACTAACTCATATACTATGTACTACACTGTGCGTTTCTTATATTCTAAGTTTTTCAGTGCAACTCACTCATATACTATTTACTACAATGTGCGTTTCTTATATTCTAAGTTTTTCAGTGCAACTCACTCATATACTATGTACTACACTGTGCGTTTCTTATATTCTAAGTTTTTCAGTGCAACTCACTCATATACTATGTACTACACTGTGCATTTCGTGTAATGCTGGTTTTTCTGTAAATTCTAAGTTTTTCAGTGCAACTCACTCATATACTATGTACTACACTGTGCGTTTCATATATTTTAAGTTTTTCAGTGCAACTCACTCATATACTATGTACTATTTCTTATATTCTAAGTTTTTCAGTGCAACTCACTCATATACTATGTACTACAATGTGCGTTTCTTATATTCTAAGTTTTTCAGTGCAACTCACTCATATACTATGTACTACACTGTGCGTTTCTTATATTCTAAGTTTTTCAGTGCAACTCACTCATATACTATGTACTACACTGTGCGTTTCTTATATTCTAAGTTTTTCAGTGCAACTCACTCATATACTATGTACTACACTGTGCGTTTCTTATATTCTAAGTTTTTCAGTGCAACTCACTCATATACTATGTACTACACTGTGCGTTTCTTATATTCTAAGTTTTTCAGTGCAACTCACTCATATACTATGTACTACACTGTGCGTTTCTTATATTCTAAGTTTTTCAGTGCAACTCACTCATATACTATGTACTACACTGTGCGTTTCTTATATTCTAAGTTTTTCAGTGCAACTCACTCATATACTATGTACTATACTGTGCGTTTCTTATATTCTTAGTTTTTCAGTGCAACTCACTCATATACTATGTACTACAATGTGCGTTTCTTATATTCTAAGTTTTTCAGTGCAACTCACTCATATACTATGTACTACACTGTGCGTTTCTTATATTCTAAGTTTTTCAGTGCAACTCACTCATATACTATGTACTACACTGTGCGTTTCTTATATTCTTAGTTTTTCAGTGCAACTCACTCATATACTATGTACTACACTGTGCGTTTCTTATATTCTAAGTTTTTCAGTGCAACTCACTCATATACTATGTACTACACTGTGCGTTTCTTATATTCTAAGTTTTTCAGTGCAACTCACTCATATACTATGTACTACACTGTGCGTTTCTTATATTCTAAGTTTTTCAGTGCAACACACTCATATACTATGTACTACACTGTGCGTTTCTTATATTCTAAGTTTTTCAGTGCAACTTACTCATATACTATGTACTACACTGTGCATTTCGTGTAATGCTGGTTTTTCTGTAAATTCTAAGTTTTTCAGTGCAACTCACTCATATACTATGTACTACACTGTGCGTTTCTTATATTCTAAGTTTTTCAGTGCAACTCACTCATATACTATGTACTACACTGTGCATTTCGTGTAATGCTGGTTTTTCTGTAAATTCTAAGTTTTTCAGTGCAACTCACTCATATACTATATACTACACTGTGCGTTTCTTATATTCTAAGTTTTTCAGTGCAACTCACTCATATACTATGTACTACACTGTACGTTTCTTATATTCTAAGTTTTTCAGTGCAACTCACTCATATACTATGTACTACACTGTGCGTTTCTTATATTCTAAGTTTTTCAGTGCAACTCACTCATATACTATGTACTACACTGTGCGTTTCTTATATTCTAAGTTTTTCAGTGCAACTCACTCATATAATATGTACTACACTGTGCGTTTCTTATATTCTAAGTTTTTCAGTGCAACTCACTCATATACTATGTACTATACTGTGCGTTTCTTATATTCTTAGTTTTTCAGTGCAACTCACTCATATACTATGTACTACACTGTGCGTTTCTTATATTCTAAGTTTTTCAGTGCAACTCACTCATATACTATGTACTACACTGTGCGTTTCTTATATTCTTAGTTTTTCAGTGCAACTCACTCATATACTATGTACTACACTGTGCGTTTCTTATATTCTAAGTTTTTCAGTGCAACTCACTCATATACTATGTACTACACTGTGCGTTTCTTATATTCTAAGTTTTTCAGTGCAACTCACTCATATACTATGTACTACACTGTGCGTTTCTTATATTCTAAGTTTTTCAGTGCAACTCACTCATATACTATGTACTACACTGTGCGTTTCTTATATTCTAAGTTTTTCAGTGCAACTTACTCATATACTATGTACTACACTGTGCATTTCGTGTAATGCTGGTTTTTCTGTAAATTCTAAGTTTTTCAGTGCAACTCACTCATATACTATGTACTACACTGTGCGTTTCTTATATTCTAAGTTTTTCAGTGCAACTCACTCATATACTATGTACTACACTGTGCGTTTCTTATATTCTAAGTTTTTCAGTGCAACTCACTCATATACTATGTACTATTTCTTATATTCTAAGTTTTTCAGTGCAACTCACTCATATACTATGTACTACAATGTGCGTTTCTTATATTCTAAGTTTTTCAGTGCAACTCACTCATATACTATGTACTACACTGTGCGTTTCTTATATTCTAAGTTTTTCAGTGCAACTCACTCATATACTATGTACTACACTGTGCGTTTCTTATATTCTAAGTTTTTCAGTGCAACTCACTCATATACTATGTACTACACTGTGCGTTTCTTATATTCTAAGTTTTTCAGTGCAACTCACTCATATACTATGTACTACACTGTGCGTTTCTTATATTCTAAGTTTTTCAGTGCAACTCACTCATATACTATGTACTACACTGTGCGTTTCTTATATTCTAAGTTTTTCAGTGCAACTCACTCATATACTATGTACTATACTGTGCGTTTCTTATATTCTTAGTTTTTCAGTGCAACTCACTCATATACTATGTACTACACTGTGCGTTTCTTATATTCTAAGTTTTTCAGTGCAACTCACTCATATACTATGTACTACACTGTGCGTTTCTTATATTCTAAGTTTTTCAGTGCAACTCACTCATATACTATGTACTACACTGTGCGTTTCTTATATTCTAAGTTTTTCAGTGCAACTCACTCATATACTATGTACTACACTGTGCGTTTCTTATATTCTAAGTTTTTCAGTGCAACTCACTCATATACTATGTACTACACTGTGCGTTTCTTATATTCTAAGTTTTTCAGTGCAACTCACTCATATACTATGTACTACACTGTGCGTTTCTTATATTCTAAGTTTTTCAGTGCAACTCACTCATATACTATGTACTATACTGTGCGTTTCTTATATTCTTAGTTTTTCAGTGCAACTCACTCATATACTATGTACTACACTGTGCGTTTCTTATATTCTAAGTTTTTCAGTGCAACTCACTCATATACTATGTACTACACTGTGCGTTTCTTATATTCTAAGTTTTTCAGTGCAACTCACTCATATACTATGTACTACACTGTGCGTTTCTTATATTCTAAGTTTGTCAGTGCAACTCACTCATATACTATATACTACACTGTGCGTTTCTTATATTCTAAGTTTTTCAGTGCAACTCACTCATATACTATGTACTATACTGTGCGTTTCTTATATTCTTAGTTTTTCAGTGCAACTCACTCATATACTATGTACTACACTGTGCGTTTCTTATATTCTAAGTTTTTCAGTGCAACTCACTCATATACTATGTACTACACTGTGCGTTTCTTATATTCTAAGTTTTTCAGTGCAACTCACTCATATACTATGTACTACACTGTGCGTTTCTTATATTCTAAGTTTTTCAGTGCAACTCACTCATATACTATGTACTACACTGTGCATTTCGTGTAATGCTGGTTTTTCTGTAAATTCTAAGTTTTTCAGTGCAACTCACTCATATACTATGTACTACACTGTGCGTTTCTTATATTCTAAGTTTTTCAGTGCAACTCACTCATATACTATGTACTATTTCTTATATTCTAAGTTTTTCAGTGCAACTCACTCATATACTGTACTACAATGTGCGTTTCTTATATTCTAAGTTTTTCAGTGCAACTCACTCATATACTATGTACTACACTGTGCGTTTCTTATATTCTAAGTTTTTCAGTGCAACTCACTCATATACTATGTACTACACTGTGCGTTTCTTATATTCTAAGTTTTTCAGTGCAACTCACTCATATACTATGTACTACACTGTGCGTTTCTTATATTCTAAGTTTTTCAGTGCAACTCACTCATATACTATGTACTACACTGTGCGTTTCTTATATTCTAAGTTTTTCAGTGCAACTCACTCATATACTATGTACTATACTGTGCGTTTCTTATATTCTTAGTTTTTCAGTGCAACTCACTCATATACTATGTACTACACTGTGCGTTTCTTATATTCTAAGTTTTTCAGTGCAACTCACTCATATACTATGTACTACACTGTGCGTTTCTTATATTCTAAGTTTTTCAGTGCAACTCACTCATATACTATGTACTACAATGTGCGTTTCTTATATTCTAAGTTTTTCAGTGCAACTCACTCATATACTATGTACTACACTGTGCGTTTCTTATATTCTAAGTTTTTCAGTGCAACTCACTCATATACTATGTACTACACTGTGCATTTCGTGTAATGCTGGTTTTTCTGTAAATTCTAAGTTTTTCAGTGCAACTCACTCATATACTATGTACTACACTGTGCGTTTCTTATATTCTAAGTTTTTCAGTGCAACTCACTCATATACTATGTACTATTTCTTATATTCTAAGTTTTTCAGTGCAACTCACTCATATACTATGTACTACAATGTGCGTTTCTTATATTCTAAGTTTTTCAGTGCAACTCACTCATATACTATGTACTACACTGTGCGTTTCTTATATTCTAAGTTTTTCAGTGCAACTCACTCATATACTATGTACTACACTGTGCGTTTCTTATATTCTAAGTTTTTCAGTGCAACTCACTCATATACTATGTACTACACTGTGCGTTTCTTATATTCTAAGTTTTTCAGTGCAACTCACTCATATACTATGTACTACACTGTGCGTTTCTTATATTCTAAGTTTTTCAGTGCAACTCACTCATATACTATGTACTATACTGTGCGTTTCTTATATTCTTAGTTTTTCAGTGCAACTCACTCATATACTATGTACTACACTGTGCGTTTCTTATATTCTAAGTTTTTCAGTGCAACTCACTCATATACTATGTACTACACTGTGCGTTTCTTATATTCTAAGTTTTTCAGTGCAACTCACTCATATACTATGTACTACAATGTGCGTTTCTTATATTCTAAGTTTTTCAGTGCAACTCACTCATATACTATGTACTACACTGTGCGTTTCTTATATTCTAAGTTTTTCAGTGCAACTCACTCATATACTATGTACTACACTGTGCGTTTCTTATATTCTTAGTTTTTCAGTGCAACTCACTCATATACTATGTACTACACTGTGCGTTTCTTATATTCTAAGTTTTTCAGTGCAACTCACTCATATACTATGTACTACACTGTGCGTTTCTTATATTCTAAGTTTTTCAGTGCAACTCACTCATATACTATGTACTACACTGTGCGTTTCTTATATTCTAAGTTTTTCAGTGCAACTCACTCATATACTATATACTACACTGTGCGTTTCTTATATTCTAAGTTTTTCAGTGCAACTTACTCATATACTATGTACTACACTGTGCATTTCGTGTAATGCTGGTTTTTCTGTAAATTCTAAGTTTTTCAGTGCAACTCACTCATATACTATGTACTACACTGTGCGTTTCTTATATTCTAAGTTTTTCAGTGCAACTCACTCATATACTATGTACTACACTGTGCGTTTCTTATATTCTAAGTTTTTCAGTGCAACTCACTCATATACTATGTACTACAATGTGCGTTTCTTATATTCTAAGTTTTTCAGTGCAACTCACTCATATACTATGTACTACACTGTGCGTTTCTTATATTCTAAGTTTTTCAGTGCAACTCACTCATATACTATGTACTACACTTTGCGTTTCTTATATTCTAAGTTTTTCAGTGCAACTCACTCATATACTATGTACTACACTGTGCATTTCGTGTAATGCTGGTTTTTCTGTAAATTCTAAGTTTTTCAGTGCAACTCACTCATATACTATGTACTACACTGTGCGTTTCTTATATTCTAAGTTTTTCAGTGCAACTCACTCATATACTATGTACTATACTGTGCGTTTCTTATATTCTTAGTTTTTCAGTGCAACTCACTCATATACTATGTACTACACTGTGCGTTTCTTATATTCTAAGTTTTTCAGTGCAACTCACTCATATACTATGTACTATACTGTGCGTTTCTTATATTCTAAGTTTTTCAGTGCAACTCACTCATATACTATGTACTACACTGTGCGTTTCTTATATTCTAAGTTTTTCAGTGCAACTCACTCATATACTATGTACTACACTGTGCGTTTCTTATATTCTAAGTTTTTCAGTGCAACTCACTCATATACTATGTACTATACTGTGCGTTTCTTATATTCTTAGTTTTTCAGTGCAACTCACTCATATACTATGTCCTACACTGTGCGTTTCTTATATTCTAAGTTTTTCAGTGCAACTCACTCATATACTATGTACTACACTGTGCGTTTCTTATATTCTAAGTTTTTCAGTGCAACTCACTCATATACTATGTACTACACTGTGCGTTTCTTATATTCTAAGTTTTTCAGTGCAACTCACTCATATACTATGTACTATTTCTTATATTCTAAGTTTCTCAGTGCAACTCACTCATATACTATGTACTACAATGTGCGTTTCTTATATTCTAAGTTTTTCAGTGCAACTCACTCATATACTATGTACTACACTGTGCGTTTCTTATATTCTAAGTTTTTCAGTGCAACTCACTCATATACTATGTACTACACTGTGCGTTTCTTATATTCTAAGTTTTTCAGTGCAACTCACTCATATACTATGTACTACACTGTGCGTTTCTTATATTCTAAGTTTTTCAGTGCAACTCACTCATATACTATGTACTATACTGTGCGTTTCTTATATTCTTAGTTTTTCAGTGCAACTCACTCATATACTATGTACTACACTGTGCGTTTCTTATATTCTAAGTTTTTCAGTGCAACTCACTCATATACTATGTACTATACTGTGCGTTTCTTATATTCTAAGTTTTTCAGTGCAACTCACTCATATACTATGTACTACAATGTGCGTTTCTTATATTCTAAGTTTTTCAGTGCAACTCACTCATATACTATGTACTACACTGTGCGTTTCTTATATTCTAAGTTTTTCAGTGCAACTCACTCATATACTATGTACTATACTGTGCGTTTCTTATATTCTTAGTTTTTCAGTGCAACTCACTCATATACTATGTCCTACACTGTGCGTTTCTTATATTCTAAGTTTTTCAGTGCAACTCACTCATATACTATGTACTACACTGTGCGTTTCTTATATTCTAAGTTTTTCAGTGCAACTCACTCATATACTATGTACTATACTGTGCGTTTCTTATATTCTTAGTTTTTCAGTGCAACTCACTCATATACTATGTACTACACTGTGCGTTTCTTATATTCTAAGTTTTTCAGTGCAACTCACTCATATACTATGTACTACACTGTGCGTTTCTTATATTCTTAGTTTTTCAGTGCAACTCACTCATATACTATGTACTACACTGTGCGTTTCTTATATTCTAAGTTTTTCAGTGCAACTCACTCATATACTATGTACTACACTGTGCGTTTCTTATATTCTAAGTTTTTCAGTGCAACTCACTCATATACTATGTACTACACTGTGCGTTTCTTATATTCTAAGTTTTTCAGTGCAACTCACTCATATACTATGTACTACACTGTGCGTTTCTTATATTCTAAGTTTTTCAGTGCAACTTACTCATATACTATGTACTACACTGTGCATTTCGTGTAATGCTGGTTTTTCTGTAAATTCTAAGTTTTTCAGTGCAACTCACTCATATACTATGTACTACACTGTGCGTTTCTTATATTCTAAGTTTTTCAGTGCAACTCACTCATATACTATGTACTACACTGTGCGTTTCTTATATTCTAAGTTTTTCAGTGCAACTCACTCATATACTATGTACTATTTCTTATATTCTAAGTTTTTCAGTGCAACTCACTCATATACTATGTACTACAATGTGCGTTTCTTATATTCTAAGTTTTTCAGTGCAACTCACTCATATACTATGTACTACACTGTGCGTTTCTTATATTCTAAGTTTTTCAGTGCAACTCACTCATATACTATGTACTACACTGTGCGTTTCTTATATTCTAAGTTTTTCAGTGCAACTCACTCATATACTATGTACTACACTTTGCGTTTCTTATATTCTAAGTTTTTCAGTGCAACTCACTCATATACTATGTACTACACTGTGCGTTTCTTATATTCTAAGTTTTTCAGTGCAACTCACTCATATACTATGTACTACACTGTGCGTTTCTTATATTCTAAGTTTTTCAGTGCAACTCACTCATATACTATGTACTATACTGTGCGTTTCTTATATTCTTAGTTTTTCAGTGCAACTCACTCATATACTATGTACTACACTGTGCGTTTCTTATATTCTAAGTTTTTCAGTGCAACTCACTCATATACTATGTACTACACTGTGCGTTTCTTATATTCTAAGTTTTTCAGTGCAACTCACTCATATACTATGTACTACACTGTGCGTTTCTTATATTCTAAGTTTTTCAGTGCAACTCACTCATATACTATGTACTACACTGTGCGTTTCTTATATTCTAAGTTTTTCAGTGCAACTCACTCATATACTATGTACTACACTGTGCGTTTCTTATATTCTAAGTTTTTCAGTGCAACTCACTCATATACTATGTACTACACTGTGCGTTTCTTATATTCTAAGTTTTTCAGTGCAACTCACTCATATACTATGTACTATACTGTGCGTTTCTTATATTCTTAGTTTTTCAGTGCAACTCACTCATATACTATGTACTACACTGTGCGTTTCTTATATTCTAAGTTTTTCAGTGCAACTCACTCATATACTATGTACTACACTGTGCGTTTCTTATATTCTAAGTTTTTCAGTGCAACTCACTCATATACTATGTACTACACTGTGCGTTTCTTATATTCTAAGTTTGTCAGTGCAACTCACTCATATACTATATACTACACTGTGCGTTTCTTATATTCTAAGTTTTTCAGTGCAACTCACTCATATACTATGTACTATACTGTGCGTTTCTTATATTCTTAGTTTTTCAGTGCAACTCACTCATATACTATGTACTACACTGTGCGTTTCTTATATTCTAAGTTTTTCAGTGCAACTCACTCATATACTATGTACTACACTGTGCGTTTCTTATATTCTAAGTTTTTCAGTGCAACTCACTCATATACTATGTACTACACTGTGCGTTTCTTATATTCTAAGTTTTTCAGTGCAACTCACTCATATACTATGTACTACACTGTGCATTTCGTGTAATGCTGGTTTTTCTGTAAATTCTAAGTTTTTCAGTGCTACTCACTCATATACTATGTACTACACTGTGCGTTTCTTATATTCTAAGTTTTTCAGTGCAACTCACTCATATACTATGTACTATTTCTTATATTCTAAGTTTTTCAGTGCAACTCACTCATATACTATGTACTACAATGTGCGTTTCTTATATTCTAAGTTTTTCAGTGCAACTCACTCATATACTATGTACTACACTGTGCGTTTCTTATATTCTAAGTTTTTCAGTGCAACTCACTCATATACTATGTACTACACTGTGCGTTTCTTATATTCTAAGTTTTTCAGTGCAACTCACTCATATACTATGTACTACACTGTGCGTTTCTTATATTCTAAGTTTTTCAGTGCAACTCACTCATATACTATGTACTACACTGTGCGTTTCTTATATTCTAAGTTTTTCAGTGCAACTCACTCATATACTATGTACTATACTGTGCGTTTCTTATATTCTTAGTTTTTCAGTGCAACTCACTCATATACTATGTACTACACTGTGCGTTTCTTATATTCTAAGTTTTTCAGTGCAACTCACTCATATACTATGTACTACACTGTGCGTTTCTTATATTCTAAGTTTTTCAGTGCAACTCACTCATATACTATGTACTACAATGTGCGTTTCTTATATTCTAAGTTTTTCAGTGCAACTCACTCATATACTATGTACTACACTGTGCGTTTCTTATATTCTAAGTTTTTCAGTGCAACTCACTCATATACTATGTACTACACTGTGCATTTCGTGTAATGCTGGTTTTTCTGTAAATTCTAAGTTTTTCAGTGCAACTCACTCATATACTATGTACTACACTGTGCGTTTCTTATATTCTAAGTTTTTCAGTGCAACTCACTCATATACTATGTACTATTTCTTATATTCTAAGTTTTTCAGTGCAACTCACTCATATACTATGTACTACAATGTGCGTTTCTTATATTCTAAGTTTTTCAGTGCAACTCACTCATATACTATGTACTACACTGTGCGTTTCTTATATTCTAAGTTTTTCAGTGCAACTCACTCATATACTATGTACTACACTGTGCGTTTCTTATATTCTAAGTTTTTCAGTGCAACTCACTCATATACTATGTACTACACTGTGCGTTTCTTATATTCTAAGTTTTTCAGTGCAACTCACTCATATACTATGTACTACACTGTGCGTTTCTTATATTCTAAGTTTTTCAGTGCAACTCACTCATATACTATGTACTATACTGTGCGTTTCTTATATTCTTAGTTTTTCAGTGCAACTCACTCATATACTATGTACTACACTGTGCGTTTCTTATATTCTAAGTTTTTCAGTGCAACTCACTCATATACTATGTACTACACTGTGCGTTTCTTATATTCTAAGTTTTTCAGTGCAACTCACTCATATACTATGTACTACAATGTGCGTTTCTTATATTCTAAGTTTTTCAGTGCAACTCACTCATATACTATGTACTACACTGTGCGTTTCTTATATTCTAAGTTTTTCAGTGCAACTCACTCATATACTATGTACTACACTGTGCGTTTCTTATATTCTTAGTTTTTCAGTGCAACTCACTCATATACTATGTACTACACTGTGCGTTTCTTATATTCTAAGTTTTTCAGTGCAACTCACTCATATACTATGTACTACACTGTGCGTTTCTTATATTCTAAGTTTTTCAGTGCAACTCACTCATATACTATGTACTACACTGTGCGTTTCTTATATTCTAAGTTTTTCAGTGCAACTCACTCATATACTATATACTACACTGTGCGTTTCTTATATTCTAAGTTTTTCAGTGCAACTTACTCATATACTATGTACTACACTGTGCATTTCGTGTAATGCTGGTTTTTCTGTAAATTCTAAGTTTTTCAGTGCAACTCACTCATATACTATGTACTACACTGTGCGTTTCTTATATTCTAAGTTTTTCAGTGCAACTCACTCATATACTATGTACTACACTGTGCGTTTCTTATATTCTAAGTTTTTCAGTGCAACTCACTCATATACTATGTACTACAATGTGCGTTTCTTATATTCTAAGTTTTTCAGTGCAACTCACTCATATACTATGTACTACACTGTGCGTTTCTTATATTCTAAGTTTTTCAGTGCAACTCACTCATATACTATGTACTACACTTTGCGTTTCTTATATTCTAAGTTTTTCAGTGCAACTCACTCATATACTATGTACTACACTGTGCATTTCGTGTAATGCTGGTTTTTCTGTAAATTCTAAGTTTTTCAGTGCAACTCACTCATATACTATGTACTACACTGTGCGTTTCTTATATTCTAAGTTTTTCAGTGCAACTCACTCATATACTATGTACTATACTGTGCGTTTCTTATATTCTTAGTTTTTCAGTGCAACTCACTCATATACTATGTACTACACTGTGCGTTTCTTATATTCTAAGTTTTTCAGTGCAACTCACTCATATACTATGTACTATACTGTGCGTTTCTTATATTCTAAGTTTTTCAGTGCAACTCACTCATATACTATGTACTACAATGTGCGTTTCTTATATTCTAAGTTTTTCAGTGCAACTCACTCATATACTATGTACTACACTGTGCGTTTCTTATATTCTAAGTTTTTCAGTGCAACTCACTCATATACTATGTACTACACTGTGCGTTTCTTATATTCTAAGTTTTTCAGTGCAACTCACTCATATACTATGTACTATTTCTTATATTCTAAGTTTCTCAGTGCAACTCACTCATATACTATGTACTACAATGTGCGTTTCTTATATTCTAAGTTTTTCAGTGCAACTCACTCATATACTATGTACTACACTGTGCGTTTCTTATATTCTAAGTTTTTCAGTGCAACTCACTCATATACTATGTACTACACTGTGCGTTTCTTATATTCTAAGTTTTTCAGTGCAACTCACTCATATACTATGTACTACACTGTGCGTTTCTTATATTCTAAGTTTTTCAGTGCAACTCACTCATATACTATGTACTATACTGTGCGTTTCTTATATTCTTAGTTTTTCAGTGCAACTCACTCATATACTATGTACTACACTGTGCGTTTCTTATATTCTAAGTTTTTCAGTGCAACTCACTCATATACTATGTACTATACTGTGCGTTTCTTATATTCTAAGTTTTTCAGTGCAACTCACTCATATACTATGTACTACAATGTGCGTTTCTTATATTCTAAGTTTTTCAGTGCAACTCACTCATATACTATGTACTACACTGTGCGTTTCTTATATTCTAAGTTTTTCAGTGCAACTCACTCATATACTATGTACTATACTGTGCGTTTCTTATATTCTTAGTTTTTCAGTGCAACTCACTCATATACTATGTCCTACACTGTGCGTTTCTTATATTCTAAGTTTTTCAGTGCAACTCACTCATATACTATGTACTACACTGTGCGTTTCTTATATTCTAAGTTTTTCAGTGAAACTCACTCATATACTATGTACTACACTGTGCGTTTCTTATATTCTAAGTTTTTCAGTGCAACTCACTCATATACTATGTACTATTTCTTATATTCTAAGTTTCTCAGTGCAACTCACTCATATACTATGTACTACAATGTGCGTTTCTTATATTCTAAGTTTTTCAGTGCAACTCACTCATATACTATGTACTACACTGTGCGTTTCTTATATTCTAAGTTTTTCAGTGCAACTCACTCATATACTATGTACTACACTGTGCGTTTCTTATATTCTAAGTTTTTCAGTGCAACTCACTCATATACTATGTACTACACTGTGCGTTTCTTATATTCTAAGTTTTTCAGTGCAACTCACTCATATACTATGTACTACACTGTGCGTTTCTTATATTCTAAGTTTTTCAGTGCAACTCACTCATATACTATGTACTACACTGTGCGTTTCTTATATTCTAAGTTTTTCAGTGCAACTCACTCATATACTATGTACTACACTGTGCGTTTCTTATATTCTAAGTTTTTCAGTGCAACTCACTCATATACTTTGTACTATACTGTGCGTTTCTTATATTCTTAGTTTTTCAGTGCAACTCACTCATATACTATGTACTACACTGTGCTTTTCTTATATTCTAAGTATTTCAGTGCAACTCACTCATATACTATGTACTACAATGTGCGTTTCTTATATTCTAAGTTTTTCAGTGCAACTCACTCATATACTATGTACTACACTGTGCTTTTCTTATATTCTTAGTTTTTCAGTGCAACTCACTCATATACTATGTACTACACTGTGCGTTTCTTATATTCTAAGTTTTTCAGTGCAACTCACTCATATACTATGTACTACACTGTGCGTTTCTTATATTCTAAGTTTTTCAGTGCAACTCACTCATATACTATGTACTACACTGTGCGTTTCTTATATTCTAAGTTTTTCAGTGCAACTCACTCATATACTATGTACTACACTGTGCGTTTCTTATATTCTAAGTTTTTCAGTGCAACTTACTCATATACTATGTACTACACTGTGCATTTCGTGTAATGCTGGTTTTTCTGTAAATTCTAAGTTTTTCAGTGCAACTCACTCATATACTATGTACTACACTGTGCGTTTCTTATATTCTAAGTTTTTTCAGTGCAACTCACTCATATACTATGTACTACACTGTGCGTTTCTTATATTCTAAGTTTTTCAGTGCAACTCACTCATATACTATGTACTACAATGTGTGTTTCTTATATTCTAAGTTTTTCAGTGCAACTCACTCATATACTATGTACTACACTGTGCGTTTCTTATATTCTAAGTTTTTCAGTGCAACTCACTCATATACTATGTACTACACTGTGCGTTTCTTATATTCTTAGTTTTTCAGTGCAACTCACTCATATACTATGTACTACACTGTGCGTTTCTTATATTCTAAGTTTTTCAGTGCAACTCACTCATATACTATGTACTACACTGTGCGTTTCTTATATTCTAAGTTTTTCAGTGCAACTCACTCATATACTATGTACTACACTGTGCATTTCTTATATTCTAAGTTTTTCAGTGCAACTCACTCATATACTATGTACTACACTGTGCATTTCGTGTAATGCTGGTTTTTCTGTAAATTCTAAGTTTTTCAGTGCAACTCACTCATATACTATGTACTACACTGTGCGTTTCTTATATTCTAAGTTTTTCAGTGCAACACACTCATATACTATGTACTACACTGTGCGTTTCTTATATTCTAAGTTTTTCAGTGCAACTCACTCATATACTATGTACTACACTGTGCGTTTCTTATATTCTAAGTTTTTCAGTGCAACTCACTCATATACTATGTACTACACTGTGCGTTTCTTATATTCTAAGTTTTTCAGTGCAACTCACTCATATACTATGTACTACACTGTGCGTTTCTTATATTCTAAGTTTTTCAGTGCAACTCACTCATATACTATGTACTACACTGTGCGTTTCTTATATTCTAAGTTTTTCAGTGCAACTCACTCATATACTATGTACTACACTGTGCGTTTCTTATATTCTAAGTTTTTCAGTGCAACTCACTCATATACTATGTACTACAATGTGCGTTTCTTATATTCTAAGTTTTTCAGTGCAACTCACTCATATACTATGTACTACACTGTGCGTTTCTTATATTCTAAGTTTTTCAGTGCACCTCACTCATATACTATGTACTACACTGTGCGTTGCTTATATTCTAAGTTTTTCAGTGCAACTCACTCATATACTATGTACTACACTGTGCGTTTCTTATATTCTAAGTTTTTCAGTGCAACTCACTCATATACTATGTACTACACTGTGCGTTTCTTATATTCTAAGTTTTTCAGTGCAACTCACTCATATACTATGTACTATACTGTGCGTTTCTTATATTCTTAGTTTTTCAGTGCAACTCGCTCATATACTATGTACTACACTGTGCGTTTCTTATATTCTAAGTTTTTCAGTGCAACTCGCTCATATACTATGTACTATACTGTGCGTTTCTTATATTCTAAGTTTTTCAGTGCAACTTACTCATATACTATGTACTACACTGTGCGTTTCTTATATTCTAAGTTTTTCAGTGCAACTCACTCATATACTATGTACTACACTGTGCGTTTCTTATATTCTAAGTTTTTCAGTGCAACTCACTCATATACTATGTACTACAATGTGCGTTTCTTATATTCTAAGTTTTTCAGTGCAACTCACTCATATACTATGTACTACACTGTGCGTTTCTTATATTCTAAGTTTTTCAGTGCAACTCACTCATATACTATGTACTACACTGTGCGTTTCTTATATTCTTAGTTTTTCAGTGCAACTCACTCATATACTATGTACTACACTGTGCGTTTCTTATATTCTAAGTTTTTCAGTGCAACTCACTCATATACTATGTACTACACTGTGCGTTTCTTATATTCTAAGGTTTTCAGTGCAACTCACTCATATACTATGTACTACACTGTGCGTTTCTTATATTCTAAGTTTTTCAGTGCAACTCACTCATATACTATGTACTACACTGTGCGTTTCTTATATTCTAAGTTTTTCAGTGCAACTCACTCATATACTATGTACTACACTGTGCATTTCGTGTAATGCTGGTTTTTCTGTAAATTCTAAGTTTTTCAGTGCAACTCACTCATATACTATGTACTACACTGTGCGTTTCTTATATTCTAAGTTTTTCAGTGCAACACACTCATATACTATGTACTACACTGTGCGTTTCTTATATTCTAAGTTTTTCAGTGCAACTCACTCATATACTATGTACTACACTGTGCGTTTCTTATATTCTAAGTTTTTCAGTGCAACTCACTCATATACTATGTACTACACTGTGCGTTTCTTATATTCTAAGTTTTTCAGTGCAACTCACTCATATACTATGTACTACACTGTGCGTTTCTTATATTCTAAGTTTTTCAGTGCAACTCACTCATATACTATGTACTATACTGTGCGTTTCTTATATTCTTAGTTTTTCAGTGCAACTCACTCATATACTATGTACTACACTGTGCGTTTCTTATATTCTAAGTTTTTCAGTGCAACTCACTCATATACTATGTACTACACTGTGCGTTTCTTATATTCTAAGTTTTTCAGTGCAACTCACTCATATACTATGTACTACACTGTGCGTTTCTTATATTCTAAGTTTTTCAGTGCAACTCACTCATATACTATGTACTATACTGTGCGTTTCTTATATTCTTAGTTTTTCAGTGCAACTCACTCATATACTATGTACTACACTGTGCGTTTCTTATATTCTAAGTTTTTCAGTGCAACTCACTCATATACTATGTACTACACTGTGCGTTTCTTATATTCTAAGTTTTTCAGTGCAACTCACTCATATACTATGTACTACAATGTGCGTTTCTTATATTCTAAGTTTTTCAGTGCAACTCACTCATATACTATGTACTACACTGTGCGTTTCTTATATTCTAAGTTTTTCAGTGCAACTCACTCATATACTATGTACTATACTGTGCGTTTCTTATATTCTTAGTTTTTCAGTGCAACTCACTCATATACTATGTACTACACTGTGCGTTTCTTATATTCTAAGTTTTTCAGTGCAACTCACTCATATACTATGTACTACAATGTGTGTTTCTTATATTCTAAGTTTTTCAGTGCAACTCACTCATATACTATGTACTATACTGTGCGTTTCTTATATTCTAAGTTTTTCAGTGCAACTCACTCATATACTATGTACTACACTGTGCGTTTCTTATATTCTTAGTTTTTCAGTGCAACTCACTCATATACTATGTACTACACTGTGCGTTTCTTATATTCTAAGTTTTTCAGTGCAACTCACTCATATACTATGTACTACACTGTGCGTTTCTTATATTCTAAGTTTTTCAGTGCAACTCACTCATATACTATGTACTACACTGTGCATTTCTAATATTCTAAGTTTTTCAGTGCAACTCACTCATATACTATGTACTACACTGTGCATTTCGTGTAATGCTGGTTTTTCTGTAAATTCTAAGTTTTTCAGTGCAACTCACTCATATACTATGTACTACAATGTGCGTTTCTTATATTCTAAGTTTTTCAGTGCAACTCACTCATATACTATGTACTACACTGTGCGTTTCTTATATTCTAAGTTTTTCAGTGCAACTCACTCATATACTATGTACTACACTGTGCGTTTCTTATATTCTTAGTTTTTCAGTGCAACTCACTCATATACTATGTACTACACTGTGCGTTTCTTATATTCTAAGTTTTTCAGTGCAACTCACTCATATACTATGTACTACACTGTGCGTTTCTTATATTCTAAGGTTTTCAGTGCAACTCACTCATATACTATGTACTACACTGTGCGTTTCTTATATTCTAAGTTTTTCAGTGCAACTCACTCATATACTATGTACTACACTGTGCGTTTCTTATATTCTAAGTTTTTCAGTGCAACTCACTCATATACTATGTACTACACTGTTCATTTCGTGTAATGCTGGTTTTTCTGTAAATTCTAAGTTTTTCAGTGCAACTCACTCATATACTATGTACTACACTGTGCGTTTCTTATATTCTAAGTTTTTCAGTGCAACACACTCATATACTATGTACTACACTGTGCGTTTCTTATATTCTAAGTTTTTCAGTGCAACTCACTCATATACTATGTACTACACTGTGCGTTTCTTATATTCTAAGTTTTTCAGTGCAACTCACTCATATACTATGTACTACACTGTGCGTTTCTTATATTCTAAGTTTTTCAGTGCAACTCACTCATATACTATGTACTACACTGTGCGTTTCTTATATTCTAAGTTTTTCAGTGCAACTCACTCATATAATATGTACTATACTGTGCGTTTCTTATATTCTTAGTTTTTCAGTGCAACTCACTCATATACTATGTACTACACTGTGCGTTTCTTATATTCTAAGTTTTTCAGTGCAACTCACTCATATACTATGTACTACACTGTGCGTTTCTTATATTCTAAGTTTTTCAGTGCAACTCACTCATATACTATGTACTACAATGTGCGTTTCTTATATTCTAAGTTTTTCAGTGCAACTCACTCATATACTATGTACTACACTGTGCGTTTCTTATATTCTAAGTTTTTCAGTGCAACTCACTCATATACTATGTACTATACTGTGCGTTTCTTATATTCTTAGTTTTTCAGTGCAACTCACTCATATACTATGTACTACACTGTGCGTTTCTTATATTCTAAGTTTTTCAGTGCAACTCACTCATATACTATGTACTACACTGTGCGTTTCTTATATTCTAAGTTTTTCAGTGCAACTCACTCATATACTATGTACTACACTGTGCGTTTCTTATATTCTAAGTTTTTCAGTGCAACTCACTCATATACTATGTACTATTTCTTATATTCTAAGTTTTTCAGTGCAACTCACTCATATACTATGTACTACAATGTGCGTTTCTTATATTCTAAGTTTTTCAGTGCAACTCACTCATATACTATGTACTACACTGTGCGTTTCTTATATTCTAAGTTTTTCAGTGCAACTCACTCATATACTATGTACTACACTGTGCGTTTCTTATATTCTAAGTTTTTCAGTGCAACTCACTCATATACTATGTACTACACTGTGCGTTTCTTATATTCTAAATTTTTTCAGTGCAACTCACTCATATACTATGTACTACACTGTGCGTTTCTTATATTCTAAGTTTTTCAGTGCAACTCACTCATATACTATGTACTACACTGTGCGTTTCTTATATTCTAAGGTTTTCAGTGCAACTCACTCATATACTATGTACTACACTGTGCGTTTCTTATATTCTAAGTTTTTCAGTGCAACTCACTCATATACTATGTACTACACTGTGCGTTTCTTATATTCTAAGTTTTTCAGTGCAACTCACTCATATACTATGTACTACACTGTGCATTTCGTGTAATGCTGGTTTTTCTGTAAATTCTAAGTTTTTCAGTGCAACTCACTCATATACTATGTACTACACTGTGCGTTTCTTATATTCTAAGTTTTTCAGTGCAACACACTCATATACTATGTACTACACTGTGCGTTTCTTATATTCTAAGTTTTTCAGTGCAACTCACTCATATACTATGTACTACACTGTGCGTTTCTTATATTCTAAGTTTTTCAGTGCAACTCACTCATATACTATGTACTACACTGTGCGTTTCTTATATTCTAAGTTTTTCAGTGCAACTCACTCATATACTATGTACTACACTGTGCGTTTCTTATATTCTAAGTTTTTCAGTGCAACTCACTCATATACTATGTACTATACTGTGCGTTTCTTATATTCTTAGTTTTTCAGTGCAACTCACTCATATACTATGTACTACACTGTGCGTTTCTTATATTCTAAGTTTTTCAGTGCAACTCACTCATATACTATGTACTACACTGTGCGTTTCTTATATTCTAAGTTTTTCAGTGCAACTCACTCATATACTATGTACTACAATGTGCGTTTCTTATATTCTAAGTTTTTCAGTGCAACTCACTCATATACTATGTACTACACTGTGCGTTTCTTATATTCTAAGTTTTTCAGTGCAACTCACTCATATACTATGTACTATACTGTGCGTTTCTTATATTCTTAGTTTTTCAGTGCAACTCACTCATAAACTATGTACTACACTGTGCGTTTCTTATATTCTAAGTTTTTCAGTGCAACTCACTCATATACTATGTACTACACTGTGCGTTTCTTATATTCTAAGTTTTTCAGTGCAACTCACTCATATACTATGTACTACACTGTGCGTTTCTTATATTCTAAGTTTTTCAGTGCAACTCACTCATACACTATGTACTATTTCTTATATTCTAAGTTTTTCAGTGCAACTCACTCATATACTATGTACTACAATGTGCGTTTCTTATATTCTAAGTTTTTCAGTGCAACTCACTCATATACTATGTACTACACTGTGCGTTTCTTATATTCTAAGTTTTTCATTGCAACTCACTCATATACTATGTACTACACTGTGCGTTTCTTATATTCTAAGTTTTTCAGTGCAACTCACTCATATACTATGTACTACACTGTGCGTTTCTTATATTCTAAATTTTTTCAGTGTAACTCACTCATATACTATGTACTACACTGTGCGTTTCTTATATTCTAAGTTTTTCAGTGCAACTCACTCATATACTATGTACTATACTGTGCGTTTCTTATATTCTTAGTTTTTCAGTGCAACTCACTCATATACTATGTACTACACTGTGCGTTTCTTATATTCTAAGTTTTTCAGTGCAACTCACTCATATACTATGTACTACACTGTGCATTTCGTGTAATGCTGGTTTTTCTGTAAATTCTAAGTTTTTCAGTGCAACTCACTCATATACTATGTACTACACTGTGCGTTTCTTATATTCTAAGTTTTTCAGTGCAACACACTCATATACTATGTACTACACTGTGCGTTTCTTATATTCTAAGTTTTTCAGTGCAACTCACTCATATACTATGTACTACACTGTGCGTTTCTTATATTCTAAGTTTTTCAGTGCAACTCACTCATATACTATGTACTACACTGTGCGTTTCTTATATTCTATGTTTTTCAGTGCAACTCACTCATATACTATGTACTACACTGTGCGTTTCTTATATTCTAAGTTTTTCAGTGCAACTCACTCATATACTATGTACTACAATGTGCGTTTCTTATATTCTAAGTTTTTCAGTGCAACTCACTCATATACTATGTACTACACTGTGCGTTTCTTATATTCTAAGTTTTTCAGTGCAACTCACTCATATACTATGTACTATACTGTGTGTTTCTTATATTCTTAGTTTTTCAGTGCAACTCACTCATATACTATGTACTACACTGTGCGTTTCTTATATTCTAAGTTTTTCAGTGCAACTCACTCATATACTATGTACTACACTGTGCGTTTCTTATATTCTAAGTTTTTCAGTGCAACTCACTCATATACTATGTACTACACTGTGCGTTTCTTATATTCTTAGTTTTTCAGTGCAACTCACTCATATACTATGTACTACACTGTGCGTTTCTTATATTCTAAGTTTTTCAGTGCAACTCACTCATATACTATGTACTACACTGTGCGTTTCTTATATTCTAAGTTTTTCAGTGCAACTCACTCATATACTATGTACTACACTGTGCGTTTCTTATATTCTAAGTTTTTCAGTGCAACTCACTCATATACTATGTACTACACTGTGTGTTTCTTATATTCTAAGTTTTTCAGTGCAACTTACTCATATACTATGTACTACACTGTGCATTTCGTGTAATGCTGGTTTTTCTGTAAATTCTAAGTTTTTCAGAGCAACTCACTCATATACTATGTACTACACTGTGCGTTTCTTATATTCTAAGTTTTTCAGTGCAACTCACTCATATACTATGTACTACACTGTGCGTTTCTTATATTCTAAGTTTTTCAGTGCAACTCACTCATATACTATGTACTACACTGTGCGTTTCTTATATTCTTAGTTTTTCAGTGCAACTCACTCATATACTATGTACTACACTGTGCGTTTCTTATATTCTAAGTTTTTCAGTGCAACTCACTCATATACTATGTACTACACTGTGCGTTTCTTATATTCTAAGTTTTTCAGTGCAACTCACTCATATACTATGTACTACACTGTGCGTTTCTTATATTCTAAGTTTTTCAGTGCAACTCACTCATATACTATGTACTACACTGTGCGTTTCTTATATTCTAAGTTTTTCAGTGCATCTTACTCATATACTATGTACTACACTGTGCATTTCGTGTAATGCTGGTTTTTCTGTAAATTCTAAGTTTTTCAGTGCAACTCACTCATATACTATGTACTACACTGTGCGTTTCTTATATTCTAAGTTTTTCAGTGCAACTCACTCATATACTATGTACTACACTGTGCGTTTCTTATATTCTAAGTTTTTCAGTGCACCTCACTCATATACTATGTACTACACTGTGCGTTGCTTATATTCTAAGTTTTTCAGTGCAACTCACTCATATACTATGTACTACACTGTGCGTTTATTATATTCTAAGTTTTTCAGTGCAACTCACTCATATACTATGTACTACACTGTGCGTTTCTTATATTCTAAGTTTTTCAGTGCAACTCACTCATATACTATGTACTACACTGTGCGTTTCTTATATTCTTAGTTTTTCAGTGCAACTCACTCATATACTATGTACTATACTGTGCGTTTCTTATATTCTAAGTTTTTCAGTGCAACTCGCTCATATACTATGTACTACACTGTGCGTTTCTTATATTCTAAGTTTTTCAGTGCAACTCACTCATATACTATGTACTACAATGTGCGTTTCTTATATTCTAAGTTTTTCAGTGCAACTCACTCATATACTATGTACTACACTGTGCGTTTCTTATATTCTAAGTTTTTCAGTGCAACTCACTCATATACTATGTACTATACTGTGCGTTTCTTATATTCTTAGTTTTTCAGTGCAACTCACTCATATACTATGTACTACACTGTGCGTTTCTTATATTCTAAGTTTTTCAGTGCAACTCACTCATATACTATGTACTACACTGTGCGTTTCTTATATTCTAAGTTTTTCAGTGCAACTCACTCATATACTATGTACTACACTGTGCGTTTCTTATATTCTAAGTTTTTCAGTGCAACTCACTCATATACTATGTACTATTTCTTATATTCTAAGTTTTTCAGTGCAACTCACTCATATACTATGTACTACAATGTGCGTTTCTTATATTCTAAGTTTTTCAGTGCAACTCACTCATATACTATGTACTACACTGTGCGTTTCTTATATTCTAAGTTTTTCAGTGCAACTCACTCATATACTATGTACTACACTGTGCGTTTCTTATATTCTAAGTTTTTCAGTGCAACTCACTCATATACTATGTACTACACTGTGCGTTTCTTATATTCTAAATTTTTTCAGTGCAACTCACTCATATACTATGTACTACACTGTGCGTTTCTTATATTCTAAGTTTTTCAGTGCAACTCACTCATATACTATGTACTACACTGTGCGTTTCTTATATTCTAAGGTTTTCAGTGCAACTCACTCATATACTATGTACTACACTGTGCGTTTCTTATATTCTAAGTTTTTCAGTGCAACTCACTCATATACTATGTACTACACTGTGCGTTTCTTATATTCTAAGTTTTTCAGTGCAACTCACTCATATACTATGTACTACACTGTGCATTTCGTGTAATGCTGGTTTTTCTGTAAATTCTAAGTTTTTCAGTGCAACTCACTCATATACTATGTACTACACTGTGCGTTTCTTATATTCTAAGTTTTTCAGTGCAACACACTCATATACTATGTACTACACTGTGCGTTTCTTATATTCTAAGTTTTTCAGTGCAACTCACTCATATACTATGTACTACACTGTGCGTTTCTTATATTCTAAGTTTTTCAGTGCAACTCACTCATATACTATGTACTACACTGTGCGTTTCTTATATTCTAAGTTTTTCAGTGCAACTCACTCATATACTATGTACTACACTGTGCGTTTCTTATATTCTAAGTTTTTCAGTGCAACTCACTCATATACTATGTACTATACTGTGCGTTTCTTATATTCTTAGTTTTTCAGTGCAACTCACTCATATACTATGTACTACACTGTGCGTTTCTTATATTCTAAGTTTTTCAGTGCAACTCACTCATATACTATGTACTACACTGTGCGTTTCTTATATTCTAAGTTTTTCAGTGCAACTCACTCATATACTATGTACTACAATGTGCGTTTCTTATATTCTAAGTTTTTCAGTGCAACTCACTCATATACTATGTACTACACTGTGCGTTTCTTATATTCTAAGTTTTTCAGTGCAACTCACTCATATACTATGTACTATACTGTGCGTTTCTTATATTCTTAGTTTTTCAGTGCAACTCACTCATAAACTATGTACTACACTGTGCGTTTCTTATATTCTAAGTTTTTCAGTGCAACTCACTCATATACTATGTACTACACTGTGCGTTTCTTATATTCTAAGTTTTTCAGTGCAACTCACTCATATACTATGTACTACACTGTGCGTTTCTTATATTCTAAGTTTTTCAGTGCAACTCACTCATACACTATGTACTATTTCTTATATTCTAAGTTTTTCAGTGCAACTCACTCATATACTATGTACTACAATGTGCGTTTCTTATATTCTAAGTTTTTCAGTGCAACTCACTCATATACTATGTACTACACTGTGCGTTTCTTATATTCTAAGTTTTTCATTGCAACTCACTCATATACTATGTACTACACTGTGCGTTTCTTATATTCTAAGTTTTTCAGTGCAACTCACTCATATACTATGTACTACACTGTGCGTTTCTTATATTCTAAATTTTTTCAGTGTAACTCACTCATATACTATGTACTACACTGTGCGTTTCTTATATTCTAAGTTTTTCAGTGCAACTCACTCATATACTATGTACTATACTGTGCGTTTCTTATATTCTTAGTTTTTCAGTGCAACTCACTCATATACTATGTACTACACTGTGCGTTTCTTATATTCTAAGTTTTTCAGTGCAACTCACTCATATACTATGTACTACACTGTGCATTTCGTGTAATGCTGGTTTTTCTGTAAATTCTAAGTTTTTCAGTGCAACTCACTCATATACTATGTACTACACTGTGCGTTTCTTATATTCTAAGTTTTTCAGTGCAACACACTCATATACTATGTACTACACTGTGCGTTTCTTATATTCTAAGTTTTTCAGTGCAACTCACTCATATACTATGTACTACACTGTGCGTTTCTTATATTCTAAGTTTTTCAGTGCAACTCACTCATATACTATGTACTACACTGTGCGTTTCTTATATTCTATGTTTTTCAGTGCAACTCACTCATATACTATGTACTACACTGTGCGTTTCTTATATTCTAAGTTTTTCAGTGCAACTCACTCATATACTATGTACTACAATGTGCGTTTCTTATATTCTAAGTTTTTCAGTGCAACTCACTCATATACTATGTACTACACTGTGCGTTTCTTATATTCTAAATTTTTTCAGTGCAACTCACTCATATACTATGTACTACACTGTGCGTTTCTTATATTCTAAGTTTTTCAGTGCAACTCACTCATATACTATGTACTACACTGTGCGTTTCTTATATTCTAAGGTTTTCAGTGCAACTCACTCATATACTATGTACTACACTGTGCGTTTCTTATATTCTAAGTTTTTCAGTGCAACTCACTCATATACTATGTACTACACTGTGCGTTTCTTATATTCTAAGTTTTTCAGTGCAACTCACTCATATACTATGTACTACACTGTGCATTTCGTGTAATGCTGGTTTTTCTGTAAATTCTAAGTTTTTCAGTGCAACTCACTCATATACTATGTACTACACTGTGCGTTTCTTATATTCTAAGTTTTTCAGTGCAACACACTCATATACTATGTACTACACTGTGCGTTTCTTATATTCTAAGTTTTTCAGTGCAACTCACTCATATACTATGTACTACACTGTGCGTTTCTTATATTCTAAGTTTTTCAGTGCAACTCACTCATATACTATGTACTACACTGTGCGTTTCTTATATTCTAAGTTTTTCAGTGCAACTCACTCATATACTATGTACTACACTGTGCGTTTCTTATATTCTAAGTTTTTCAGTGCAACTCACTCATATACTATGTACTATACTGTGCGTTTCTTATATTCTTAGTTTTTCAGTGCAACTCACTCATATACTATGTACTACACTGTGCGTTTCTTATATTCTAAGTTTTTCAGTGCAACTCACTCATATACTATGTACTACACTGTGCGTTTCTTATATTCTAAGTTTTTCAGTGCAACTCACTCATATACTATGTACTACAATGTGCGTTTCTTATATTCTAAGTTTTTCAGTGCAACTCACTCATATACTATGTACTACACTGTGCGTTTCTTATATTCTAAGTTTTTCAGTGCAACTCACTCATATACTATGTACTATACTGTGCGTTTCTTATATTCTTAGTTTTTCAGTGCAACTCACTCATAAACTATGTACTACACTGTGCGTTTCTTATATTCTAAGTTTTTCAGTGCAACTCACTCATATACTATGTACTACACTGTGCGTTTCTTATATTCTAAGTTTTTCAGTGCAACTCACTCATATACTATGTACTACACTGTGCGTTTCTTATATTCTAAGTTTTTCAGTGCAACTCACTCATACACTATGTACTATTTCTTATATTCTAAGTTTTTCAGTGCAACTCACTCATATACTATGTACTACAATGTGCGTTTCTTATATTCTAAGTTTTTCAGTGCAACTCACTCATATACTATGTACTACACTGTGCGTTTCTTATATTCTAAGTTTTTCATTGCAACTCACTCATATACTATGTACTACACTGTGCGTTTCTTATATTCTAAGTTTTTCAGTGCAACTCACTCATATACTATGTACTACACTGTGCGTTTCTTATATTCTAAATTTTTTCAGTGTAACTCACTCATATACTATGTACTACACTGTGCGTTTCTTATATTCTAAGTTTTTCAGTGCAACTCACTCATATACTATGTACTATACTGTGCGTTTCTTATATTCTTAGTTTTTCAGTGCAACTCACTCATATACTATGTACTACACTGTGCGTTTCTTATATTCTAAGTTTTTCAGTGCAACTCACTCATATACTATGTACTACACTGTGCATTTCGTGTAATGCTGGTTTTTCTGTAAATTCTAAGTTTTTCAGTGCAACTCACTCATATACTATGTACTACACTGTGCGTTTCTTATATTCTAAGTTTTTCAGTGCAACACACTCATATACTATGTACTACACTGTGCGTTTCTTATATTCTAAGTTTTTCAGTGCAACTCACTCATATACTATGTACTACACTGTGCGTTTCTTATATTCTAAGTTTTTCAGTGCAACTCACTCATATACTATGTACTACACTGTGCGTTTCTTATATTCTATGTTTTTCAGTGCAACTCACTCATATACTATGTACTACACTGTGCGTTTCTTATATTCTAAGTTTTTCAGTGCAACTCACTCATATACTATGTACTACAATGTGCGTTTCTTATATTCTAAGTTTTTCAGTGCAACTCACTCATATACTATGTACTACACTGTGCGTTTCTTATATTCTAAGTTTTTCAGTGCAACTCACTCATATACTATGTACTATACTGTGTGTTTCTTATATTCTTAGTTTTTCAGTGCAACTCACTCATATACTATGTACTACACTGTGCGTTTCTTATATTCTAAGTTTTTCAGTGCAACTCACTCATATACTATGTACTACACTGTGCGTTTCTTATATTCTAAGTTTTTCAGTGCAACTCACTCATATACTATGTACTACACTGTGCGTTTCTTATATTCTTAGTTTTTCAGTGCAACTCACTCATATACTATGTACTACACTGTGCGTTTCTTATATTCTAAGTTTTTCAGTGCAACTCACTCATATACTATGTACTACACTGTGCGTTTCTTATATTCTAAGTTTTTCAGTGCAACTCACTCATATACTATGTACTACACTGTGCGTTTCTTATATTCTAAGTTTTTCAGTGCAACTCACTCATATACTATGTACTACACTGTGTGTTTCTTATATTCTAAGTTTTTCAGTGCAACTTACTCATATACTATGTACTACACTGTGCATTTCGTGTAATGCTGGTTTTTCTGTAAATTCTAAGTTTTTCAGAGCAACTCACTCATATACTATGTACTACACTGTGCGTTTCTTATATTCTAAGTTTTTCAGTGCAACTCACTCATATACTATGTACTACACTGTGCGTTTCTTATATTCTAAGTTTTTCAGTGCAACTCACTCATATACTATGTACTACACTGTGCGTTTCTTATATTCTTAGTTTTTCAGTGCAACTCACTCATATACTATGTACTACACTGTGCGTTTCTTATATTCTAAGTTTTTCAGTGCAACTCACTCATATACTATGTACTACACTGTGCGTTTCTTATATTCTAAGTTTTTCAGTGCAACTCACTCATATACTATGTACTACACTGTGCGTTTCTTATATTCTAAGTTTTTCAGTGCAACTCACTCATATACTATGTACTACACTGTGCGTTTCTTATATTCTAAGTTTTTCAGTGCATCTTACTCATATACTATGTACTACACTGTGCATTTCGTGTAATGCTGGTTTTTCTGTAAATTCTAAGTTTTTCAGTGCAACTCACTCATATACTATGTACTACACTGTGCGTTTCTTATATTCTAAGTTTTTCAGTGCAACTCACTCATATACTATGTACTACACTGTGCGTTTCTTATATTCTAAGTTTTTCAGTGCACCTCACTCATATACTATGTACTACACTGTGCGTTGCTTATATTCTAAGTTTTTCAGTGCAACTCACTCATATACTATGTACTACACTGTGCGTTTATTATATTCTAAGTTTTTCAGTGCAACTCACTCATATACTATGTACTACACTGTGCGTTTCTTATATTCTAAGTTTTTCAGTGCAACTCACTCATATACTATGTACTATACTGTGCGTTTCTTATATTCTTAGTTTTTCAGTGCAACTCACTCATATACTATGTACTACACTGTGCGTTTCTTATATTCTAAGTTTTTCAGTGCAACTCGCTCATATACTATGTACTATACTGTGCGTTTCTTATATTCTAAGTTTTTCAGTGCAACTCACTCATATACTATGTACTACACTGTGCGTTTCTTATATTCTAAGTTTTTCAGTGCAACTCACTCATATACTATGTACTACACTGTGCGTTTCTTATATTCTAAGTTTTTCAGTGCAACTCACTCATATACTATGTACTACAATGTGCGTTTCTTATATTCTAAGTTTTTCAGTGCAACTCACTCATATACTATGTACTACACTGTGCGTTTCTTATATTCTAAGTTTTTCAGTGCAACTCACTCATATACTATGTACTACACTGTGCGTTTCTTATATTCTTAGTTTTTCAGTGCAACTCACTCATATACTATGTACTACACTGTGCGTTTCTTATATTCTAAGTTTTTCAGTGCAACTCACTCATATACTATGTACTACACTGTGCGTTTCTTATATTCTAAGGTTTTCAGTGCAACTCACTCATATACTATGTACTACACTGTGCGTTTCTTATATTCTAAGTTTTTCAGTGCAACTCACTCATATACTATGTACTACACTGTGCGTTTCTTATATTCTAAGTTTTTCAGTGCAACTCACTCATATACTATGTACTACACTGTGCATTTCGTGTAATGCTGGTTTTTCTGTAAATTCTAAGTTTTTCAGTGCAACTCACTCATATACTATGTACTACACTGTGCGTTTCTTATATTCTAAGTTTTTCAGTGCAACTCACTCATATACTATGTACTACACTGTGCGTTTCTTATATTCTAAGTTTTTCAGTGCAACTCACTCATATACTATGTACTACACTGTGCGTTTCTTATATTCTAAGTTTTTCAGTGCAACTCACTCATATACTATGTACTACACTGTGCGTTTCTTATATTCTAAGTTTTTCAGTGCAACTCACTCATATACTATGTACTACACTGTGCGTTTCTTATATTCTAAGTTTCTCAGTGCAACTCACTCATATACTATGTACTATACTGTGCGTTTCTTATATTCTTAGTTTTTCAGTGCAACTCACTCATATACTATGTACTACACTGTGCGTTTCTTATATTCTAAGTTTTTCAGTGCAACTCACTCATATACTATGTACTACACTGTGCGTTTCTTATATTCTAAGTTTTTCAGTGCAACTCACTCATATACTATGTACTACACTGTGCGTTTCTTATATTCTAAGTTTTTCAGTGCAACTCACTCATATACTATGTACTACACTGTGCGTTTCTTATATTCTAAGTTTTTCAGTGCAACTCACTCATATACTATGTACTACACTGTGCGTTTCTTATATTCTAAGTTTTTCAGTGCAACTCACTCATATACTATGTACTACACTGTGCGTTTCTTATATTCTAAGTTTTTCAGTGCAACTCACTCATATACTATGTACTACACTGTGCGTTTCTTATATTCTAAGTTTTTCAGTGCAACTCACTCATATACTTTGTACTATACTGTGCGTTTCTTATATTCTTAGTTTTTCAGTGCAACTCACTCATATACTATGTACTACACTGTGCTTTTCTTATATTCTAAGTATTTCAGTGCAACTCACTCATATACTATGTACTACACTGTGCGTTTCTTATATTCTAAGTTTTTCAGTGCAACTCACTCATATACTATGTACTACAATGTGCGTTTCTTATATTCTAAGTTTTTCAGTGCAACTCACTCATATACTATGTACTACACTGTGCTTTTCTTATATTCTTAGTTTTTCAGTGCAACTCACTCATATACTATGTACTACACTGTGCGTTTCTTATATTCTAAGTTTTTCAGTGCAACTCACTCATATACTATGTACTACACTGTGCGTTTCTTATATTCTAAGTTTTTCAGTGCAACTCACTCATATACTATGTACTACACTGTGCGTTTCTTATATTCTAAGTTTTTCAGTGCAACTCACTCATATACTATGTACTACACTGTGCGTTTCTTAAATTCTAAGTTTTTCAGTGCAACTTACTCATATACTATGTACTACACTGTGCATTTCGTGTAATGCTGGTTTTTCTGTAAATTCTAAGTTTTTCAGTGCAACTCACTCATATACTATGTACTACACTGTGCGTTTCTTATATTCTAAGTTTTTTCAGTGCAACTCACTCATATACTATGTACTACACTGTGCGTTTCTTATATTCTAAGTTTTTCAGTGCAACTCACTCATATACTATGTACTACAATGTGTGTTTCTTATATTCTAAGTTTTTCAGTGCAACTCACTCATATACTATGTACTACACTGTGCGTTTCTTATATTCTAAGTTTTTCAGTGCAACTCACTCATATACTATGTACTACACTGTGCGTTTCTTATATTCTTAGTTTTTCAGTGCAACTCACTCATATACTATGTACTACACTGTGCGTTTCTTATATTCTAAGTTTTTCAGTGCAACTCACTCATATACTATGTACTACACTGTGCGTTTCTTATATTCTAAGTTTTTCAGTGCAACTCACTCATATACTATGTACTACACTGTGCATTTCTTATATTTTAAGTTTTTCAGTGCAACTCACTCATATACTATGTACTACACTGTGCATTTCGTGTAATGCTGGTTTTTCTGTAAATTCTAAGTTTTTCAGTGCAACTCACTCATATACTATGTACTACACTGTGCGTTTCTTATATTCTAAGTTTTTCAGTGCAACACACTCATATACTATGTACTACACTGTGCGTTTCTTATATTCTAAGTTTTTCAGTGCAACTCACTCATATACTATGTACTACACTGTGCGTTTCTTATATTCTAAGTTTTTCAGTGCAACTCACTCATATACTATGTACTACACTGTGCGTTTCTTATATTCTAAGTTTTTCAGTGCAACTCACTCATATACTATGTACTACACTGTGCGTTTCTTATATTCTAAGTTTTTCAGTGCAACTCACTCATATACTATGTACTACACTGTGCGTTTCTTATATTCTAAGTTTTTCAGTGCAACTCACTCATATACTATGTACTACAATGTGCGTTTCTTATATTCTAAGTTTTTCAGTGCAACTCACTCATATACTATGTACTACACTGTGCGTTTCTTATATTCTAAGTTTTTCAGTGCACCTCACTCATATACTATGTACTACACTGTGCGTTGCTTATATTCTAAGTTTTTCAGTGCAACTCACTCATATACTATGTACTACACTGTGCGTTTCTTATATTCTAAGTTTTTCAGTGCAACTCACTCATATACTATGTACTACACTGTGCGTTTCTTATATTCTAAGTTTTTCAGTGCAACTCACTCATATACTATGTACTATACTGTGCGTTTCTTATATTCTAAGTTTTTCAGTGCAACTCACTCATATACTATGTACTACACTGTGCGTTTCTTATATTCTAAGTTTTTCAGTGCAACTCGCTCATATACTATGTACTATACTGTGCGTTTCTTATATTCTAAGTTTTTCAGTGCAACTCGCTCATATACTATGTACTACACTGTGCGTTTCTTATATTCTAAGTTTTTCAGTGCAACTCACTCATATACTATGTACTACACTGTGCGTTTCTTATATTCTAAGTTTTTCAGTGCAACTCACTCATATACTATGTACTACACTGTGCGTTTCTTATATTCTAAGTTTTTCAGTGCAACTCACTCATATACTATGTACTACAATGTGCGTTTCTTATATTCTAAGTTTTTCAGTGCAACTCACTCATATACTATGTACTACACTGTGCGTTTCTTATATTCTAAGTTTTTCAGTGCAACTCACTCATATACTATGTACTACACTGTGCGTTTCTTATATTCTTAGTTTTTCAGTGCAACTCACTCATATACTATGTACTACACTGTGCGTTTCTTATATTCTAAGTTTTTCAGTGCAACTCACTCATATACTATGTACTACACTGTGCGTTTCTTATATTCTAAGGTTTTCAGTGCAACTCACTCATATACTATGTACTACACTGTGCGTTTCTTATATTCTAAGTTTTTCAGTGCAACTCACTCATATACTATGTACTACACTGTGCGTTTCTTATATTCTAAGTTTTTCAGTGCAACTCACTCATATACTATGTACTACACTGTGCATTTCGTGTAATGCTGGTTTTTCTGTAAATTCTAAGTTTTTCAGTGCAACTCACTCATATACTATGTACTACACTGTGCGTTTCTTATATTCTAAGTTTTTCAGTGCAACACACTCATATACTATGTACTACACTGTGCGTTTCTTATATTCTAAGTTTTTCAGTGCAACTCACTCATATACTATGTACTACACTGTGCGTTTCTTATATTCTAAGTTTTTCAGTGCAACTCACTCATATACTATGTACTACACTGTGCGTTTCTTATATTCTAAGTTTTTCAGTGCAACTCACTCATATACTATGTACTACACTGTGCGTTTCTTATATTCTAAGTTTTTCAGTGCAACTCACTCATATACTATGTACTATACTGTGCGTTTCTTATATTCTTAGTTTTTCAGTGCAACTCACTCATATACTATGTACTACACTGTGCGTTTCTTATATTCTAAGTTTTTCAGTGCAACTCACTCATATACTATGTACTACACTGTGCGTTTCTTATATTCTAAGTTTTTCAGTGCAACTCACTCATATACTATGTACTACAATGTGCGTTTCTTATATTCTAAGTTTTTCAGTGCAACTCACTCATATACTATGTACTACACTGTGCGTTTCTTATATTCTAAGTTTTTCAGTGCAACTCACTCATATACTATGTACTATACTGTGCGTTTCTTATATTCTTAGTTTTTCAGTGCAACTCACTCATATACTATGTACTACACTGTGCGTTTCTTATATTCTAAGTTTTTCAGTGCAACTCACTCATATACTATGTACTACACTGTGCGTTTCTTATATTCTAAGTTTTTCAGTGCAACTCACTCATATACTATGTACTACACTGTGCGTTTCTTATATTCTAAGTTTTTCAGTGCAACTCACTCATATACTATGTACTATTTCTTATATTCTAAGTTTTTCAGTGCAACTCACTCATATACTATGTACTACAATGTGCGTTTCTTATATTCTAAGTTTTTCAGTGCAACTCACTCATATACTATGTACTACACTGTGCGTTTCTTATATTCTAAGTTTTTCATTGCAACTCACTCATATACTATGTACTACACTGTGCGTTTCTTATATTCTAAGTTTTTCAGTGCAACTCACTCATATACTATGTACTACACTGTGCGTTTCTTATATTCTAAATTTTTTCAGTGCAACTCACTCATATACTATGTACTACACTGTGCGTTTCTTATATTCTAAGTTTTTCAGTGCAACTCACTCATATACTATGTACTATACTGTGCGTTTCTTATATTCTTAGTTTTTCAGTGCAACTCACTCATATACTATGTACTACACTGTGCGTTTCTTATATTCTAAGTTTTTCAGTGCAACTCACTCATATACTATGTACTACACTGTGCATTTCGTGTAATGCTGGTTTTTCTGTAAATTCTAAGTTTTTCAGTGCAACTCACTCATATACTATGTACTACACTGTGCGTTTCTTATATTCTAAGTTTTTCAGTGCAACTCACTCATATACTATGTACTACACTGTGCGTTTCTTATATTCTAAGTTTTTCAGTGCAACTCACTCATATACTATGTACTACACTGTGCGTTTCTTATATTCTAAGTTTTTCAGTGCAACTCACTCATATACTATGTACTACAATGTGCGTTTCTTATATTCTAAGTTTTTCAGTGCAACTCACTCATATACTATGTACTACACTGTGCGTTTCTTATATTCTAAGTTTTTCAGTGCAACTCACTCATATACTATGTACTACACTGTGCGTTTCTTATATTCTTAGTTTTTCAGTGCAACTCACTCATATACTATGTACTACACTGTGCGTTTCTTATATTCTAAGTTTTTCAGTGCAACTCACTCATATACTATGTACTACACTGTGCGTTTCTTATATTCTAAGGTTTTCAGTGCAACTCACTCATATACTATGTACTACACTGTGCGTTTCTTATATTCTAAGTTTTTCAGTGCAACTCACTCATATACTATGTACTACACTGTGCGTTTCTTATATTCTAAGTTTTTCAGTGCAACTCACTCATATACTATGTACTACACTGTGCATTTCGTGTAATGCTGGTTTTTCTGTAAATTCTAAGTTTTTCAGTGCAACTCACTCATATACTATGTACTACACTGTGCGTTTCTTATATTCTAAGTTTTTCAGTGCAACACACTCATATACTATGTACTACACTGTGGGTTTCTTATATTCTAAGTTTTTCAGTGCAACTCACTCATATACTATGTACTACACTGTGCGTTTCTTATATTCTAAGTTTTTCAGTGCAACTCACTCATATACTATGTACTACACTGTGCGTTTCTTATATTCTAAGTTTTTCAGTGCAACTCACTCATATACTATGTACTACACTGTGCGTTTCTTATATTCTAAGTTTTTCAGTGCAACTCACTCATATACTATGTACTATACTGTGCGTTTCTTATATTCTTAGTTTTTCAGTGCAACTCACTCATATACTATGTACTACACTGTGCGTTTCTTATATTCTAAGTTTTTCAGTGCAACTCACTCATATACTATGTACTACACTGTGCGTTTCTTATATTCTAAGTTTTTCAGTGCAACTCACTCATATACTATGTACTACAATGTGCGTTTCTTATATTCTAAGTTTTTCAGTGCAACTCACTCATATACTATGTACTACACTGTGCGTTTCTTATATTCTAAGTTTTTCAGTGCAACTCACTCATATACTATGTACTATACTGTGCGTTTCTTATATTCTTAGTTTTTCAGTGCAACTCACTCATATACTATGTACTACACTGTGCGTTTCTTATATTCTAAGTTTTTCAGTGCAACTCACTCATATACTATGTACTACACTGTGCGTTTCTTATATTCTAAGTTTTTCAGTGCAACTCACTCATATACTATGTACTACACTGTGCGTTTCTTATATTCTAAGTTTTTCAGTGCAACTCACTCATATACTATGTACTATTTCTTATATTCTAAGTTTTTCAGTGCAACTCACTCATATACTATGTACTACAATGTGCGTTTCTTATATTCTAAGTTTTTCAGTGCAACTCACTCATATACTATGTACTACACTGTGCGTTTCTTATATTCTAAGTTTTTCATTGCAACTCACTCATATACTATGTACTACACTGTGCGTTTCTTATATTCTAAGTTTTTCAGTGCAACTCACTCATATACTATGTACTACACTGTGCGTTTCTTATATTCTAAATTTTTTCAGTGCAACTCACTCATATACTATGTACTACACTGTGCGTTTCTTATATTCTAAGTTTTTCAGTGCAACTCACTCATATACTATGTACTATACTGTGCGTTTCTTATATTCTTAGTTTTTCAGTGCAACTCACTCATATACTATGTACTACACTGTGCGTTTCTTATATTCTAAGTTTTTCAGTGCAACTCACTCATATACTATGTACTACACTGTGCATTTCGTGTAATGCTGGTTTTTCTGTAAATTCTAAGTTTTTCAGTGCAACTCACTCATATACTATGTACTACACTGTGCGTTTCTTATATTCTAAGTTTTTCAGTGCAACACACTCATATACTATGTACTACACTGTGCGTTTCTTATATTCTAAGTTTTTCAGTGCAACTCACTCATATACTATGTACTACACTGTGCGTTTCTTATATTCTAAGTTTTTCAGTGCAACTCACTCATATACTATGTACTACACTGTGCGTTTCTTATATTCTAAGTTTTTCAGTGCAACTCACTCATATACTATGTACTACACTGTGCGTTTCTTATATTCTAAGTTTTTCAGTGCAACTCACTCATATACTATGTACTACACTGTGCGTTTCTTATATTCTAAGTTTTTCAGTGCAACTCACTCATATACTATGTACTATACTGTGCGTTTCTTATATTCTTAGTTTTTCAGTGCAACTCACTCATATACTATGTACTACACTGTGCGTTTCTTATATTCTAAGTTTTTCAGTGCAACTCACTCATATACTATGGACTACACTGTGCGTTTCTTATATTCTAAGTTTTTCAGTGCAACTCACTCATATACTATGTACTACAATGTGCGTTTCTTATATTCTAAGTTTTTCAGTGCAACTCACTCATATACTATGTACTACACTGTGCGTTTCTTATATTCTAAGTTTTTCAGTGCAACTCACTGATATACTATGTACTATACTGTGTGTTTCTTATATTCTTAGTTTTTCAGTGCAACTCACTCATATACTATGTACTACACTGTGCGTTTCTTATATTCTAAGTTTTTCAGTGCAACTCACTCATATACTATGTACTACACTGTGCGTTTCTTATATTCTAAGTTTTTCAGTGCAACACACTCATATACTATGTACTACACTGTGCGTTTCTTATATTCTTAGTTTTTCAGTGCAACTCACTCATATACTATGTACTACACTGTGCGTTTCTTATATTCTAAGTTTTTCAGTGCAACTCACTCATATACTATGTACTACACTGTGCGTTTCTTATATTCTAAGTTTTTCAGTGCAACTCACTCATATACTATGTACTACACTGTGCGTTTCTTATATTCTAAGTTTTTCAGTGCAACTCATTCATATACTATGTACTACACTGTGCGTTTCTTATATTCTAAGTTTTTCAGTGCAACTTACTCATATACTATGTACTACACTGTGCATTTCGTGTAATGCTGGTTTTTTTGTAAATTCTAAGTTTTTCAGAGCAACTCACTCATATACTATGTACTACACTGTGCGTTTCTTATATTCTAAATTTTTCAGTGCAACTCACTCATATACTATGTACTACACTGTGCGTTTCTTATATTCTAAGTTTTTCAGTGCAACTCACTCATATACTATGTACTACACTGTGCGTTTCTTATATTCTTAGTTTTTCAGTGCAACTCACTCATATACTATGTACTACACTGTGCGTTTCTTATATTCTAAGTTTTTCAGTGCAACTCACTCATATACTATGTACTACACTGTGCGTTTCTTATATTCTAAGTTTTTCAGTGCAACTCACTCATATACTATGTACTACACTGTGCGTTTCTTATATTCTAAGTTTTTCAGTGCAACTCACTCATATACTATGTACTACACTGTGCGTTTCTTATATTCTAAGTTTTTCAGTGCATCTTACTCATATACTATGTACTACACTGTGCATTTCGTGTAATGCTGGTTTTTCTGTAAATTCTAAGTTTTTCAGTGCAACTCACTCATATACTATGTACTACACTGTGCGTTTCTTATATTCTAAGTTTTTCAGTGCAACTCACTCATATACTATGTACTACACTGTGCGTTTCTTATATTCTAAGTTTTTCAGTGCACCTCACTCATATACTATGTACTACACTGTGCTTTTCTTATATTCAAAGTTTTTCAGTGCAACTCACTCATATACTATGTACTACACTGTGCGTTTCTTATATTCTAAGTTTTTCAGTGCAACTCACTCATATACTATGTACTACACTGTGCGTTTCTTATATTCTAAGTTTTTCAGTGCAACTCACTCATATACTATGTACTATACTGTGCGTTTCTTATATTCTTAGTTTTTCAGTGCAACTCACTCATATACTATGTACTACACTGTGCGTTTCTTATATTCTAAGTTTTTCAGTGCAACTCGCTCATATACTATGTACTATACTGTGCGTTTCTTATATTCTAAGTTTTTCAGTGCAACTCACTCATATACTATGTACTACACTGTGCGTTTCTTATATTCTAAGTTTTTCAGTGCAACTCACTCATATACTATGTACTACACTGTGCGTTTCTTATATTCTAAGTTTTTCAGTGCAACTCACTCATATACTATGTACTACAATGTGCGTTTCTTATATTCTAAGTTTTTCAGTGCAACTCACTCATATACTATGTACTACACTGTGCGTTTCTTATATTCTAAGTTTTTCAGTGCAACTCACTCATATACTATGTACTACACTGTGCGTTTCTTATATTCTTAGTTTTTCAGTGCAACTCACTCATATACTATGTACTACACTGTGCGTTTCTTATATTCTAAGTTTTTCAGTGCAACTCACTCATATACTATGTACTACACTGTGCGTTTCTTATATTCTAAGGTTTTCAGTGCAACTCACTCATATACTATGTACTACACTGTGCGTTTCTTATATTCTAAGTTTTTCAGTGCAACTCACTCATATACTATGTACTACACTGTGCGTTTCTTATATTCTAAGTTTTTCAGTGCAACTCACTCACATACTATGTACTACACTGTGCATTTCGTGTAATGCTGGTTTTTCTGTAAATTCTAAGTTTTTCAGTGCAACTCACTCATATACTATGTACTACACTGTGCGTTTCTTATATTCTAAGTTTTTCAGTGCAACACACTCATATACTATGTACTACACTGTGCGTTTCTTATATTCTAAGTTTTTCAGTGCAACTCACTCATATACTATGTACTACACTGTGCGTTTCTTATATTCTAAGTTTTTCAGTGCAACTCACTCATATACTATGTACTACACTGTGCGTTTCTTATATTCTAAGTTTTTCAGTGCAACTCACTCATATACTATGTACTACACTGTGCGTTTCTTATATTCTAAGTTTTTCAGTGCAACTCACTCATATACTATGTACTATACTGTGCGTTTCTTATATTCTTAGTTTTTCAGTGCAACTCACTCATATACTATGTACTACACTGTGCGTTTCTTATATTCTAAGTTTTTCAGTGCAACTCACTCATATACTATGTACTACACTGTGCGTTTCTTATATTCTAAGTTTTTCAGTGCAACTCACTCATATACTATGTACTACAATGTGCGTTTCTTATATTCTAAGTTTTTCAGTGCAACTCACTCATATACTATGTACTACACTGTGCGTTTCTTATATTCTAAGTTTTTCAGTGCAACTCACTCATATACTATGTACTACACTGTGCGTTTCTTATATTCTAAGTTTTTCAGTGCAACTCATTCATATACTATGTACTACACTGTGCGTTTCTTATATTCTAAGTTTTTCAGTGCAACTTACTCATATACTATGTACTACACTGTGCATTTCGTGTAATGCTGGTTTTTTTGTAAATTCTAAGTTTTTCAGAGCAACTCACTCATATACTATGTACTACACTGTGCGTTTCTTATATTCTAAATTTTTCAGTGCAACTCACTCATATACTATGTACTACACTGTGCGTTTCTTATATTCTAAGTTTTTCAGTGCAACTCACTCATATACTATGTACTACACTGTGCGTTTCTTATATTCTTAGTTTTTCAGTGCAACTCACTCATATACTATGTACTACACTGTGCGTTTCTTATATTCTAAGTTTTTCAGTGCAACTCACTCATATACTATGTACTACACTGTGCGTTTCTTATATTCTAAGTTTTTCAGTGCAACTCACTCATATACTATGTACTACACTGTGCGTTTCTTATATTCTAAGTTTTTCAGTGCAACTCACTCATATACTATGTACTACACTGTGCGTTTCTTATATTCTAAGTTTTTCAGTGCATCTTACTCATATACTATGTACTACACTGTGCATTTCGTGTAATGCTGGTTTTTCTGTAAATTCTAAGTTTTTCAGTGCAACTCACTCATATACTATGTACTACACTGTGCGTTTCTTATATTCTAAGTTTTTCAGTGCAACTCACTCATATACTATGTACTACACTGTGCGTTTCTTATATTCTAAGTTTTTCAGTGCACCTCACTCATATACTATGTACTACACTGTGCTTTTCTTATATTCAAAGTTTTTCAGTGCAACTCACTCATATACTATGTACTACACTGTGCGTTTCTTATATTCTAAGTTTTTCAGTGCAACTCACTCATATACTATGTACTACACTGTGCGTTTCTTATATTCTAAGTTTTTCAGTGCAACTCACTCATATACTATGTACTATACTGTGCGTTTCTTATATTCTTAGTTTTTCAGTGCAACTCACTCATATACTATGTACTACACTGTGCGTTTCTTATATTCTAAGTTTTTCAGTGCAACTCGCTCATATACTATGTACTATACTGTGCGTTTCTTATATTCTAAGTTTTTCAGTGCAACTCACTCATATACTATGTACTACACTGTGCGTTTCTTATATTCTAAGTTTTTCAGTGCAACTCACTCATATACTATGTACTACACTGTGCGTTTCTTATATTCTAAGTTTTTCAGTGCAACTCACTCATATACTATGTACTACAATGTGCGTTTCTTATATTCTAAGTTTTTCAGTGCAACTCACTCATATACTATGTACTACACTGTGCGTTTCTTATATTCTAAGTTTTTCAGTGCAACTCACTCATATACTATGTACTACACTGTGCGTTTCTTATATTCTTAGTTTTTCAGTGCAACTCACTCATATACTATGTACTACACTGTGCGTTTCTTATATTCTAAGTTTTTCAGTGCAACTCACTCATATACTATGTACTACACTGTGCGTTTCTTATATTCTAAGGTTTTCAGTGCAACTCACTCATATACTATGTACTACACTGTGCGTTTCTTATATTCTAAGTTTTTCAGTGCAACTCACTCATATACTATGTACTACACTGTGCGTTTCTTATATTCTAAGTTTTTCAGTGCAACTCACTCACATACTATGTACTACACTGTGCATTTCGTGTAATGCTGGTTTTTCTGTAAATTCTAAGTTTTTCAGTGCAACTCACTCATATACTATGTACTACACTGTGCGTTTCTTATATTCTAAGTTTTTCAGTGCAACACACTCATATACTATGTACTACACTGTGCGTTTCTTATATTCTAAGTTTTTCAGTGCAACTCACTCATATACTATGTACTACACTGTGCGTTTCTTATATTCTAAGTTTTTCAGTGCAACTCACTCATATACTATGTACTACACTGTGCGTTTCTTATATTCTAAGTTTTTCAGTGCAACTCACTCATATACTATGTACTACACTGTGCGTTTCTTATATTCTAAGTTTTTCAGTGCAACTCACTCATATACTATGTACTATACTGTGAGTTTCTTATATTCTTAGTTTTTCAGTGCAACTCACTCATATACTATGTACTACACTGTGCGTTTCTTATATTCTAAGTTTTTCAGTGCAACTCACTCATATACTATGTACTACACTGTGCGTTTCTTATATTCTAAGTTTTTCAGTGCAACTCACTCATATACTATGTACTACACTGTGCGTTTCTTATATTCTAAGTTTTTCAGTGCAACTCACTCATATACTATGTATTATTTCTTATATTCTAAGTTTTTCAGTGCAACTCACTCATATACTATGTACTACAATGTGCGTTTCTTATATTCTAAGTTTTTCAGTGCAACTCACTCATATACTATGTACTACACTGTGCGTTTCTTATATTCTAAGTTTTTCAGTGCAACTCACTCATATACTATGTACTACTCTGTGCGTTTCTTATATTCTAAGTTTTTCAGTGCAACTCACTCATATAATATGTACTACACTGTGCGTTTCTTATATTCTAAATTTTTTCAGTGCAACTCACTAATATACTATGTACTACACTGTGCGTTTCTTATATTCTAAGTTTTTCAGTGCAACTCACTCATATACTATGTACTATACTGTGCGTTTCTTATATTCTTAGTTTTTCAGTGCAACTCACTCATATACTATGTACTACACTGTGCGTTTCTTATATTCTAAGTTTTTCAGTGCAACTCACTCATATACTATGTACTACACTGTGCATTTCGTGTAATGCTGGTTTTTCTGTAAATTCTAAGTTTTTCAGTGCAACTCACTCATATACTATGTACTACACTGTGCGTTTCTTATATTCTAAGTTTTTCAGTGCAACACACTCATATACTATGTACTACACTGTGCGTTTCTTATATTCTAAGTTTTTCAGTGCAACTCACTCATATACTATGTACTACACTGTGCGTTTCTTATATTCTAAGTTTTTCAGTGCAACTCACTCATATACTATGTACTACACTGTGCGTTTCTTATATTCTAAGTTTTTCAGTGCAACTCACTCATATACTATGTACTACACTGTGCGTTTCTTATATTCTAAGTTTTTCAGTGCAACTCACTCATATACTATGTACTACACTGTGCGTTTCTTATATTCTAAGTTTTTCAGTGCAACTCACTCATATACTATGTACTATACTGTGCGTTTCTTATATTCTTAGTTTTTCAGTGCAACTCACTCATATACTATGTACTACACTGTGCGTTTCTTATATTCTAAGTTTTTTAGTGCAACTCACTCATATACTATGGACTACACTGTGCGTTTCTTATATTCTAAGTTTTTCAGTGCAACTCACTCATATACTATGTACTACAATGTGCGTTTCTTATATTCTAAGTTTTTCAGTGCAACTCACTCATATACTATGTACTACACTGTGCATTTCTTATATTCTAAGTTTTTCAGTGCAACTCACTCATATACTATGTACTATACTGTGTGTTTCTTATATTCTTAGTTTTTCAGTGCAACTCACTCATATACTATGTACTACACTGTGCGTTTCTTATATTCTAAGTTTTTCAGTGCAACTCACTCATATACTATGTACTACACTGTGCGTTTCTTATATTCTAAGTTTTTCAGTGCAACTCACTCATATACTATGTACTACACTGTGCGTTTCTTATATTCTAAGTTTTTCAGTGCAACTCACTCATATACTATGTACTACACTGTGCGTTTCTTATATTCTAAGTTTTTCAGTGCAACTCACTCATATACTATGTACTACACTGTGCGTTTCTTATATTCTAAGTTTTTCAGTGCAACACACTCATATACTATGTACTACACTGTGCGTTTCTTATATTCTAAGTTTTTCAGTGCAACTCACTCATATACTATGTACTACACTGTGCGTTTCTTATATTCTAAGTTTTTCAGTGCAACTCACTCATATACTATGTACTACACTGTGCATTTCGTGTAATGCTGGTTTTTCTGTAAATTCTAAGTTTTTCAGAGCAACTCACTCATATACTATGTACTACACTGTGCGTTTCTTATATTCTAAGTTTTTCAGTGCAACTCACTCATATACTATGTACTACACTGTGCGTTTCTTATATTCTAAGTTTTTCAGTGCAACTCACTCATATACTATGTACTATTTCTTATATTCTAAGTTTTTCAGTGCAACTCACTCATATACTATGTACTACAATGTGCGTTTCTTATATTCTAAGTTTTTCAGTGCAACTCACTCATATACTATGTACTACACTGTGCGTTTCTTATATTCTAAGTTTTTCATTGCAACTCACTCATATACTATGTACTACACTGTGCGTTTCTTATATTCTAAGTTTTTCAGTGCAACTCACTCATATAATATGTACTACACTGTGCGTTTCTTATATTCTAAATTTTTTCAGTGCAACTCACTCATATACTATGTACTACACTGTGCGTTTCTTATATTCTAAGTTTTTCAGTGCAACTCACTCATATACTATGTACTATACTGTGCGTTTCTTATATTCTTAGTTTTTCAGTGCAACTCACTCATATACTATGTACTACACTGTGCGTTTCTTATATTCTAAGTTTTTCAGTGCAACTCACTCATATACTATGTACTACACTGTGCATTTCGTGTAATGCTGGTTTTTCTGTAAATTCTAAGTTTTTCAGTGCAACTCACTCATATACTATGTACTACACTGTGTGTTTCTTATATTCTAAGTTTTTCAGTGCAACACACTCATATACTATGTACTACACTGTGCGTTTCTTATATTCTAAGTTTTTCAGTGCAACTCACTCATATACTATGTACTACACTGTGCGTTTCTTATATTCTAAGTTTTTCAGTGCAACTCACTCATATACTATGTACTACACTGTGCGTTTCTTATATTCTAAGTTTTTCAGTGCAACTCACTCATATACTATGTACTACACTGTGCGTTTCTTATATTCTAAGTTTTTCAGTGCAACTCACTCATATACTATGTACTACACTGTGCGTTTCTTATATTCTAAGTTTTTCAGTGCAACTCACTCATATACTATGTACTATACTGTGCGTTTCTTATATTCTTAGTTTTTCAGTGCAACTCACTCATATACTATGTACTACACTGTGCGTTTCTTATATTCTAAGTTTTTCAGTGCAACTCACTCATATACTATGGACTACACTGTGCGTTTCTTATATTCTAAGTTTTTCAGTGCAACTCACTCATATACTATGTACTACAATGTGCGTTTCTTATATTCTAAGTTTTTCAGTGCAACTCACTCATATACTATGTACTACACTGTGCGTTTCTTATATTCTAAGTTTTTCAGTGCAACTCACTCATATACTATGTACTATACTGTGTGTTTCTTATATTCTTAGTTTTTCAGTGCAACTCACTCATATACTATGTACTACACTGTGCGTTTCTTATATTCTAAGTTTTTCAGTGCAACTCACTCATATACTATGTACTACACTGGGCGTTTCTTATATTCTAAGTTTTTCAGTGCAACTCACTCATATACTATGTACTACACTGTGCGTTTCTTATATTCTTAGTTTTTCAGTGCAACTCACTCATATACTATGTACTACACTGTGCGTTTCTTATATTCTAAGTTTTTCAGTGCAACTCACTCATATACTATGTACTACACTGTGCGTTTCTTATATTCTAAGTTTTTCAGTGCAACTCACTCATATACTATGTACTACACTGTGCGTTTCTTATATTCTAAGTTTTTCAGTGCAACTCACTCATATACTATGTACTACACTGTGCGTTTCTTATATTCTAAGTTTTTCAGTGCAACTTACTCATATACTATGTACTACACTGTGCATTTCGTGTAATGCTGGTTTTTCTGTAAATTCTAAGTTTTTCAGAGCAACTCACTCATATACTATATACTACACTGTGCGTTTCTTATATTCTAAGTTTTTCAGTGCAACTCACTCATATACTATGTACTACACTGTGCGTTTCTTATATTCTAAGTTTTTCAGTGCAACTCACTCATATACTATGTACTACACTGTGCGTTTCTTATATTCTTAGTTTTTCAGTGCAACTCACTCATATACTATGTACTACACTGTGCGTTTCTTATATTCTAAGTTTTTCAGTGCAACTCACTCATATACTATGTACTACACTGTGCGTTTCTTATATTCTAAGTTTTTCAGTGCAACTCACTCATATACTATGTACTACACTGTGCGTTTCTTATATTCTAAGTTTTTCAGTGCAACTCACTCATATACTATGTACTACACTGTGCGTTTCTTATATTCTAAGTTTTTCAGTGCAACTCATTCATATAGTATGTACTACAATGTGCGTTTCTTATATTCTAAGTTTTTCAGTGCAACTCACTCATATACTATGTACTACACTGTGCGTTTCTTATATTCTAAGTTTTTCAGTGCAACTCACTCATATACTATGTACTACACTGTGCGTTTCTTATATTCTTAGTTTTTCAGTGCAACTCACTCATATACTATGTACTACACTGTGCGTTTCTTATATTCTAAGTTTTTCAGTGCAACTCACTCATATACTATGTACTACACTGTGCGTTTCTTATATTCTAAGTTTTTCAGTGCAACTCACTCATATACTATGTACTATTCTGTGCGTTTCTTATATTCTTAGTTTTTCAGTGCAACTCACTCATATACTATGTACTACACTGTGCGTTTCTTATATTCTAAGTTTTTCAGTGCAACTCACTCATATACTATGTACTATACTGTGCGTTTCTTATATTCTAAGTTTTTCAGTGCAACTCACTCATATACTATGTACTACACTGTGCGTTTCTTATATTCTAAGTTTTTCAGTGCAACTCACTCATATACTATGTACTATACTGTGCGTTTCTTATATTCTAAGTTTTTCAGTGCAACTCACTCATATACTATGTACTACAATGTGCGTTTCTTATATTCTAAGTTTTTCAGTGCAACTCACTCATATACTATGTACTACACTGTGCGTTTCTTATATTCTAAGTTTTTCAGTGCAACTCACTCATATACTATGTACTACACTGTGCGTTTCTTATATTCTTAGTTTTTCAGTGCAACTCACTCATATACTATGTACTACACTGTGCGTTTCTTATATTCTAAGTTTTTCAGTGCAACTCACTCATATACTATGTACTACACTGTGCGTTTCTTATATTCTAAGTTTTTCAGTGCAACTCACTCATATACTATGTACTACACTGTGCGTTTCTTATATTCTAAGTTTTTCAGTGCAACTCACTCATATACTATGTACTACACTGTGCGTTTCTTATATTCTAAGTTTTTCAGTGCAACTCACTCATATACTATGTACTACACTGTGCATTTCGTGTAATGCTGGTTTTTCTGTAAATTCTAAGTTTTTCAGTGCAACTCACTCATATACTATGTACTACACTGTGCGTTTCTTATATTCTAAGTTTTTCAGTGCAACACACTCATATACTATGTACTACACTGTGCGTTTCTTATATTCTAAGTTTTTCAGTGCAACTCACTCATATACTATGTACTACACTGTGCGTTTCTTATATTCTAAGTTTTTCAGTGCAACTCACTCATATACTATGTACTACACTGTGCGTTTCTTATATTCTAAGTTTTTCAGTGCAACTCACTCATATACTATGTACTACACTGTGCGTTTCTTATATTCTAAGTTTTTCAGTGCAACTCACTCATATACTATGTACTACACTGTGCGTTTCTTATATTCTAAGGTTTTCAGTGCAACTCACTCATATACTATGTACTATACTGTGCGTTTCTTATATTCTTAGTTTTTCAGTGCAACTCACTCATATACTATGTACTACACTGTGCGTTTCTTATATTCTAAGTTTTTCAGTGCAACTCACTCATATACTATGTAATACACTGTGCGTTTCTTATATTCTAAGTTTTTCAGTGCAACTTACTCATATACTATGTACTACACTGTGCATTTCGTGTAATGCTGGTTTTTCTGTAAATTCTAAGTTTTTCAGAGCAACTCACTCATATACTATGTACTACACTGTGCGTTTCTTATATTCTAAGTTTTTCAGTGCAACTCACTCATATACTATGTACTACACTGTGCGTTTCTTATATTCTAAGTTTTTCAGTGCAACTCACTCATATAATATGTACTACACTGTGCGTTTCTTATATTCTTAGTTTTTCAGTGCAACTCACTCATATACTATGTACTACACTGTGCGTTTCTTATATTCTAAGTTTTTCAGTGCAACTCACTCATATACTATGTACTACACTGTGCGTTTCTTATATTCTAAGTTTTTCAGTGCAACTCACTCATATACTATGTACTACACTGTGCGTTTCTTATATTCTAAGTTTTTCAGTGCAACTCACTCATATACTATGTACTACACTGTGCGTTTCTTATATTCTAAGTTTTTCAGTGCATCTTACTCATATACTATGTACTACACTGTGCATTTCGTGTAATGCTGGTTTTTCTGTAAATTCTAAGTTTTTCAGTGCAACTCACTCATATACTATGTACTACACTGTGCGTTTCTTATATTCTAAGTTTTTCAGTGCAACTCACTCATATACTATGTACTACACTGTGCGTTTCTTATATTCTAAGTTTTTCAGTGCAACTCATTCATATACTATGTACTACAATGTGCGTTTCTTATATTCTAAGTTTTTCAGTGCAACTCACTCATATACTATGTACTACACTGTGCGTTTCTTATATTCTAAGTTTTTCAGTGCAACTCACTCATATACTATGTACTACACTGTGCGTTTCTTATATTCTTAGTTTTTCAGTGCAACTCACTCATATACTATGTACTACACTGTGCGTTTCTTATATTCTAAGTTTTTCAGTGCAACTCACTCATATACTATGTACTACACTGTGCGTTTCTTATATTCTAAGTTTTTCAGTGCAACTCACTCATATACTATGTACTACACTGTGCGTTTCTTATATTCTAAGTTTTTCAGTGCAACTCACTCATATACTATGTACTACACTGTGCGTTTCTTATATTCTAAGTTTTTCAGTGCAACTCACTCATATACTATGTACTATTCTGTGCGTTTCTTATATTCTTAGTTTTTCAGTGCAACTCACTCATATACTATGTACTACACTGTGCGTTTCTTATATTCTAAGTTTTTCAGTGCAACTCACTCATATACTATGTACTATACTGTGCGTTTCTTATATTCTAAGTTTTTCAGTGCAACTCACTCATATACTATGTACTACACTGTGCGTTTCTTATATTCTAAGTTTTTAGTGCAACTCACTCATATACTATGTACTATACTGTGCGTTTCTTATATTCTAAGTTTTTCAGTGCAACTCACTCATATACTATGTACTACAATGTGCGTTTCTTATATTCTAAGTTTTTCAGTGCAACTCACTCATATACTATGTACTACACTGTGCGTTTCTTATATTCTAAGTTTTTCAGTGCAACTCACTCATATACTATGTACTACACTGTGCGTTTCTTATATTCTTAGTTTTTCAGTGCAACTCACTCATATACTATGTACTACACTGTGCGTTTCTTATATTCTAAGTTTTTCAGTGCAACTCACTCATATACTATGTACTACACTGTGCGTTTCTTATATTCTAAGTTTTTCAGTGCAACTCACTCATATACTATGTACTACACTGTGCGTTTCTTATATTCTAAGTTTTTCAGTGCAACTCACTCATATACTATGTACTACACTGTGCGTTTCTTATATTCTAAGTTTTTCAGTGCAACTCACTCATATACTATGTACTACACTGTGCATTTCGTGTAATGCTGGTTTTTCTGTAAATTCTAAGTTTTTCAGTGCAACTCACTCATATACTATGTACTACACTGTGCGTTTCTTATATTCTAAGTTTTTCAGTGCAACACACTCATATACTATGTACTACACTGTGCGTTTCTTATATTCTAAGTTTTTCAGTGCAACTCACTCATATACTATGTACTACACTGTGCGTTTCTTATATTCTAAGTTTTTCAGTGCAACTCACTCATATACTATGTACTACACTGTGCGTTTCTTATATTCTAAGTTTTTCAGTGCAACTCACTCATATACTATGTACTACACTGTGCGTTTCTTATATTCTAAGTTTTTCAGTGCAACTCACTCATATACTATGTACTACACTGTGCGTTTCTTATATTCTAAGGTTTTCAGTGCAACTCACTCATATACTATGTACTATACTGTGCGTTTCTTATATTCTTAGTTTTTCAGTGCAACTCACTCATATACTATGTACTACACTGTGCGTTTCTTATATTCTAAGTTTTTCAGTGCAACTCACTCATATACTATGTACTACACTGTGCGTTTCTTATATTCTAAGTTTTTCAGTGCAACTCACTCATATACTATGTACTACAATGTGCGTTTCTTATATTCTAAGTTTTTCAGTGCAACTCACTCATATACTATATACTACACTGTGCGTTTTTTATATTCTAAGTTTTTCAGTGCAACTCACTCATATACTATGTACTATACTGTGTGTTTCTTATATTCTTAGTTTTTCAGTGCAACTCACTCATATACTATGTACTACACTGTGCGTTTCTTATATTCTAAGTTTTTCAGTGCAACTCACTCATATACTATGTACTACACTGTGCGTTTCTTATATTCTAAGTTTTTCAGTGCAACTCACTCATATACTATGTACTACACTGTGCGTTTCTTATATTCTAAGTTTTTCAGTGCAACTCACTCACATACTATGTACTATTTCTTATATTCTAAGTTTTTCAGTGCAACTCACTCATATACTATGTACTACAATGTGCGTTTCTTATATTCTAAGTTTTTCAGTGCAACTCACTCATATACTATGTACTACACTGTGCGTTTCTTATATTCTAAGTTTTTCAGTGCAACTCACTCATATACTATGTACTACACTGTGCGTTTCTTATATTCTAAGTTTTTCAGTGCAACTCACTCATATACTATGTACTACACTGTGCGTTTCTTATATTCTAAGTTTTTCAGTGCAACTCACTCATATACTATGTACTACACTGTGCGTTTCTTATATTCTAAGTTTTTCAGTGCAACTCACTCATATACTATGTACTACACTGTGCGTTTCTTATATTCTAAGTTTTTCAGTGCAACTCACTCATATACTATGTACTACAATGTGCGTTTCTTATATTCTAAGTTTTTCAGTGCAACTCACTCATATACTATGTACTACACTGTGCGTTTCTTATATTCTAAGTTTTTCAGTGCAACTCACTCATATACTATGTACTACACTGTGCGTGTCTTATATTCTAAGTTTTTCAGTGCAACTCATTCATATACTATGTACTACAATGTGCGTTTCTTATATTCTAAGTTTTTCAGTGCAACTCACTCATATACTATGTACTACACTGTGCGTTTCTTATATTCTTAGTTTTTCAGTGCAACTCACTCATATACTATGTACTACACTGTGCGTTTCTTATATTCTAAGTTTTTCAGTGCAACTCACTCATATACTATGTACTACACTGTGCGTTTCTTATATTCTAAGTTTTTCAGTGCAACTCACTCATATACTATGTACTACACTGTGCGTTTCTTATATTCTAAGTTTTTCAGTGCAACTCACTCATATACTATGTACTACACTGTGCGTTTCTTATATTCTAAGTTTTTCAGTGCAACTCACTCATATACTATGTACTACACTGTGCATTTCGTGTAATGCTGGTTTTTCTGTAAATTCTAAGTTTTTCAGTGCAACTCACTCATATACTATGTACTACACTGTGCGTTTCTTATATTCTAAGTTTTTCAGTGCAACACACTCATATACTATGTACTACACTGTGCGTTTCTTATATTCTAAGTTTTTCAGTGCAACTCACTCATATACTATGTACTACACTGTGCGTTTCTTATATTCTAAGTTTTTCAGTGCAACACACTCATATACTATGTACTACACTGTGTGTTTCTTATATTCTAAGTTTTTCAGTGCAACTCACTCATATACTATGTACTACACTGTGCGTTTCTTATATTCTAAGTTTTTCAGTGCAACTCACTCATATACTATGTACTATACTGTGTGTTTCTTATATTCTTAGTTTTTCAGTGCAACTCACTCATATACTATGTACTACACTGTGCGTTTCTTATATTCTAAGTTTTTCAGTGCAACTCACTCATATACTATGTACTACACTGTGCGTTTATTATATTCTTAGTTTTTCAGTGCAACTCACTCATATACTATGTACTACACTGTGCGTTTCTTATATTCTAAGTTTTTCAGTGCAACTCACTCATATACTATGTACTACACTGTGCGTTTCTTATATTCTAAGTTTTTCAGTGCAACTCACTCATATACTATGTACTACACTGTGCGTTTCTTATATTCTAAGTTTTTCAGTGCAACTCACTCATATACTATGTACTACACTGTGCGTTTCTTATATTCTAAGTTTTTCAGTGCAACTCACTCATATACTATGTACTACACTGTGCATTTCGTGTAATGCTGGTTTTTCTGTAAATTCTAAGTTTTTCAGTGCAACTCACTCATATACTATGTACTACACTGTGCGTTTCTTATATTCTAAGTTTTTCAGTGCAACACACTCATATACTATGTACTACACTGTGCGTTTCTTATATTCTAAGTTTTTCAGTGCAACTCACTCATATACTATGTACTACACTGTGCGTTTCTTATATTCTAAGTTTTTCAGTGCAACTCACTCATATACTATGTACTACACTGTGCGTTTCTTATATTCTAAGTTTTTCAGTGCAACTCACTCATATACTATGTACTACACTGTGCGTTTCTTATATTCTAAGTTTTTCAGTGCAACTCACTCATATACTATGTACTACACTGTGCGTTTCTTATATTCTAAGGTTTTCAGTGCAACTCACTCATATACTATGTACTATACTGTGCGTTTCTTATATTCTTAGTTTTTCAGTGCAACTCACTCATATACTATGTACTACACTGTGCGTTTCTTATATTCTAAGTTTTTCAGTGCAACTCACTCATATACTATGTACTACACTGTGCGTTTCTTATATTCTAAGTTTTTCAGTGCAACTCACTCATATACTATGTACTACAATGTGCGTTTCTTATATTCTAAGTTTTTCAGTGCAACTCACTCATATACTATATACTACACTGTGCGTTTTTTATATTCTAAGTTTTTCAGTGCAACTCACTCATATACTATGTACTATACTGTGTGTTTCTTATATTCTTAGTTTTTCAGTGCAACTCACTCATATACTATGTACTACACTGTGCGTTTCTTATATTCTAAGTTTTTCAGTGCAACTCACTCATATACTATGTACTACACTGTGCGTTTCTTATATTCTAAGTTTTTCAGTGCAACTCACTCATATACTATGTACTACACTGTGCGTTTCTTATATTCTAAGTTTTTCAGTGCAACTCACTCACATACTATGTACTATTTCTTATATTCTAAGTTTTTCAGTGCAACTCACTCATATACTATGTACTACAATGTGCGTTTCTTATATTCTAAGTTTTTCAGTGCAACTCACTCATATACTATGTACTACACTGTGCGTTTCTTATATTCTAAGTTTTTCAGTGCAACTCACTCATATACTATGTACTACACTGTGCGTTTCTTATATTCTAAGTTTTTCAGTGCAACTCACTCATATACTATGTACTACACTGTGCGTTTCTTATATTCTAAGTTTTTCAGTGCAACTCACTCATATACTATGTACTACACTGTGCGTTTCTTATATTCTAAGTTTTTCAGTGCAACTCACTCATATACTATGTACTACACTGTGCGTTTCTTATATTCTAAGTTTTTCAGTGCAACTCACTCATATACTATGTACTACAATGTGCGTTTCTTATATTCTAAGTTTTTCAGTGCAACTCACTCATATACTATGTACTACACTGTGCGTTTCTTATATTCTAAGTTTTTCAGTGCAACTCACTCATATACTATGTACTACACTGTGCGTGTCTTATATTCTAAGTTTTTCAGTGCAACTCATTCATATACTATGTACTACAATGTGCGTTTCTTATATTCTAAGTTTTTCAGTGCAACTCACTCATATACTATGTACTACACTGTGCGTTTCTTATATTCTTAGTTTTTCAGTGCAACTCACTCATATACTATGTACTACACTGTGCGTTTCTTATATTCTAAGTTTTTCAGTGCAACTCACTCATATACTATGTACTACACTGTGCGTTTCTTATATTCTAAGTTTTTCAGTGCAACTCACTCATATACTATGTACTACACTGTGCGTTTCTTATATTCTAAGTTTTTCAGTGCAACTCACTCATATACTATGTACTACACTGTGCGTTTCTTATATTCTAAGTTTTTCAGTGCAACTCACTCATATACTATGTACTACACTGTGCATTTCGTGTAATGCTGGTTTTTCTGTAAATTCTAAGTTTTTCAGTGCAACTCACTCATATACTATGTACTACACTGTGCGTTTCTTATATTCTAAGTTTTTCAGTGCAACACACTCATATACTATGTACTACACTGTGCGTTTCTTATATTCTAAGTTTTTCAGTGCAACTCACTCATATACTATGTACTACACTGTGCGTTTCTTATATTCTAAGTTTTTCAGTGCAACACACTCATATACTATGTACTACACTGTGTGTTTCTTATATTCTAAGTTTTTCAGTGCAACTCACTCATATACTATGTACTACACTGTGCGTTTCTTATATTCTAAGTTTTTCAGTGCAACTCACTCATATACTATGTACTATACTGTGTGTTTCTTATATTCTTAGTTTTTCAGTGCAACTCACTCATATACTATGTACTACACTGTGCGTTTCTTATATTCTAAGTTTTTCAGTGCAACTCACTCATATACTATGTACTACACTGTGCGTTTCTTATATTCTAAGTTTTTCAGTGCAACTCACTCATATACTATGTACTACACTGTGCGTTTCTTATATTCTTAGTTTTTCAGTGCAACTCACTCATATACTATGTACTACACTGTGCGTTTCTTATATTCTAAGTTTTTCAGTGCAACTCACTCATATACTATGTACTACACTGTGCGTTTCTTATATTCTAAGTTTTTCAGTGCAACTCACTCATATACTATGTACTACACTGTGCGTTTCTTATATTCTAAGTTTTTCAGTGCAACTCACTCATATACTATGTACTACACTGTGCGTTTCTTATATTCTAAGTTTTTCAGTGCAACTTACTCATATACTATGTACTACACTGTGCATTTCGTGTAATGCTGGTTTTTCTGTAAATTCTAAGTTTTTCAGAGCAACTCACTCGTATACTATGTACTACACTGTGCGTTTCTTATATTCTAAGTTTTTCAGTGCAACTCACTCATATACTATGTACTACACTGTGCGTTTCTTATATTCTAAGTTTTTCAGTGCAACTCACTCATATACTATGTACTACACTGTGCGTTTCTTATATTCTTAGTTTTTCAGTGCAACTCACTCATATACTATGTACTACACTGTGCGTTTCTTATATTCTAAGTTTTTCAGTGCAACTCACTCATATACTATGTACTACACTGTGCGTTTCTTATATTCTAAGTTTTTCAGTGCAACTCACTCATATACTATGTACTACACTGTGCGTTTCTTATATTCTAAGTTTTTCAGTGCAACTCACTCATATACTATGTACTACACTGTGCGTTTCTTATATTCTAAGTTTTTCAGTGCATCTTACTCATATACTATGTACTACACTGTGCATTTCGTGTAATGCTGGTTTTTCTGTAAATTCTAAGTTTTTCAGTGCAACTCACTCATATACTATGTACTACACTGTGCGTTTCTTATATTCTAAGTTTTTCAGTGCAACTCACTCATATACTATGTACTACACTGTGCGTTTCTTATATTCTAAGTTTTTCAGTGCAACTCATTCATATACTATGTACTACAATGTGCGTTTCTTATATTCTAAGTTTTTCAGTGCAACTCACTCATATACTATGTACTACACTGTGCGTTTCTTATATTCTAAGTTTTTCAGTGCAACTCACTCATATACTATGTACTACACTGTGCGTTTCTTATATTCTTAGTTTTTCAGTGCAACTCACTCATATACTATGTACTACACTGTGCGTTTCTTATATTCTAAGTTTTTCAGTGCAACTCACTCATATACTATGTACTACACTGTGCGTTTCTTATATTCTAAGTTTTTCAGTGCAACTCACTCATATACTATGTACTACACTGTGCGTTTCTTATATTCTAAGTTTTTCAGTGCAACTCACTCATATACTATGTACTACACTGTGCGTTTCTTATATTCTAAGTTTTTCAGTGCAACTCACTCATATACTATGTACTATTCTGTGCGTTTCTTATATTCTTAGTTTTTCAGTGCAACTCACTCATATACTATGTACTACACTGTGCGTTTCTTATATTCTAAGTTTTTCAGTGCAACTCACTCATATACTATGTACTATACTGTGCGTTTCTTATATTCTAAGTTTTTCAGTGCAACTCACTCATATACTATGTACTACACTGTGCGTTTCTTATATTCTAAGTTTTTCAGTGCAACTCACTCATATACTATGTACTATACTGTGCGTTTCTTATATTCTAAGTTTTTCAGTGCAACTCACTCATATACTATGTACTACAATGTGCGTTTCTTATATTCTAAGTTTTTCAGTGCAACTCACTCATATACTATGTACTACACTGTGCGTTTCTTATATTCTAAGTTTTTCAGTGCAACTCACTCATATACTATGTACTACACTGTGCGTTTCTTATATTCTTAGTTTTTCAGTGCAACTCACTCATATACTATGTACTACACTGTGCGTTTCTTATATTCTAAGTTTTTCAGTGCAACTCACTCATATACTATGTACTACACTGTGCGTTTCTTATATTCTAAGTTTTTCAGTGCAACTCACTCATATACTATGTACTACACTGTGCGTTTCTTATATTCTAAGTTTTTCAGTGCAACTCACTCATATACTATGTACTACACTGTGCGTTTCTTATATTCTAAGTTTTTCAGTGCAACTCACTCATATACTATGTACTATTTCTTATATTCTAAGTTTTTCAGTGCAACTCACTCATATACTATGTACTACAATGTGCGTTTCTTATATTCTAAGTTTTTCAGTGCAACTCACTCATATACTATGTACTACACTGTGCGTTTCTTATATTCTAAGTTTTTCAGTGCAACTCACTCATATACTATGTACTACACTGTGCGTTTCTTATATTCTAAGTTTTTCAGTGCAACTCACTCATATACTATGTACTACACTGTGCGTTTCTTATATTCTAAGTTTTTCAGTGCAACTCACTCATATACTATGTACTACACTGTGCGTTTCTTATATTCTAAGTTTTTCAGTGCAACTCACTCATATACTATGTACTACACTGTGCGTTTCTTATATTCTAAGTTTTTCAGTGCAACTCACTCATATACTATGTACTACACTGTGCGTTTCTTATATTCTAAGTTTTTCAGTGCAACTCACTCATATACTATGTACTATACTGTGTGTTTCTTATATTCTTAGTTTTTCAGTGCAACTCACTCATATACTATGTACTACACTGTGCGTTTCTTATATTCTAAGTTTTTCAGTGCAACTCACTCATATACTATGTACTACACTGTGCGTTTCTTATATTCTAAGTTTTTCAGTGCAACTCACTCATATACTATGTACTATACTGTGTGTTTCTTATATTCTTAGTTTTTCAGTGCAACTCACTCATATACTATGTACTACACTGTGCGTTTCTTATATTCTAAGTTTTTCAGTGCAACTCACTCATATACTATGTACTACACTGTGCGTTTCTTATATTCTAAGTTTTTCAGTGCAACTCACTCATATACTATGTACTACACTGTGCGTTTCTTATATTCTAAGTTTTTCAGTGCAACTCACTCATATACTATGTACTATTTCTTATATTCTAAGTTTTTCAGTGCAACTCACTCATATACTATGTACTACACTGTGCGTGTCTTATATTCTAAGTTTTTCAGTGCAACTCATTCATATACTATGTACTACAATGTGCGTTTCTTATATTCTAAGTTTTTCAGTGCAACTCACTCATATACTATGTACTACACTGTGCGTTTCTTATATTCTAAGTTTTTCAGTGCAACTCACTCATATACTATGTACTACACTGTGCGTTTCTATATTCTTAGTTTTTCAGTGCAACTCACTCATATACTATGTACTACACTGTGCGTTTCTTATATTCTAAGTTTTTCAGTGCAACTCACTCATATACTATGTACTACACTGTGCGTTTCTTATATTCTAAGTTTTTCAGTGCAACTCACTCATATACTATGTACTACACTGTGCGTTTCTTATATTCTAAGTTTTTCAGTGCAACTCACTCATATACTATGTACTACACTGTGCGTTTCTTATATTCTAAGTTTTTCAGTGCAACTCACTCATATACTATGTACTACACTGTGCATTTCGTGTAATGCTGGTTTTTCTGTAAATTCTAAGTTTTTCAGTGCAACTCACTCATATACTATGTACTACACTGTGCGTTTCTTATATCCTAAGTTTTTCAGTGCAACACACTCATATACTATGTACTACACTGTGCGTTTCTTATATTCTAAGTTTTTCAGTGCAACTCACTCATATACTATGTACTACACTGTGCGTTTCTTATATTCTAAGTTTTTCAGTGCAACTCACTCATATACTATGTACTATTTCTTATATTCTAAGTTTTTCAGTGCAACTCACTCATATACTATGTACTACAATGTGCGTTTCTTATATTCTAAGTTTTTCAGTGCAACTCACTCATATACTATGTACTACACTGTGCGTTTCTTATATTCTAAGTTTTTCAGTGCAACTCACTCATATACTATGTACTACACTGTGCGTTTCTTATATTCTAAGTTTTTCAGTGCAACTCACTCATATACTATGTACTACACTGTGCGTTTCTTATATTCTAAGTTTTTCAGTGCAACTCACTCATATACTATGTACTACACTGTGCGTTTCTTATATTCTAAGTTTTTCAGTGCAACTCACTCATATACTATGTACTACACTGTGCGTTTCTTATATTCTAAGTTTTTCAGTGCAACTCACTCATATACTATGTACTACACTGTGCGTTTCTTATATTCTAAGTTTTTCAGTGCAACTCACTCATATACTATGTACTATACTGTGTGTTTCTTATATTCTTAGTTTTTCAGTGCAACTCACTCATATACTATGTACTACACTGTGCGTTTCTTATATTCTAAGTTTTTCAGTGCAACTCACTCATATACTATGTACTACACTGTGCGTTTCTTATATTCTAAGTTTTTCAGTGCAACTCACTCATATACTATGTACTATACTGTGTGTTTCTTATATTCTTAGTTTTTCAGTGCAACTCACTCATATACTATGTACTACACTGTGCGTTTCTTATATTCTAAGTTTTTCAGTGCAACTCACTCATATACTATGTACTACACTGTGCGTTTCTTATATTCTAAGTTTTTCAGTGCAACTCACTCATATACTATGTACTACACTGTGCGTTTCTTATATTCTAAGTTTTTCAGTGCAACTCACTCATATACTATGTACTATTTCTTATATTCTAAGTTTTTCAGTGCAACTCACTCATATACTATGTACTACACTGTGCGTGTCTTATATTCTAAGTTTTTCAGTGCAACTCATTCATATACTATGTACTACAATGTGCGTTTCTTATATTCTAAGTTTTTCAGTGCAACTCACTCATATACTATGTACTACACTGTGCGTTTCTTATATTCTAAGTTTTTCAGTGCAACTCACTCATATACTATGTACTACACTGTGCGTTTCTATATTCTTAGTTTTTCAGTGCAACTCACTCATATACTATGTACTACACTGTGCGTTTCTTATATTCTAAGTTTTTCAGTGCAACTCACTCATATACTATGTACTACACTGTGCGTTTCTTATATTCTAAGTTTTTCAGTGCAACTCACTCATATACTATGTACTACACTGTGCGTTTCTTATATTCTAAGTTTTTCAGTGCAACTCACTCATATACTATGTACTACACTGTGCGTTTCTTATATTCTAAGTTTTTCAGTGCAACTCACTCATATACTATGTACTACACTGTGCATTTCGTGTAATGCTGGTTTTTCTGTAAATTCTAAGTTTTTCAGTGCAACTCACTCATATACTATGTACTACACTGTGCGTTTCTTATATCCTAAGTTTTTCAGTGCAACACACTCATATACTATGTACTACACTGTGCGTTTCTTATATTCTAAGTTTTTCAGTGCAACTCACTCATATACTATGTACTACACTGTGCGTTTCTTATATTCTAAGTTTTTCAGTGCAACTCACTCATATACTATGTACTACACTGTGCGTTTCTTATATTCTAAGTTTTTCAGTGCAACTCACTCATATACTATGTACTATACTGTGCGTTTCTTATATTCTTAGTTTTTCAGTGCAACTCACTCATATACTATGTACTACACTGTGCGTTTCTTATATTCTAAGTTTTTCAGTGCAACTCACTCATATACTATGTACTACACTGTGCGTTTCTTATATTCTAAGTTTTTCAGTGCAACTCACTCATACACTATGTACTACAATGTGCGTTTCTTATATTCTAAGTTTTTCAGTGCAACTCACTCATATACTATGTACTACACTGTGCGTTTCTTATATTCTAAGTTTTTCAGTGCACCTCACTCATATACTATGTACTACACTGTGCGTTGCTTATATTCTAAGTTTTTCAGTGCAACTCACTCCTATACTATGTACTACACTGTGCATTTCTTATATTCTAAGTTTTTCAGTGCAACTCACTCATATACTATGTACTACACTGTGCGTTTCTTATATTCTAAGTTTTTCAGTGCAACTCACTCATATACTATGTACTATACTGTGCGTTTCTTATATTCTTAGTTTTTCAGTGCAACTCACTCATATACTATGTACTACACTGTGCGTTTCTTATATTCTAAGTTTTTCAGTGCAACTCACTCATATACTATGTACTACAGTGTGCATTTCGTGTAATGCTGGTTTTTCTGTAAATTCTAAGTTTTTCATTGCAACTCACTCATATACTATGTACTACACTGTGCGTTTCTTATATTCTAAGTTTTTCAGTGCAACACACTCATATACTATGTACTACACTGTGCGTTTCTTATATTCTAAGTTTTTCAGTGCAACTCACTCATATACTATGTACTACACTGTGCGTTTCTTATATTCTAAGTTTTTCAGTGCAACTCACTCATATACTATGTACTACACTGTGCGTTTCTTATATTCTAAGTTTTTCAGTGCAACTCACTCATATACTATGTACTACAATGTGCGTTTCTTATATTCTAAGTTTTTCAGTGCAACTCACTCATATACTATGTACTACACTGTGCGTTTCTTATATTCTAAGTTTTTCAGTGCAACTCACTCATATACTATGTACTATACTGTGCGTTTCTTATATTCTTAGTTTTTCAGTGCAACTCACTCATATACTATGTACTACACTGTGCGTTTCTTATATTCTAAGTTTTTCAGTGCAACTCACTCATATACTATGTACTACACTGTGCGTTTCTTATATTCTAAGTTTTTCAGTGCAACTCACTCATATACTATGTACTACACTGTGCGTTTCTTATATTCTAAGTTTTTCAGTGCAACTCACTCATATACTATGTACTATTTCTTATATTCTAAGTTTTTCAGTGCAACTCATTCATATACTATGTACTACAATGTGCGTTTCTTATATTCTAAGTTTTTCAGTGCAACTCACTCATATACTATGTACTACACTGTGCGTTTCTTATATTCTAAGTTTTTCAGTGCAACTCACTCATATACTATGTACTACACTGTGCGTTTCTTATATTCTAAGTTTTTCAGTGCAACTCACTCATATACTATGTACTACACTGTGCGTTTCTTATATTCTAAGTTTTTCAGTGCAACTCACTCATATACTATGTACTACACTGTGCGTTTCTTATATTCTAAGTTTTTCAGTGCAACTCACTCATATACTATGTACTACACTGTGCGTTTCTTATATTCTAAGTTTTTCAGTGCAACTCACTCATATACTATGTACTACAATGTGCGTTTCTTATATTCTAAGTTTTTCAGTGCAACTCACTCATATACTATGTACTACACTGTGCGTTTCTTATATTCTAAGTTTTTCAGTGCAACTCACTCATATACTATGTACTACACTGTGCGTTTCTTATATTCTTAGTTTTTCAGTGCAACTCACTCATATACTATGTACTACACTGTGCGTTTCTTATATTCTAAGTTTTTCAGTGCAACTCACTCATATACTATGTACTACACTGTGCGTTTCTTATATTCTAAGTTTTTCAGTGCAACTCACTCATATACTATGTACTACACTGTGCGTTTCTTATATTCTAAGTTTTTCAGTGCAACTCACTCATATACTATGTACTACACTGTGCGATTCTTATATTCTAAGTTTTTCAGTGCAACTCACTCATATACTATGTACTACTTTGTGCATTTCGTGTAATGCTGGTTTTTCTGTAAATTCTAAGTTTTTCAGTGCAACTCACTCATATACTATGTACTACACTGTGCGTTTCTTATATTCTAAGTTTTTCAGTGCAACACACTCATATACTATGTACTACACTGTGCGTTTCTTATATTCTAAGTTTTTCAGTGCAACTCACTCATATACTATGTACTACACTGTGCGTTTCTTATATTCTAAGTTTTTCAGTGCAACTCACTCATATACTATGTACTACACTGTGCGTTTCTTATTTTCTAAGTTTTTCAGTGCAACTCACTCATATACTATGTACTATACTGTGCGTTTCTTATATTCTTAGTTTTTCAGTGCAACTCACTCATATACTATGTACTACACTGTGCGTTTCTTATATTCTAAGTTTTTCAGTGCAACTCACTCATATACTATGTACTACACTGTGCGTTTCTTATATTCTAAGTTTTTCAGTGCAACTCACTCATATACTATGTACTACAATGTGCGTTTCTTATATTCTAAGTTTTTCAGTGCAACTCACTCATATACTATATACAACACTGTGCGTTTCTTATATTCTAAGTTTTTCAGTGCACCTCACTCATATACTATGTACTACACTGTGCGTTGCTTATATTCTAAGTTTTTCAGTGCAACTCACTCATATACTATGTACTACACTGTGCATTTCTTATATTCTAAGTTTTTCAGTGCAACTCACTCATATACTATGTACTACACTGTGCGTTTCTTATATTCTAAGTTTTTCAGTGCAACTCACTCATATACTATGTACTATACAGTGCGTTTCTTATATTCTTAGTTTTTCAGTGCAACTCACTCATATACTATGTACTACACTGTGCGTTTCTTATATTCTAAGTTTTTCAGTGCAACTCACTCATATACTATGTACTATACTGTGCGTTTCTTATATTCTAAGTTTTTCAGTGCAACTCACTCATATACTATGTACTACACTGTGCGTTTCTTATATTCTTAGTTTTTCAGTGCAACTCACTCATATACTATGTACTCCACTGTGCGTTTCTTATATTCTAAGTTTTTCAATGCAACTCACTCATATACTATGTACTACAATGTGCGTTTCTTATATTCTAAGTTTTTCAGTGCAACTCACTCATATACTATGTACTACACTGTGCGTTTCTTATATTCTAAGTTTTTCAGTGCAACTCACTCATATACTATGTACTACACTGTGCGTTTCTTATATTCTTAGTTTTTCAGTGCAACTCACTCATATACTATGTACTCCACTGTGCGTTTCTTATATTCTAAGTTTTTCAGTGCAACTCACTCATATACTATGTACTACACTGTGCGTTTCTTATATTCTAAGTTTTTCAGTGCAACTCACTCATATACTATGTACTACACTGTGCGTTTCTTATATTCTAAGTTTTTCAGTGCAACTCACTCATATACTATGTACTACACTGTGCGTTTCTTATATTCTAAGTTTTTCAGTGCAACTCACTCATATACTATGTACTACACTGTGCATTTCGTGTAATGCTGGTTTTTCTGTAAATTCTAAGTTTTTCAGTGCAACTCACTCATATACTATGTACTACACTGTGCGTTTCTTATATTCTAAGTTTTTCAGTGCAACACACTCATATACTATGTACTACACTGTGCGTTTCTTATATTCTAAGTTTTTCAGTGCAACTCACTCATATACTATGTACTACACTGTGCGTTTCTTATATTCTAAGTTTTTCAGTTCAACTCACTCATATACTATGTACTACACTGTGCGTTTCTTATATTCTAAGTTTTTCAGTGCAACTCACTCATATACTATGTACTACACTGTGCATTTCGTGTAATGCTGGTTTTTCTGTAAATTCTAAGTTTTTCAGTGCAACTCACTCATATACTATGTACTACACTGTGCGTTTCTTATATTCTAAGTTTTTCAGTGCAACACACTCATATACTATGTACTACACTGTGCGTTTCTTATATTCTAAGTTTTTCAGTGCAACTCACTCATATACTATGTACTACACTGTGCGTTTCTTATATTCTAAGTTTTTCAGTGCAACTCACTCATATACTATGTACTATACTGTGCGTTTCTTATATTCTTAGTTTTTCAGTGCAACTCACTCATATACTATATACTATACAGTGCGTTTCTTATATTCTTAGTTTTTCAGTGCAACTCACTCATATACTATGTACTACACTGTGCGTTTCTTATATTCTAAGTTTTTCAGTGCAACTCACTCATATACTATGTACTATACTGTGCGTTTCTTATATTCTAAGTTTTTCAGTGCAACTCACTCATATACTATGTACTACACTGTGCGTTTCTTATATTCTAAGTTTTTCAGTGCAACTCACTCATATACTATGTACTACACTGTGCGTTTCTTATATTCTAAGTTTTTCAATGCAACTCACTCATATACTATGTACTACAATGTGCGTTTCTTATATTCTAAGTTTTTCAGTGCAACTCACTCATATACTATGTACTACACTGTGCGTTTCTTATATTCTAAGTTTTTCAGTGCAACTCACTCATATACTATGTACTACACTGTGCGTTTCTTATATTCTTAGTTTTTCAGTGCAACTCACTCATATACTATGTACTACACTGTGCGTTTCTTATATTCTAAGTTTTTCAGTGCAACTCACTCATATACTATGTACTACACTGTGCGTTTCTTATATTCTAAGTTTTTCAGTGCAACTCACTCATATACTATGTACTACACTGTGCGTTTCTTATATTCTAAGTTTTTCAGTGCAACTCACTCATATACTATGTACTACACTGTGCGTTTCTTATATTCTAAGTTTTTCAGTGCAACTCACTCATATACTATGTACTACACGGTGCATTTCGTGTAATGCTGGTTTTTCTGTAAATTCTAAGTTTTTCAGTGCAACTCACTCATATACTATGTACTACACTGTGCGTTTCTTATATTCTAAGTTTTTCAGTGCAACACACTCATATACTATGTACTACACTGTGCGTTTCTTATATTCTAAGTTTTTCAGTGCAACTCACTCATATACTATGTACTACACTGTGCGTTTCTTATATTCTAATTTTTTCAGTGCTACTCACTCATATTATGTACTACACTGTGCGTTTCTTATATTCTAAGTTTTTCAGTGCAACTCACTCATATACTATGTACTACACTGTGCGTTTCTTATATTCTAAGTTTTTCAGTGCAACTCACTCATATACTATGTACTACACTGTGCGTTTCTTATATTCTAAGTTTTTCAGTGCAACTCACTCATATACTATGTACTATACTGTGCGTTTCTTATATTCTTAGTTTTTCAGTGCAACTCACTCATATACTATGTACTACACTGTGCGTTTCTTATATTCTAAGTTTTTCAGTGCAACTCACTCATATACTATGTACTACACTGTGCGTTTCTTATATTCTAAGTTTTTCAGTGCAACTCACTCATATACTATGTACTACAATGTGCGTTTCTTATATTCTAAGTTTTTCAGTGCAACTCACTCATATACTATGTACTACACTGTGCGTTTCTTATATTCTAAGTTTTTCAGTGCAACTCACTCATATACTATGTACTATACTGTGCGTTTCTTATATTCTTAGTTTTTCAGTGCAACTCACTCATATACTATGTACTACACTGTGCGTTTCTTATATTCTAAGTTTTTCAGTGCAACTCACTCATATACTATGTACTACACTGTGCGTTTCTTATATTCTAAGTTTTTCAGTGCAACTCACTCATATACTATGTACTACACTGTGCGTTTCTTATATTCTAAGTTTTTCAGTGCAACTCACTCATATACTATGTACTATTTCTTATATTCTAAGTTTTTCAGTGCAACTCACTCATATACTATGTACTACAATGTGCGTTTCTTATATTCTAAGTTTTTCAGTGCAACTCACTCATATACTATGTACTACACTGTGCGTTTCTTATATTCTAAGTTTTTCAGTGCAACTCACTCATATACTATGTACTATTTCTTATATTCTAAGTTTTTCAGTGCAACTCATTCATATACTATGTACTACAATGTGCGTTTCTTATATTCTAAGTTTTTCAGTGCAACTCACTCATATACTATGTACTACACTGTGCGTTTCTTATATTCTAAGTTTTTCAGTGCAACTCACTCATATACTATGTACTACACTGTGCGTTTCTTATATTCTAAGTTTTTCAGTGCAACTCACTCATATACTATGTACTACACTGTGCGTTTCTTATATTCTAAGTTTTTCAGTGCAACTCACTCATATACTATGTACTACACTGTGCGTTTCTTATATTCTAAGTTTTTCAGTGCAACTCACTCATATACTATGTACTACACTGTGCGTTTCTTATATTCTAAGTTTTTCAGTGCAACTCACTCATATACTATGTACTACACTGTGCGTTTCTTATATTCTAAGTTTTTCAGTGCAACTCACTCATATACTATGTACTACAATGTGCGTTTCTTATATTCTAAGTTTTTCAGTGCAACTCACTCATATACTATGTACTACACTGTGCGTTTCTTATATTCTAAGTTTTTCAGTGCAACTCACTCATATACTATGTACTACACTGTGCGTTTCTTATATTCTTAGTTTTTCAGTGCAACTCACTCATATACTATGTACTACACTGTGCGTTTCTTATATTCTAAGTTTTTCAGTGCAACTCACTCATATACTATGTACTACACTGTGCGTTTCTTATACTCTAAGTTTTTCAGTGCAACTCACTCATATACTATGTACTACACTGTGCGTTTCTTATACTCTAAGTTTTTCAGTGCAACTCACTCATATACTATGTATTACACTGTGCGTTTCTTATATTCTAAGTTTTTCAGTGCAACTCACTCATATACTATGTACTACACTGTGCATTTCGTGTAATGCCGGTTTTTCAGTAAATTCTAAGTTTTTCAGTGCAACTCACTCATATACTATGTACTACACTGTGCGTTTCTTATATTCTAAGTTTTTCAGTGCAACTCACTCATATACTATGTACTACACTGTGCGTTTCTTATATTCTAAGTTTTTCAGTGCAACTCACTCATATACTATGTACTACACTGTGCGTTTCTTATATTCTAAGTTTTTCAGTGCAACTCACTCATATACTATGTACTACACTGTGCGTTTCTTATATTCTAAGTTTTTCAGTGCAACTCACTCATATACTATGTACTATACTGTGTGTTTCTTATATTCTTAGTTTTTCAGTGCAACTCACTCATATACTATGTACTACACTGTGCGTTTCTTATATTCTAAGTTTTTCAGTGCAACTCACTCATATACTATGTACTACACTGTGCGTTTCTTATATTCTAAGTTTTTCAGTGCAACTCACTCATATACTATGTACTATACTGTGTGTTTCTTATATTCTTAGTTTTTCAGTGCAACTCACTCATATACTATGTACTACACTGTGCGTTTCTTATATTCTAAGTTTTTCAGTGCAACTCACTCATATACTATGTACTACACTGTGCGTTTCTTATATTCTAAGTTTTTCAGTGCAACTCACTCATATACTATGTACTACACTGTGCGTTTCTTATATTCTAAGTTTTTCAGTGCAACTCACTCATATACTATGTACTATTTCTTATATTCTAAGTTTTTCAGTGCAACTCACTCATATACTATGTACTACACTGTGCGTGTCTTATATTCTAAGTTTTTCAGTGCAACTCATTCATATACTATGTACTACAATGTGCGTTTCTTATATTCTAAGTTTTTCAGTGCAACTCACTCATATACTATGTACTACACTGTGCGTTTCTTATATTCTAAGTTTTTCAGTGCAACTCACTCATATACTATGTACTACACTGTGCGTTTCTATATTCTTAGTTTTTCAGTGCAACTCACTCATATACTATGTACTACACTGTGCGTTTCTTATATTCTAAGTTTTTCAGTGCAACTCACTCATATACTATGTACTACACTGTGCGTTTCTTATATTCTAAGTTTTTCAGTGCAACTCACTCATATACTATGTACTACACTGTGCGTTTCTTATATTCTAAGTTTTTCAGTGCAACTCACTCATATACTATGTACTACACTGTGCGTTTCTTATATTCTAAGTTTTTCAGTGCAACTCACTCATATACTATGTACTACACTGTGCATTTCGTGTAATGCTGGTTTTTCTGTAAATTCTAAGTTTTTCAGTGCAACTCACTCATATACTATGTACTACACTGTGCGTTTCTTATATCCTAAGTTTTTCAGTGCAACACACTCATATACTATGTACTACACTGTGCGTTTCTTATATTCTAAGTTTTTCAGTGCAACTCACTCATATACTATGTACTACACTGTGCGTTTCTTATATTCTAAGTTTTTCAGTGCAACTCACTCATATACTATGTACTACACTGTGCGTTTCTTATATTCTAAGTTTTTCAGTGCAACTCACTCATATACTATGTACTATACTGTGCGTTTCTTATATTCTTAGTTTTTCAGTGCAACTCACTCATATACTATGTACTACACTGTGCGTTTCTTATATTCTAAGTTTTTCAGTGCAACTCACTCATATACTATGTACTACACTGTGCGTTTCTTATATTCTAAGTTTTTCAGTGCAACTCACTCATATACTATGTACTACAATGTGCGTTTCTTATATTCTAAGTTTTTCAGTGCAACTCACTCATATACTATGTACTACACTGTGCGTTTCTTATATTCTAAGTTTTTCAGTGCACCTCACTCATATACTATGTACTACACTGTGCGTTGCTTATATTCTAAGTTTTTCAGTGCAACTCACTCATATACTATGTACTACACTGTGCATTTCTTATATTCTAAGTTTTTCAGTGCAACTCACTCATATACTATGTACTACACTGTGCGTTTCTTATATTCTAAGTTTTTCAGTGCAACTCACTCATATACTATGTACTATACTGTGCGTTTCTTATATTCTTAGTTTTTCAGTGCAACTCACTCATATACTATGTACTACACTGTGCGTTTCTTATATTCTAAGTTTTTCAGTGCAACTCACTCATATACTATGTACTACAGTGTGCATTTCGTGTAATGCTGGTTTTTCTGTAAATTCTAAGTTTTTCATTGCAACTCACTCATATACTATGTACTACACTGTGCGTTTCTTATATTCTAAGTTTTTCAGTGCAACACACTCATATACTATGTACTACACTGTGCGTTTCTTATATTCTAAGTTTTTCAGTGTAACTCACTCATATACTATGTACTACACTGTGCGTTTCTTATATTCTAAGTTTTTCAGTGCAACTCACTCATATACTATGTACTACACTGTGCGTTTCTTATATTCTAAGTTTTTCAGTGCAACTCACTCATATACTATGTACTACAATGTGCGTTTCTTATATTCTAAGTTTTTCAGTGCAACTCACTCATATACTATGTACTACACTGTGCGTTTCTTATATTCTAAGTTTTTCAGTGCAACTCACTCATATACTATGTACTATACTGTGCGTTTCTTATATTCTTAGTTTTTCAGTGCAACTCACTCATATACTATGTACTACACTGTGCGTTTCTTATATTCTAAGTTTTTCAGTGCAACTCACTCATATACTATGTACTACACTGTGCGTTTCTTATATTCTAAGTTTTTCAGTGCAACTCACTCATATACTATGTACTACACTGTGCGTTTCTTATATTCTAAGTTTTTCAGTGCAACTCACTCATATACTATGTACTATTTCTTATATTCTAAGTTTTTCAGTGCAACTCATTCATATACTATGTACTACAATGTGCGTTTCTTATATTCTAAGTTTTTCAGTGCAACTCACTCATATACTATGTACTACACTGTGCGTTTCTTATATTCTAAGTTTTTCAGTGCAACTCACTCATATACTATGTACTACACTGTGCGTTTCTTATATTCTAAGTTTTTCAGTGCAACTCACTCATATACTATGTACTACACTGTGCGTTTCTTATATTCTAAGTTTTTCAGTGCAACTCACTCATATACTATGTACTACACTGTGCGTTTCTTATATTCTTAGTTTTTCAGTGCAACTCACTCATATACTATGTACTACACTGTGCGTTTCTTATATTCTAAGTTTTTCAGTGCAACTCACTCATATACTATGTACTACACTGTGCATTTCGTGTAATGCTGGTTTTTCTGTAAATTCTAAGTTTTTCAGTGCAACTCACTCATATACTATGTACTACACTGTGCGTTTCTTATATCCTAAGTTTTTCAGTGCAACACACTCATATACTATGTACTACACTGTGCGTTTCTTATATTCTAAGTTTTTCAGTGCAACTCACTCATATACTATGTACTACACTGTGCGTTTCTTATATTCTAAGTTTTTCAGTGCAACTCACTCATATACTATGTACTACACTGTGCGTTTCTTATATTCTAAGTTTTTCAGTGCAACTCACTCATATACTATGTACTATACTGTGCGTTTCTTATATTCTTAGTTTTTCAGTGCAACTCACTCATATACTATGTACTACACTGTGCGTTTCTTATATTCTAAGTTTTTCAGTGCAACTCACTCATATACTATGTACTACACTGTGCGTTTCTTATATTCTAAGTTTTTCAGTGCAACTCACTCATATACTATGTACTACAATGTGCGTTTCTTATATTCTAAGTTTTTCAGTGCAACTCACTCATATACTATGTACTACACTGTGCGTTTCTTATATTCTAAGTTTTTCAGTGCACCTCACTCATATACTATGTACTACACTGTGCGTTGCTTATATTCTAAGTTTTTCAGTGCAACTCACTCATATACTATGTACTACACTGTGCATTTCTTATATTCTAAGTTTTTCAGTGCAACTCACTCATATACTATGTACTACACTGTGCGTTTCTTATATTCTAAGTTTTTCAGTGCAACTCACTCATATACTATGTACTATACTGTGCGTTTCTTATATTCTTAGTTTTTCAGTGCAACTCACTCATATACTATGTACTACACTGTGCGTTTCTTATATTCTAAGTTTTTCAGTGCAACTCACTCATATACTATGTACTACAGTGTGCATTTCGTGTAATGCTGGTTTTTCTGTAAATTCTAAGTTTTTCATTGCAACTCACTCATATACTATGTACTACACTGTGCGTTTCTTATATTCTAAGTTTTTCAGTGCAACACACTCATATACTATGTACTACACTGTGCGTTTCTTATATTCTAAGTTTTTCAGTGCAACTCACTCATATACTATGTACTACACTGTGCGTTTCTTATATTCTAAGTTTTTCAGTGCAACTCACTCATATACTATGTACTACACTGTGCGTTTCTTATATTCTAAGTTTTTCAGTGCAACTCACTCATATACTATGTACTACAATGTGCGTTTCTTATATTCTAAGTTTTTCAGTGCAACTCACTCATATACTATGTACTACACTGTGCGTTTCTTATATTCTAAGTTTTTCAGTGCAACTCACTCATATACTATGTACTATACTGTGCGTTTCTTATATTCTTAGTTTTTCAGTGCAACTCACTCATATACTATGTACTACACTGTGCGTTTCTTATATTCTAAGTTTTTCAGTGCAACTCACTCATATACTATGTACTACACTGTGCGTTTCTTATATTCTAAGTTTTTCAGTGCAACTCACTCATATACTATGTACTACACTGTGCGTTTCTTATATTCTAAGTTTTTCAGTGCAACTCACTCATATACTATGTACTATTTCTTATATTCTAAGTTTTTCAGTGCAACTCATTCATATACTATGTACTACAATGTGCGTTTCTTATATTCTAAGTTTTTCAGTGCAACTCACTCATATACTATGTACTACACTGTGCGTTTCTTATATTCTAAGTTTTTCAGTGCAACTCACTCATATACTATGTACTACACTGTGCGTTTCTTATATTCTAAGTTTTTCAGTGCAACTCACTCATATACTATGTACTACACTGTGCGTTTCTTATATTCTAAGTTTTTCAGTGCAACTCACTCATATACTATGTACTACACTGTGCGTTTCTTATATTCTTAGTTTTTCAGTGCAACTCACTCATATACTATGTACTACACTGTGCGTTTCTTATATTCTAAGTTTTTCAGTGCAACTCACTCATATACTATGTACTACAATGTGCGTTTCTTATATTCTAAGTTTTTCAGTGCAACTCACTCATATACTATGTACTACACTGTGCGTTTCTTATATTCTAAGTTTTTCAGTGCAACTCACTCATATACTATGTACTACACTGTGCGTTTCTTATATTCTTAGTTTTTCAGTGCAACTCACTCATATACTATGTACTACACTGTGCGTTTCTTATATTCTAAGTTTTTCAGTGCAACTCACTCATATACTATGTACTACACTGTGCGTTTCTTATATTCTAAGTTTTTCAGTGCAACTCACTCATATACTATGTACTACAGTGTGCGTTTCTTATATTCTAAGTTTTTCAGTGCAACTCACTCATATACTATGTACTACACTGTGCGATTCTTATATTCTAAGTTTTTCAGTGCAACTCACTCATATACTATGTACTACTTTGTACATTTCGTGTAATGCTGGTTTTTCTGTAAATTCTAAGTTTTTCAGTGCAACTCACTCATATACTATGTACTACACTGTGCGTTTCTTATATTCTAAGTTTTTCAGTGCAACACACTCATATACTATGTACTACACTGTGCGTTTCTTATATTCTAAGTTTTTCAGTGCAACTCACTCATATACTATGTACTACACTGTGCGTTTCTTATATTCTAAGTTTTTCAGTGCAACTCACTCATATACTATGTACTACACTGTGCGTTTCTTATTTTCTAAGTTTTTCAGTGCAACTCACTCATATACTATGTACTATACTGTGCGTTTCTTATATTCTTAGTTTTTCAGTGCAACTCACTCATATACTATGTACTACACTGTGCGTTTCTTATATTCTAAGTTTTTCAGTGCAACTCACTCATATACTATGTACTACACTGTGCGTTTCTTATATTCTAAGTTTTTCAGTGCAACTCACTCATATACTATGTACTACAATGTGCGTTTCTTATATTCTAAGTTTTTCAGTGCAACTCACTCATATACTATATACAACACTGTGCGTTTCTTATATTCTAAGTTTTTCAGTGCACCTCACTCATATACTATGTACTACACTGTGCGTTGCTTATATTCTAAGTTTTTCAGTGCAACTCACTCATATACTATGTACTACACTGTGCATTTCTTATATTCTAAGTTTTTCAGTGCAACTCACTCATATACTATGTACTACACTGTGCGTTTCTTATATTCTAAGTTTTTCAGTGCAACTCACTCATATACTATGTACTATACAGTGCGTTTCTTATATTCTTAGTTTTTCAGTGCAACTCACTCATATACTATGTACTACACTGTGCGTTTCTTATATTCTAAGTTTTTCAGTGCAACTCACTCATATACTATGTACTATACTGTGCGTTTCTTATATTCTAAGTTTTTCAGTGCAACTCACTCATATACTATGTACTACACTGTGCGTTTCTTATATTCTAAGTTTTTCAGTGCAACTCACTCATATACTATGTACTACACTGTGCGTTTCTTATATTCTAAGTTTTTCAATGCAACTCACTCATATACTATGTACTACAATGTGCGTTTCTTATATTCTAAGTTTTTCAGTGCAACTCACTCATATACTATGTACTACACTGTGCGTTTCTTATATTCTAAGTTTTTCAGTGCAACTCACTCATATACTATGTACTACACTGTGCGTTTCTTATATTCTTAGTTTTTCAGTGCAACTCACTCATATACTATGTACTACACTGTGCGTTTCTTATATTCTAAGTTTTTCAGTGCAACTCACTCATATACTATGTACTACACTGTGCGTTTCTTATATTCTAAGTTTTTCAGTGCAACTCACTCATATACTATGTACTACACTGTGCGTTTCTTATATTCTAAGTTTTTCAGTGCAACTCACTCATATACTATGTACTACACTGTGCATTTCGTGTAATGCTGGTTTTTCTGTAAATTCTAAGTTTTTCAGTGCAACTCACTCATATACTATGTACTACACTGTGCGTTTCTTATATTCTAAGTTTTTCAGTGCAACACACTCATATACTATGTACTACACTGTGCGTTTCTTATATTCTAAGTTTTTCAGTGCAACTCACTCATATACTATGTACTACACTGTGCGTTTCTTATATTCTAAGTTTTTCAGTGCAACTCACTCATATACTATGTACTACACTGTGCGTTTCTTATATTCTAAGTTTTTCAGTGCAACTCACTCATATACTATGTACTACACTGTGCATTTCGTGTAATGCTGGTTTTTCTGTAAATTCTAAGTTTTTCAGTGCAACTCACTCATATACTATGTACTACACTGTGCGTTTCTTATATTCTAAGTTTTTCAGTGCAACACACTCATATACTATGTACTACACTGTGCGTTTCTTATATTCTAAGTTTTTCAGTGCAACTCACTCATATACTATGTACTACACTGTGCGTTTCTTATATTCTAAGTTTTTCAGTGCAACTCACTCATATACTATGTACTATACTGTGCGTTTCTTATATTCTTAGTTTTTCAGTGCAACTCACTCATATACTATATACTATACAGTGCGTTTCTTATATTCTTAGTTTTTCAGTGCAACTCACTCATATACTATGTACTACACTGTGCGTTTCTTATATTCTAAGTTTTTCAGTGCAACTCACTCATATACTATGTACTATACTGTGCGTTTCTTATATTCTAAGTTTTTCAGTGCAACTCACTCATATACTATGTACTACACTGTGCGTTTCTTATATTCTAAGTTTTTCAGTGCAACTCACTCATATACTATGTACTACACTGTGCGTTTCTTATATTCTAAGTTTTTCAATGCAACTCACTCATATACTATGTACTACAATGTGCGTTTCTTATATTCTAAGTTTTTCAGTGCAACTCACTCATATACTATGTACTACACTGTGCGTTTCTTATATTCTAAGTTTTTCAGTGCAACTCACTCATATACTATGTACTACACTGTGCGTTTCTTATATTCTTAGTTTTTCAGTGCAACTCACTCATATACTATGTACTACACTGTGCGTTTCTTATATTCTAAGTTTTTCAGTGCAACTCACTCATATACTATGTACTACACTGTGCGTTTCTTATATTCTAAGTTTTTCAGTGCAACTCACTCATATACTATGTACTACACTGTGCGTTTCTTATATTCTAAGTTTTTCAGTGCAACTCACTCATATACTATGTACTACACTGTGCGTTTCTTATATTCTAAGTTTTTCAGTGCAACTCACTCATATACTATGTACTACACGGTGCATTTCGTGTAATGCTGGTTTTTCTGTAAATTCTAAGTTTTTCAGTGCAACTCACTCATATACTATGTACTACACTGTGCGTTTCTTATATTCTAAGTTTTTCAGTGCAACTCACTCATATACTATGTACTACACTGTGCGTTTCTTATATTCTAAGTTTTTCAGTGCTACTCACTCATATTATGTACTACACTGTGCGTTTCTTATATTCTAAGTTTTTCAGTGCAACTCACTCATATACTATGTACTACACTGTGCGTTTCTTATATTCTAAGTTTTTCAGTGCAACTCACTCATATACTATGTACTACACTGTGCGTTTCTTATATTCTAAGTTTTTCAGTGCAACTCACTCATATACAATGTACTATACTGTGCGTTTCTTATATTCTTAGTTTTTCAGTGCAACTCACTCATATACTATGTACTACACTGTGCGTTTCTTATATTCTAAGTTTTTCAGTGCAACTCACTCATATACTATGTACTACACTGTGCGTTTCTTATATTCTAAGTTTTTCAGTGCAACTCACTCATATACTATGTACTACAATGTGCGTTTCTTATATTCTAAGTTTTTCAGTGCAACTCACTCATATACTATGTACTACACTGTGCGTTTCTTATATTCTAAGTTTTTCAGTGCAACTCACTCATATACTATGTACTATACTGTGCGTTTCTTATATTCTTAGTTTTTCAGTGCAACTCACTCATATACTATGTACTACACTGTGCGTTTCTTATATTCTAAGTTTTTCAGTGCAACTCACTCATATACTATGTACTACACTGTGCGTTTCTTATATTCTAAGTTTTTCAGTGCAACTCACTCATATACTATGTACTACACTGTGCGTTTCTTATATTCTAAGTTTTTCAGTGCAACTCACTCATATACTATGTACTATTTCTTATATTCTAAGTTTTTCAGTGCAACTCACTCATATACTATGTACTACAATGTGCGTTTCTTATATTCTAAGTTTTTCAGTGTAACTCACTCATATACTATGTACTACACTGTGCGTTTCTTATATTCTAAGTTTTTCAGTGCAACTCACTCATATACTATGTACTATTTCTTATATTCTAAGTTTTTCAGTGCAACTCATTCATATACTATGTACTACAATGTGCGTTTCTTATATTCTAAGTTTTTCAGTGCAACTCACTCATATACTATGTACTACACTGTGCGTTTCTTATATTCTAAGTTTTTCAGTGCAACTCACTCATATACTATGTACTACACTGTGCGTTTCTTATATTCTAAGTTTTTCAGTGCAACTCACTCATATACTATGTACTACACTGTGCGTTTCTTATATTCTAAGTTTTTCAGTGCAACTCACTCATATACTATGTACTACACTGTGCGTTTCTTATATTCTAAGTTTTTCAGTGCAACTCACTCATATACTATGTACTACACTGTGCGTTTCTTATATTCTAAGTTTTTCAGTGCAACTCACTCATATACTATGTACTACAATGTGCGTTTCTTATATTCTAAGTTTTTCAGTGCAACTCACTCATATACTATGTACTACACTGTGCGTTTCTTATATTCTAAGTTTTTCAGTGCAACTCACTCATATACTATGTACTACACTGTGCGTTTCTTATATTCTTAGTTTTTCAGTGCAACTCACTCATATACTATGTACTACACTGTGCGTTTCTTATATTCTAAGTTTTTCAGTGCAACTCACTCATATACTATGTACTACACTGTGCGTTTCTTATATTCTAAGTTTTTCAATGCAACTCACTCATATACTATGTACTACAATGTGCGTTTCTTATATTCTAAGTTTTTCAGTGCAACTCACTCATATACTATGTACTACACTGTGCGTTTCTTATATTCTAAGTTTTTCAGTGCAACTCACTCATATACTATGTACTACACTGTGCGTTTCTTATATTCTTAGTTTTTCAGTGCAACTCACTCATATACTATGTACTACACTGTGCGTTTCTTATATTCTAAGTTTTTCAGTGCAACTCACTCATATACTATGTACTACACTGTGCGTTTCTTATATTCTAAGTTTTTCAGTGCAACTCACTCATATACTATGTACTACACTGTGCGTTTCTTATATTCTAAGTTTTTCAGTGCAACTCACTCATATACTATGTACTACACTGTGCGTTTCTTATATTCTAAGTTTTTCAGTGCAACTCACTCATATACTATGTACTACACGGTGCATTTCGTGTAATGCTGGTTTTTCTGTAAATTCTAAGTTTTTCAGTGCAACTCACTCATATACTATGTACTACACTGTGCGTTTCTTATATTCTAAGTTTTTCAGTGCAACACACTCATATACTATGTACTACACTGTGCGTTTCTTATATTCTAAGTTTTTCAGTGCAACTCACTCATATACTATGTACTACACTGTGCGTTTCTTATATTCTAAGTTTTTCAGTGCTACTCACTCATATTATGTACTACACTGTGCGTTTCTTATATTCTAAGTTTTTCAGTGCAACTCACTCATATACTATGTACTACACTGTGCGTTTCTTATATTCTAAGTTTTTCAGTGCAACTCACTCATATACTATGTACTACACTGTGCGTTTCTTATATTCTAAGTTTTTCAGTGCAACTCACTCATATACTATGTACTATACTGTGCGTTTCTTATATTCTTAGTTTTTCAGTGCAACTCACTCATATACTATGTACTACACTGTGCGTTTCTTATATTCTAAGTTTTTCAGTGCAACTCACTCATATACTATGTACTACACTGTGCGTTTCTTATATTCTAAGTTTTTCAGTGCAACTCACTCATATACTATGTACTACAATGTGCGTTTCTTATATTCTAAGTTTTTCAGTGCAACTCACTCATATACTATGTACTACACTGTGCGTTTCTTATATTCTAAGTTTTTCAGTGCAACTCACTCATATACTATGTACTATACTGTGCGTTTCTTATATTCTTAGTTTTTCAGTGCAACTCACTCATATACTATGTACTACACTGTGCGTTTCTTATATTCTAAGTTTTTCAGTGCAACTCACTCATATACTATGTACTACACTGTGCGTTTCTTATATTCTAAGTTTTTCAGTGCAACTCACTCATATACTATGTACTACACTGTGCGTTTCTTATATTCTAAGTTTTTCAGTGCAACTCACTCATATACTATGTACTATTTCTTATATTCTAAGTTTTTCAGTGCAACTCACTCATATACTATGTACTACAATGTGCGTTTCTTATATTCTAAGTTTTTCAGTGTAACTCACTCATATACTATGTACTACACTGTGCGTTTCTTATATTCTAAGTTTTTCAGTGCAACTCACTCATATACTATGTACTACAATGTGCGTTTCTTATATTCTAAGTTTTTCAGTGCAACTCACTCATATACTATGTACTACACTGTGCGTTTCTTATATTCTAAGTTTTTCAGTGCAACTCACTCATATACTATGTACTACACTGTGCGTTTCTTATATTCTAAGTTTTTCAGTGCAACTCACTCATATACTATGTACTACACTGTGCGTTTCTTATATTCTAAGTTTTTCAGTGCAACTCACTCATATACTATGTACTACACTGTGCGTTTCTTATATTCTAAGTTTTTCAGTGCAACTCACTCATATACTATGTACTACACTGTGCGTTTCTTATATTCTAAGTTTTTCAGTGCAACTCACTCATATACTATGTACTACAATGTGCGTTTCTTATATTCTAAGTTTTTCAGTGCAACTCACTCATATACTATGTACTACACTGTGCGTTTCTTATATTCTAAGTTTTTCAGTGCAACTCACTCATATACTATGTACTACACTGTGTGTTTCTTATATTCTTAGTTTTTCAGTGCAACTCACTCATATACTATGTACTACACTGTGCGTTTCTTATATTCTAAGTTTTTCAGTGCAACTCACTCATATACTATGTACTACACTGTGCGTTTCTTATATTCTAAGTTTTTCAGTGCAACTCACTCATATACTATGTACTACACTGTGCGTTTCTTATATTCTAAGTTTTTCAGTGCAACTCACTCATATACTATGTACTACACTGTGCGATTCTTATATTCTAAGTTTTTCAGTGCAACTCACTCATATACTATGTACTACTTTGTGCATTTCGTGTAATGCTGGTTTTTCTGTAAATTCTAAGTTTTTCAGTGCAACTCACTCATATACTATGTACTACACTGTGCGTTTCTTATATTCTAAGTTTTTCAGTGCAACACACTCATATACTATGTACTACACTGTGCGTTTCTTATATTCTAAGTTTTTCAGTGCAACTCACTCATATACTATGTACTACACTGTGCGTTTCTTATATTCTAAGTTTTTCAGTGCAACTCACTCATATACTATGTACTACACTGTGCGTTTCTTATATTCTAAGTTTTTCAGTGCAACTCACTCATATACTATGTACTACACTGTGCGTTTCTTATATTCTAAGTTTTTCAGTGCAACTCACTCATATACTATGTACTATTTCTTATATTCTAAGTTTTTCAGTGCAACTCACTCATATACTATGTACTACAATGTGCGTTTCTTATATTCTAAGTTTTTCAGTGTAACTCACTCATATACTATGTACTACACTGTGCGTTTCTTATATTCTAAGTTTTTCAGTGCAACTCACTCATATACTATGTACTATTTCTTATATTCTAAGTTTTTCAGTGCAACTCATTCATATACTATGTACTACAATGTGCGTTTCTTATATTCTAAGTTTTTCAGTGCAACTCACTCATATACTATGTACTACACTGTGCGTTTCTTATATTCTAAGTTTTTCAGTGCAACTCACTCATATACTATGTACTACACTGTGCGTTTCTTATATTCTAAGTTTTTCAGTGCAACTCACTCATATACTATGTACTACACTGTGCGTTTCTTATATTCTAAGTTTTTCAGTGCAACTCACTCATATACTATGTACTACACTGTGCGTTTCTTATATTCTAAGTTTTTCAGTGCAACTCACTCATATACTATGTACTACACTGTGCGTTTCTTATATTCTAAGTTTTTCAGTGCAACTCACTCATATACTATGTACTACAATGTGCGTTTCTTATATTCTAAGTTTTTCAGTGCAACTCACTCATATACTATGTACTACACTGTGCGTTTCTTATATTCTAAGTTTTTCAGTGCAACTCACTCATATACTATGTACTACACTGTGCGTTTCTTATATTCTTAGTTTTTCAGTGCAACTCACTCATATACTATGTACTACACTGTGCGTTTCTTATATTCTAAGTTTTTCAGTGCAACTCACTCATATACTATGTACTACACTGTGCGTTTCTTATATTCTAAGTTTTTCAATGCAACTCACTCATATACTATGTACTACAATGTGCGTTTCTTATATTCTAAGTTTTTCAGTGCAACTCACTCATATACTATGTACTACACTGTGCGTTTCTTATATTCTAAGTTTTTCAGTGCAACTCACTCATATACTATGTACTACACTGTGCGTTTCTTATATTCTTAGTTTTTCAGTGCAACTCACTCATATACTATGTACTACACTGTGCGTTTCTTATATTCTAAGTTTTTCAGTGCAACTCACTCATATACTATGTACTACACTGTGCGTTTCTTATATTCTAAGTTTTTCAGTGCAACTCACTCATATACTATGTACTACACTGTGCGTTTCTTATATTCTAAGTTTTTCAGTGCAACTCACTCATATACTATGTACTACACTGTGCGTTTCTTATATTCTAAGTTTTTCAGTGCAACTCACTCATATACTATGTACTACACGGTGCATTTCGTGTAATGCTGGTTTTTCTGTAAATTCTAAGTTTTTCAGTGCAACTCACTCATATACTATGTACTACACTGTGCGTTTCTTATATTCTAAGTTTTTCAGTGCAACACACTCATATACTATGTACTACACTGTGCGTTTCTTATATTCTAAGTTTTTCAGTGCAACTCACTCATATACTATGTACTACACTGTGCGTTTCTTATATTCTAAGTTTTTCAGTGCTACTCACTCATATTATGTACTACACTGTGCGTTTCTTATATTCTAAGTTTTTCAGTGCAACTCACTCATATACTATGTACTACACTGTGCGTTTCTTATATTCTAAGTTTTTCAGTGCAACTCACTCATATACTATGTACTACACTGTGCGTTTCTTATATTCTAAGTTTTTCAGTGCAACTCACTCATATACTATGTACTATACTGTGCGTTTCTTATATTCTTAGTTTTTCAGTGCAACTCACTCATATACTATGTACTACACTGTGCGTTTCTTATATTCTAAGTTTTTCAGTGCAACTCACTCATATACTATGTACTACACTGTGCGTTTCTTATATTCTAAGTTTTTCAGTGCAACTCACTCATATACTATGTACTACAATGTGCGTTTCTTATATTCTAAGTTTTTCAGTGCAACTCACTCATATACTATGTACTACACTGTGCGTTTCTTATATTCTAAGTTTTTCAGTGCAACTCACTCATATACTATGTACTATACTGTGCGTTTCTTATATTCTTAGTTTTTCAGTGCAACTCACTCATATACTATGTACTACACTGTGCGTTTCTTATATTCTAAGTTTTTCAGTGCAACTCACTCATATACTATGTACTACACTGTGCGTTTCTTATATTCTAAGTTTTTCAGTGCAACTCACTCATATACTATGTACTACACTGTGCGTTTCTTATATTCTAAGTTTTTCAGTGCAACTCACTCATATACTATGTACTATTTCTTATATTCTAAGTTTTTCAGTGCAACTCACTCATATACTATGTACTACAATGTGCGTTTCTTATATTCTAAGTTTTTCAGTGTAACTCACTCATATACTATGTACTACACTGTGCGTTTCTTATATTCTAAGTTTTTCAGTGCAACTCACTCATATACTATGTACTACAATGTGCGTTTCTTATATTCTAAGTTTTTCAGTGCAACTCACTCATATACTATGTACTACACTGTGCGTTTCTTATATTCTAAGTTTTTCAGTGCAACTCACTCATATACTATGTACTACACTGTGCGTTTCTTATATTCTAAGTTTTTCAGTGCAACTCACTCATATACTATGTACTACACTGTGCGTTTCTTATATTCTAAGTTTTTCAGTGCAACTCACTCATATACTATGTACTACACTGTGCGTTTCTTATATTCTAAGTTTTTCAGTGCAACTCACTCATATACTATGTACTACAATGTGCGTTTCTTATATTCTAAGTTTTTCAGTGCAACTCACTCATATACTATGTACTACACTGTGCGTTTCTTATATTCTAAGTTTTTCAGTGCAACTCACTCATATACTATGTACTACACTGTGTGTTTCTTATATTCTTAGTTTTTCAGTGCAACTCACTCATATACTATGTACTACACTGTGCGTTTCTTATATTCTAAGTTTTTCAGTGCAACTCACTCATATACTATGTACTACACTGTGCGTTTCTTATATTCTAAGTTTTTCAGTGCAACTCACTCATATACTATGTACTACACTGTGCGTTTCTTATATTCTAAGTTTTTCAGTGCAACTCACTCATATACTATGTACTACACTGTGCGATTCTTATATTCTAAGTTTTTCAGTGCAACTCACTCATATACTATGTACTACTTTGTGCATTTCGTGTAATGCTGGTTTTTCTGTAAATTCTAAGTTTTTCAGTGCAACTCACTCATATACTATGTACTACACTGTGCGTTTCTTATATTCTAAGTTTTTCAGTGCAACACACTCATATACTATGTACTACACTGTGCGTTTCTTATATTCTAAGTTTTTCAGTGCAACTCACTCATATACTATGTACTACACTGTGCGTTTCTTATATTCTAAGTTTTTCAGTGCAACTCACTCATATACTATGTACTACACTGTGCGTTTCTTATTTTCTAAGTTTTTCAGTGCAACTCACTCATATACTATGTACTATACTGTGCGTTTCCTATATTCTTAGTTTTTCAGTGCAACTCACTCATATACTATGTACTACACTGTGCGTTTCTTATATTCTAAGTTTTTCAGTGCAACTCACTCATATACTATGTACTACACTGTGCGTTTCTTATATTCTAAGTTTTTCAGTGCAACTCACTCATATACTATGTACTACAATGTGCGTTTCTTATATTCTAAGTTTTTCAGTGCAACTCACTCATATACTATATACAACACTGTGCGTTTCTTATATTCTAAGTTTTTCAGTGCACCTCACTCATATACTATGTACTACACTGTGCGTTGCTTATATTCTAAGTTTTTCAGTGCAACTCACTCATATACTATGTACTACACTGTGCATTTCTTATATTCTAAGTTTTTCAGTGCAACTCACTCATATACTATGTACTACACTGTGCGTTTCTTATATTCTAAGTTTTTCAGTGCAACTCACTCATATACTATGTACTATACAGTGCGTTTCTTATATTCTTAGTTTTTCAGTGTAACTCACTCATATACTATGTACTACACTGTGCGTTTCTTATATTCTAAGTTTTTCAGTGCAACTCACTCATATACTATGTACTATACTGTGCGTTTCTTATATTCTAAGTTTTTCAGTGCAACTCACTCATATACTATGTACTACACTGTGCGTTTCTTATATTCTAAGTTTTTCAGTGCAACTCACTCATATACTATGTACTACACTGTGCGTTTCTTATATTCTAAGTTTTTCAATGCAACTCACTCATATACTATGTACTACAATGTGCGTTTCTTATATTCTAAGTTTTTCAGTGCAACTCACTCATATACTATGTACTACACTGTGCGTTTCTTATATTCTAAGTTTTTCAGTGCAACTCACTCATATACTATGTACTACACTGTGCGTTTCTTATATTCTAAGTTTTTCAGTGCAACTCACTCATATACTATGTACTACACTGTGCGTTTCTTATATTCTAAGTTTTTCAGTGCAACTCACTCATATACTATGTACTACACTGTGCGTTTCTTATATTCTAAGTTTTTCAGTGCAACTCACTCATATACTATGTACTACACTGTGCATTTCGTGTAATGCTGGTTTTTCTGTAAATTCTAAGTTTTTCAGTGCAACTCACTCATATACTATGTACTACACTGTGCGTTTCTTATATTCTAAGTTTTTCAGTGCAACACACTCATATACTATGTACTACACTGTGCGTTTCTTATATTCTAAGTTTTTCAGTGCAACTCACTCATATACTATGTACTACACTGTGCGTTTCTTATATTCTAAGTTTTTCAGTGCAACTCACTCATATACTATGTACTACACTGTGCGTTTCTTATATTCTAAGTTTTTCAGTGCAACTCACTCATATACTATGTACTACACTGTGCGTTTCTTATATTCTAAGTTTTTCAGTGCAACTCACTCATATACTATGTACTACACTGTGCGTTTCTTATATTCTAAGTTTTTCAGTGCAACTCACTCATATACTATGTACTATACTGTGCGTTTCTTATATTCTTAGTTTTTCAGTGCAACTCACTCATATACTATGTACTACACTGTGCGTTTCTTATATTCTAAGTTTTTCAGTGCAACTCACTCATATACTATGTACTACACTGTGCGTTTCTTATATTCTAAGTTTTTCAGTGCAACTCACTCATATACTATGTACTACACTGTGCGTTTCTTATATTCTAAGTTTTTCAATGCAACTCACTCATATACTATGTACTACAATGTGCGTTGCTTATATTCTAAGTTTTTCAGTGCAACTCACTCATATACTATGTACTACACTGTGCGTTTCTTATATTCTAAGTTTTTCAGTGCAACTCACTCATATACTATGTACTACACTGTGCGTTTCTTATATTCTAAGTTTTTCAGTGCAACTCACTCATATACTATGTACTACACTGTGCGTTTCTTATATTCTAAGTTTTTCAATGCAACTCACTCATATACTATGTACTACAATGTGCGTTTCTTATATTCTAAGTTTTTCAGTGCAACTCACTCATATACTATGTACTACACTGTGCGTTTCTTATATTCTAAGTTTTTCAGTGCAACTCACTCATATACTATGTACTACACTGTGCGTTTCTTATATTCTAAGTTTTTCAGTGCAACTCACTCATATACTATGTACTACACTGTGCGTTTCTTATATTCTAAGTTTTTCAGTGCAACTCACTCATATACTATGTACTACACTGTGCGTTTCTTATATTCTAAGTTTTTCAGTGCAACTCACTCATATACTATGTACTACACTGTGCATTTCGTGTAATGCTGGTTTTTCTGTAAATTCTAAGTTTTTCAGTGCAACTCACTCATATACTATGTACTACACTGTGCGTTTCTTATATTCTAAGTTTTTCAGTGCAACACACTCATATACTATGTACTACACTGTGCGTTTCTTATATTCTAAGTTTTTCAGTGCAACTCACTCATATACTATGTACTACACTGTGCGTTTCTTATATTCTAAGTTTTTCAGTGCAACTCACTCATATACTATGTACTACACTGTGCGTTTCTTATATTCTAAGTTTTTCAGTGCAACTCACTCATATACTATGTACTACACTGTGCGTTTCTTATATTCTAAGTTTTTCAGTGCAACTCACTCATATACTATGTACTACACTGTGCGTTTCTTATATTCTAAGTTTTTCAGTGCAACTCACTCATATACTATGTACTATACTGTGCGTTTCTTATATTCTTAGTTTTTCAGTGCAACTCACTCATATACTATGTACTACACTGTGCGTTTCTTATATTCTAAGTTTTTCAGTGCAACTCACTCATATACTATGTACTACACTGTGCGTTTCTTATATTCTAAGTTTTTCAGTGCAACTCACTCATATACTATGTACTACACTGTGCGTTTCTTATATTCTAAGTTTTTCAATGCAACTCACTCATATACTATGTACTACAATGTGCGTTTCTTATATTCTAAGTTTTTCAGTGCAACTCACTCATATACTATGTACTACACTGTGCGTTTCTTATATTCTAAGTTTTTCAGTGCAACTCACTCATATACTATGTACTACACTGTGCGTTTCTTATATTCTAAGTTTTTCAGTGCAACTCACTCATATACTATGTACTACACTGTGCGTTTCTTATATTCTAAGTTTTTCAGTGCAACTCACTCATATACTATGTACTACAATGTGCGTTTCTTATATTCTAAGTTTTTCAGTGCAACTCACTCATATACTATGTACTACACTGTGCGTTTCTTATATTCTAAGTTTTTCAGTGCAACTCACTCATATACTATGTACTATACTGTGCGTTTCTTATATTCTTAGTTTTTCAGTGCAACTCACTCATATACTATGTACTACACTGTGCGTTTCTTATATTCTAAGTTTTTCAGTGCAACTCACTCATATACTATGTACTACACTGTGCGTTTCTTATATTCTAAGTTTTTCAGTGCAACTCACTCATATACTATGTACTATTCCTTATATTCTAAGTTTTTCAGTGCAACTCACTCATATACTATGTACTACAATGTGCGTTTCTTATATTCTAAGTTTTTCAGTGCAACTCACTCATACTCTATGTACTACACTGTGCGTTTCTTATATTCTAAGTTTTTCAGTGCAACTCACTCATATACTATGTACTACACTGTGCGTTTCTTATATTCTAAGTTTTTCAGTGCAACTCACTCATATACTATGTACTACACTGTGCGTTTCTTATATTCTAAGTTTTTCAGTGCAACTCACTCATATACTATGTACTACACTGTGCGTTTCTTATATTCTAAGTTTTTCAGTGCAACTCACTCATATACTATGTACTACACTGTGCGTTTCTTATATTCTAAGTTTTTCAGTGCAACTCACTCATATACTATGTACTATTTCTTATATTCTAAGTTTTTCAGTGCAACTCACTCATATACTATGTACTACAATGTGCGTTTCTTATATTCTGTTTTTCAGTGCAACTCACTCATACTCTATGTACTACACTGTGCGTTTCTTATATTCTAAGTTTTTCAGTGCAACTCACTCATATACTATGTACTACACTGTGCGTTTCTTATATTCTAAGTTTTTCAGTGCAACTCACTCATATACTATGTACTACACTGTGCGTTTCTTATATTCTAAGTTTTTCAGTGCAACTCACTCATATACTATGTACTACACTGTGCGTTTCTTATATTCTAAGTTTTTCAGTGCAACTCACTCATATACTATGTACTACAATGTGCGTTTCTTATATTCTAAGTTTTTCAGTGCAACTCACTCATATACTATGTACTACACTGTGCGTTTTTTATATTCTAAGTTTTTCAGTGCAACTCACTCATATACTATGTACTATACTGTGCGTTTCTTATATTCTTAGTTTTTCAGTGCAACTCACTCATATACTATGTACTACACTGTGCGTTTCTTATATTCTAAGTTTTTCAGTGCAACTCACTCATATACTATGTACTACACTGTGCGTTTCTTATATTCTAAGTTTTTCAGTGCAACTCACTCATATACTATGTACTACAATGTGCGTTTCTTATATTCTAAGTTTTTCAGTGCAACTCACTCATACTCTATGTACTACACTGTGCGTTTCTTATATTCTAAGTTTTTCAGTGCAACTCACTCATATACTATGTACTACACTGTGCGTTTCTTATATTCTAAGTTTTTCAGTGCAACTCACTCATATACTATGTACTACACTGTGCGTTTCTTATATTCTAAGTTTTTCAGTGCAACTCACTCATATACTATGTACTACACTGTGCGTTTCTTATATTCTAAGTTTTTCAGTGCAACTCACTCATATACTATGTACTACAATGTGCGTTTCTTATATTCTAAGTTTTTCAGTGCAACTCACTCATATACTATGTACTACACTGTGCGTTTCTTATATTCTAAGTTTTTCAGTGCAACTCACTCATATACTATGTACTATACTGTGCGTTTCTTATATTCTTAGTTTTTCAGTGCAACTCACTCATATACTATGTACTACACTGTGCGTTTCTTATATTCTAAGTTTTTCAGTGCAACTCACTCATATACTATGTACTACACTGTGCGTTTCTTATATTCTAAGTTTTTCAGTGCAACTCACTCATATACTATGTACTACACTGTGCATTTCGTGTAATGCTGGTTTTTCTGTAAATTCTAAGTTTTTCAGTGCAACTCACTCATATACTATGTACTACACTGTGCGTTTCTTATATTCTAAGTTTTTCAGTGCAACTCACTCATATATTATGTACTACACTGTGCGTTTCTTATATTCTAAGTTTTTCAGTGCAAATCACTCATATACTATGTACTACAATGTGCGTTTCTTATATTCTAAGTTTTTCAGTGCAACTCACTCATATACTATGTACTACACTGTGCGTTTCTTATATTCTAAGTTTTTCAGTGCAACTCACTCATATACTATGTACTACACTGTGCGTTTCTTATATTCTTAGTTTTTCAGTGCAACTCACTCATATACTATGTACTACACTGTGCGTTTCTTATATTCTAAGTTTTTCAGTGCAACTCACTCATATACTATGTACTACACTGTGCGTTTCTTATATTCTAAGTTTTTCAGTGCAACTCACTCATATACGATGTACTACACTGTGCGTTTCATATATTCTAAGTTTTTCAGTGCAACTCACTCATATATTATGTACTACACTGTGCGTTTCTTATATTCTAAGTTTTTCAGTGCAACTCACTCATATACTATGTACTACAATGTGCGTTTCTTATATTCTAAGTTTTTCAGTGCAACTCACTCATATACTATGTACTACACTGTGCGTTTCTTATATTCTAAGTTTTTCAGTGCAACTCACTCATATACTATGTACTACACTGTGCGTTTCTTATATTCTTAGTTTTTCAGTGCAACTCACTCATATACTATGTACTACACTGTGCGTTTCTTATATTCTAAGTTTTTCAGTGCAACTCACTCATATACTATGTACTACACTGTGCGTTTCTTATATTCTAAGTTTTTCAGTGCAACTCACTCATATACGATGTACTACACTGTGCGTTTCTTATATTCTAAGTTTTTCAGTGCAACTCACTCATATACTATGTACTACACTGTGCGTTTCTTATATTCTTAGTTTTTCAGTGCAACTCACTCATATACTATGTACTACACTGTGCGTTTCTTATATTCTAAGTTTTTCAGTGCAACTCACTCATATACTATGTACTGCACTGTGCGTTTCTTATATTCTAAGTTTTTCAGTGCAACTCACTCATATACTATGTACTACAATGTGCGTTTCTTATATTCTAAGTTTTTCAGTGCAACTCACTCATATACTATGTACTACACTGTGCGTTTCTTATATTCTAAGTTTTTCAGTGCAACTCACTCATATACTATGTACTACACTGTTCGTTTCTTATATTCTTAGTTTTTCAGTGCAACTCACTCATATACTATGTACTACACTGTGCGTTTCTTATATCCTAAGTTTTTCAGTGCAACTCAGTCATATACTATGTACTACACTGTGCGTTTCTTATATTCTAAGTTTTTCAGTGCAACTCACTCATATACTATTTACTACACTGTGCGTTTCTTATATTCTAAGTTTTTCAGTGCAACTCACTCATATACTATGTACTACACTGTGCGTTTCTTATATTCTAAGTTTTTCAGTGCAACTCACTCATATACTATGTACTACACTGTGCATGTCGTGTAATGCTGGTTTTTCTGTAAATTCTAAGTTTTTCAGTGCAACTCACTCATATACTATGTACTACACTGTGCGTGTCTTATATTCTAAGTTTTTCAGTGCAACTCACTCATATACTATGTACTACACTGTGCGTTTGTTATATTCTAAGTTTTTCAGTGCAACTCACTCATATACTATGTACTACAATGTGCGTTTCTTATATTCTAAGTTTTTCAGTGCAACTCACTCATATACTATGTACTACACTGTGCGTTTCTTATATTCTAAGTTTTTCAGTGCAACTCACTCATATACTATGTACTACAATGTGCGTTTCTTATATTCTTAGTTTTTCAGTGCAACTCACTCATATACTATGTACTACACTGTGCGTTTCTTATATTCTAAGTTTTTCAGTGCAACTCACTCATATACTATGTACTACACTGTGCGTTTCTTATATTCTAAGTTTTTCAGTGCAACTCACTCATATACTATGTACTACACTGTGCGTTTCTTATATTCTAAGTTTTTCAGTGCAACTCACTCATATACTATGTACTACACTGTGCGTTTCTTATATTCTAAGTTTTTCAGTGCAACTCACTCATATACTATGTACTACACTGTGCATTTCGTGTTATGCTGGTTTTTCTGTAAATTCTAAGTTTTTCAGTGCAACTCACTCATATACTATGTACTACACTGTGCGTTTCTTATATTCTAAGTTTTTCAGTGCAACTCACTCATATACTATGTACTACACTGTGCGTTTCTTATATTCTAAGTTTTTCAGTGCAACTCACTCATATACTATGTACTACAATGTGCGTTTCTTATATTCTAAGTTTTTCAGTGCAACTCACTCATATACTATGTACTACACTGTGCGTTTCTTATATTCTAAGTTTTTCAGTGCAACTCACTCATATACTATGTACTACACTGTGCGTTTCTTATATTCTAAGTTTTTCAGTGCAACTCACTCATATACTATGTACTACACTGTGCGTTTCTTATATTCTAAGTTTTTCAGTGCAACTCACTCATATACTATGTACTACACTGTGCGTTTCTTATATTCTAAGATTTTCAGTGCAACTCACTCATATACTATGTACTACACTGTGCGTTTCTTATATTCTAAGTTTTTCAGTGCAACTCACTCATATACTATGTACTACACTGTGCGTTTCTTATATTCTAAGTTTTTCAGTGCAACTCACTAATATACTATGTACTACACTGTGCGTTTCTTATATTCTAAGTTTTTCAGTGCACCTCACTCATATACTATGTACTACACTGTGCGTTTCTTATATTCTAAGTTTTTCAGTGCAACTCACTCATATACTATGTACTACACTGTCCGTTTCTTATATTCTAAGTTTTTCAGTGCAACTCACTCATATACTATGTACTATACTGTGCGTTTCTTATATTCTTAGTTTTTCAGTGCAACTCACTCATATACTATGTACTACACTGTGCGTTTCTTATATTCTAAGTTTTTCAGTGCAACTCACTCATATACTATGTACTACACTGTGCGTTTCTTATATTCTAAGTTTTTCAGTGCAACTCACTCATATACTATGTACTACACTGTGCGTTTCTTATATTCTAAGTTTTTCAGTGCAACTCACTCATATACTATGTACTACACTGTGCGTTTCTTATATTCTAAGATTTTCAGTGCAACTCACTCATATACTATGTACTACACTGTGCGTTTCTTATATTCTAAGTTTTTCAGTGCAACTCACTCATATACTATGTACTACACTGTGCGTTTCTTATATTCTAAGTTTTTCAGTGCAACTCACTCATATACTATGTACTACACTGTGCGTTTCTTATATTCTAAGTTTTTCAGTGCACCTCACTCATATACTATGTACTACACTGTGCGTTTCTTATATTCTAAGTTTTTCAGTGCAACTCACTCATATACTATGTACTACACTGTCCGTTTCTTATATTCTAAGTTTTTCAGTGCAACTCACTCATATACTATGTACTATACTGTGCGTTTCTTATATTCTTAGTTTTTCAGTGCAACTCACTCATATACTATGTACTACACTGTGCGTTTCTTATATTCTAAGTTTTTCAGTGCAACTCACTCATATACTATTTACTACACTGTGCGTTTCTTATATTCTAAGTTTTTCAGTGCAACTCACTCATATACTATGTACTACACTGTGCGTTTCTTATATTCTAAGTTTTTCAGTGCAACTCACTCATATACTATGTACTACACTGTGCATTTCATGTAATGCTGGTTTTTCTGTAAATTCTAAGTTTTTCAGTGCAACTCACTCATATACTATGTACTACACTGTGCGTGTCTTATATTCTAAGTTTTTCAGTGCAACTCACTCATATACTATGTACTACACTGTGCGTTTGTTATATTCTAAGTTTTTCAGTGCAACTCACTCATATACTATGTACTACAATGTGCGTTTCTTATATTCTAAGTTTTTCAGTGCAACTCACTCATATACTATGTACTACACTGTGCGTTTCTTATATTCTAAGTTTTTCAGTGCAACTCACTCATATACTATGTACTACAATGTGCGTTTCTTATATTCTTAGTTTTTCAGTGCAACTCACTCATATACTATGTACTACACTGTGCGTTTCTTATATTCTAAGTTTTTCAGTGCAACTCACTCATATACTATGTACTACACTGTGCGTTTCTTATATTCTAAGTTTTTCAGTGCAACTCACTCATATACTATGTACTACACTGTGCGTTTCTTATATTCTAAGTTTTTCAGTGCAACTCACTCATATACTATGTACTACACTGTGCGTTTCTTATATTCTAATTTTTTCAGTGCAACTCACTCATATACTATGTACTACACTGTGCATTTCGTGTTATGCTGGTTTTTCTGTAAATTCTAAGTTTTTCAGTGCAACTCACTCATATACTATGTACTACACTGTGCGTTTCTTATAATCTAAGTTTTTCAGTGCAACTCACTCATATACTATTTACTACACTGTGCGTTTCTTATATTCTAAGTTTTTCAGTGCAACTCACTCATATACTATGTACTACAATGTGCGTTTCTTATATTCTAAGTTTTTCAGTGCAACTCACTCATATACTATGTACTACACTGTGCGTTTCTTATATTCTAAGTTTTTCAGTGCAACTCACTCATATACTATGTACTACACTGTGCGTTTCTTATATTCTAAGTTTTTCAGTGCAACTCACTCATATACTATGTACTACACTGTGCGTTTCTTATATTCTAAGTTTTTCAGTGCAACTCACTCATATACTATGTACTACACTGTGCGTTTCTTATATTCTAAGATTTTCAGTGCAACTCACTCATATACTATGTACTACACTGTGCGTTTCTTATATTCTAAGTTTTTCAGTGCAACTCACTCATATACTATGTACTACACTGTGCGTTTCTTATATTCTAAGTTTTTCAGTGCAACTCACTCATATACTATGTACTACACTGTGCGTTTCTTATATTCTAAGTTTTTCAGTGCACCTCACTCATATACTATGTACTACACTGTGCGTTTCTTATATTCTAAGTTTTTCAGTGCAACTCACTAATATACTATGTACTACACTGTCCGTTTCTTATATTCTAAGTTTTTCAGTGCAACTCACTCATATACTATGTACTACACTGTGCGTTTCTTATATTCTAAGTTTTTCAGTGCAACTCACTCATATACTATGTACTACACTGTGCGTTTCTTATATTCTAAGTTTTTCAGTGCAACTCACTCATATACTATGTACTATTTCTTATATTCTAAGTTTTTCAGTGCAACTCACTCATATACTATGTACTACAATGTGCGTTTCTTATATTCTAAGTTTTTCAGTGCAACTCACTCATACTCTATGTACTACACTGTGCGTTTCTTATATTCTAAGTTTTTCAGTGCAACTCACTCATATACTATGTACTACACTGTGCGTTTCTTATATTCTAAGTTTTTCAGTGCAACTCACTCATATACTATGTACTACACTGTGCGTTTCTTATATTCTAAGTTTTTCAGTGCACCTCACTCATATACTATGTACTACACTGTGCGTTTCTTATATTCTAAGTTTTTCAGTGCAACTCACTCATATACTATGTACTACAATGTGCGTTTCTTATATTCTAAGTTTTTCAGTGCAACTCACTCATATACTATGTACTACACTGTGCGTTTCTTATATTCTAAGTTTTTCAGTGCAACTCACTCATATACTATGTACTATACTGTGCGTTTCTTATATTCTTAGTTTTTCAGTGCAACTCACTCATATACTATGTACTACACTGTGCGTTTCTTATATTCTAAGTTTTTCAGTGCAACTCACTCATATACTATGTACTACACTGTGCGTTTCTTATATTCTAAGTTTTTCAGTGCAACTCACTCATATACTATGTACTACACTGTGCATTTCGTGTAATGCTGGTTTTTCTGTAAATTCTAAGTTTTTCAGTGCAACTCACTCATATACTATGTACTACACTGTGCGTTTCTTATATTCTAAGTTTTTCAGTGCAACTCACTCATATATTATGTACTACACTGTGCGTTTCTTATATTCTAAGTTTTTCAATTCAACTCACTCATATACTATGTACTACAATGTGCGTTTCTTATATTCTAAGTTTTTCAGTGCAACTCACTCATATACTATGTACTACACTGTGCGTTTCTTATATTCTAAGTTTTTCAGTGCAACTCACTCATATACTATGTACTACACTGTGCGTTTCTTATATTCTTAGTTTTTCAGTGCAACTCACTCATATACTATGTACTACACTGTGCGTTTCTTATATTCTAAGTTTTTCAGTGCAACTCACTCATATACTATGTACTACACTGTGCGTTTCTTATATTCTAAGTTTTTCAGTGCAACTCACTCATATACTATGTACTACACTGTGCGTTTCTTATATTCTAAGTTTTTCAGTGCACCTCACTCATATACTATGTACTACACTGTGCGTTTCTTATATTCTAAGTTTTTCAGTGCAACTCACTCATATACTATGTACTACACTGTGCATTTCGTGTAATGCTGGTTTTTCTGTAAATTCTAAGTTTTTCAGTGCAACTCACTCATATACTATGTACTACACTGTGCGTGTCTTATATTCTAAGTTTTTCAGTGCAACTCACTCATATACTATGTACTACACTGTGCGTTTCTTATATTCTAAGTTTTTCAGTGCAACTCACTCATATACTATGTACTACACTGTGCGTTTCTTATATTCTTAGTTTTTCAGTGCAACTCACTCATATACTATGTACTACACTGTGCGTTTCTTATATTCTAAGTTTTTCAGTGCAACTCACTCATATACTATGTACTGCACTGTGCGTTTCTTATATTCTAAGTTTTTCAGTGCAACTCACTCATATACTATGTACTACAATGTGCGTTTCTTATATTCTAAGTTTTTCAGTGCAACTCACTCATATACTATGTACTACACTGTGCGTTTCTTATATTCTAAGTTTTTCAGTGCAACTCACTCATATACTATGTACTACACTGTTCGTTTCTTATATTCTTAGTTTTTCAGTGCAACTCACTCATATACTATGTACTACACTGTGCGTTTCTTATATCCTAAGTTTTTCAGTGCAACTCAGTCATATACTATGTACTACACTGTGCGTTTCTTATATTCTAAGTTTTTCAGTGCAACTCACTCATATACTATTTACTACACTGTGCGTTTCTTATATTCTAAGTTTTTCAGTGCAACTCACTCATATACTATGTACTACACTGTGCGTTTCTTATATTCTAAGTTTTTCAGTGCAACTCACTCATATACTATGTACTACACTGTGCATTTCGTGTAATGCTGGTTTTTCTGTAAATTCTAAGTTTTTCAGTGCAACTCACTCATATACTATGTACTACACTGTGCGTGTCTTATATTCTAAGTTTTTCAGTGCAACTCACTCATATACTATGTACTACACTGTGCGTTTGTTATATTCTAAGTTTTTCAGTGCAACTCACTCATATACTATGTACTACAATGTGCGTTTCTTATATTCTAAGTTTTTCAGTGCAACTCACTCATATACTATGTACTACACTGTGCGTTTCTTATATTCTAAGTTTTTCAGTGCAACTCACTCATATACTATGTACTACAATGTGCGTTTCTTATATTCTTAGTTTTTCAGTGCAACTCACTCATATACTATGTACTACACTGTGCGTTTCTTATATTCTAAGTTTTTCAGTGCAACTCACTCATATACTATGTACTACACTGTGCGTTTCTTATATTCTAAGTTTTTCAGTGCAACTCACTCATATACTATGTACTACACTGTGCGTTTCTTATATTCTAAGTTTTTCAGTGCAACTCACTCATATACTATGTACTACACTGTGCGTTTCTTATATTCTAAGTTTTTCAGTGCAACTCACTCATATACTATGTACTACACTGTGCATTTCGTGTTATGCTGGTTTTTCTGTAAATTCTAAGTTTTTCAGTGCAACTCACTCATATACTATGTACTACACTGTGCGTTTCTTATATTCTAAGTTTTTCAGTGCAACTCACTCATATACTATGTACTACACTGTGCGTTTCTTATATTCTAAGTTTTTCAGTGCAACTCACTCATATACTATGTACTACAATGTGCGTTTCTTATATTCTAAGTTTTTCAGTGCAACTCACTCATATACTATGTACTACACTGTGCGTTTCTTATATTCTAAGTTTTTCAGTGCAACTCACTCATATACTATGTACTACACTGTGCGTTTCTTATATTCTAAGTTTTTCAGTGCAACTCACTCATATACTATGTACTACACTGTGCGTTTCTTATATTCTAAGTTTTTCAGTGCAACTCACTCATATACTATGTACTACACTGTGCGTTTCTTATATTCTAAGATTTTCAGTGCAACTCACTCATATACTATGTACTACACTGTGCGTTTCTTATATTCTAAGTTTTTCAGTGCAACTCACTCATATACTATGTACTACACTGTGCGTTTCTTATATTCTAAGTTTTTCAGTGCAACTCACTAATATACTATGTACTACACTGTGCGTTTCTTATATTCTAAGTTTTTCAGTGCACCTCACTCATATACTATGTACTACAATGTGCGTTTCTTATATTCTAAGTTTTTCAGTGCAACTCACTCATATACTATGTACTACACTGTCCGTTTCTTATATTCTAAGTTTTTCAGTGCAACTCACTCATATACTATGTACTATACTGTGCGTTTCTTATATTCTTAGTTTTTCAGTGCAACTCACTCATATACTATGTACTACACTGTGCGTTTCTTATATTCTAAGTTTTTCAGTGCAACTCACTCATATACTATGTACTACACTGTGCGTTTCTTATATTCTAAGTTTTTCAGTGCAACTCACTCATATACTATGTACTACACTGTGCGTTTCTTATATTCTAAGTTTTTCAGTGCAACTCACTCATATACTATGTACTACACTGTGCGTTTCTTATATTCTAAGATTTTCAGTGCAACTCACTCATATACTATGTACTACACTGTGCGTTTCTTATATTCTAAGTTTTTCAGTGCAACTCACTCATATACTATGTACTACACTGTGCGTTTCTTATATTCTAAGTTTTTCAGTGCAACTCACTCATATACTATGTACTACACTGTGCGTTTCTTATATTCTAAGTTTTTCAGTGCACCTCACTCATATACTATGTACTACACTGTGCGTTTCTTATATTCTAAGTTTTTCAGTGCAACTCACTCATATACTATGTACTACACTGTCCGTTTCTTATATTCTAAGTTTTTCAGTGCAACTCACTCATATACTATGTACTATACTGTGCGTTTCTTATATTCTTAGTTTTTCAGTGCAACTCACTCATATACTATGTACTACACTGTGCGTTTCTTATATTCTAAGTTTTTCAGTGCAACTCACTCATATACTATTTACTACACTGTGCGTTTCTTATATTCTAAGTTTTTCAGTGCAACTCACTCATATACTATGTACTACACTGTGCGTTTCTTATATTCTAAGTTTTTCAGTGCAACTCACTCATATACTATGTATTACACTGTGCATTTCATGTAATGCTGGTTTTTCTGTAAATTCTAAGTTTTTCAGTGCAACTCACTCATATACTATGTACTACACTGTGCGTGTCTTATATTCTAAGTTTTTCAGTGCAACTCACTCATATACTATGTACTACACTGTGCGTTTGTTATATTCTAAGTTTTTCAGTGCAACTCACTCATATACTATGTACTACAATGTGCGTTTCTTATATTCTAAGTTTTTCAGTGCAACTCACTCATATACTATGTACTACACTGTGCGTTTCTTATATTCTAAGTTTTTCAGTGCAACTCACTCATATACTATGTACTACAATGTGCGTTTCTTATATTCTTAGTTTTTCAGTGCAACTCACTCATATACTATGTACTACACTGTGCGTTTCTTATATTCTAAGTTTTTCAGTGCAACTCACTCATATACTATGTACTACACTGTGCGTTTCTTATATTCTAAGTTTTTCAGTGCAACTCACTCATATACTATGTACTACACTGTGCGTTTCTTATATTCTAAGTTTTTCAGTGCAACTCACTCATATACTATGTACTACACTGTGCGTTTCTTATATTCTAAGTTTTTCAGTGCAACTCACTCATATACTATGTACTACACTGTGCATTTCGTGTTATGCTGGTTTTTCTGTAAATTCTAAGTTTTTCAGTGCAACTCACTCATATACTATGTACTACACTGTGCGTTTCTTATATTCTAAGTTTTTCAGTGCAACTCACTCATATACTATGTACTACACTGTGCGTTTCTTATATTCTAAGTTTTTCAGTGCAACTCACTCATATACTATGTACTACAATGTGCGTTTCTTATATTCTAAGTTTTTCAGTGCAACTCACTCATATACTATGTACTACACTGTGCGTTTCTTATATTCTAAGTTTTTCAGTGCAACTCACTCATATACTATGTACTACACTGTGCGTTTCTTATATTCTAAGTTTTTCAGTGCAACTCACTCATATACTATGTACTACACTGTGCGTTTCTTATATTCTAAGATTTTCAGTGCAACTCACTCATATACTATGTACTACACTGTGCGTTTCTTATATTCTAAGTTTTTCAGTGCAACTCACTCATATACTATGTACTACACTGTGCGTTTCTTATATTCTAAGTTTTTCAGTGCAACTCACTAATATACTATGTACTACACTGTGCGTTTCTTATATTCTAAGTTTTTCAGTGCACCTCACTCATATACTATGTACTACACTGTGCGTTTCTTATATTCTAAGTTTTTCAGTGCAACTCACTCATATACTATGTACTACACTGTCCGTTTCTTATATTCTAAGTTTTTCAGTGCAACTCACTCATATACTATGTACTATACTGTGCGTTTCTTATATTCTTAGTATTTCAGTGCAACTCACTCATATACTATGTACTACACTGTGCGTTTCTTATATTCTAAGTTTTTCAGTGCAACTCACTCATATACTATGTACTACACTGTGCGGTTCTTATATTCTAAGTTTTTCAGTGCAACTCACTCATATACTATGTACTACACTGTGCGTTTCTTATATTCTAAGTTTTTCAGTGCAACTCACTCATATACTATGTACTACACTGTGCGTTTCTTATATTCTAAGATTTTCAGTGCAACTCACTCATATACTATGTACTACACTGTGCGTTTCTTATATTCTAAGTTTTTCAGTGCAACTCACTCATATACTATGTACTACACTGTGCGTTTCTTATATTCTAAGTTTTTCAGTGCAACTCACTCATATACTATGTACTACACTGTGCGTTTCTTATATTCTAAGTTTTTCAGTGCACCTCACTCATATACTATGTACTACACTGTGCGTTTCTTATATTCTAAGTTTTTCAGTGCAACTCACTCATATACTATGTACTACACTGTGCATTTCGTGTAATGCTGGTTTTTCTGTAAATTCTAAGTTTTTCAGTGCAACTCACTCATATACTATGTACTACACTGTGCGTGTCTTATATTCTAAGTTTTTCAGTGCAACTCACTCATATACTATGTACTACACTGTGCGTTTCTTATATTCTAAGTTTTTCAGTGCAACTCACTCATATACTATGTACTACAATGTGCGTTTCTTATATTCTAAGTTTTTCAGTGCAACTCACTCATATACTATGTACTACACTGTGCGTTTCTTATATTCTAAGTTTTTCAGTGCAACTCACTCATATACTATGTACTACACTGTGCGTTTCTTATATTCTAAGTTTTTCAGTGCAACTCACTCATATACTATGTACTACACTGTGCGTTTCTTATATTCTAAGTTTTTCAGTGCAACTCACTCATATACTATGTACTACACTGTGCGTTTCTTATATTCTAAGATTTTCAGTGCAACTCACTCATATACTATGTACTACACTGTGCGTTTCTTATATTCTAAGTTTTTCAGTGCAACTCACTCATATACTATGTACTACACTGTGCGTTTCTTATATTCTAAGTTTTTCAGTGCAACTCACTAATATACTATGTACTACACTGTGCGTTTCTTATATTCTAAGTTTTTCAGTGCACCTCACTCATATACTATGTACTACACTGTGCGTTTCTTATATTCTAAGTTTTTCAGTGCAACTCACTCATATACTATGTACTACACTGTCCGTTTCTTATATTCTAAGTTTTTCAGTGCAACTCACTCATATACTATGTACTATACTGTGCGTTTCTTATATTCTTAGTTTTTCAGTGCAACTCACTCATATACTATGTACTACACTGTGCGTTTCTTATATTCTAAGTTTTTCAGTGCAACTCACTCATATACTATGTACTACACTGTGCGTTTCTTATATTCTAAGTTTTTCAGTGCAACTCACTCATATACTATGTACTACACTGTGCGTTTCTTATATTCTAAGTTTTTCAGTGCAAATCACTCATATACTATGTACTACACTGTGCGTTTCTTATATTCTAAGATTTTCAGTGCAACTCACTCATATACTATGTACTACACTGTGCGTTTCTTATATTCTAAGTTTTTCAGTGCAACTCACTCATATACTATGTACTACACTGTGCGTTTCTTATATTCTAAGTTTTTCAGTGCAACTCACTCATATACGATGTACTACACTGTGCGTTTCTTATATTCTAAGTTTTTCAGTGCACCTCACTCATATACTATGTACTACACTGTGCGTTTCTTATATTCTAAGTTTTTCAGTGCAACTCACTCATATACTATGTACTACACTGTGCATTTCGTGTAATGCTGGTTTTTCTGTAAATTCTAAGTTTTTCAGTGCAACTCACTCATATACTATGTACTACACTGTGCGTGTCTTATATTCTAAGTTTTTCAGTGCAACTCACTCATATACTATGTACTACACTGTGCGTTTGTTATATTCTAAGTTTTTCAGTGCAACTCACTCATATACTATGTACTACAATGTGCGTTTCTTATATTCTAAAATTTTCAGTGCAACTCACTCATATACTATGTACTACACTGTGCGTTTCTTATATTCTAAGTTTTTCAGTGCAACTCACTCATATACTATGTACTACACTGTGCGTTTCTTATATTCTAAGTTTTTCAGTGCAACTCACTCATATACTATGTACTACACTGTGCGTTTCTTATATTCTAAGTTTTTCAGTGCACCTCACTCATATACTATGTACTACACTGTGCGTTTCTTATATTCTAAGTTTTTCAGTGCAACTCACTCATATACTATGTACTACACTGTCCGTTTCTTATATTCTAAGTTTTTCAGTGCAACTCACTCATATACTATGTACTATACTGTGCGTTTCTTATATTCTTAGTTTTTCAGTGCAACTCACTCATATACTATGTACTACACTGTGCGTTTCTTATATTCTAAGTTTTTCAGTGCAACTCACTCATATACTATTTACTACACTGTGCGTTTCTTATATTCTAAGTTTTTCAGTGCAACTCACTCATATACTATGTACTACACTGTGCGTTTCTTATATTCTAAGTTTTTCAGTGCAACTCACTCATATACTATGTACTACACTGTGCATTTCATGTAATGCTGGTTTTTCTGTAAATTCTAAGTTTTTCAGTGCAACTCACTCATATACTATGTACTACACTGTGCGTGTCTTATATTCTAAGTTTTTCAGTGCAACTCACTCATATACTATGTACTACACTGTGCGTTTGTTATATTCTAAGTTTTTCAGTGCAACTCACTCATATACTATGTACTACAATGTGCGTTTCTTATATTCTAAGTTTTTCAGTGCAACTCACTCATATACTATGTACTACACTGTGCGTTTCTTATATTCTAAGTTTTTCAGTGCAACTCACTCATATACTATGTACTACAATTTGCGTTTCTTATATTCTTAGTTTTTCAGTGCAACTCACTCATATACTATGTACTACAATGTGCGTTTCTTATATTCTAAGTTTTTCAGTGCAACTCACTCATATACTATGTACTACACTGTGCGTTTCTTATATTCTAAGTTTTTCAGTGCAACTCACTCATATACTATGTACTACACTGTGCGTTTCTTATATTCTAAGTTTTTCAGTGCAACTCACTCATATACTATGTACTACACTGTGCGTTTCTTATATTCTAAGTTTTTCAGTGCAACTCACTCATATACTATGTACTACACTGTGCGTTTCTTATATTCTAAGTTTTTCAGTGCAACTCACTCATATACTATGTACTACAATGTGCGTTTCTTATATTCTAAGTTTTTCAGTGCAACTCACTCATATACTATGTACTACACTGTGCGTTTCTTATATTCTAAGTTTTTCAGTGCAACTCACTCATATACTATGTACTACACTGTGCGTTTCTTATATTCTAAGTTTTTCAGTGCAACTCACTCATATACTATGTACTACACTGTGCGTTTCTTATATTCTAAGTTTTTCAGTGCAACTCACTCATATACTATGTACTACACTGTGCGTTTCTTATATTCTAAGATTTTCAGTGCAACTCACTCATATACTATGTACTACACTGTGCGTTTCTTATATTCTAAGTTTTTCAGTGCAACTCACTCATATACTATGTACTACACTGTGCGTTTCTTATATTCTAAGTTTTTCAGTGCAACTCACTAATATACTATGTACTACACTGTGCGTTTCTTATATTCTAAGTTTTTCAGTGCACCTCACTCATATACTATGTACTACACTGTGCGTTTCTTATATTCTAAGTTTTTCAGTGCAACTCACTCATATACTATGTACTACACTGTCCGTTTCTTATATTCTAAGTTTTTCAGTGCAACTCACTCATATACTATGTACTATACTGTGCGTTTCTTATATTCTTAGTTTTTCAGTGCAACTCACTCATATACTATGTACTACACTGTGCGTTTCTTATATTCTAAGTTTTTCAGTGCAACTCACTCATATACTATGTACTACACTGTGCGTTTCTTATATTCTAAGTTTTTCAGTGCAACTCACTCATATACTATGTACTACACTGTGCGTTTCTTATATTCTAAGTTTTTCAGTGCAACTCACTCATATACTATGTACTACACTGTGCGTTTCTTATATTCTAAGATTTTCAGTGCAACTCACTCATATACTATGTACTACACTGTGCGTTTCTTATATTCTAAGTTTTTCAGTGCAACTCACTCATATACTATGTACTACACTGTGCGTTTCTTATATTCTAAGTTTTTCAGTGCAACTCACTCATATACTATGTACTACACTGTGCGTTTCTTATATTCTAAGTTTTTCAGTGCACCTCACTCATATACTATGTACTACACTGTGCGTTTCTTATATTCTAAGTTTTTCAGTGCAACTCACTCATATACTATGTACTACACTGTCCGTTTCTTATATTCTAAGTTTTTCAGTGCAACTCACTCATATACTATGTACTATACTGTGCGTTTCTTATATTCTTAGTTTTTCAGTGCAACTCACTCATATACTATGTACTACACTGTGCGTTTCTTATATTCTAAGTTTTTCAGTGCAACTCACTCATATACTATTTACTACACTGTGCGTTTCTTATATTCTAAGTTTTTCAGTGCAACTCACTCATATACTATGTACTACACTGTGCGTTTCTTATATTTTAAGTTTTTCAGTGCAACTCACTCATATACTATGTACTACACTGTGCATTTCATGTAATGCTGGTTTTTCTGTAAATTCTAAGTTTTTCAGTGCAACTCACTCATATACTATGTACTACAATGTGCGTTTCTTATATTCTAAGTTTTTCAGTGCAACTCACTCATATACTATGTACTACACTGTGCGTTTCTTATATTCTAAGTTTTTCAGTGCAACTCACTCATATACTATGTACTACAATGTGCGTTTCTTATATTCTTAGTTTTTCAGTGCAACTCACTCATATACTATGTACTACACTGTGCGTTTCTTATATTCTAAGTTTTTCAGTGCAACTCACTCATATACTATGTACTACACTGTGCGTTTCTTATATTCTAAGTTTTTCAGTGCAACTCACTCATATACTATGTACTACACTGTGCGTTTCTTATATTCTAAGTTTTTCAGTGCAACTCACTCATATACTATGTACTACACTGTGCGTTTCTTACATTCTAAGTTTTTCAGTGCAACTCACTCATATACTATGTACTACACTGTGCATTTCGTGTTATGCTGGTTTTTCTGTAAATTCTAAGTTTTTCAGTGCAACTCACTCATATACTATGTACTACACTGTGCGTTTCTTATATTCTAAGTTTTTCAGTGCAACTCACTCATATACTATGTACTACACTGTGCGTTTCTTATATTCTAAGTTTTTCAGTGCAACTCACTCATATACTATGTACTACAATGTGCGTTTCTTATATTCTAAGTTTTTCAGTGCAACTCACTCATATACTATGTACTACACTGTGCGTTTCTTATATTCTAAGTTTTTCAGTGCAACTCACTCATATACTATGTACTACACTGTGCGTTTCTTATATTCTAAGTTTTTCAGTGCAACTCACTCATATACTATGTACTACACTGTGCGTTTCTTATATTCTAAGTTTTTCAGTGCAACTCACTCATATACTATGTACTACACTGTGCGTTTCTTATATTCTAAGATTTTCAGTGCAACTCACTCATATACTATGTACTACACTGTGCGTTTCTTATATTCTAAGTTTTTCAGTGCAACTCACTCATATACTATGTACTACACTGTGCGTTTCTTATATTCTAAGTTTTTCAGTGCAACTCACTAATATACTATGTACTACACTGTGCGTTTCTTATATTCTAAGTTTTTCAGTGCACCTCACTCGTATACTATGTACTACACTGTGCGTTTCTTATATTCTAAGTTTTTCAGTGCAACTCACTCATATACTATGTACTACACTGTCCGTTTCTTATATTCTAAGTTTTTCAGTGCAACTCACTCATATACTATGTACTATACTGTGCGTTTCTTATATTCTTAGTTTTTCAGTGCAACTCACTCATATACTATGTACTACACTGTGCGTTTCTTATATTCTAAGTTTTTCAGTGCAACTCACTCATATACTATGTACTACACTGTGCGTTTCTTATATTCTAAGTTTTTCAGTGCAACTCACTCATATACTATGTACTACACTGTGCGTTTCTTATATTCTAATTTTTTAGTGCAACTCACTCATATACTATGTACTACACTGTGCGTTTCTTATATTCTAAGATTTTCAGTGCAACTCACTCATATACTATGTACTACACTGTGCGTTTCTTATATTCTAAGTTTTTCAGTGCAACTCACTCATATACTATGTACTACACTGTGCGTTTCTTATATTCTAAGTTTTTCAGTGCAACTCACTCATATACTATGTACTACACTGTGCGTTTCTTATATTCTAAGTTTTTCAGTGCACCTCACTCATATACTATGTACTACACTGTGCGTTTCTTATATTCTAAGTTTTTCAGTGCAACTCACTCATATACTATGTACTACACTGTCCGTTTCTTATATTCTAAGTTTTTCAGTGCAACTCACTCATATACTATGTACTATACTCTGCGTTTCTTATATTCTTAGTTTTTCAGTGCAACTCACTCATATACTATGTACTACACTGTGCGTTTCTTATATTCTAAGTTTTTCAGTGCAACTCACTCATATACTATGTACTACACTGTGCGTTTCTTATATTCTAAGTTTTTCAGTGCAACTCACTCATATACTATGTACTACACTGTGCGTTTCTTATACTCTAAGTTTTTCAGTGCAACTCACTCATATACTATGTATTACTCTGTGCGTTTCTTATATTCTAAGTTTTTCAGTGCAACTCACTCATATACTATGTACTACACTGTGCATTTCGTGTAATGCCGGTTTTTCAGTAAATTCTAAGTTTTTCATTGCAACTCACTCATATACTATGTACTACACTATGCGTTTCTTATATTCTAAATTTTTCAGTGCAACTCACTCATATACTATGTACTACACTGTGCGTTTCTTATATTCTAAGTTTTTCAGTGCAACTCACTCATATACTATGTACTACACTGTGTGTTTCTTATATTCTAAGTTTTTCAGTGCAACTCACTCATATACTATGTACTACACTGTGCGTTTCTTATATTCTAAGTTTTTCAGTGCAACTCACTCATATAGTATGTACTACACTGTGCGTTTCTTATATTCTAAGTTTTTCAGTGCAACTCACTCATATACTATGTACTACACTGTGCGTTTCTTATATTCTTAGTTTTTCAGTGCAACTCACTCATATACTATGTACTACACTGTGCGTTTCTTATATTCTAAGTTTTTAAGTGCAACTCACTCATATACTATGTACTACACTGTGCGTTTCTTATATTCTAAGTTTTTCACTGCAACTCACTCATATACTATGTACTACACTGTGCGTTTCTTATATTCTAAGTTTTTCAGTGCAACTCACTCATATACGATGTACTACACTGTGCGTTTCTTATATTCTAAGTTTTTCAGTGCAACTCACTCATATACTATGTACTACACTGTGCATTTCGTGTAATGCTGGTTTTTCTGTAAATTCTAAGTTTTTCAGTGCAACTCACTCATATACTATGTACTACACTGTGCGTTTCTTATATTCTAAGTATTTCAGTGCAACTCACTCATATACTATGTACTACACTGTGCGTTTCTTATATTCTAAGTTTTTCAGTGCAACTCACTCATATACTATGTACTACAATGTGCGTTTCTTATATTCTAAGTTTTTCAGTGCAACTCACTCATATACTATGTACTACACTGTGCGTTTCTTATATTCTAAGTTTTTCAGTGCAACTCACTCATATACTATGTACTACACTGTGCGTTTCTTATATTCTAAGTTTTTCAGTGCAACTCACTCATATACTATGTACTACACTGTGCGTTTCTTATATTCTAAGTTTTTCAGTGCAACTCACTCATATACTATGTACTACACTGTGCGTTTCTTATATTCTAAGTTTTTCAGTGCACCTCACTCATATACTATGTACTATACTGTGCGTTTCTTATATTCTAAGTTTTTCAGTGCAACTCACTCATATACTATGTACTACACTGTGCATTTCGTGTAATGCCGGTTTATCAGTAAATTCTAAGTTTTTCAGTGCAACTCACTCATATACTATGTACTACAATGTGCGTTTCTTATATTCTAAGTTTTTCAGTGCAACTCACTCATATACTATGTACTACACTGTGCATTTCGTGTAATGCTGGTTTTTCTGTAAATTATAAGTTTTTCAGTGCAACTCACTCATATACTATGTACTACACTGTGCGTTTCTTATATTCTAAGTTTTTCAGTGCAACTCACTCATATACTATGTACTACACTGTGCGTTTCTTATATTCTAAGTTTTTCAGTGCAACTCACTCATATACTATGTACTACAATGTGCGTTTCTTATATTCTAAGTTTTTCAGTGCAACTCACTCATATACTATGTACTACACTGTGCGTTTCTTATATTCTAAGTTTTTCAGTGCAACTCACTCATATACTATGTACTACACTGTGCGTTTCTTATATTCTAATTTTTTAGTGCAACTCACTCATATACTATGTACTACACTGTGCGTTTCTTATATTCTAAGATTTTCAGTGCAACTCACTCATATACTATGTACTACACTGTGCGTTTCTTATATTCTAAGTTTTTCAGTGCAACTCACTCATATACTATGTACTACACTGTGCGTTTCTTATATTCTAAGTTTTTCAGTGCAACTCACTCATATACTATGTACTACACTGTGCGTTTCTTATATTCTAAGTTTTTCAGTGCACCTCACTCATATACTATGTACTACACTGTGCGTTTCTTATATTCTAAGTTTTTCAGTGCAACTCACTCATATACTATGTACTACACTGTCCGTTTCTTATATTCTAAGTTTTTCAGTGCAACTCACTCATATACTATGTACTATACTCTGCGTTTCTTATATTCTTAGTTTTTCAGTGCAACTCACTCATATACTATGTACTACACTGTGCGTTTCTTATATTCTAAGTTTTTCAGTGCAACTCACTCATATACTATGTACTACACTGTGCGTTTCTTATATTCTAAGTTTTTCAGTGCAACTCACTCATATACTATGTACTACACTGTGCATTTCGTGTAATGCCGGTTTTTCAGTAAATTCTAAGTTTTTCATTGCAACTCACTCATATACTATGTACTACACTATGCGTTTCTTATATTCTAAATTTTTCAGTGCAACTCACTCATATACTATGTACTACACTGTGCATTTCTTATATTCTAAGTTTTTCAGTGCAACTCACTCATATACTATGTACTACACTGTGTGTTTCTTATATTCTAAGTTTTTCAGTGCAACTCACTCATATACTATGTACTACACTGTGCGTTTCTTATATTCTAAGTTTTTCAGTGCAACTCACTCATATAGTATGTACTACACTGTGCGTTTCTTATATTCTAAGTTTTTCAGTGCAACTCACTCATATACTATGTACTACACTGTGCGTTTCTTATATTCTTAGTTTTTCAGTGCAACTCACTCATATACTATGTACTACACTGTGCGTTTCTTATATTCTAAGTTTTTAAGTGCAACTCACTCATATACTATGTACTACACTGTGCGTTTCTTATATTCTAAGTTTTTCACTGCAACTCACTCATATACTATGTACTACACTGTGCGTTTCTTATATTCTAAGTTTTTCAGTGCAACTCACTCATATACGATGTACTACACTGTGCGTTTCTTATATTCTAAGTTTTTCAGTGCAACTCACTCATATACTATGTACTACACTGTGCATTTCGTGTAATGCTGGTTTTTCTGTAAATTCTAAGTTTTTCAGTGCAACTCACTCATATACTATGTACTACACTGTGCGTTTCTTATATTCTAAGTATTTCAGTGCAACTCACTCATATACTATGTACTACACTGTGCGTTTCTTATATTCTAAGTTTTTCAGTGCAACTCACTCATATACTATGTACTACAATGTGCGTTTCTTATATTCTAAGTTTTTCAGTGCAACTCACTCATATACTATGTACTACACTGTGCGTTTCTTATATTCTAAGTTTTTCAGTGCAACTCACTCATATACTATGTACTACACTGTGCGTTTCTTATATTCTAAGTTTTTCAGTGCAACTCACTCATATACTATGTACTACACTGTGCGTTTCTTATATTCTAAGTTTTTCAGTGCAACTCACTCATATACTATGTACTACACTGTGCGTTTCTTATATTCTAAGTTTTTCAGTGCACCTCACTCATATACTATGTACTATACTGTGCGTTTCTTATATTCTAAGTTTTTCAGTGCAACTCACTCATATACTATGTACTACACTGTGCATTTCGTGTAATGCCGGTTTATCAGTAAATTCTAAGTTTTTCAGTGCAACTCACTCATATACTATGTACTACAATGTGCGTTTCTTATATTCTAAGTTTTTCAGTGCAACTCACTCATATACTATGTACTACACTGTGCATTTCGTGTAATGCTGGTTTTTCTGTAAATTATAAGTTTTTCAGTGCAACTCACTCATATACTATGTACTACACTGTGCGTTTCTTATATTCTAAGTTTTTCAGTGCAACTCACTCATATACTATGTACTACACTGTGCGTTTCTTATATTCTAAGTTTTTCAGTGCAACTCACTCATATACTATGTACTACAATGTGCGTTTCTTATATTCTAAGTTTTTCAGTGCAACTCACTCATATACTATGTACTACACTGTGCGTTTCTTATATTCTAAGTTTTTCAGTGCAACTCACTCATATACTATGTACTACACTGTGCGTTTCTTATATTCTAAGTTTTTCAGTGCAACTCACTCATATACTATGTACTACACTGTGCGTTTCTTATATTCTAAGTTTTTCAGTGCAACTCACTCATATACTATGTACTACACTGTGCGTTTCTTATATTCTAAGTTTTTCAGTGCAACTCACTCATATAGTATGTACTACACTGTGCGTTTCTTATATTCTAAGTTTTTCAGTGCAACTCACTCATATACTATGTACTACACTGTGCGTTTCTTATATTCTAAGTTTTTAAGTGCAACTCACTCATATACTATGTACTACACTGTGCGTTTCTTATATTCTAAGTTTTTCAGTGCAACTCACTCACATACTATGTACTACACTGTGTGTTTCTTATATTCTTAGTTTTTCAGTGCAACTCACTCATATACTATGTACTACACTGTGCGTTTCTTATATTCTAAGTTTTTCAGTGCAACTCACTCATATACTATGTACTACAATGTGCGTTTCTTATATTCTAAGTTTTTCAGTGCAACTCACTCATATACTATGTACTACACTGTGCGTTTCTTATACTCTAAGTTTTTCAGTGCAACTCACTCATATACTATGTATTACTCTGTGCGTTTCTTATATTCTAAGTTTTTCAGTGCAACTCACTCATATACTATGTACTACACTGTGCATTTCGTGTAATGCCGGTTTTTCAGTAAATTCTAAGTTTTTCATTGCAACTCACTCATATACTATGTACTACACTATGCGTTTCTTATATTCTAAGTTTTTCAGTGCAACTCACTCATATACTATGTACTACACTGTGCGTTTCTTATATTCTAAGTTTTTCAGTGCAACTCACTCATATACTATGTACTACACTGTGTGTTTCTTATATTCTAAGTTTTTCAGTGCAACTCACTCATATACTATGTACTACACTGTGCGTTTCTTATATTCTAAGTTTTTCAGTGCAACTCACTCATATAGTATGTACTACACTGTGCGTTTCTTATATTCTAAGTTTTTCAGTGCAACTCACTCATATACTATGTACTACACTGTGCGTTTCTTATATTCTTAGTTTTTCAGTGCAACTCACTCATATACTATGTACTACACTGTGCGTTTCTTATATTCTAAGTTTTTAAGTGCAACTCACTCATATACTATGTACTACACTGTGCGTTTCTTATATTCTAAGTTTTTCACTGCAACTCACTCATATACTATGTACTACACTGTGCGTTTCTTATATTCTAAGTTTTTCAGTGCAACTCACTCATATACGATGTACTACACTGTGCGTTTCTTATATTCTAAGTTTTTCAGTGCAACTCACTCATATACTATGTACTACACTGTGCATTTCGTGTAATGCTGGTTTTTCTGTAAATTCTAAGTTTTTCAGTGCAACTCACTCATATACTATGTACTACACTGTGCGTTTCTTATATTCTAAGTTTTTCAGTGCAACTCACTCATATACTATGTACTACACTGTGCGTTTCTTATATTCTAAGTTTTTCAGTGCAACTCACTCATATACTATGTACTACAATGTGCGTTTCTTATATTCTAAGTTTTTCAGTGCAACTCACTCATATACTATGTACTACACTGTGCGTTTCTTATATTCTAAGTTTTTCAGTGCAACTCACTCATATACTATGTACTACACTGTGCGTTTCTTATATTCTAAGTTTTTCAGTGCAACTCACTCATATACTATGTACTACACTGTGCGTTTCTTATATTCTAAGTTTTTCAGTGCAACTCACTCATATACTATGTACTACACTGTGCGTTTCTTATATTCTAAGTTTTTCAGTGCACCTCACTCATATACTATGTACTACACTGTGCGTTTCTTATATTCTAAGTTTTTCAGTGCAACTCACTCATATACTATGTACTACACTGTGCATTTCGTGTAATGCCGGTTTATCAGTAAATTCTAAGTTTTTCAGTGCAACTCACTCATATACTATGTACTACAATGTGCGTTTCTTATATTCTAAGTTTTTCAGTGCAACTCACTCATATACTATGTACTACACTGTGCATTTCGTGTAATGCTGGTTTTTCTGTAAATTATAAGTTTTTCAGTGCAACTCACTCATATACTATGTACTACACTGTGCGTTCTTATATTCTAAGTTTTTCAGTGCAACTCACTCATATACTATGTACTACACTGTGCGTTTCTTATATTCTAAGTTTTTCAGTGCAACTCACTCATATACTATGTACTACAATGTGCGTTTCTTATATTCTAAGTTTTTCAGTGCAACTCACTCATATACTATGTACTACACTGTGCGTTTCTTATATTCTAAGTTTTTCAGTGCAACTCACTCATATACTATGTACTACACTGTGCGTTTCTTATATTCTAAGTTTTTCAGTGCAACTCACTCATATACTATGTACTACACTGTGCGTTTCTTATATTCTAAGTTTTTCAGTGCAACTCACTCATATACTATGTACTACACTGTGCGTTTCTTATATTCTAAGTTTTTCAGTGCAACTCACTCATATACTATGTACTACACTGTGCGTTTCTTATATTCTAAGTTTTTCAGTGCAACTCACTCATATACTATGTACTACACTGTGCGTTTCTTATATTCTAAGTTTTTCAGTGCAACTCACTCATATACTATGTACTACACTGTGCGTTTCTTATATTCTAAGTTTTTCAGAGCAACTCACTCACATACTATGTACTACACTGTGTGTTTCTTATATTCTTAGTTTTTCAGTGCAACTCACTCATATACTATGTACTACACTGTGCGTTTCTTATATTCTAAGTTTTTCAGTGCAACTCACTCATATACTATGTACTACACTGTGCGTTTCTTATATTCTAAGTTTTTCAGTGCAACTCACTCATATACTATGTACTACACTGTGCGTTTCTTATATTCTAAGTTTTTCAGTGCAACTCACTCATATACTATGTACTACACTGTGCGTTTCTTATATTCTAAGTTTTTCAGTGCAACTCACTCATATACTATGTACTACACTGTGCATTTCGTGTAATGCCGGTTTTTCAGTAAATTCTAAGTTTTTCAGTGCAACTCACTCATATACTATGTACTACACTATGCGTTTCTTATATTCTAAGTTTTTCAGTGCAACTCACTCATATACTATGTACTACACTGTGCGTTTCTTATATTCTAAGTTTTTCAGTGCAACTCACTCATATACTATGTACTACACTGTGCGTTTCTTATATTCTAAGTTTTTCAGTGCAACTCACTCATATACTATGTACTACACTGTGCGTTTCTTATATTCTAAGTTTTTCAGTGCAACTCACTCATATACTATGTACTACACTGTGCGTTTCTTATATTCTAAGTTTTTCAGTGCAACTCACTCATATACTATGTACTACACTGTGCGTTTCTTATATTCTAAGTTTTTCAGTGCAACTCACTCATATACTATGTACTACACTGTGCGTTTCTTATATTCTTAGTTTTTCAGTGCAACTCATTCATATACTATGTACTACACTGTGCGTTTCTTATATTCTAAGTTTTTCAGTGCAACTCACTCATATACTATGTACTACACTGTGCGTTTCTTATATTCTAAGTTTTTCAGTGCAACTCACCCATATACTATGTACTACACTGTGCGTTTCTTATATTCTAAGTTTTTCAATGCAACTCACTCATATACTATGTACTACAATGTGCGTTTCTTATATTCTAAGTTTTTCAGTGCAACTCACTCATATACTATGTACTACAATGTGCGTTTCTTATATTCTAAGTTTTTCAGTGCAACTCACTCATATACTATGTACTACACTGTGCGTTTCTTATATTCTAAGTTTTTCAGTGCAACTCACTCATATACTATGTACTACACTGTGCGTTTCTTATATTCTAAGTTTTTCAGTGCAACTCACTCATATACTATGTACTACACTGTCCGTTTCTTATATTCTAAGTTTTTCAGTGCAACTCACTCATATACTATGTACTACACTGTGCGTTTCTTATATTCTAAGTTTTTCAGTGCACCTCACTCATATACTATGTACTACACTGTGCGTTTCTTATATTCTAAGTTTTTCAGTGCAACTCACTCATATACTATGTACTACACTGTGCATTTCGTGTAATGCCGGTTTATCAGTAAATTCTAAGTTTTTCAGTGCAACTCACTCATATACTATGTACTACACTGTGCGTTTCTTATATTCTAAGTTTTTCAGTGCAACTCACTCATATACTATGTACTACACTGTGCATTTCGTGTAATGCTGGTTTTTCTGTAAATTATAAGTTTTTCAGTGCAACTCACTCATATACTATGTACTACACTGTGCGTTTCTTATATTCTAAGTTTTTCAGTGCAATTCACTCATATACTATGTACTACACTGTGCGTTTCTTATATTCTAAGTTTTTCAGTGCAACTCACTCATATACTATGTACTACACTGTGCGTTTCTTAAATTCTAAGTTTTTCAGTGCAACTCACTCATATACTATGTACTACACTGTGCGTTTCTTATATTCTAAGTTTTTCAGTGCAACTCACTCATATACTATGTACTACACTGTGCGTTTCTTATATTCTAAGTTTTTCAGTGCAACTCACTCATATACTATGTACTACACTGTGCGTTTCTTATATTCTAAGTTTTTCAGTGCAACTCACTCATATACTATGTACTACACTGTGCGTTTCTTATATTCTAAGTTTTTCAGTGCAACTCACTCATATACTATGTACTACACTGTGCGTTTCTTATATTCTAAGTTTTTCAGTGCAACTCACTCATATACTATGTACTACACTGTGCGTTTCTTATATTCTTAGTTTTTCAGTGCAACTCACTCATATACTATGTACTACACTGTGCGTTTCTTATATTCTAAGTTTTTCAGTGCAACTCACTCATATACTATGTACTACACTGTGCGTTTCTTATATTCTAAGTTTTTCACTGCAACTCACTCATATACTATGTACTACACTGTGCGTTTCTTATATTCTAAGTTTTTCAGTGCAACTCACCCATATACTATGTACTACACTGTGCGTTTCTTATATTCTAAGTTTTTCAGTGCAACTCACTCATATACTATGTACTACAATGTGCGTTTCTTATATTCTAAGTTTTTCAGTGCAACTCACTCATATACTATGTACTACAATGTGCGTTTCTTATATTCTAAGTTTTTCAGTGCAACTCACTCATATACTATGTACTACACTGTGCGTTTCTTATATTCTAAGTTTTTCAGTGCAACTCACTCATATACTATGTACTACACTGTGCGTTTCTTATATTCTAAGTTTTTCAGTGCAACTCACTCATATACTATGTACTACACTGTGCGTTTCTTATATTCTAAGTTTTTCAGTGCAACTCACTCATATACTATGTACTACACTGTGCGTTTCTTATATTCTAAGTTTTTCAGTGCACCTCACTCATATACTATGTACTACACTGTGCGTTTCTTATATTCTAAGTTTTTCAGTGCAACTCACTCATATACTATGTACTACACTGTGCATTTCGTGTAATGCCGGTTTATCAGTAAATTCTAAGTTTTTCAGTGCAACTCACTCATATACTATGTACTACACTGTGCGTTTCTTATATTCTAAGTTTTTCAGTGCAACTCACTCATATACTATGTACTACACTGTGCATTTCGTGTAATGCTGGTTTTTCTGTAAATTATAAGTTTTTCAGTGCAACTCACTCATATACTATGTACTACACTGTGCGTTTCTTATATTCTAAGTTTTTCAGTGCAACTCACTCATATACTATGTACTACACTGTGCGTTTCTTATATTCTAAGTTTTTCAGTGCAACTCACTCATATACTATGTACTACAATGTGCGTTTCTTATATTCTAAGTTTTTCAGTGCAACTCACTCATATACTATGTACTACACTGTGCGTTTCTTATATTCTAAGTTTTTCAGTGCAACTCACTCATATACTATGTACTACACTGTGCGTTTCTTATATTCTAAGTTTTTCAGTGCAACTCACTCATATACTATGTACTACACTGTGCGTTTCTTATATTCTAAGTTTTTCAGTGCAACTCACTCATATACTATGTACTACACTGTGCGTTTCTTATATTCTAAGTTTTTCAGTGCAACTCACTCATATACTATGTACTACACTGTGCGTTTCTTATATTCTAAGTTTTTCAGTGCAACTCACTCATATACTATGTACTACACTGTGCGTTTCTTATATTCTAAGTTTTTCAGTGCAACTCACTCATATACTATGTACTACACTGTGCGTTTCTTATATTCTTAGTTTTTCAGTGCAACTCATTCATATACTATGTACTACACTGTGCGTTTCTTATATTCTAAGTTTTTCAGTGCAACTCACTCATATACTATGTACTACACTGTGCGTTTCTTATATTCTAAGTTTTTCACTGCAACTCACTCATATACTATGTACTACACTGTGCGTTTCTTATATTCTAAGTTTTTCAGTGCAACTCACTCATATACTATGTACTACACTGTGCGTTTCTTATATTCTAAGTTTTTCAATGCAACTCACTCATATACTATGTACTACAATGTGCGTTTCTTATATTCTAAGTTTTTCAGTGCAACTCACTCATATACTATGTACTGCACTGTGCGTTTCTTATATTCTAAGTTTTTCAGTGCAACTCACTCATATACTATGTACTACACTATTCGTTTCTTATATTCTAAGTTTTTCAGTGCAACTCACTCATATACTATGTACTACACTGTCCGTTTCTTATATTCTAAGTTTTTCAGTGCAACTCACTCATATACTATGTACTATACTGTGCGTTTCTTATATTCTTAGTTTTTCAGTGCAACTCACTCATATACTATGTACTACACTGTGCGTTTCTTATATTCTAAGTTTTTCAGTGCAACTCACTCATATACTATGTACTACACTGTGCGTTTCTTATATTCTAAGTTTTTCAGTGCAACTCACTCATATACTATGTACTACACTGTGCGTTTCTTATATTCTAAGTTTTTCAGTGCAACTCACTCATATACTATGTACTACACTGTGCGTTTCTTATACTCTAAGTTTTTCATTGCAACTCACTCATATACTATGTATTACACTGTGCGTTTCTTATATTCTAAGTTTTTCAGTGCAACTCACTCATATACTATGTACTACACTGTGCATTTCGTGTAATGCCGGTTTTTCAGTAAATTCTAAGTTTTTCAGTACAACTCACTCATATACTATGTACTACAATGTGCGTTTCTTATATTCTAAGTTTTTCAGTGCAACTCACTCATATACTATGTACTACACTGTGCGTTTCTTATATTCTAAGTTTTTCAGTGCAACTCACTCATATACTATGTACTACACTGTGCGTTTCTTATATTCTAAGTTTTTCAGTGCAACTCACTCATATACTATGTACTACACTGTGCGTTTCTTATATTCTAAGTTTTTCAGTGCAACTCACTCATATACTATGTACTACACTGTGCATTTCGTGTAATGCCGGTTTTTCAGTAAATTCTAAGTTTTTCAGTGCAACTCACTCATATACTATGTACTACACTATGCGTTTCTTATATTCTAAGTTTTTCAGTGCAACTCACTCATATACTATGTACTACACTGTGCGTTTCTTATATTCTAAGTTTTTCAGTGCAACTCACTCATATACTATGTACTACACTGTGCGTTTCTTATATTCTAAGTTTTTCAGTGCAACTCACTCATATACTATGTACTACACTGTGCGTTTCTTATATTCTAAGTTTTTCAGTGCAACTCACTCATATACTATGTACTACACTGTGCGTTTCTTATATTCTAAGTTTTTCAGTGCAACTCACTCATATACTATGTACTACACTGTGCGTTTCTTATATTCTTAGTTTTTCAGTGCAACTCACTCATATACTATGTACTACACTGTGCGTTTCTTATATTCTAAGTTTTTCAGTGCAACTCACTCATATACTATGTACTACACTGTGCGTTTCTTATATTCTAAGTTTTTCACTGCAACTCACTCATATACTATGTACTACACTGTGCGTTTCTTATATTCTAAGTTTTTCAGTGCAACTCACCCATATACTATGTACTACACTGTGCGTTTCTTATATTCTAAGTTTTTCAATGCAACTCACTCATATACTATGTACTACAATGTGCGTTTCTTATATTCTAAGTTTTTCAGTGCAACTCACTCATATACTATGTACTACAATGTGCGTTTCTTATATTCTAAGTTTTTCAGTGCAACTCACTCATATACTATGTACTACACTGTGCGTTTCTTATATTCTAAGTTTTTCAGTGCAACTCACTCATATACTATGTACTACACTGTGCGTTTCTTATATTCTAAGTTTTTCAGTGCAACTCACTCATATACTATGTACTACACTGTGCGTTTCTTATATTCTAAGTTTTTCAGTGCAACTCACTCATATACTATGTACTACACTGTGCGTTTCTTATATTCTAAGTTTTTCAGTGCACCTCACTCATATACTATGTACTACACTGTGCGTTTCTTATATTCTAAGTTTTTCAGTGCAACTCACTCATATACTATGTACTACACTGTGCATTTCGTGTAATGCCGGTTTATCAGTAAATTCTAAGTTTTTCAGTGCAACTCACTCATATACTATGTACTACACTGTGCGTTTCTTATATTCTAAGTTTTTCAGTGCAACTCACTCATATACTATGTACTACACTGTGCATTTCGTGTAATGCTGGTTTTTCTGTAAATTATAAGTTTTTCAGTGCAACTCACTCATATACTATGTACTACACTGTGCGTTTCTTATATTCTAAGTTTTTCAGTGCAACTCACTCATATACTATGTACTACACTGTGCGTTTCTTATATTCTAAGTTTTTCAGTGCAACTCACTCATATACTATGTACTACAATGTGCGTTTCTTATATTCTAAGTTTTTCAGTGCAACTCACTCATATACTATGTACTACACTGTGCGTTTCTTATATTCTAAGTTTTTCAGTGCAACTCACTCATATACTATGTACTACACTGTGCGTTTCTTATATTCTAAGTTTTTCAGTGCAACTCACTCATATACTATGTACTACACTGTGCGTTTCTTATATTCTAAGTTTTTCAGTGCAACTCACTCATATACTATGTACTACACTGTGCGTTTCTTATATTCTAAGTTTTTCAGTGCAACTCACTCATATACTATGTACTACACTGTGCGTTTCTTATATTCTAAGTTTTTCAGTGCAACTCACTCATATACTATGTACTACACTGTGCGTTTCTTATATTCTAAGTTTTTCAGTGCAACTCACTCATATACTATGTACTACACTGTGCGTTTCTTATATTCTTAGTTTTTCAGTGCAACTCATTCATATACTATGTACTACACTGTGCGTTTCTTATATTCTAAGTTTTTCAGTGCAACTCACTCATATACTATGTACTACACTGTGCGTTTCTTATATTCTAAGTTTTTCACTGCAACTCACTCATATACTATGTACTACACTGTGCGTTTCTTATATTCTAAGTTTTTCAGTGCAACTCACTCATATACTATGTACTACACTGTGCGTTTCTTATATTCTAAGTTTTTCAATGCAACTCACTCATATACTATGTACTACAATGTGCGTTTCTTATATTCTAAGTTTTTCAGTGCAACTCACTCATATACTATGTACTGCACTGTGCGTTTCTTATATTCTAAGTTTTTCAGTGCAACTCACTCATATACTATGTACTACACTATTCGTTTCTTATATTCTAAGTTTTTCAGTGCAACTCACTCATATACTATGTACTACACTGTCCGTTTCTTATATTCTAAGTTTTTCAGTGCAACTCACTCATATACTATGTACTATACTGTGCGTTTCTTATATTCTTAGTTTTTCAGTGCAACTCACTCATATACTATGTACTACACTGTGCGTTTCTTATATTCTAAGTTTTTCAGTGCAACTCACTCATATACTATGTACTACACTGTGCGTTTCTTATATTCTAAGTTTTTCAGTGCAACTCACTCATATACTATGTACTACACTGTGCGTTTCTTATATTCTAAGTTTTTCAGTGCAACTCACTCATATACTATGTACTACACTGTGCGTTTCTTATACTCTAAGTTTTTCATTGCAACTCACTCATATACTATGTATTACACTGTGCGTTTCTTATATTCTAAGTTTTTCAGTGCAACTCACTCATATACTATGTACTACACTGTGCATTTCGTGTAATGCCGGTTTTTCAGTAAATTCTAAGTTTTTCAGTACAACTCACTCATATACTATGTACTACAATGTGCGTTTCTTATATTCTAAGTTTTTCAGTGCAACTCACTCATATACTATGTACTACACTGTGCGTTTCTTATATTCTAAGTTTTTCAGTGCAACTCACTCATATACTATGTACTACACTGTGCGTTTCTTATATTCTAAGTTTTTCAGTGCAACTCACTCATATACTACGTACTACACTGTGCGCTTCTTATACTCTAAGTTTTTCAGTGCAACTCACTCATGTACTATGTATTACACTGTGCGTTTCTTATATTCTAAGTTTTTCAGTGCAACTCACTCATATACTATGTACTACACTGTGCATTTCGTGTAATGCCGGTTTTTCAGTAAATTCTAAGTTTTTCAGTGCAACTCACTCATATACTATGTACTACACTATGCGTTTCTTATATTCTAAGTTTTTCAGTGCAACTCACTCATATACTATGTACTACACTGTGCGTTTCTTATATTCTAAGTTTTTCAGTGCAACTCACTCATATACTATGTACTACACTGTGCGTTTCTTATATTCTAAGTTTTTCAGTGCAACTCACTCATATACGATGTACTACACTGTGCGTTTCTTATATTCTAAGTTTTTCAGTGCAACTCACTCATATACTATGTACTACACTGTGCATTTCGTGTAATGCTGGTTTTTCTGTAAATTCTAAGTTTTTCAGTGCAACTCACTCATATACTATGTACTACACTGTGCGTTTCTTATATTCTAAGTTTTTCAGTGCAACTCACTCATATACTATGTACTACACTGTGCGTTTCTTATATTCTAAGTTTTTCAGTGCAACTCACTCATATACTATGTACTACAATGTGCGTTTCTTATATTCTAAGTTTTTCAGTGCAACTCACTCATATACTATGTACTACACTGTGCGTTTCTTATATTCTAAGTTTTTCAGTGCAACTCACTCATATACTATGTACTACACTGTGCGTTTCTTATATTCTAAGTTTTTCAGTGCAACTCACTCATATACTATGTACTACACTGTGCGTTTCTTATATTCTAAGTTTTTCAGTGCAACTCACTCATATACTATGTACTACACTGTGCTTTTCTTATATTCTAAGTTTTTCAGTGCAACTCACTCATATACTATGTACTACACTGTGCGTTTCTTATATTCTAAGTTTTTCAGTGCAACTCACTCATATACTATGTACTACACTGTGCCTTTCTTATATTCTAAGTTTTTCAGTGCAACTCACTCATATACTATGTACTATACTGTGCGTTTCTTATATTCTTAGTTTTTCAGTGCAACTCACTCATATACTATGTACTACACTGTGCGTTTCTTATATTCTAAATTTTTCAGTGCAACTCACTCATATACTATGTACTACAATGTGCGTTTCTTATATTCTAAGTTTTTCAGTGCAACTCACTCATATACTATGTACTACAATGTGCGTTTCTTATATTCTAAGTTTTTCAGTGCAACTCACTCATATACTATGTACTACACTGTGCATTTCGTGTAATGCTGGTTTTTCTGTAAATTATAAGTTTTTCAGTGCAACTCACTCATATACTATGTACTACACTGTGCGTTTCTTATATTCTAAGTTTTTCAGTGCAACTCACTCATATACTATGTACTACACTGTGCGTTTCTTATATTCTAAGTTTTTCAGTGCAACTCACTCATATACTATGTACTACACTGTGCGTTTCTTATATTCTAAGTTTTTCAGTGCAACTCACTCATATACTATGTACTACACTGTGCGTTTCTTATATTCTAAGTTTTTCAGTGCAACTCACTCATATACTATGTACTACACTGTGCGTTTCTTATATTCTAAGTTTTTCAGTGCAACTCACTCATATACTATGTACTACACTGTGCGTTTCTTATATTCTAAGTTTTTCAGTGCAACTCACTCATATACTATGTACTACACTGTGCGTTTCTTATATTCTAAGTTTTTCAGTGCAACTCACTCATATACTATGTACTACACTGTGCGTTTCTTATATTCTAAGTTTTTCAGTGCAACTCACTCATATACTATGTACTACACTGTGCGTTTCTTATATTCTAAGTTTTTCAGTGCAACTCACTCATATACTATGTACTACACTGTGCGTTTCTTATATTCTAAGTTTTTCAGTGCAACTCACTCACATACTATGTACTACACTGTGTGTTTCTTATATTCTTAGTTTTTCAGTGCAACTCACTCATATACTATGTACTACACTGTGCGTTTCTTATATTCTAAGTTTTTCAGTGCAACTCACTCATATACTATGTACTACAATGTGCGTTTCTTATATTCTAAGTTTTTCAGTGCAACTCACTCATATACTATGTACTACACTGTGCGTTTCTTATATTCTAAGTTTTTCAGTGCAACTCACTCATATACTATGTACTACACTGTGCGTTTCTTATATTCTAAGTTTTTCAGTGCAACTCACTCATATACTATGTACTACACTGTGCGTTTCTTATATTCTAAGTTTTTCAGTGCAACTCACTCATATACTATGTACTACACTGTGCGTTTCTTATATTCTAAGTTTTTCAGTGCAACTCACTCATATACTATGTACTACACTGTGCGTTTCTTATATTCTAAGTTTTTCAGTGCAACTCACTCACATACTATGTACTACACTGTGCGTTTCTTATATTCTTAGTTTTTCAGTGCAACTCACTCATATACTATGTACTACACTGTGCGTTTCTTATATTCTAAGTTTTTCAGTGCAACTCACTCATATACTATGTACTACAATGTGCGTTTCTTATATTCTAAGTTTTTCAGTGCAACTCACTCATATACTATGTACTACACTGAGCGTTTCTTATATTCTAAGTTTTTCAGTGCAACTCACTCATATACTATGTACTACACTGTGCGTTTCTTATATTCTAAGTTTTTCAGTGCAACTCACTCATATACTATGTACTACACTGTGCATTTCGTGTAATGCCGGTTTTTCAGTAAATTCTAAGTTTTTCAGTGCAACTCACTCATATACTATGTACTACACTATGCGTTTCTTATATTCTAAGTTTTTCAGTGCAACTCACTCATATACTATGTACTACACTGTGCGTTTCTTATATTCTAAGTTTTTCAGTGCAACTCACTCATATACTATGTACTACACTGTGCGTTTCTTATATTCTAAGTTTTTCAGTGCAACTCACTCATATACTATGTACTACACTGTGCGTTTCTTATATTCTAAGTTTTTCAATGCAACTCACTCATATACTATGTACTACAATGTGCGTTTCTTATATTCTAAGTTTTTCAGTGCAACTCACTCATATACTATGTACTGCACTGTGCGTTTCTTATATTCTAAGTTTTTCAGTGCAACTCACTCATATACTATGTACTACACTATTCGTTTCTTATATTCTAAGTTTTTCAGTGCAACTCACTCATATACTATGTACTACACTGTCCGTTTCTTATATTCTAAGTTTTTCAGTGCAACTCACTCATATACTATGTACTATACTGTGCGTTTCTTATATTCTTAGTTTTTCAGTGCAACTCACTCATATACTATGTACTACACTGTGCGTTTCTTATATTCTAAGTTTTTCAGTGCAACTCACTCATATACTATGTACTACACTGTGCGTTTCTTATATTCTAAGTTTTTCAGTGCAACTCACTCATATACTATGTACTACACTGTGCGTTTCTTATATTCTAAGTTTTTCAGTGCAACTCACTCATATACTATGTACTACACTGTGCGTTTCTTATACTCTAAGTTTTTCAGTGCAACTCACTCATATACTATGTATTACACTGTGCGTTTCTTATATTCTAAGTTTTTCAGTGCAACTCACTCATATACTATGTACTACACTGTGCATTTCGTGTAATGCCGGTTTTTCAGTAAATTCTAAGTTTTTCAGTACAACTCACTCATATACTATGTACTACAATGTGCGTTTCTTATATTCTAAGTTTTTCAGTGCAACTCACTCATATACTATGTACTACACTGTGCGTTTCTTATATTCTAAGTTTTTCAGTGCAACTCACTCATATACTATGTACTACACTGTGCGTTTCTTATATTCTAAGTTTTTCAGTGCAACTCACTCATATACTATGTACTACACTGTGCGTTTCTTATATTCTAAGTTTTTCAGTGCAACTCACTCATATACTATGTACTACACTGTGCATTTCGTGTAATGCCGGTTTTTCAGTAAATTCTAAGTTTTTCAGTGCAACTCACTCATATACTATGTACTACACTATGCGTTTCTTATATTCTAAGTTTTTCAGTGCAACTCACTCATATACTATGTACTACACTGTGCGTTTCTTATATTCTAAGTTTTTCAGTGCAACTCACTCATATACTATGTACTACACTGTGCGTTTCTTATATTCTAAGTTTTTCAGTGCAACTCACTCATATACTATGTACTACACTGTGCGTTTCTTATATTCTAAGTTTTTCAGTGCAACTCACTCATATACTATGTACTACACTGTGCGTTTCTTATATTCTAAGTTTTTCAGTGCAACTCACTCATATACTATGTACTACACTGTGCGTTTCTTATATTCTTAGTTTTTCAGTGCAACTCACTCATATACTATGTACTACACTGTGCGTTTCTTATATTCTAAGTTTTTCAGTGCAACTCACTCATATACTATGTACTACACTGTGCGTTTCTTATATTCTAAGTTTTTCACTGCAACTCACTCATATACTATGTACTACACTGTGCGTTTCTTATATTCTAAGTTTTTCAGTGCAACTCACCCATATACTATGTACTACACTGTGCGTTTCTTATATTCTAAGTTTTTCAATGCAACTCACTCATATACTATGTACTACAATGTGCGTTTCTTATATTCTAAGTTTTTCAGTGCAACTCACTCATATACTATGTACTACAATGTGCGTTTCTTATATTCTAAGTTTTTCAGTGCAACTCACTCATATACTATGTACTACACTGTGCGTTTCTTATATTCTAAGTTTTTCAGTGCAACTCACTCATATACTATGTACTACACTGTGCGTTTCTTATATTCTAAGTTTTTCAGTGCAACTCACTCATATACTATGTACTACACTGTGCGTTTCTTATATTCTAAGTTTTTCAGTGCAACTCACTCATATACTATGTACTACACTGTGCGTTTCTTATATTCTAAGTTTTTCAGTGCACCTCACTCATATACTATGTACTACACTGTGCGTTTCTTATATTCTAAGTTTTTCAGTGCAACTCACTCATATACTATGTACTACACTGTGCATTTCGTGTAATGCCGGTTTATCAGTAAATTCTAAGTTTTTCAGTGCAACTCACTCATATACTATGTACTACACTGTGCGTTTCTTATATTCTAAGTTTTTCAGTGCAACTCACTCATATACTATGTACTACACTGTGCATTTCGTGTAATGCTGGTTTTTCTGTAAATTATAAGTTTTTCAGTGCAACTCACTCATATACTATGTACTACACTGTGCGTTTCTTATATTCTAAGTTTTTCAGTGCAACTCACTCATATACTATGTACTACACTGTGCGTTTCTTATATTCTAAGTTTTTCAGTGCAACTCACTCATATACTATGTACTACAATGTGCGTTTCTTATATTCTAAGTTTTTCAGTGCAACTCACTCATATACTATGTACTACACTGTGCGTTTCTTATATTCTAAGTTTTTCAGTGCAACTCACTCATATACTATGTACTACACTGTGCGTTTCTTATATTCTAAGTTTTTCAGTGCAACTCACTCATATACTATGTACTACACTGTGCGTTTCTTATATTCTAAGTTTTTCAGTGCAACTCACTCATATACTATGTACTACACTGTGCGTTTCTTATATTCTAAGTTTTTCAGTGCAACTCACTCATATACTATGTACTACACTGTGCGTTTCTTATATTCTAAGTTTTTCAGTGCAACTCACTCATATACTATGTACTACACTGTGCGTTTCTTATATTCTAAGTTTTTCAGTGCAACTCACTCATATACTATGTACTACACTGTGCGTTTCTTATATTCTTAGTTTTTCAGTGCAACTCATTCATATACTATGTACTACACTGTGCGTTTCTTATATTCTAAGTTTTTCAGTGCAACTCACTCATATACTATGTACTACACTGTGCGTTTCTTATATTCTAAGTTTTTCACTGCAACTCACTCATATACTATGTACTACACTGTGCGTTTCTTATATTCTAAGTTTTTCAGTGCAACTCACTCATATACTATGTACTACACTGTGCGTTTCTTATATTCTAAGTTTTTCAATGCAACTCACTCATATACTATGTACTACAATGTGCGTTTCTTATATTCTAAGTTTTTCAGTGCAACTCACTCATATACTATGTACTGCACTGTGCGTTTCTTATATTCTAAGTTTTTCAGTGCAACTCACTCATATACTATGTACTACACTATTCGTTTCTTATATTCTAAGTTTTTCAGTGCAACTCACTCATATACTATGTACTACACTGTCCGTTTCTTATATTCTAAGTTTTTCAGTGCAACTCACTCATATACTATGTACTATACTGTGCGTTTCTTATATTCTTAGTTTTTCAGTGCAACTCACTCATATACTATGTACTACACTGTGCGTTTCTTATATTCTAAGTTTTTCAGTGCAACTCACTCATATACTATGTACTACACTGTGCGTTTCTTATATTCTAAGTTTTTCAGTGCAACTCACTCATATACTATGTACTACACTGTGCGTTTCTTATATTCTAAGTTTTTCAGTGCAACTCACTCATATACTATGTACTACACTGTGCGTTTCTTATACTCTAAGTTTTTCATTGCAACTCACTCATATACTATGTATTACACTGTGCGTTTCTTATATTCTAAGTTTTTCAGTGCAACTCACTCATATACTATGTACTACACTGTGCATTTCGTGTAATGCCGGTTTTTCAGTAAATTCTAAGTTTTTCAGTACAACTCACTCATATACTATGTACTACAATGTGCGTTTCTTATATTCTAAGTTTTTCAGTGCAACTCACTCATATACTATGTACTACACTGTGCGTTTCTTATATTCTAAGTTTTTCAGTGCAACTCACTCATATACTATGTACTACACTGTGCGTTTCTTATATTCTAAGTTTTTCAGTGCAACTCACTCATATACTACGTACTACACTGTGCGCTTCTTATACTCTAAGTTTTTCAGTGCAACTCACTCATGTACTATGTATTACACTGTGCGTTTCTTATATTCTAAGTTTTTCAGTGCAACTCACTCATATACTATGTACTACACTGTGCATTTCGTGTAATGCCGGTTTTTCAGTAAATTCTAAGTTTTTCAGTGCAACTCACTCATATACTATGTACTACACTATGCGTTTCTTATATTCTAAGTTTTTCAGTGCAACTCACTCATATACTATGTACTACACTGTGCGTTTCTTATATTCTAAGTTTTTCAGTGCAACTCACTCATATACTATGTACTACACTGTGCGTTTCTTATATTCTAAGTTTTTCAGTGCAACTCACTCATATACGATGTACTACACTGTGCGTTTCTTATATTCTAAGTTTTTCAGTGCAACTCACTCATATACTATGTACTACACTGTGCATTTCGTGTAATGCTGGTTTTTCTGTAAATTCTAAGTTTTTCAGTGCAACTCACTCATATACTATGTACTACACTGTGCGTTTCTTATATTCTAAGTTTTTCAGTGCAACTCACTCATATACTATGTACTACACTGTGCGTTTCTTATATTCTAAGTTTTTCAGTGCAACTCACTCATATACTATGTACTACAATGTGCGTTTCTTATATTCTAAGTTTTTCAGTGCAACTCACTCATATACTATGTACTACACTGTGCGTTTCTTATATTCTAAGTTTTTCAGTGCAACTCACTCATATACTATGTACTACACTGTGCGTTTCTTATATTCTAAGTTTTTCAGTGCAACTCACTCATATACTATGTACTACACTGTGCGTTTCTTATATTCTAAGTTTTTCAGTGCAACTCACTCATATACTATGTACTACACTGTGCTTTTCTTATATTCTAAGTTTTTCAGTGCAACTCACTCATATACTATGTACTACACTGTGCGTTTCTTATATTCTAAGTTTTTCAGTGCAACTCACTCATATACTATGTACTACACTGTGCGTTTCTTATATTCTAAGTTTTTCAGTGCAACTCACTCATATACTATGTACTATACTGTGCGTTTCTTATATTCTTAGTTTTTCAGTGCAACTCACTCATATACTATGTACTACACTGTGCGTTTCTTATATTCTAAATTTTTCAGTGCAACTCACTCATATACTATGTACTACAATGTGCGTTTCTTATATTCTAAGTTTTTCAGTGCAACTCACTCATATACTATGTACTACAATGTGCGTTTCTTATATTCTAAGTTTTTCAGTGCAACTCACTCATATACTATGTACTACACTGTGCATTTCGTGTAATGCTGGTTTTTCTGTAAATTATAAGTTTTTCAGTGCAACTCACTCATATACTATGTACTACACTGTGCGTTTCTTATATTCTAAGTTTTTCAGTGCAACTCACTCATATACTATGTACTACACTGTGCGTTTCTTATATTCTAAGTTTTTCAGTGCAACTCACTCATATACTATGTACTACACTGTGCGTTTCTTATATTCTAAGTTTTTCAGTGCAACTCACTCATATACTATGTACTACACTGTGCGTTTCTTATATTCTAAGTTTTTCAGTGCAACTCACTCATATACTATGTACTACACTGTGCGTTTCTTATATTCTAAGTTTTTCAGTGCAACTCACTCATATACTATGTACTACACTGTGCGTTTCTTATATTCTAAGTTTTTCAGTGCAACTCACTCATATACTATGTACTACACTGTGCGTTTCTTATATTCTAAGTTTTTCAGTGCAACTCACTCATATACTATGTACTACACTGTGCGTTTCTTATATTCTAAGTTTTTCAGTGCAACTCACTCATATACTATGTACTACACTGTGCGTTTCTTATATTCTAAGTTTTTCAGTGCAACTCACTCATATACTATGTACTACACTGTGCGTTTCTTATATTCTAAGTTTTTCAGTGCAACTCACTCACATACTATGTACTACACTGTGTGTTTCTTATATTCTTAGTTTTTCAGTGCAACTCACTCATATACTATGTACTACACTGTGCGTTTCTTATATTCTAAGTTTTTCAGTGCAACTCACTCATATACTATGTACTACAATGTGCGTTTCTTATATTCTAAGTTTTTCAGTGCAACTCACTCATATACTATGTACTACACTGTGCGTTTCTTATATTCTAAGTTTTTCAGTGCAACTCACTCATATACTATGTACTACACTGTGCGTTTCTTATATTCTAAGTTTTTCAGTGCAACTCACTCATATACTATGTACTACACTGTGCGTTTCTTATATTCTAAGTTTTTCAGTGCAACTCACTCATATACTATGTACTACACTGTGCGTTTCTTATATTCTAAGTTTTTCAGTGCAACTCACTCATATACTATGTACTACACTGTGCGTTTCTTATATTCTAAGTTTTTCAGTGCAACTCACTCACATACTATGTACTACACTGTGCGTTTCTTATATTCTTAGTTTTTCAGTGCAACTCACTCATATACTATGTACTACACTGTGCGTTTCTTATATTCTAAGTTTTTCAGTGCAACTCACTCATATACTATGTACTACAATGTGCGTTTCTTATATTCTAAGTTTTTCAGTGCAACTCACTCATATACTATGTACTACACTGAGCGTTTCTTATATTCTAAGTTTTTCAGTGCAACTCACTCATATACTATGTACTACACTGTGCGTTTCTTATATTCTAAGTTTTTCAGTGCAACTCACTCATATACTATGTACTACACTGTGCATTTCGTGTAATGCCGGTTTTTCAGTAAATTCTAAGTTTTTCAGTGCAACTCACTCATATACTATGTACTACACTATGCGTTTCTTATATTCTAAGTTTTTCAGTGCAACTCACTCATATACTATGTACTACACTGTGCGTTTCTTATATTCTAAGTTTTTCAGTGCAACTCACTCATATACTATGTACTACACTGTGCGTTTCTTATATTCTAAGTTTTTCAGTGCAACTCACTCATATACTATGTACTACACTGTGCGTTTCTTATATTCTAAGTTTTTCAGTGCAACTCACTCATATACTATGTACTACACTGTGCGTTTCTTATATTCTAAGTTTTTCAGTGCAACTCACTCATATACTATGTACTACACTGTGAGTTTCTTATATTCTTAGTTTTTCAGTGCAACTCATTCATATACTATGTACTACACTGTGCGTTTCTTATATTCTAAGTTTTTCAGTGCAACTCACTCATATACTATGTACTACACTGTGCGTTTCTTATATTCTAAGTTTTTCACTGCAACTCACTCATATACTATGTACTACACTGTGCGTTTCTTATATTCTAAGTTTTTCAGTGCAACTCACTCATATACTATGTACTACACTGTGCGTTTCTTATATTCTAAGTTTTTCAATGCAACTCACTCATATACTATGTACTACAATGTGCGTTTCTTATATTCTAAGTTTTTCAGTGCAACTCACTCATATACTATGTACTGCACTGTGCGTTTCTTATATTCTAAGTTTTTCAGTGCAACTCACTCATATACTATGTACTACACTGTGCGTTTCTTATATTCTAAGTTTTTCAGTGCAACTCACTCATATACTATGTACTACACTGTGCGTTTCTTATATTCTAATTTTTTCAGTGCACCTCACTAATATACTATGTACTACACTATTCGTTTCTTATATTCTAAGTTTTTCAGTGCAACTCACTCATATACTATGTACTACACTGTCCGTTTCTTATATTCTAAGTTTTTCAGTGCAACTCACTCATATACTATGTACTATACTGTGCGTTTCTTATATTCTTAGTTTTTCAGTGCAACTCACTCATATACTATGTACTACACTGTGCGTTTCTTATATTCTAAGTTTTTCAGTGCAACTCACTCATATACTATGTACTACACTGTGCGTTTCTTATATTCTAAGTTTTTCAGTGCAACTCACTCATATACTATGTACTACACTGTGCGTTTCTTATATTCTAAGTTTTTCAGTGCAACTCACTCATATACTATGTACTACACTGTGCGTTTCTTATACTCTAAGTTTTTCAGTGCAACTCACTCATATACTATGTATTACACTGTGCGTTTCTTATATTCTAAGTTTTTCAGTGCAACTCACTCATATACTATGTACTACACTGTGCATTTCGTGTAATGCCGGTTTTTCAGTAAATTCTAAGTTTTTCAGTACAACTCACTCATATACTATGTACTACAATGTGCGTTTCTTATATTCTAAGTTTTTCAGTGCAACTCACTCATATACTATGCACTACACTGTGCGTTTCTTATATTCTAAGTTTTTCAGTGCAACTCACTCATATACTATGTACTACACTGTGCATTTCGTGTAATGCCGGTTTTTCAGTAAATTCTAAGTTTTTCAGTGCAACTCACTCATATACTATGTACTACACTATGCGTTTCTTATATTCTAAGTTTTTCAGTGCAACTCACTCATATACTATGTACTACACTGTGCGTTTCTTATATTCTAAGTTTTTCAGTGCAACTCACTCATATACTATGTACTACACTGTGCGTTTCTTATATTCTAAGTTTTTCAGTGCAACTCACTCATATACTATGTACTACACTGTGCGTTTCTTATATTCTAAGTTTTTCAGTGCAACTCACTCATATACTATGTACTACACTGTGCGTTTCTTATATTCTTAGTTTTTCAGTGCAACTCATTCATATACTATGTACTACACTGTGCGTTTCTTATATTCTAAGTTTTTCAGTGCAACTCACTCATATACTATGTACTACACTGTGCGTTTCTTATATTCTAAGTTTTTCACTGCAACTCACTCATATACTATGTACTACACTGTGCGTTTCTTATATTCTAAGTTTTTCAGTGCAACTCACTCATATACTATGTACTACACTGTGCGTTTCTTATATTCTAAGTTTTTCAATGCAACTCACTCATATACTATGTACTACAATGTGCGTTTCTTATATTCTAAGTTTTTCAGTGCAACTCACTCATATACTATGTACTGCACTGTGCGTTTCTTATATTCTAAGTTTTTCAGTGCAACTCACTCATATACTATGTACTACACTGTGCGTTTCTTATATTCTAAGTTTTTCAGTGCAACTCACTCATATACTATGTACTACACTGTGCGTTTCTTATATTCTAATTTTTTCAGTGCACCTCACTAATATACTATGTACTACACTATTCGTTTCTTATATTCTAAGTTTTTCAGTGCAACTCACTCATATACTATGTACTACACTGTCCGTTTCTTATATTCTAAGTTTTTCAGTGCAACTCACTCATATACTATGTACTATACTGTGCGTTTCTTATATTCTTAGTTTTTCAGTGCAACTCACTCATATACTATGTACTACACTGTGCGTTTCTTATATTCTAAGTTTTTCAGTGCAACTCACTCATATACTATGTACTACACTGTGCGTTTCTTATATTCTAAGTTTTTCAGTGCAACTCACTCATATACTATGTACTACACTGTGCGTTTCTTATATTCTAAGTTTTTCAGTGCAACTCACTCATATACTATGTACTACACTGTGCGTTTCTTATACTCTAAGTTTTTCAGTGCAACTCACTCATATACTATGTATTACACTGTGCGTTTCTTATATTCTAAGTTTTTCAGTGCAACTCACTCATATACTATGTACTACACTGTGCATTTCGTGTAATGCCGGTTTTTCAGTAAATTCTAAGTTTTTCAGTACAACTCACTCATATACTATGTACTACAATGTGCGTTTCTTATATTCTAAGTTTTTCAGTGCAACTCACTCATATACTATGTACTACACTGTGCGTTTCTTATATTCTAAGTTTTTCAGTGCAACTCACTCATATACTATGTACTACACTGTGCGTTTCTTATATTCTAAGTTTTTCAGTGCAACTCACTCATATACTACGTACTACACTGTGCGCTTCTTATACTCTAAGTTTTTCAGTGCAACTCACTCATATACTATGTATTACACTGTGCGTTTCTTATATTCTAAGTTTTTCAGGGCAACTCACTCATATACTATGTACTACACTGTGCATTTCGTGTAATGCCGGTTTTTCAGTAAATTCTAAGTTTTTCAGTGCAACTCACTCATATACTATGTACTACACTATGCGTTTCTTATATTCTAAGTTTTTCAGTGCAACTCACTCATATACTATGTACTACACTGTGCGTTTCTTATATTCTAAGTTTTTCAGTGCAACTCACTCATATACTATGTACTACACTGTGCGTTTCTTATATTCTAAGTTTTTCAGTGCAACTCACTCATATACTATGTACTACACTGTGCGTTTCTTATATTCTAAGTTTTTCAGTGCAACTCACTCATATACGATGTACTACACTGTGCGTTTCTTATATTCTAAGTTTTTCAGTGCAACTCACTCATATACTATGTACTACACTGTGCATTTCGTGTAATGCTGGTTTTTCTGTAAATTCTAAGTTTTTCAGTGCAACTCACTCATATACTATGTACTACACTGTGCGTTTCTTATATTCTAAGTTTTTCAGTGCAACTCACTCATATACTATGTACTACACTGTGCGTTTCTTATATTCTAAGTTTTTCAGTGCAACTCACTCATATACTATGTACTACAATGTGCGTTTCTTATATTCTAAGTTTTTCAGTGCAACTCACTCATATACTATGTACTACACTGTGCGTTTCTTATATTCTAAGTTTTTCAGTGCAACTCACTCATATACTATGTACTACACTGTGCGTTTCTTATATTCTAAGTTTTTCAGTGCAAGTCACTCATATACTATGTACTACACTGTGCGTTTCTTATATTCTAAGTTTTTCAGTGCAACTCACTCATATACTATGTACTACACTGTGCTTTTCTTATATTCTAAGTTTTTCAGTGCAACTCACTCATATACTATGTACTACACTGTGCGTTTCTTATATTCTAAGTTTTTCAGTGCAACTCACTCATATACTATGTACTACACTGTGCGTTTCTTATATTCTAAGTTTTTCAGTGCAACTCACTCATATACTATGTACTATACTGTGCGTTTCTTATATTCTTAGTTTTTCAGTGCAACTCACTCATATACTATGTACTACACTGTGCGTTTCTTATATTCTAAGTTTTTCAGTGCAACTCACTCATATACTATGTACTACAATGTGCGTTTCTTATATTCTAAGTTTTTCAGTGCAACTCACTCATATACTATGTACTGCACGGTGCGTTTCTTATATTCTAAGTTTTTCAGTGCAACTCACTCATATACTATGTACTACACTGTGCGTTTCTTATATTCTAAGTTTTTCAGTGCAACTCACTCATATACTATGTACTACACTGTGCGTTTCTTATATTCTAAGTTTTTCAGTGCACCTCACTCATATACTATGTACTACACTGTTCGTTTCTTATATTCTAAGTTTTTCAGTGCAACTCACTCATATACTATGTACTACACTGTGCATTTCGTGTAATGCTGGTTTTTCAGTAAATACTAAGTTTTTCAGTGCAACTCACTCATATACTATGTACTACACTGTGCGTTTCTTATATTCTAAGTTTTTCAGTGCAACTAACTCATATACTATGTACTACACTGTGCGTTTCTTATATTCTAAGTTTTTCAGTGCAACTCACTCATATACTATATACTACACTGTGCGTTTCTTATATTCTAAGTTTTTCAGTGCAACTCACTCATATACTATGTACTACACTGTGTGTTTCTTATATTCTAAGTTTTTCAGTGCAACTCACTCATATACTATGTACTACACTGTGCGTTTCTTATATTCTAAGTTTTTCAGTGCAACTCACTCATATACTATGTACTACACTGTGCGTTTCTTATATTCTAAGTTTTTCAGTGCAACTCACTCATATACTATGTACTACCCTGTGCATTTCGTGTAATGCGGGTTTTTCAGTAAATTCTAAGTTTTTCAGTGCAACTCACTCATATACTATGTACTACACTGTGCGTTTCTTATATTCTAAGTTTTTCAGTGCAACTCACTCATATAATATGTACTACACTGTGCGTTTCTTATATTCTAAGTTTTTCAGTGCAACTCACTCATATACTATGTACTACACTGTGCATTTCGTGTAATGCGGGTTTTTCAGTAAATTCTAAGTTTTTCAGTGCAACTCACTCATATACTATGTACTACACTGTGCGTTTCTTATATTCTAAGTTTTTCAGTGCAACTCACTCATATACTATGTACTACACTGTGCATTTCGTGTAATGCTGGTTTTTCAGTAAATACTAAGTTTTTTAGTGCAACTCACTCATATACTATGTACTACACTGTGTGTTTCTTATATTCTAAGTTTTTCAGAGCAACTCACTCATATACTATGTACTACACTGTGCGTTTCTTATATTCTAAGTTTTTCAGTGCAACTCACTCATATACTATGTACTACACTGTGCGTTTCTTATATTCTAAGTTTTTCAGTGCAACTCACTCATATACTATGTACTACACTGTGCGTTTCTTATATTCTAAGTTTTTCAGTGCAACTCACTCATATACTATGTACTACACTGTGCGTTTCTTATATTCTAAGTTTTTCAGTGCAACTCACTCATATACTATGTACTACACTGTGCATTTCGTGTAATGCTGGTTTTTCAGTAAATACTAAGTTTTTCAGTGCAACTCACTCATATACTATGTACTACACTGTGCGTTTCTTATATTCTAAGTTTTTCAGTGCAACTCACTCATATACTATGTACTACACTGTGCGTTTCTTATATTCTAAGTTTTTCAGTGCAACTCACTCATATAATATGTACTACACTGTGCATTTCGTGTAATGCTGGTTTTTCAGTAAATACTAAGATTTTCATGCAACTCACTCATATACTATGTACTACACTGTGCGTTTCTTATATGCTAAGTTTTTCAGTGCAACTCACTCATATACTATGTACTACACTGTGCGTTTCTTATATTCTAAGTTTTTCAGTGCAACTCACTCATATACTATGTACTACACTGTGCATTTCGTGTAATGCTGGTTTTTCAGTAAATACTAAGTTTTTCAGTGCAACTCACTCATATACTATGTACTACACTGTGCGTTTCTTATATTCTAAGTTTTTCAGTGCAACTAACTCATATACTATGTACTACACTGTGCGTTTCTTATATTCTAAGTTTTTCAGTGCAACTCACTCATATACTATATACTACACTGTGCGTTTCTTAATTCTAAGTTTTTCAGTGCAACTCACTCATATACTATGTACTACACTGTGTGTTTCTTATATTCTAAGTTTTTCAGTGCAACTCACTCATATACTATGTACTACACTGTGCGTTTCTTATATTCTAAGTTTTTCAGTGCAACTCACTCATATACTATGTACTACACTGTGCGTTTCTTATATTCTAAGTTTTTCAGTGCAACTCACTCATATACTATGTACTACACTGTGCATTTCGTGTAATGCGGGTTTTTCAGTAAATTCTAAGTTTTCCAGTGCAACTCACTCATATACTATGTACTACACTGTGCGTTTCTTATATTCTAAGTTTTTCAGTGCAACTCACTCATATACTATGTACTACACTGTGCGTTTCTTATATTCTAAGTTTTTCAGTGCAACTCACTCATATACTATGTACTACCCTGTGCATTTCGTGTAATGCGGGTTTTTCAGTAAATTCTAAGTTTTTCAGTGCAACTCACTCATATACTATGTACTACACTGTGCGTTTCTTATATTCTAAGTTTTTCAGTGCAACTCACTCATATAATATGTACTACACTGTGCGTTTCTTATATTCTAAGTTTTTCAGTGCAACTCACTCATATACTATGTACTACACTGTGCATTTCGTGTAATGCGGGTTTTTCAGTAAATTCTAAGTTTTTCAGTGCAACTCACTCATATACTATGTACTACACTGTGCGTTTCTTATATTCTAAGTTTTTCAGTGCAACTCACTCATATACTATGTACTACACTGTGCATTTCGTGTAATGCTGGTTTTTCAGTAAATACTAAGTTTTTTAGTGCAACTCACTCATATACTATGTACTACACTGTGTGTTTCTTATATTCTAAGTTTTTCAGAGCAACTCACTCATATACTATGTACTACACTGTGCGTTTCTTATATTCTAAGTTTTTCAGTGCAACTCACTCATATACTATGTACTACACTGTGCGTTTCTTATATTCTAAGTTTTTCAGTGCAACTCACTCATATACTATGTACTACACTGTGCGTTTCTTATATTCTAAGTTTTTCAGTGCAACTCACTCATATACTATGTACTACACTGTGCGTTTCTTATATTCTAAGTTTTTCAGTGCAACTCACTCATATACTATGTACTACACTGTGCATTTCGTGTAATGCTGGTTTTTCAGTAAATACTAAGTTTTTCAGTGCAACTCACTCATATACTATGTACTACACTGTGCGTTTCTTATATTCTAAGTTTTTCAGTGCAACTCACTCATATACTATGTACTACACTGTGCGTTTCTTATATTCTAAGTTTTTCAGTGCAACTCACTCATATACAATGTACTACACTGTGCATTTCGTGTAATGCTGGTTTTTCAGTAAATACTAAGTTTTTCAGTGCAACTCACTCATATACTATGTACTACACTGTGCGTTTCTTAAATTCTAAGTTTTTCAGTGCAACTCACAAATATACTATGTACTACACTGTGCGTTTCTTATATTCTAAGTTTTTCAGTGCAACTCACTCATATACTATGTACTACACTGTGCGTTTCTTATATTCTAAGTTTTTCAGTGCAACTCACTCATATACTATGTACTACACTGTGCATTTCGTGTAATGCGGGTTTTTCAGTAAATTCTAAGTTTTCCAGTGCAACTCACTCATATACTATGTACTACACTGTGCGTTTCTTAAATTCTAAGTTTTTCAGTGCAACTCACTCATATACTATGTACTACACTGTGCGTTTCTTAAATTCTAAGTTTTTCAGTGCAACTCACTCATATACTATGTACTACACTGTGCGTTTCTTATATTCTAAGTTTTTCAGTGCAACTCACTCATATACTATGTACTACACTGTGCATTTTTATATTCTAAGTTTTTCAGTGCAACTCACTCATATACTATGTACTACACTGTGCGTTTCTTATATTCTAAGTTTTTCAGTGCAACTCACTCATATACTATGTACTACACTGTGCGTTTCTTATATTCTAAGTTTTTCCGTGCAACTCACTCATATACTATGTACTACACTGTGCATTTCGTGTAATGCGGGTTTTTCAGGAAATTCTAAGTTTTTCAGTGCAACTCACTCATATACTATGTACTACACTGTGCGTTTCTTATATTCTAAGTTTTTCAGTGCAACTCACTCATATACTATGTACTACAATGTGCATTTCGTGTAATGCTGGTTTTTCAGTAAATACTAAGTTTCTCAGTGCAACTCACTCATATACTATGTACTACACTGTGCGTTTCTTATATTCTAAGTTTTTCAGTGCAACTCACTCATATACTATGTACTACACTGTGCGTTTCTTATATTCTAAGTTTTTCAGTGCAACTCACTCATATACTATGTACTACACTGTGCGTTTCTTATATTCTAAGTTTTTCAGTGCAACTCACTCATATACTATGTACTACACTGTGCGTTTCTTAAATTCTAAGTTTTTCAGTGCAACTCACTCATATACTATGTACTACACTGTGCGTTTCTTATATTCTAAGTTTTTCAGTGCAACTCACTCATATACTATGTACTACACTGTGCGTTTCTTATATTCTAAGTTTTTCAGTGCAACTCACTCATATACTATGTACTACACTGTGCGTTTCTTATATTCTAAGTTTTTCAGTGCAACTCACTCATATACTATGTACTACACAGTGCGTTTCTTATATTCTAAGTTTTTCAGTGCAACTCATATACTATGTACTACACTGTGCATTTCGTGTAATGCTGGTTTTTCAGTAAATACTAAGTTTTTCAGTGCAACTCACTCATATACTATGTACTACACTGTGCGTTTCTTATATTCTAAGTTTTTCAGTGCAACTCACTCATATACTATGTACTACACTGTGCGTTTCTTATATTCTAAGTTTTACAGTGCAACTCACTCATATACTATGTACTACACTGTGCATTTCGTGTAATGCGGGTTTTTCAGTAAATTATATGTTTTTCAGTGCAACTCACTCATATACTATGTACTACACTGTGCGTTTCTTAAATTCTAAGTTTTTCAGTGCAACTCACTCATATACTATGTACTACACTGTGCGTTTCTTATATTCTAAGTTTTTCAGTGCAACTCACTCATATACTATGTACTACACTGTGCGTTTATAATATTCTAAGTTTTTCAGTGCAACTCACTCATATACTATGTACTACACTGTGCGTTTCTTATATTCTAAGTTTTTCAGTGCAACTCACTCATATACTATGTACTACACTGTGCATTTCTTGTAATGCGGGTTTTTCAGTAAATTCTAAGTTTTTCAGTGCAACTCACTCATATACTATGTACTACACTATGCGTTTCTTATATTCTAAGTTTTTCAGTGCAACTCACTCATATACTGTGCGTTTCTTATATTCTAAGTTTATCAGTGCAACTCACTCATATACTATGTACTACACTGTGCGTTTCTTATATTCTAAGTTTTTCAGTGCAACTCACTCATATACTATGTACTACACTGTGTGTTTCTTATATTCTAAGTTTTTCAGTGCAACTCACTCATATACTATGTACTACACTGTGCGTTTCTTATATTCTAAGTTTTTCAGTGCAACTCACTCATATACTATGTACTACACTGTGCGTTTCTTATATTCTAAGTTTTTCAGTGCAACTCACTCATATACTATGTACTACACTGTGCGTTTCTTATATTCTAAGTTTTTCAGTGCAACTCACTCATATACTATGTACTACACTGTGCGTTTCTTATATTCTAAGTTTTTCAGTGCAACTCACTCATATACTATGTACTACACTGTGCATTTCGTGTAATGCGTGTTTTTCAGTAAATTCTAAGTTTTCCAGTGCAACTCACTCATATACTATGTACTACACTGTGCGTTTCTTAAATTCTAAGTTTTTCAGTGCAACTCACTCATATACTATGTACTACACTGTGCGTTTCTTATATTCTAAGTTTTTCAGTGCAACTCACTCATATACTATGTACTACACTGTGCGTTTCTTATATTCTAAGTTTTTCAGTGCAACTCACTCATATACTATGTACTACACTGTGCATTTCGTGTAATGCTGGTTTTTCAGTAAATACTAAGTTTTTCAGTGCAACTCACTCATATACTATGTACTACACTGTGCGTTTCTTATATTCTAAGTTTTTCAGTGCAACTCACTCATATACTATGTACTACACTGTGCGTTTCTTATATTCTAAGTTTTTCAGTGCAACTCACTCATATACTATGTACTACACTGTGCATTTCGTGTAATGCTGGTTTTTCAGTAAATACTAAGTTTTTCAGTGCAACTCACTCATATACTATGTACTACACTGTGCGTTTCTTAAATTCTAAGTTTTTCAGTGCAACTCACTCATATACTATGTACTACACTGTGCGTTTCTTATATTCTAAGTTTTTCAGTGCAACTCACTCATATACTATGTACTACACTGTGCGTTTCTTATATTCTAAGTTTTTCAGTGCAACTCACTCATATACTATGTACTACACTGTGCATTTCGTGTAATGCGGGTTTTTCAGTAAATTCTAAGTTTTCCAGTGCAACTCACTCATATACTATGTACTACACTGTGCGTTTCTTAAATTCTAAGTTTTTCAGTGCAACTCACTCATATACTATGTACTACACTGTGCGTTTCTTAAATTCTAAGTTTTTCAGTGCAACTCACTCATATACTATGTACTACACTGTGCGTTTCTTATATTCTAAGTTTTTCAGTGCAACTCACTCATATACTATGTACTACACTGTGCATTTTTATATTCTAAGTTTTTCAGTGCAACTCACTCATATACTATGTACTACACTGTGCGTTTCTTATATTCTAAGTTTTTCAGTGCAACTCACTCATATACTATGTACTACACTGTGCGTTTCTTATATTCTAAGTTTTTCAGTGCAACTCACTCATATACTATGTACTACACTGTGCGTTTCTTATATTCTAAGTTTTACAGTGCAACTCACTCATATACTATGTACTACACTGTGCATTTCGTGTAATGCGGGTTTTTCAGTAAATTATATGTTTTTCAGTGCAACTCACTCATATACTATGTACTACACTGTGCGTTTCTTAAATTCTAAGTTTTTCAGTGCAACTCACTCATATACTATGTACTACACTGTGCGTTTCTTATATTCTAAGTTTTTCAGTGCAACTCACTCATATACTATGTACTACACTGTGCGTTTATAATATTCTAAGTTTTTCAGTGCAACTCACTCATATACTATGTACTACACTGTGCGTTTCTTATATTCTAAGTTTTTCAGTGCAACTCACTCATATACTATGTACTACACTGTGCATTTCTTGTAATGCGGGTTTTTCAGTAAATTCTAAGTTTTTCAGTGCAACTCACTCATATACTATGTACTACACTATGCGTTTCTTATATTCTAAGTTTTTCAGTGCAACTCACTCATATACTGTGCGTTTCTTATATTCTAAGTTTATCAGTGCAACTCACTCATATACTATGTACTACACTGTGCGTTTCTTATATTCTAAGTTTTTCAGTGCAACTCACTCATATACTATGTACTACACTGTGTGTTTCTTATATTCTAAGTTTTTCAGTGCAACTCACTCATATACTATGTACTACACTGTGCGTTTCTTATATTCTAAGTTTTTCAGTGCAACTCACTCATATACTATGTACTACACTGTGCGTTTCTTATATTCTAAGTTTTTCAGTGCAACTCACTCATATACTATGTACTACACTGTGCGTTTCTTATATTCTAAGTTTTTCAGTGCAACTCACTCATATACTATGTACTACACTGTGCGTTTCTTATATTCTAAGTTTTTCAGTGCAACTCACTCATATACTATGTACTACACTGTGCATTTCGTGTAATGCGTGTTTTTCAGTAAATTCTAAGTTTTCCAGTGCAACTCACTCATATACTATGTACTACACTGTGCGTTTCTTAAATTCTAAGTTTTTCAGTGCAACTCACTCATATACTATGTACTACACTGTGCGTTTCTTAAATTCTAAGTTTTTCAGTGCAACTCACTCATATACTATGTACTACACTGTGCGTTTCTTATATTCTAAGTTTTTCAGTGCAACTCACTCATATACTATGTACTACACTGTGCGTTTCTTATATTCTAAGTTTTTCAGTGCAACTCACTCATATACTATGTACTACACTGTGCGTTTCTTATATTCTAAGTTTTTCAGTGCAACTCACTCATATACTATGTACTACACTGTGCGTTTCTTATATTCTAAGTTTTTCAGTGCAACTCACTCATATACTATGTAGTACACTGTGCATTTCGTGTAATGCGGGTTTTTCAGTAAATTCTAAGTTTTTCAGTGCAACTCACTCATATACTATGTACTACACTGTGCGTTTCTTATATTCTAAGTTTTTCAGTGCAACTCACTCATATACAATGTACTACACTGTGCATTTCGTGTAATGCTGGTTTTTCAGTAAATACTAAGTTTTTCAGTGCAACTCACTCATATACTATGTACTACACTGTGCGTTTCTTATATTCTAAGTTTTTCAGTGCAACTCACTCATATACTATGTACTACACTGTGCGTTTCTTATATTCTAAGTTTTTCAGTGCAACTCACTCATATACTATGTACTACACTGTGCGTTTCTTATATTCTAAGTTTTTCAGTGCAACTCACTCATATACTATGTACTACACTGTGCGTTTCTTAAATTCTAAGTTTTTCAGTGCAACTCACTCATATACTATGTACTACACTGTGCGTTTCTTATATTCTAAGTTTTTCAGTGCAACTCACTCATATACTATGTACTACACTGTGCGTTTCTTATATTCTAAGTTTTCCAGTGCAACTCACTCATATACTATGTACTACACTGTGCGTTTCTTAAATTCTAAGTTTTTCAGTGCAATTCACTCATATACTATGTACTACACTGTGCGTTTCTTAAATTCTAAGTTTTTCAGTGCAACTCACTCATATACTATGTACTACACTGTGCGTTTTTTATATTCTAAGTTTTTCAGTGCAACTCACTCATATACTATGTACTACACTGTGCATTTCTTATATTCTAAGTTTTTCAGTGCAACTCACTCATATACTATGTACTACACTGTGCGTTTCTTATATTCTAAGTTTTTCAGTGCAACTCACTCATATACTATGTACTACACTGTGCGTTTCTTATATTCTAAGTTTTTCAGTGCAACTCACTCATATACTATGTACTACACTGTGCATTTCGTGTAATGCGGGTTTTTCAGTAAATTCTAAGTTTTTCAGTGCAACTCACTCATATACTATGTACTACACTGTGCGTTTCTTATATTCTAAGTTTTTCAGTGCAACTCACTCATATACTATGTACTACACTGTGCATTTCGTGTAATGCTGGTTTTTCAGTAAATACTAAGTTTTTCAGTGCAACTCACTCATATACTATGTACTACCCTGTGCGTTTCTTATATTCTAAGTTTTTCAGTGCAACTCACTCATATACTATGTACTACACTGTGCGTTTCTTATATTCTAAGTTTTTCAGTGCAACTCACTCATATACTATGTACTACACTGTGCGTTTCTTATATTCTAAGTTTTTCAGTGCAACTCACTCATATACTATGTACTACACTGTGCGTTTCTTAAATTCTAAGTTTTTCAGTGCAACTCACTCATATACTATGTACTACACTGTGCGTTTCTTATATTCTAAGTTTTTCAGTGCAACTAACTCATATACTATGTACTACACTGTGCGTTTCTTATATTCTAAGTTTTTCAGTGCAACTCACTCATATATATGTACTACACTGTGCGTTTCTTATATTCTAAGTTTTTCAGTGCAACTCACTCATATACTATGTACTACACTGTGCGTTTCTTATATTCTAAGTTTTTCAGTGCAACTCATATACTATGTACTACACTGTGCATTTCGTGTAATGCTGGTTTTTCAGTAAATACTAAGTTTTTCAGTGCAACTCACTCATATACTATGTACTACACTGTGCGTTTCTTATATTCTAAGTTTTTCAGTGCAACTCACTCATATACTATGTACTACACTGTGCATTTCGTGTAATGCGGGTTTTTCAGTAAATTCTAAGTTTTTCAGTGCAACTCACTCATATACTATGTACTACACTATGCGTTTCTTATATTCTAAGTTTTTCAGTGCAACTCACTCATATACTATATACTACACTGTGCGTTTCTTATATTCTAAGTTTTTCAGTGCAACTCACTCATATACTATGTACTACACTGTGCATTTCGTGTAATGCGGGTTTTTCAGTAAATTCTAAGTTTTTCAGTGCAACTCACTCATATACTATGTACTACACTGTGCGTTTCTTATATTCTAAGTTTTTCAGTGCAACTCACTCATATACAATGTACTACACTGTGCATTTCGTGTAATGCTGGTTTTTCAGTAAATACTAAGTTTTTCAGTGCAACTCACTCATATACTATGTACTACACTGTGCGTTTCTTATATTCTAAGTTTTTCAGTGCAACTCACTCATATACTATGTACTACACTGTGCGTTTCTTATATTCTAAGTTTTTCAGTGCAACTCACTCATATACTATGTACTACACTGTGCGTTTCTTAAATTCTAAGTTTTTCAGTGCAACTCACTCATATACTATGTACTACACTGTGCGTTTCTTATATTCTAAGTTTTTCAGTGCAACTCACTCATATACTATGTACTACACTGTGCGTTTCTTATATTCTAAGTTTTCCAGTGCAACTCACTCATATACTATGTACTACACTGTGCGTTTCTTAAATTCTAAGTTTTTCAGTGCAATTCACTCATATACTATGTACTACACTGTGCGTTTCTTAAATTCTAAGTTTTTCAGTGCAACTCACTCATATACTATGTACTACACTGTGCGTTTTTTATATTCTAAGTTTTTCAGTGCAACTCACTCATATACTATGTACTACACTGTGCATTTCTTATATTCTAAGTTTTTCAGTGCAACTCACTCATATACTATGTACTACACTGTGCGTTTCTTATATTCTAAGTTTTTCAGTGCAACTCACTCATATACTATGTACTACACTGTGCGTTTCTTATATTCTAAGTTTTTCAGTGCAACTCACTCATATACTATGTACTACACTGTGCATTTCGTGTAATGCGGGTTTTTCAGTGAATTCTAAGTTTTTCAGTGCAACTCACTCATATACTATGTACTACACTGTGCGTTTCTTATATTCTAAGTTTTTCAGTGCAACTCACTCATATACTATGTACTACACTGTGCATTTCGTGTAATGCTGGTTTTTCAGTAAATACTAAGTTTTTCAGTGCAACTCACTCATATACTATGTACTACCCTGTGCGTTTCTTATATTCTAAGTTTTTCAGTGCAACTCACTCATATACTATGTACTACACTGTGCGTTTCTTATATTCTAAGTTTTTCAGTGCAACTCACTCATATACTATGTACTACACTGTGCGTTTCTTATATTCTAAGTTTTTCAGTGCAACTCACTCATATACTATGTACTACACTGTGCGTTTCTTATATTCTAAGTTTTCCAGTGCAACTCACTCATATACTATGTACTACACTGTGCGTTTCTTAAATTCTAAGTTTTTCAGTGCAATTCACTCATATACTATGTACTACACTGTGCGTTTCTTAAATTCTAAGTTTTTCAGTGCAACTCACTCATATACTATGTACTACACTGTGCGTTTTTTATATTCTAAGTTTTTCAGTGCAACTCACTCATATACTATGTACTACACTGTGCATTTCTTATATTCTAAGTTTTTCAGTGCAACTCACTCATATACTATGTACTACACTGTGCGTTTCTTATATTCTAAGTTTTTCAGTGCAACTCACTCATATACTATGTACTACACTGTGCGTTTCTTATATTCTAAGTTTTTCAGTGCAACTCACTCATATACTATGTACTACACTGTGCATTTCGTGTAATGCGGGTTTTTCAGTAAATTCTAAGTTTTTCAGTGCAACTCACTCATATACTATGTACTACACTGTGCGTTTCTTATATTCTAAGTTTTTCAGTGCAACTCACTCATATACTATGTACTACACTGTGCATTTCGTGTAATGCTGGTTTTTCAGTAAATACTAAGTTTTTCAGTGCAACTCACTCATATACTATGTACTACCCTGTGCGTTTCTTATATTCTAAGTTTTTCAGTGCAACTCACTCATATACTATGTACTACACTGTGCGTTTCTTATATTCTAAGTTTTTCAGTGCAACTCACTCATATACTATGTACTACACTGTGCGTTTCTTAAATTCTAAGTTTTTCAGTGCAACTCACTCATATACTATGTACTACACTGTGCGTTTCTTATATTCTAAGTTTTTCAGTGCAACTCACTCATATACTATGTACTACACTGTGCGTTTCTTATATTCTAAGTTTTTCAGTGCAACTCACTCATATATATGTACTACACTGTGCGTTTCTTATATTCTAAGTTTTTCAGTGCAACTCACTCATATACTATGTACTACACTGTGCGTTTCTTATATTCTAAGTTTTTCAGTGCAACTCATATACTATGTACTACACTGTGCATTTCGTGTAATGCTGGTTTTTCAGTAAATACTAAGTTTTTCAGTGCAACTCACTCATATACTATGTACTACACTGTGCGTTTCTTATATTCTAAGTTTTTCAGTGCAACTCACTCATATACTATGTACTACACTGTGCGTTTCTTATATTCTAAGTTTTACAGTGCAACTCACTCATATACTATGTACTACACTGTGCATTTCGTGTAATGCGGGTTTTTCAGTAAATTCTATGTTTTTCAGTGCAACTCACTCATATACTATGTACTACACTGTGCGTTTCTTAAATTCTAAGTTTTTCAGTGCAACTCACTCATATACTATGTACTACACTGTGCGTTTCTTATATTCTAAGTTTTTCAGTGCAACTCACTCATATACTATGTACTACACTGTGCGTTTCTTATATTCTAAGTTTTTCAGTGCAACTCACTCATATACTATGTACTACACTGTGCGTTTCTTATATTCTAAGTTTTTCAGTGCAACTCACTCATATACTATGTACTACACTGTGCGTTTCTTATATTCTAAGTTTTTCCGTGCAACTCATATACTATGTACTACACTGTGCATTTCGTGTAATGCTGGTTTTTCAGTAAATACTAAGTTTTTCAGTGCAACTCACTCATATACTATGTACTACACTGTGCGTTTCTTATATTCTAAGTTTTTCAGTGCAACTCACTCATATACTATGTACTACACTGTGCGTTTCTTATATTCTAAGTTTTACAGTGCAACTCACTCATATACTATGTACTACACTGTGCATTTCGTGTAATGCGGGTTTTTCAGTAAATTCTATGTTTTTCAGTGCAACTCACTCATATACTATGTACTACACTGTGCGTTTCTTATATTCTAAGTTTTTCAGTGCAACTCACTCATATACTATGTACTACACTGTGCGTTTCTTATATTCTAAGTTTTTCAGTGCAACTCACTCATATACTATGTACTACACTGTGCGTTTCTTATATTCTAAGTTTTTCAGTGCAACTCACTCATATACTATGTACTACACTGTGCATTTCGTGTAATGCGGGTTTTTCAGTAAATTCTAAGTTTTCCAGTGCAACTCACTCATATACTATGTACTACACTGTGCGTTTCTTAAATTCTAAGTTTTTCAGTGCAACTCACTCATATACTATGTACTACACTGTGCGTTTCTTAAATTCTAAGTTTTTCAGTGCAACTCACTCATATACTATGTACTACACTGTGCGTTTCTTATATTCTAAGTTTTTCAGTGCAACTCACTCATATACTATGTACTACACTGTGCATTTCTTATATTCTAAGTTTTTCAGTGCAACTCACTCATATACTATGTACTACACTGTGCGTTTCTTATATTCTAAGTTTTTCAGTGCAACTCACTCATATACTATGTACTACACTGTGCGTTTCTTATATTCTAAGTTTTTCAGTGCAACTCACTCATATACTATGTACTACACTGTGCATTTCGTGTAATGCGGGTTTTTCAGTAAATTCTAAGTTTTTCAGTGCAACTCACTCATATACTATGTACTACACTGTGCGTTTCTTATATTCTAAGTTTTTCAGTGCAACTCACTCATATACTATGTACTACACTGTGCATTTCGTGTAATGCTGGTTTTTCAGTAAATACTAAGTTTTTCAGTGCAACTCACTCATATACTATGTACTACACTGTGCGTTTCTTATATTCTAAGTTTTTCAGTGCAACTCACTCATATACTATGTACTACACTGTGCGTTTCTTATATTCTAAGTTTTTCAGTGAAACTCACTCATATACTATGTACTACACTGTGCGTTTCTTAAATTCTAAGTTTTTCAGTGCAACTCACTCATATACTATGTACTACACTGTGCGTTTCTTATATTCTAAGTTTTTCAGTGCAACTCACTCATATACTATGTACTACACTGTGCGTTTCTTATATTCTAAGTTTTTCAGTGCAACTCACTCATATACTATGTACTACACTGTGCGTTTCTTATATTCTAAGTTTTTCAGTGCAACTCACTCATATACTATGTACTACACTGTGCGTTTCTTATATTCTAAGTTTTTTCAGTGCAACTCATATACTATGTACTACACTGTGCATTTCGTGTAATGCTGGTTTTTCAGTAAATACTAAGTTTTTCAGTGCAACTCACTCATATACTATGTACTACACTGTGCGTTTCTTATATTCTAAGTTTTTCAGTGCAACTCACTCATATACTATGTACTACACTGTGCGTTTCTTATATTCTAAGTTTTACAGTGCAACTCACTCATATACTATGTACTACACTGTGCATTTCGTGTAATGCGGGTTTTTCAGTAAATTCTATGTTTTTCAGTGCAACTCACTCATATACTATGTACTACACTGTGCGTTTCTTAAATTCTAAGTTTTTCAGTGCAACTCACTCATATACTATGTACTACACTGTGCGTTTCTTATATTCTAAGTTTTTCAGTGCAACTCACTCATATACTATGTACTACACTGTGCGTTTATAATATTCTAAGTTTTTCAGTGCAACTCACTCATATACTATGTACTACACTGTGCGTTTCTTATATTCTAAGTTTTTCAGTGCAACTCACTCATATACTATGTACTACACTGTGCATTTCGTGTAATGCGGGTTTTTCAGTAAATTCTAAGTTTTTCAGTGCAACTCACTCATATACTATGTACTACACTGTGCATTTCGTGTAATGCTGGTTTTTCAGTAAATACTAAGTTTTTCAGTGCAACTCACTCATATACTATGTACTACACTGTGCGTTTCTTATATTCTAAGTTTTTCAGTGCAACTCACTCATATACTATGTACTACACTGTGCGTTTCTTATATTCTAAGTTTTTCAGTGCAATTCACTCATATACTATGTACTACACTGTGCGTTTCTTATATTCTAAGTTTTTCAGTGCAACTCACTCATATACTATGTACTACACTGTGCGTTTCTTAAATTCTAAGTTTTTCAGTGCAACTCACTCATATACTATGTACTACACTGTGCGTTTCTTATATTCTAAGTTTTTCAGTGCAACTCACTCATATACTATGTACTACACTGTGCGTTTCTTATATTCTAAGTTTTTCAGTGCAACTCACTCATATACTATGTACTACACTGTGCGTTTCTTATATTCTAAGTTTTTCAGTGCAACTCACTCATATACTATGTACTACACTGTGCGTTTCTTATATTCTAAGTTTTTCAGTGCAACTCATATACTATGTACTACACTGTGCATTTCGTGTAATGCTGGTTTTTCAGTAAATACTAAGTTTTTCAGTGCAACTCACTCATATACTATGTACTACACTGTGCGTTTCTTATATTCTAAGTTTTTCAGTGCAACTCACTCATATACTATGTACTACACTGTGCGTTTCTTATATTCTAAGTTTTACAGTGCAACTCACTCATATACTATGTACTACACTGTGCATTTCGTGTAATGCGGGTTTTTCAGTAAATTCTATGTTTTTCAGTGCAACTCACTCATATACTATGTACTACACTGTGCGTTTCTTAAATTCTAAGTTTTTCAGTGCAACTCACTCATATACTATGTACTACACTGTGCGTTTCTTATATTCTAAGTTTTTCAGTGCAACTCACTCATATACTATGTACTACACTGTGCGTTTATAATATTCTAAGTTTTTCAGTGCAACTCACTCATATACTATGTACTACACTGTGCGTTTCTTATATTCTAAGTTTTACAGTGCAACTCACTCATATACTATGTACTACACTGTGCATTTCGTGTAATGCGGGTTTTTCAGTAAATTCTAAGTTTTTCAGTGCAACTCACTCATATACTATGTACTACACTATGCGTTTCTTATATTCTAAGTTTTTCAGTGCAACTCACTCATATACTGTGCGTTTCTTATATTCTAAGTTTATCAGTGCAACTCACTCATATACTATGTACTACACTGTGCGTTTCTTATATTCTAAGTTTTTCAGTGCAACTCACTCATATACTATGTACTACACTGTGTGTTTCTTATATTCTAAGTTTTTCAGTGCAACTCACTCATATACTATGTACTACACTGTGCGTTTCTTATATTCTAAGTTTTTCAGTGCAACTCACTCATATACTATGTACTACACTGTGCGTTTCTTATATTCTAAGTTTTTCAGTGCAACTCACTCATATACTATGTACTACACCGTGCGTTTCTTATATTCTAAGTTTTTCAGTGCAACTCACTCATATACTATGTACTACACTGTGCGTTTCTTATATTCTAAGTTTTTCAGTGCAACTCACTCATATACTATGTACTACACTGTGCGTTTCTTATATTCTAAGTTTTTCAGAGCAACTCACTCATATACTATGGACTACACTGTGCATTTCGTGTAATGCTGGATTTTCAGTAAATTCTAAGTTTTTCAGTGCAACTCACTCATATACTATGTACTACACTGTGCGTTTCTTATATTCTAAGTTTTTCAGTGCAACTCACTCATATACTATGTACTACACTGTGCGTTTCTTATATTCTAAGTTTTTCAGTGCAACTCACTCATATACTATGTACTACACTGTGCGTTTCTTAAATTCTAAGTTTTTCAGTGCAACTCACTCATATACTATGTACTACACTGTGCGTTTCTTATATTCTAAGTTTTTCAGTGCAACTAACTCATATACTATGTACTACACTGTGCGTTTCTTATATTCTAAGTTTTTCAGTGCAACTCACTCATATATATGTACTACACTGTGCGTTTCTTATATTCTAAGTTTTTCAGTGCAACTCACTCATATACTATGTACTACACTGTGCGTTTCTTATATTCTAAGTTTTTCAGTGCAACTCATATACTATGTACTACACTGTGCATTTCGTGTAATGCTGGTTTTTCAGTAAATAGTAAGTTTTTCAGTGCAACTCACTCATATACTATGTACTACACTGTGCGTTTCTTATATTCTAAGTTTTTCAGTGCAACTCACTCATATACTATGTACTACACTGTGCGTTTCTTATATTCTAAGTTTTACAGTGCAACTCACTCATATACTATGTACTACACTGTGCATTTCGTGTAATGCGGGTTTTTCAGTAAATTCTATGTTTTTCAGTGCAACTCACTCATATACTATGTACTACACTGTGCGTTTCTTAAATTCTAAGTTTTTCAGTGCAACTCACTCATATACTATGTACTACACTGTGCGTTTCTTATATTCTAAGTTTTTCAGTGCAACTCACTCATATACTATGTACTACACTGTGCGTTTATAATATTCTAAGTTTTTCAGTGCAACTCACTCATATACTATGTACTACACTGTGCGTTTCTTATATTCTAAGTTTTTCAGTGCAACTCACTCATATACTATGTACTACACTGTGCATTTCGTGTAATGCGGGTTTTTCAGTAAATTCTAAGTTTTTCAGTGCAACTCACTCATATACTATGTACTACACTATGCGTTTCTTATATTCTAAGTTTTTCAGTGCAACTCACTCATATACTATGTACTACACTGTGCGTTTCTTATATTCTAAGTTTATCAGTGCAACTCACTCATATACTATGTACTACACTGTGCGTTTCTTATATTCTAAGTTTTTCAGTGCAACTCACTCATATACTATGTACTACACTGTGCGTTTCTTATATTCTAAGTTTTTCAGTGCAACTCACTCATATACTATGTACTACACTGTGCATTTCGTGTAATGCGGGTTTTTCAGTAAATTCTATGTTTTTCAGTGCAACTCACTCATATACTATGTACTACACTGTGCGTTTCTTATATTCTAAGTTTTTCAGTGCAACTCACTCATATACTATGTACTACACTGTGCGTTTCTTATATTCTAAGTTTTTCAGTGCAACTCACTCATATACTATGTACTACACTGTGCGTTTCTTATATTCTAAGTTTTTCAGTGCAACTCACTCATATACTATGTACTACACTGTGCATTTCGTGTAATGCGGGTTTTTCAGTAAATTCTAAGTTTTCCAGTGCAACTCACTCATATACTATGTACTACACTGTGCGTTTCTTAAATTCTAAGTTTTTCAGTGCAACTCACTCATATACTATGTACTACACTGTGCGTTTCTTATATTCTAAGTTTTTCAGTGCAACTCACTCATATACTATGTACTACACTGTGCGTTTCTTATATTCTAAGTTTTTCAGTGCAACTCACTCATATACTATGTACTACACTGTGCATTTCTTATATTCTAAGTTTTTCAGTGCAACTCACTCATATACTATGTACTACACTGTGCGTTTCTTATATTCTAAGTTTTTCAGTGCAACTCACTCATATACTATGTACTACACTGTGCGTTTCTTATATTCTAAGTTTTTCAGTGCAACTCACTCATATACTATGTACTACACTGTGCATTTCGTGTAATGCGGGTTTTTCAGTAAATTCTAAGTTTTTCAGTGCAACTCACTCATATACTATGTACTACACTGTGCGTTTCTTATATTCTAAGTTTTTCAGTGCAACTCACTCATATACTATGTACTACACTGTGCATTTCGTGTAATGCTGGTTTTTCAGTAAATACTAAGTTTTTCAGTGCAACTCACTCATATACTATGTACTACACTGTGCGTTTCTTATATTCTAAGTTTTTCAGTGCAACTCACTCATATACTATGTACTACACTGTGCGTTTCTTATATTCTAAGTTTTTCAGTGCAACTCACTCATATACTATGTACTACACTGTGCGTTTCTTAAATTCTAAGTTTTTCAGTGCAACTCACTCATATACTATGTACTACACTGTGCGTTTCTTATATTCTAAGTTTTTCAGTGCAACTCACTCATATACTATGTACTACACTGTGCGTTTCTTATATTCTAAGTTTTTCAGTGCAACTCACTCATATACTATGTACTACACTGTGCGTTTCTTATATTCTAAGTTTTTCAGTGCAACTCACTCATATACTATGTACTACACTGTGCGTTTCTTATATTCTAAGTTTTTTCAGTGCAACTCATATACTATGTACTACACTGTGCATTTCGTGTAATGCTGGTTTTTCAGTAAATACTAAGTTTTTCAGTGCAACTCACTCATATACTATGTACTACACTGTGCGTTTCTTATATTCTAAGTTTTTCAGTGCAACTCACTCATATACTATGTACTACACTGTGCGTTTCTTATATTCTAAGTTTTACAGTGCAACTCACTCATATACTATGTACTACACTGTGCATTTCGTGTAATGCGGGTTTTTCAGTAAATTCTATGTTTTTCAGTGCAACTCACTCATATACTATGTACTACACTGTGCGTTTCTTAAATTCTAAGTTTTTCAGTGCAACTCACTCATATACTATGTACTACACTGTGCGTTTCTTATATTCTAAGTTTTTCAGTGCAACTCACTCATATACTATGTACTACACTGTGCGTTTATAATATTCTAAGTTTTTCAGTGCAACTCACTCATATACTATGTACTACACTGTGCGTTTCTTATATTCTAAGTTTTTCAGTGCAACTAACTCATATACTATGTACTACACTGTGCATTTCGTGTAATGCGGGTTTTTCAGTAAATTCTAAGTTTTTCAGTGCAACTCACTCATATACTATGTACTACACTATGCGTTTCTTATATTCTAAGTTTTTCAGTGCAACTCACTCATATACTGTGCGTTTCTTATATTCTAAGTTTTTCAGTGCAACTCACTCATATACTATGTACTACACTGTGCGTTTCTTATATTCTAAGTTTTTCAGTGCAACTCACTCATATACTATGTACTACACTGTGTGTTTCTTATATTCTAAGTTTTTCAGTGCAACTCACTCATATACTATGTACTACACTGTGCGTTTCTTATATTCTAAGTTTTTCAGTGCAACTCACTCATATACTATGTACTACACTGTGCGTTTCTTATATTCTAAGTTTTTCAGTGCAACTCACTCATATACTATGTACTACACTGTGCGTTTCTTATATTCTAAGTTTTTCAGTGCAACTCACTCATATACTATGTACTACACTGTGCATTTCGTGTAATGCGGGTTTTTCAGTAAATTCTAAGTTTTTCAGTGCAATTCACTCATATACTATGTACTACACTGTGCGTTTCTTATATTCTAAGTTTTTCAGTGCAACTCACTCATATACTATGTACTACACTGTGCATTTCGTGTAATGCTGGTTTTTCAGTAAATACTAAGTTTTTCAGTGCAACTCACTCATATACTATGTACTACACTGTGCGTTTCTTATATTCTAAGTTTTTCAGTGCAACTCACTCATATACTATGTACTACACTGTGCGTTTCTTATATTCTAAGTTTTTCAGTGCAATTCACTCATATACTATGTACTACACTGTGCGTTTCTTATATTCTAAGTTTTTCAGTGCAACTCACTCATATACTATGTACTACACTGTGCGTTTCTTAAATTCTAAGTTTTTCAGTGCAACTCACTCATATACTATGTACTACACTGTGCGTTTCTTATATTCTAAGTTTTTCAGTGCAACTCACTCATATACTATGTACTACACTGTGCGTTTCTTATATTCTAAGTTTTTCAGTGCAACTCACTCATATACTATGTACTACACTGTGCGTTTCTTATATTCTAAGTTTTTCAGTGCAACTCACTCATATACTATGTACTACACTGTGCGTTTCTTATATTCTAAGTTTTTCCGTGCAACTCATATACTATGTACTACACTGTGCATTTCGTGTAATGCTGGTTTTTCAGTAAATACTAAGTTTTTCAGTGCAACTCACTCATATACTATGTACTACACTGTGCGTTTCTTATATTCTAAGTTTTTCAGTGCAACTCACTCATATACTATGTACTACACTGTGCGTTTCTTATATTCTAAGTTTTACAGTGCAACTCACTCATATACTATGTACTACACTGTGCATTTCGTGTAATGCGGGTTTTTCAGTAAATTCTATGTTTTTCAGTGCAACTCACTCATATACTATGTACTACACTGTGCGTTTCTTAAATTCTAAGTTTTTCAGTGCAACTCACTCATATACTATGTACTACACTGTGCGTTTCTTATATTCTAAGTTTTTCAGTGCAACTCACTCATATACTATGTACTACACTGTGCGTTTCTTATATTCTAAGTTTTTCAGTGCAACTCACTCATATACTATGTACTACACTGTGCGTTTCTTATATTCTAAGTTTTTCAGTGCAATTCACTCATATACTATGTACTACACTGTGCGTTTCTTATATTCTAAGTTTTTCAGTGCAACTCACTCATATACTATGTACTACACTGTGCGTTTCTTAAATTCTAAGTTTTTCAGTGCAACTCACTCATATACTATGTACTACACTGTGCGTTTCTTATATTCTAAGTTTTTCAGTGCAACTCACTCATATACTATGTACTACACTGTGCGTTTCTTATATTCTAAGTTTTTCAGTGCAACTCACTCATATACTATGTACTACACTGTGCGTTTCTTATATTCTAAGTTTTTCAGTGCAACTCACTCATATACTATGTACTACACTGTGCGTTTCTTATATTCTAAGTTTTTCCGTGCAACTCATATACTATGTACTACACTGTGCATTTCGTGTAATGCTTGTTTTTCAGTAAATACTAAGTTTTTCAGTGCAACTCACTCATATACTATGTACTACACTGTGCGTTTCTTATATTCTAAGTTTTTCAGTGCAACTCACTCATATACTATGTACTACACTGTGCGTTTCTTATATTCTAAGTTTTTCAGTGCAACTCACTCATATACTATGTACTACACTGTGCGTTTCTTATATTCTAAGTTTTTCAGTGCAACTCACTCATATACTATGTACTACACTGTGCGTTTCTTATATTCTAAGTTTTTCAGTGCAACTCACTCATATACTATGTACTACACTGTGCATTTCGTGTAATGCGGGTTTTTCAGTAAATTCTAAGTTTTCCAGTGCAACTCACTCATATACTATGTACTACACTGTGCGTTTCTTAAATTCTAAGTTTTTCAGTGCAACTCACTCATATACTATGTACTACACTGTGCGTTTCTTATATTCTAAGTTTTTCAGTGCAACTCACTCATATACTATGTACTACACTGTGCGTTTCTTATATTCTAAGTTTTTCAGTGCAACTCACTCATATACTATGTACTACACTGTGCATTTCTTATATTCTAAGTTTTTCAGTGCAACTCACTCATATACTATGTACTACACTGTGCGTTTCTTATATTCTAAGTTTTTCAGTGCAACTCACTCATATACTATGTACTACACTGTGCGTTTCTTATATTCTAAGTTTTTCAGTGCAACTCACTCATATACTATGTACTACACTGTGCATTTCGTGTAATGCGGGTTTTTCAGTAAATTCTAAGTTTTTCAGTGCAACTCACTCATATACTATGTACTACACTGTGCGTTTCTTATATTCTAAGTTTTTCAGTGCAACTCACTCATATACTATGTACTACACTGTGCATTTCGTGTAATGCTGGTTTTTCAGTAAATACTAAGTTTTTCAGTGCAACTCACTCATATACTATGTACTACACTGTGCGTTTCTTATATTCTAAGTTTTTCAGTGCAACTCACTCATATACTATGTACTACACTGTGCGTTTCTTATATTCTAAGTTTTTCAGTGCAACTCACTCATATACTATGTACTACACTGTGCGTTTCTTAAATTCTAAGTTTTTCAGTGCAACTCACTCATATACTATGTACTACACTGTGCGTTTCTTATATTCTAAGTTTTTCAGTGCAACTCACTCATATACTATGTACTACACTGTGCGTTTCTTATATTCTAAGTTTTTCAGTGCAACTCACTCATATACTATGTACTACACTGTGCGTTTCTTATATTCTAAGTTTTTCAGTGCAACTCACTCATATACTATGTACTACACTGTGCGTTTCTTATATTCTAAGTTTTTTCAGTGCAACTCATATACTATGTACTACACTGTGCATTTCGTGTAATGCTGGTTTTTCAGTAAATACTAAGTTTTTCAGTGCAACTCACTCATATACTATGTACTACACTGTGCGTTTCTTATATTCTAAGTTTTTCAGTGCAACTCACTCATATACTATGTACTACACTGTGCGTTTCTTATATTCTAAGTTTTACAGTGCAACTCACTCATATACTATGTACTACACTGTGCATTTCGTGTAATGCGGGTTTTTCAGTAAATTCTATGTTTTTCAGTGCAACTCACTCATATACTATGTACTACACTGTGCGTTTCTTAAATTCTAAGTTTTTCAGTGCAACTCACTCATATACTATGTACTACACTGTGCGTTTCTTATATTCTAAGTTTTTCAGTGCAACTCACTCATATACTATGTACTACACTGTGCGTTTATAATATTCTAAGTTTTTCAGTGCAACTCACTCATATACTATGTACTACACTGTGCGTTTCTTATATTCTAAGTTTTTCAGTGCAACTAACTCATATACTATGTACTACACTGTGCATTTCGTGTAATGCGGGTTTTTCAGTAAATTCTAAGTTTTTCAGTGCAACTCACTCATATACTATGTACTACACTATGCGTTTCTTATATTCTAAGTTTTTCAGTGCAACTCACTCATATACTGTGCGTTTCTTATATTCTAAGTTTTTCAGTGCAACTCACTCATATACTATGTACTACACTGTGCGTTTCTTATATTCTAAGTTTTTCAGTGCAACTCACTCATATACTATGTACTACACTGTGTGTTTCTTATATTCTAAGTTTTTCAGTGCAACTCACTCATATACTATGTACTACACTGTGCGTTTCTTATATTCTAAGTTTTTCAGTGCAACTCACTCATATACTATGTACTACACTGTGCGTTTCTTATATTCTAAGTTTTTCAGTGCAACTCACTCATATACTATGTACTACACTGTGCGTTTCTTATATTCTAAGTTTTTCAGTGCAACTCACTCATATACTATGTACTACACTGTGCATTTCGTGTAATGCGGGTTTTTCAGTAAATTCTAAGTTTTTCAGTGCAATTCACTCATATACTATGTACTACACTGTGCGTTTCTTATATTCTAAGTTTTTCAGTGCAACTCACTCATATACTATGTACTACACTGTGCATTTCGTGTAATGCTGGTTTTTCAGTAAATACTAAGTTTTTCAGTGCAACTCACTCATATACTATGTACTACACTGTGCGTTTCTTATATTCTAAGTTTTTCAGTGCAACTCACTCATATACTATGTACTACACTGTGCGTTTCTTATATTCTAAGTTTTTCAGTGCAATTCACTCATATACTATGTACTACACTGTGCGTTTCTTATATTCTAAGTTTTTCAGTGCAACTCACTCATATACTATGTACTACACTGTGCGTTTCTTAAATTCTAAGTTTTTCAGTGCAACTCACTCATATACTATGTACTACACTGTGCGTTTCTTATATTCTAAGTTTTTCAGTGCAACTCACTCATATACTATGTACTACACTGTGCGTTTCTTATATTCTAAGTTTTTCAGTGCAACTCACTCATATACTATGTACTACACTGTGCGTTTCTTATATTCTAAGTTTTTCAGTGCAACTCACTCATATACTATGTACTACACTGTGCGTTTCTTATATTCTAAGTTTTTCCGTGCAACTCATATACTATGTACTACACTGTGCATTTCGTGTAATGCTGGTTTTTCAGTAAATACTAAGTTTTTCAGTGCAACTCACTCATATACTATGTACTACACTGTGCGTTTCTTATATTCTAAGTTTTTCAGTGCAACTCACTCATATACTATGTACTACACTGTGCGTTTCTTATATTCTAAGTTTTACAGTGCAACTCACTCATATACTATGTACTACACTGTGCATTTCGTGTAATGCGGGTTTTTCAGTAAATTCTATGTTTTTCAGTGCAACTCACTCATATACTATGTACTACACTGTGCGTTTCTTAAATTCTAAGTTTTTCAGTGCAACTCACTCATATACTATGTACTACACTGTGCGTTTCTTATATTCTAAGTTTTTCAGTGCAACTCACTCATATACTATGTACTACACTGTGCGTTTCTTATATTCTAAGTTTTTCAGTGCAACTCACTCATATACTATGTACTACACTGTGCGTTTCTTATATTCTAAGTTTTTCAGTGCAATTCACTCATATACTATGTACTACACTGTGCGTTTCTTATATTCTAAGTTTTTCAGTGCAACTCACTCATATACTATGTACTACACTGTGCGTTTCTTAAATTCTAAGTTTTTCAGTGCAACTCACTCATATACTATGTACTACACTGTGCGTTTCTTATATTCTAAGTTTTTCAGTGCAACTCACTCATATACTATGTACTACACTGTGCGTTTCTTATATTCTAAGTTTTTCAGTGCAACTCACTCATATACTATGTACTACACTGTGCGTTTCTTATATTCTAAGTTTTTCAGTGCAACTCACTCATATACTATGTACTACACTGTGCGTTTCTTATATTCTAAGTTTTTCCGTGCAACTCATATACTATGTACTACACTGTGCATTTCGTGTAATGCTTGTTTTTCAGTAAATACTAAGTTTTTCAGTGCAACTCACTCATATACTATGTACTACACTGTGCGTTTCTTATATTCTAAGTTTTTCAGTGCAACTCACTCATATACTATGTACTACACTGTGCGTTTCTTATATTCTAAGTTTTACAGTGCAACTCACTCATATACTATGTACTACACTGTGCATTTCGTGTAATGCGGGTTTTTCAGTAAATTCTATGTTTTTCAGTGCAACTCACTCATATACTATGTACTACACTGTGCGTTTCTTAAATTCTAAGTTTTTCAGTGCAACTCACTCATATACTATGTACTACACTGTGCGTTTCTTATATTCTAAGTTTTTCAGTGCAACTCACTCATATACTATGTACTACACTGTGCGTTTATAATATTCTAAGTTTTTCAGTGCAACTCACTCATATACTATGTACTACACTGTGCGTTTCTTATATTCTAAGTTTTACAGTGCAACTCACTCATATACTATGTACTACACTGTGCATTTCGTGTAATGCGGGTTTTTCAGTAAATTCTAAGTTTTTCAGTGCAACTCACTCATATACTATGTACTACACTATGCGTTTCTTATATTCTAAGTTTTTCAGTGCAACTCACTCATATACTGTGCGTTTCTTATATTCTAAGTTTATCAGTGCAACTCACTCATATACTATGTACTACACTGTGCGTTTCTTATATTCTAAGTTTTTCAGTGCAACTCACTCATATACTATGTACTACACTGTGTGTTTCTTATATTCTAAGTTTTTCAGTGCAACTCACTCATATACTATGTACTACACTGTGCGTTTCTTATATTCTAAGTTTTTCAGTGCAACTCACTCATATACTATGTACTACACTGTGCGTTTCTTATATTCTAAGTTTTTCAGTGCAACTCACTCATATACTATGTACTACACCGTGCGTTTCTTATATTCTAAGTTTTTCAGTGCAACTCACTCATATACTATGTACTACACTGTGCGTTTCTTATATTCTAAGTTTTTCAGTGCAACTCACTCATATACTATGTACTACACTGTGCGTTTCTTATATTCTAAGTTTTTCAGAGCAACTCACTCATATACTATGGACTACACTGTGCATTTCGTGTAATGCTGGATTTTCAGTAAATTCTAAGTTTTTCAGTGCAACTCACTCATATACTATGTACTACACTGTGCGTTTCTTATATTCTAAGTTTTTCAGTGCAACTCACTCATATACTATGTACTACACTGTGCGTTTCTTATATTCTAAGTTTTTCAGTGCAACTCACTCATATACTATGTACTACACTGTGCGTTTCTTAAATTCTAAGTTTTTCAGTGCAACTCACTCATATACTATGTACTACACTGTGCGTTTCTTATATTCTAAGTTTTTCAGTGCAACTAACTCATATACTATGTACTACACTGTGCGTTTCTTATATTCTAAGTTTTTCAGTGCAACTCACTCATATATATGTACTACACTGTGCGTTTCTTATATTCTAAGTTTTTCAGTGCAACTCACTCATATACTATGTACTACACTGTGCGTTTCTTATATTCTAAGTTTTTCAGTGCAACTCATATACTATGTACTACACTGTGCATTTCGTGTAATGCTGGTTTTTCAGTAAATACTAAGTTTTTCAGTGCAACTCACTCATATACTATGTACTACACTGTGCGTTTCTTATATTCTAAGTTTTTCAGTGCAACTCACTCATATACTATGTACTACACTGTGCGTTTCTTATATTCTAAGTTTTACAGTGCAACTCACTCATATACTATGTACTACACTGTGCATTTCGTGTAATGCGGGTTTTTCAGTAAATTCTATGTTTTTCAGTGCAACTCACTCATATACTATGTACTACACTGTGCGTTTCTTAAATTCTAAGTTTTTCAGTGCAACTCACTCATATACTATGTACTACACTGTGCGTTTCTTATATTCTAAGTTTTTCAGTGCAACTCACTCATATACTATGTACTACACTGTGCGTTTATAATATTCTAAGTTTTTCAGTGCAACTCACTCATATACTATGTACTACACTGTGCGTTTCTTATATTCTAAGTTTTTCAGTGCAACTCACTCATATACTATGTACTACACTGTGCATTTCGTGTAATGCGGGTTTTTCAGTAAATTCTATGTTTTTCAGTGCAACTCACTCATATACTATGTACTACACTGTGCGTTTCTTAAATTCTAAGTTTTTCAGTGCAACTCACTCATATACTATGTACTACACTGTGCGTTTCTTATATTCTAAGTTTTTCAGTGCAACTCACTCATATACTATGTACTACACTGTGCGTTTATAATATTCTAAGTTTTTCAGTGCAACTCACTCATATACTATGTACTACACTGTGCGTTTCTTATATTCTAAGTTTTTCAGTGCAACTCACTCATATACTATGTACTACACTGTGCATTTCGTGTAATGCGGGTTTTTCAGTAAATTCTAAGTTTTTCAGTGCAACTCACTCATATACTATGTACTACACTATGCGTTTCTTATATTCTAAGTTTTTCAGTGCAACTCACTCATATACTATGTACTACACTGTGCGTTTCTTATATTCTAAGTTTATCAGTGCAACTCACTCATATACTATGTACTACACTGTGCGTTTCTTATATTCTAAGTTTTTCAGTGCAACTCACTCATATACTATGTACTACACTGTGCGTTTCTTATATGCTAAGTTTTTCAGTGCAACTCACTCATATACTATGTACTACACTGTGCATTTCGTGTAATGCTGGTTTTTCAGTAAATACTAAGTTTTTCAGTGCAACTCACTCATATACTATGTACTACACAGTGCGTTTCTTATATTCTAAGTTTTTCAGTGCAACTCACTCATATACTATGTACTACACTGTGCGTTTCTTATATTCTAAGTTTTTCAGTGCAATTCACTCATATACTATGTACTACACTGTGCGTTTCTTATATTCTAAGTTTTTCAGTGCAACTCACTCATATACTATGTACTACACTGTGCGTTTCTTAAATTCTAAGTTTTTCAGTGCAACTCACTCATATACTATGTACTACACTGTGCGTTTCTTATATTCTAAGTTTTTCAGTGCAACTCACTCATATACTATGTACTACACTGTGCGTTTCTTATATTCTAAGTTTTTCAGTGCAACTCACTCATATACTATGTACTACACTGTGCGTTTCTTATATTCTAAGTTTTTCAGTGCAACTCACTCATATACTATGTACTACACTGTGCGTTTCTTATATTCTAAGTTTTTCCGTGCAACTCATATACTATGTACTACACTGTGCATTTCGTGTAATGCTGGTTTTTCAGTAAATACTAAGTTTTTCAGTGCAACTCACTCATATACTATGTACTACACTGTGCGTTTCTTATATTCTAAGTTTTTCAGTGCAACTCACTCATATACTATGTACTACACTGTGCGTTTCTTATATTCTAAGTTTTACAGTGCAACTCACTCATATACTATGTACTACACTGTGCATTTCGTGTAATGCGGGTTTTTCAGTAAATTCTATGTTTTTCAGTGCAACTCACTCATATACTATGTACTACACTGTGCGTTTCTTATATTCTAAGTTTTTCAGTGCAACTCACTCATATACTATGTACTACACTGTGCGTTTCTTATATTCTAAGTTTTTCAGTGCAACTCACTCATATACTATGTACTACACTGTGCGTTTCTTATATTCTAAGTTTTTCAGTGCAACTCACTCATATACTATGTACTACACTGTGCATTTCGTGTAATGCGGGTTTTTCAGTAAATTCTAAGTTTTCCAGTGCAACTCACTCATATACTATGTACTACACTGTGCGTTTCTTAAATTCTAAGTTTTTCAGTGCAACTCACTCATATACTATGTACTACACTGTGCGTTTCTTAAATTCTAAGTTTTTCAGTGCAACTCACTCATATACTATGTACTACACTGTGCGTTTCTTATATTCTAAGTTTTTCAGTGCAACTCACTCATATACTATGTACTACACTGTGCATTTCTTATATTCTAAGTTTTTCAGTGCAACTCACTCATATACTATGTACTACACTGTGCGTTTCTTATATTCTAAGTTTTTCAGTGCAACTCACTCATATACTATGTACTACACTGTGCGTTTCTTATATTCTAAGTTTTTCAGTACAACTCACTCATATACTATGTACTACACTGTGCATTTCGTGTAATGCGGGTTTTTCAGTAAATTCTAAGTTTTTCAGTGCAACTCACTCATATACTATGTACTACACTGTGCGTTTCTTATATTCTAAGTTTTTCAGTGCAACTCACTCATATACTATGTACTACACTGTGCATTTCGTGTAATGCTGGTTTTTCAGTAAATACTAAGTTTTTCAGTGCAACTCACTCATATACTATGTACTACACTGTGCGTTTCTTATATTCTAAGTTTTTCAGTGCAACTCACTCATATACTATGTACTACACTGTGCGTTTCTTATATTCTAAGTTTTTCAGTGCAACTCACTCATATACTATGTACTACACTGTGCGTTTCTTAAATTCTAAGTTTTTCAGTGCAACTCACTCATATACTATGTACTACACTGTGCGTTTCTTATATTCTAAGTTTTTCAGTGCAACTCACTCATATACTATGTACTACACTGTGCGTTTCTTATATTCTAAGTTTTTCAGTGCAACTCACTCATATACTATGTACTACACTGTGCGTTTCTTATATTCTAAGTTTTTCAGTGCAACTCACTCATATACTATGTACTACACTGTGCGTTTCTTATATTCTAAGTTTTTTCAGTGCAACTCATATACTATGTACTACACTGTGCATTTCGTGTAATGCTGGTTTTTCAGTAAATACTAAGTTTTTCAGTGCAACTCACTCATATACTATGTACTACACTGTGCGTTTCTTATATTCTAAGTTTTTCAGTGCAACTCACTCATATACTATGTACTACACTGTGCGTTTCTTATATTCTAAGTTTTACAGTGCAACTCACTCATATACTATGTACTACACTGTGCATTTCGTGTAATGCGGGTTTTCAGTAAATTCTATGTTTTTCAGTGCAACTCACTCATATACTATGTACTACACTATGCGTTTCTTATATTCTAAGTTTTTCAGTGCAACTCACTCATATACTATGTACTACACTGTGCGTTTCTTATATTCTAAGTTTATCAGTGCAACTCACTCATATACTATGTACTACACTGTGCGTTTCTTATATTCTAAGTTTTTCAGTGCAACTCACTCATATACTATGTACTACACTGTGCGTTTCTTATATGCTAAGTTTTTCAGTGCAACTCACTCATATACTATGTACTACACTGTGCATTTCGTGTAATGCTGGTTTTTCAGTAAATACTAAGTTTTTCAGTGCAACTCACTCATATACTATGTACTACACTGTGCGTTTCTTATATTCTAAGTTTTTCAGTGCAACTCACTCATATACTATGTACTACACTGTGCGTTTCTTATATTCTAAGTTTTTCAGTGCAATTCACTCATATACTATGTACTACACTGTGCGTTTCTTATATTCTAAGTTTTTCAGTGCAACTCACTCATATACTATGTACTACACTGTGCGTTTCTTAAATTCTAAGTTTTTCAGTGCAACTCACTCATATACTATGTACTACACTGTGCGTTTCTTATATTCTAAGTTTTTCAGTGCAACTCACTCATATACTATGTACTACACTGTGCGTTTCTTATATTCTAAGTTTTTCAGTGCAACTCACTCATATACTATGTACTACACTGTGCGTTTCTTATATTCTAAGTTTTTCAGTGCAACTCACTCATATACTATGTACTACACTGTGCGTTTCTTATATTCTAAGTTTTTCCGTGCAACTCATATACTATGTACTACACTGTGCATTTCGTGTAATGCTGGTTTTTCAGTAAATACTAAGTTTTTCAGTGCAACTCACTCATATACTATGTACTACACTGTGCGTTTCTTATATTCTAAGTTTTTCAGTGCAACTCACTCATATACTATGTACTACACTGTGCGTTTCTTATATTCTAAGTTTTACAGTGCAACTCACTCATATACTATGTACTACACTGTGCATTTCGTGTAATGCGGGTTTTTCAGTAAATTCTATGTTTTTCAGTGCAACTCACTCATATACTATGTACTACACTGTGCGTTTCTTATATTCTAAGTTTTTCAGTGCAACTCACTCATATACTATGTACTACACTGTGCGTTTCTTATATTCTAAGTTTTTCAGTGCAACTCACTCATATACTATGTACTACACTGTGCGTTTCTTATATTCTAAGTTTTTCAGTGCAACTCACTCATATACTATGTACTACACTGTGCATTTCGTGTAATGCGGGTTTTTCAGTAAATTCTAAGTTTTCCAGTGCAACTCACTCATATACTATGTACTACACTGTGCGTTTCTTAAATTCTAAGTTTTTCAGTGCAACTCACTCATATACTATGTACTACACTGTGCGTTTCTTAAATTCTAAGTTTTTCAGTGCAACTCACTCATATACTATGTACTACACTGTGCGTTTCTTATATTCTAAGTTTTTCAGTGCAACTCACTCATATACTATGTACTACACTGTGCATTTCTTATATTCTAAGTTTTTCAGTGCAACTCACTCATATACTATGTACTACACTGTGCGTTTCTTATATTCTAAGTTTTTCAGTGCAACTCACTCATATACTATGTACTACACTGTGCGTTTCTTATATTCTAAGTTTTTCAGTACAACTCACTCATATACTATGTACTACACTGTGCATTTCGTGTAATGCGGGTTTTTCAGTAAATTCTAAGTTTTTCAGTGCAACTCACTCATATACTATGTACTACACTGTGCGTTTCTTATATTCTAAGTTTTTCAGTGCAACTCACTCATATACTATGTACTACACTGTGCATTTCGTGTAATGCTGGTTTTTCAGTAAATACTAAGTTTTTCAGTGCAACTCACTCATATACTATGTACTACACTGTGCGTTTCTTATATTCTAAGTTTTTCAGTGCAACTCACTCATATACTATGTACTACACTGTGCGTTTCTTATATTCTAAGTTTTTCAGTGCAACTCACTCATATACTATGTACTACACTGTGCGTTTCTTAAATTCTAAGTTTTTCAGTGCAACTCACTCATATACTATGTACTACACTGTGCGTTTCTTATATTCTAAGTTTTTCAGTGCAACTCACTCATATACTATGTACTACACTGTGCGTTTCTTATATTCTAAGTTTTTCAGTGCAACTCACTCATATACTATGTACTACACTGTGCGTTTCTTATATTCTAAGTTTTTCAGTGCAACTCACTCATATACTATGTACTACACTGTGCGTTTCTTATATTCTAAGTTTTTTCAGTGCAACTCATATACTATGTACTACACTGTGCATTTCGTGTAATGCTGGTTTTTCAGTAAATACTAAGTTTTTCAGTGCAACTCACTCATATACTATGTACTACACTGTGCGTTTCTTATATTCTAAGTTTTTCAGTGCAACTCACTCATATACTATGTACTACACTGTGCGTTTCTTATATTCTAAGTTTTACAGTGCAACTCACTCATATACTATGTACTACACTGTGCATTTCGTGTAATGCGGGTTTTCAGTAAATTCTATGTTTTTCAGTGCAACTCACTCATATACTATGTACTACACTGTGCGTTTCTTAAATTCTAAGTTTTTCAGTGCAACTCACTCATATACTATGTACTACACTGTGCGTTTCTTATATTCTAAGTTTTTCAGTGCAACTCACTCATATACTATGTACTACACTGTGCGTTTATAATATTCTAAGTTTTTCAGTGCAACTCACTCATATACTATGTACTACACTGTGCGTTTCTTATATTCTAAGTTTTTCAGTGCAACTCACTCATATACTATGTACTACACTGTGCATTTCGTGTAATGCGGGTTTTTCAGTAAATTCTAAGTTTTTCAGTGCAACTCACTCATATACTATGTACTACACTATGCGTTTCTTATATTCTAAGTTTTTCAGTGCAACTCACTCATATACTGTGCGTTTCTTATATTCTAAGTTTATCAGTGCAACTCACTCATATACTATGTACTACACTGTGCGTTTCTTATATTCTAAGTTTTTCAGTGCAACTCACTCATATACTATGTACTACACTGTGTGTTTCTTATATTCTAAGTTTTTCAGTGCAACTCACTCATATACTATGTACTACACTGTGCGTTTCTTATATTCTAAGTTTTTCAGTGCAACTCACTCATATACTATGTACTACACTGTGCGTTTCTTATATTCTAAGTTTTTCAGTGCAACTCACTCATATACTATGTACTACACTGTGCGTTTCTTATATTCTAAGTTTTTCAGTGCAACTCACTCATATACTATGTACTACACTGTGCATTTCGTGTAATGCGGGTTTTTCAGTAAATTCTAAGTTTTTCAGTGCAATTCACTCATATACTATGTACTACACTGTGCGTTTCTTATATTCTAAGTTTTTCAGTGCAACTCACTCATATACTATGTACTACACTGTGCATTTCATGTAATGCTGGTTTTTCAGTAAATACTAAGTTTTTCAGTGCAAATCACTCATATACTATGTACTACACTGTGCGTTTCTTATATTCTAAGTTTTTCAGTGCAACTCACTCATATACTATGTACTACACTGTGCGTTTCTTATATTCTAAGTTTTTCAGTGCAATTCACTCATATACTATGTACTACACTGTGCGTTTCTTATATTCTAAGTTTTTCAGTGCAACTCACTCATATACTATGTACTACACTGTGCGTTTCTTAAATTCTAAGTTTTTCAGTGCAACTCACTCATATACTATGTACTACACTGTGCGTTTCTTATATTCTAAGTTTTTCAGTGCAACTCACTCATATACTATGTACTACACTATGCGTTTCTTATATTCTAAGTTTTTCAGTGCAACTCACTCATATACTATGTACTACACTGTGCGTTTCTTATATTCTAAGTTTTTCAGTGCAACTCACTCATATACTATGTACTACACTGTGCGTTTCTTATATTCTAAGTTTTTCCGTGCAACTCATATACTATGTACTACACTGTGCATTTCGTGTAATGCTGGTTTTTCAGTAAATACTAAGTTTTTCAGTGCAACTCACTCATATACTATGTACTACACTGTGCGTTTCTTATATTCTAAGTTTTTCAGTGCAACTCACTCATATACTATGTACTACACTGTGCGTTTCTTATATTCTAAGTTTTACAGTGCAACTCACTCATATACTATGTACTACACTGTGCATTTCGTGTAATGCGGGTTTTTCAGTAAATTCTATGTTTTTCAGTGCAACTCACTCATATACTATGTACTACACTGTGCGTTTCTTATATTCTAAGTTTTTCAGTGCAACTCACTCATATACTATGTACTACACTGTGCGTTTATAATATTCTAAGTTTTTCAGTGCAACTCACTCATATACTGTGCGTTTCTTATATTCTAAGTTTATCAGTGCAACTCACTCATATACTATGTACTACACTGTGCGTTTCTTATATTCTAAGTTTTTCAGTGCAACTCACTCATATATTATGTACTACACTGTGCGTTTCTTATATTCTAAGTTTTTCAGTGCAACTCACTCATATACTATGTACTACACTGTGCGTTTCTTATAGTCTAAGTTTTTCAGTGCAACTCACTCATATACTATGTACTACACCGTGCGTTTCTTATATTCTAAGTTTTTCAGTGCAACTCACTCATATACTATGTACTACACCGTGCGTTTCTTATATTCTAAGTTTTTCAGTGCAACTCACTCATATACTATGTACTACACTGTGCGTTTCTTATATTCTAAGTTTTTCAGTGCAACTCACTCATATACTATGTACTACACTGTGCGTTTCTTAAATTCTAAGTTTTTCAGTGCAACTCACTCATATACTATGTACTACACTGTGCGTTTCTTATATTCTAAGTTTTTCAGTGCAACTCACTCATATACTATGTACTACACTGTGCGTTTCTTATATTCTAAGTTTTTCAGTGCAACTCACTCATATACTATGTACTACACTGTGCGTTTCTTATATTCTAAGTTTTTCAGTGCAACTCACTCATATACTATGTACTACACTGTGCGTTTCTTATATTCTAAGTTTTTTCAGTGCAACTCATATACTATGTACTACACTGTGCATTTCGTGTAATGCTGGTTTTTCAGTAAATACTAAGTTTTTCAGTGCAACTCACTCATATACTATGTACTACACTGTGCGTTTCTTATATTCTAAGTTTTTCAGTGCAACTCACTCATATACTATGTACTACACTGTGCGTTTCTTATATTCTAAGTTTTACAGTGCAACTCACTCATATACTATGTACTACACTGTGCATTTCGTGTAATGCGGGTTTTCAGTAAATTCTATGTTTTTCAGTGCAACTCACTCATATACTATGTACTACACTGTGCGTTTCTTAAATTCTAAGTTTTTCAGTGCAACTCACTCATATACTATGTACTACACTGTGCGTTTCTTATATTCTAAGTTTTTCAGTGCAACTCACTCATATACTATGTACTACACTGTGCGTTTATAATATTCTAAGTTTTTCAGTGCAACTCACTCATATACTATGTACTACACTGTGCGTTTCTTATATTCTAAGTTTTTCAGTGCAACTCACTCATATACTATGTACTACACTGTGCATTTCGTGTAATGCGGGTTTTTCAGTAAATTCTAAGTTTTTCAGTGCAACTCACTCATATACTATGTACTACACTATGCGTTTCTTATATTCTAAGTTTTTCAGTGCAACTCACTCATATACTGTGCGTTTCTTATATTCTAAGTTTATCAGTGCAACTCACTCATATACTATGTACTACACTGTGCGTTTCTTATATTCTAAGTTTTTCAGTGCAACTCACTCATATACTATGTACTACACTGTGTGTTTCTTATATTCTAAGTTTTTCAGTGCAACTCACTCATATACTATGTACTACACTGTGCGTTTCTTATATTCTAAGTTTTTCAGTGCAACTCACTCATATACTATGTACTACACTGTGCGTTTCTTATATTCTAAGTTTTTCAGTGCAACTCACTCATATACTATGTACTACACTGTGCGTTTCTTATATTCTAAGTTTTTCAGTGCAACTCACTCATATACTATGTACTACACTGTGCATTTCATGTAATGCGGGTTTTTCAGTAAATTCTAAGTTTTTCAGTGCAATTCACTCATATACTATGTACTACACTGTGCGTTTCTTATATTCTAAGTTTTTCAGTGCAACTCACTCATATACTATGTACTACACTGTGCATTTCGTGTAATGCTGGTTTTTCAGTAAATACTAAGTTTTTCAGTGCAACTCACTCATATACTATGTACTACACTGTGCGTTTCTTATATTCTAAGTTTTTCAGTGCAACTCACTCATATACTATGTACTACACTGTGCGTTTCTTATATTCTAAGTTTTTCAGTGCAATTCACTCATATACTATGTACTACACTGTGCGTTTCTTATATTCTAAGTTTTTCAGTGCAACTCACTCATATACTATGTACTACACTGTGCGTTTCTTAAATTCTAAGTTTTTCAGTGCAACTCACTCATATACTATGTACTACACTGTGCGTTTCTTATATTCTAAGTTTTTCAGTGCAACTCACTCATATACTATGTACTACACTGTGCGTTTCTTATATTCTAAGTTTTTCAGTGCAACTCACTCATATACTATGTACTACACTGTGCGTTTCTTATATTCTAAGTTTTTCAGTGCAACTCACTCATATACTATGTACTACACTGTGCGTTTCTTATATTCTAAGTTTTTCCGTGCAACTCATATACTATGTACTACACTGTGCATTTCGTGTAATGCTGGTTTTTCAGTAAATACTAAGTTTTTCAGTGCAACTCACTCATATACTATGTACTACACTGTGCGTTTCTTATATTCTAAGTTTTTCAGTGCAACTCACTCATATACTATGTACTACACTGTGCGTTTCTTATATTCTAAGTTTTACAGTGCAACTCACTCATATACTATGTACTACACTGTGCATTTCGTGTAATGCGGGTTTTTCAGTAAATTCTATGTTTTTCAGTGCAACTCACTCATATACTATGTACTACACTGTGCGTTTCTTAAATTCTAAGTTTTTCAGTGCAACTCACTCATATACTATGTACTACACTGTGCGTTTATAATATTCTAAGTTTTTCAGTGCAACTCACTCATATACTATGTACTACACTGTGCGTTTATAATATTCTAAGTTTTTCAGTGCAACTCACTCATATACTGTGCGTTTCTTATATTCTAAGTTTATCAGTGCAACTCACTCATATACTATGTACTACACTGTGCGTTTCTTATATTCTAAGTTTTTCAGTGCAACTCACTCATATACTATGTACTACACTGTGTGTTTCTTATATTCTAAGTTTTTCAGTGCAACTCACTCATATACTATGTACTACACTGTGCGTTTCTTATATTCTAAGTTTTTCAGTGCAACTCACTCATATACTATGTACTACACTGTGCGTTTCTTATATTCTAAGTTTTTCAGTGCAACTCACTCATATACTATGTACTACACCGTGCGTTTCTTATATTCTAAGTTTTTCAGTGCAACTCACTCATATACTATGTACTACACTGTGCGTTTCTTATATTCTAAGTTTTTCAGTGCAACTCACTCATATACTATGTACTACACTGTGCGTTTCTTATATTCTAAGTTTTTCCGTGCAACTCATATACTATGTACTACACTGTGCATTTCGTGTAATGCTGGTTTTTCAGTAAATACTAAGTTTTTCAGTGCAACTCACTCATATACTATGTACTACACTGTGCGTTTCTTATATTCTAAGTTTTTCAGTGCAACTCACTCATATACTATGTACTACACTGTGCGTTTCTTATATTCTAAGTTTTACAGTGCAACTCACTCATATACTATGTACTACACTGTGCATTTCGTGTAATGCGGGTTTTTCAGTAAATTCTATGTTTTTCAGTGCAACTCACTCATATACTATGTACTACACTGTGCGTTTCTTAAATTCTAAGTTTTTCAGTGCAACTCACTCATATACTATGTACTACACTGTGCGTTTATAATATTCTAAGTTTTTCAGTGCAACTCACTCATATACTATGTACTACACTGTGCGTTTATAATATTCTAAGTTTTTCAGTGCAACTCACTCATATACTGTGCGTTTCTTATATTCTAAGTTTATCAGTGCAACTCACTCATATACTATGTACTACACTGTGCGTTTCTTATATTCTAAGTTTTTCAGTGCAACTCACTCATATACTATGTACTACACTGTGTGTTTCTTATATTCTAAGTTTTTCAGTGCAACTCACTCATATACTATGTACTACACTGTGCGTTTCTTATATTCTAAGTTTTTCAGTGCAACTCACTCATATACTATGTACTACACTGTGCGTTTCTTATATTCTAAGTTTTTCAGTGCAACTCACTCATATACTATGTACTACACCGTGCGTTTCTTATATTCTAAGTTTTTCAGTGCAACTCACTCATATACTATGTACTACACTGTGCGTTTCTTATATTCTAAGTTTTTCAGTGCAACTCACTCATATACTATGTACTACACTGTGCGTTTCTTATATTCTAAGTTTTTCAGAGCAACTCACTCATATACTATGGACTACACTGTGCATTTCGTGTAATGCTGGATTTTCAGTAAATTCTAAGTTTTTCAGTGCAACTCACTCATATACTATGTACTACACTGTGCGTTTCTTATATTCTAAGTTTTTCAGTGCAACTCACTCATATACTATGTACTACACTGTGCGTTTCTTATATTCTAAGTTTTTCAGTGCAACTCACTCATATACTATGTACTACACTATGCGTTTCTTATATTCTAAGTTTTTCAGTGCAACTCACTCATATACTATGTACTACACTGTGCGTTTCTTATATTCTAAGTTTTTCAGTGCAACTCACTCATATACTATGTACTACACTGTGCATTTCGTCTAATGCTGGTTTTTTCAGTAAATTCTAAGTTTTTCAGTGCACCTCACTCATATACTATGTACTACACTGTGCGTTTCTTATATTCTAAGTTTTTCAGTGCACCTCACTCATATACTATGTACTACACTGTGCGTTTCTTATATTCTAAGTTTTTCAGTGCAACTCACTCATATACTATGTACTACACTGTGCGTTTCTTATATTCTAAGTTTTTCAGTGCAACTCACTCATATACTATGTACTACACTGTGCGTTTCTTATATTCTAAGTTTTTCAGTGCAACTCACTCATATACTATGTACTACACTGTGCGTTTCTTATATTCTAAGTTTTTCAGTGCAACTCACTCATATACTATGTACAACACTGTGCATTTCTTATATTCAAAGTTTTTCAGTGCAACTCACTCATATACTATGTACTACACTGTGCGTTTCTTAAATTCTAAGTTTTTCAGTGCAACTCACTCATATACTATGTACTACACTGTGCGTTTCTTATATTCTAAGTTTTTCAGTGCAACTCACTCATATACTATGTACTACACTGTGCGTTTCTTATATTCTAAGTTTTTCAGTGCAACTCACTCATATACTATGTACTACACTGTGCGTTTCTTATATTCTAAGTTTTTCAGTGCAACTCACTCATATACTATGTACTACACTGTGCGTTTCTTATATTCTAAGTTTTTCAGTGCAACTCACTCATATACTATGTACTACACTGTGCGTTTCTTATATTCTAAGTTTTTCAGTGCAACTCACTCATATACTATGTACTACACTGTGCGTTTCTTATATTCTAAGTTTTTCAGTGCAACTCACTCATATACTATGTACTACACTGTGCGTTTCTTATATTCTAAGTTTTTCAGTGCAACTCACTCATATACTATGTACTACACTGTGCGTTTCTTATATTCTAAGTTTTTCAGTGCAACTCATATACTATGTACTACACTGTGCATTTCGTGTAATGCTGGTTTTTCAGTAAATACTAAGTTTTTCAGTGCAACTCACTCATATACTATGTACTACACTGTACGTTTCTTATATTCTAAGTTTTTCAGTGCAACTCACTCATATACTATGTACTACACTGTGCGTTTCTTATATTCTAAGTTTTTCAGTGCAACTCACTCATATACTATGTACTACACTGTGCGTTTCTTATATTCTAAGTTTTTCAGTGCAACTCACTCATATACTATGTACTACACTGTGCGTTTCTTATATTCTAAGTTTTTCAGTACAACTCACTCATATACTATGTACTACACTGTGCGTTTATTATATTCCAAGTTTTTCAGTGCAACTCACTCATATACTATGTACTACACTGGGCATTTCGTGTAATGCGGGTTTTTCAGTAAATTCTAAGTTTTTCAGTGCAACTCACTCATATACTATGTACTACACTGTGCGTTTCTTAAATTCTAAGTTTTTCAGTGCAACTCACTCATATACTATGTACTACACTGTGCGTTTCTTATATTCTAAGTTTTTCAGTGCAACTCACTCATATAATATGTACTACACTGTGCGTTTCTTATATTCTAAGTTTTTCAGTGCAACTCACTCATATACTATGTACTACACTGTGCATTTCGTGTAATGCTGGTTTTTCAGTAAATTCTAAGTTTTTCAGTGCAACTCACTCATATACTATGTACTACACTGTGCGTTTCTTATATTCTAAGTTTTTCAGTTCAACTCACTCATATACTATGTACTACACTGTGCGTTTCTTATATTCTAAGTTTTTCAGTGCAACTCACTCATATACTATGTACTACACTGTGCGTTTCTTATATTCTAAGTTTTTCAGTGCAACTCACTCATATACTATGTACTACACTGTGCGTTTCTTATATTCTAAGTTTTTCAGTGCAACTCACTCATATACTATGTACTACACTGTGCGTTTCTTATATTCTAAGTTTTTCAGTGCAACTCACTCATATACTATGTACTACACTGTGCGTTTCTTATATTCTAAGTTTTTCAGTGCAACTCACTCATATACTATGTACTACACTGTGCGTTTCTTATATTCTAAGTTTTTCAGTGCACCTCACTCATATACTATGTACTACACTGTGCGTTTCTTATATTCTAAGATTTTCAGTGCAACTCACTCATATACTATGTACTACACTGTGCGTTTCTTAAATTCTAAGTTTTTCAGTGCAACTCACTCATATACTATGTACTACACTGTGCGTTTCTTATATTCTAAGTTTTTCAGTGCAACTCACTCATATACTATGTACTACACTGTGCGTTTCTTATATTCTAAGTTTTTCAGTGCAACTCACTCATATACTATGTACTACACTGTGCGTTTCTTATATTCTAAGTTTTTCAGTGCAACTCACTCATATACTATGTACTACACTGTGCGTTTCTTATATTCTAAGTTTTTCAGTGCAACTCACTCATATACTATGTACTACACTGTGCGTTTCTTATATTCTAAGTTTTTCAGTGCAACTCACTCATATACTATGTACTACACTGTGCGTTTCTTATATTCTAAGTTTTTCAGTGCAACTCACTCATATACTATGTACTACACTGTGCGTTTCTTATATTCTAAGTTTTTCAGTGCAACTCACTCATATACTATGTACTACACTGTGCGTTTCTTATATTCTAAGTTTTTCAGTGCAACTCATATACTATGTACTACACTGTGCATTTCGTGTAATGCTGGTTTTTCAGTAAATACTAAGTTTTTCAGTGCAACTCACTCATATACTATGTACTACACTGTACGTTTCTTATATTCTAAGTTTTTCAGTGCAACTCACTCATATACTATGTACTACACTGTGCGTTTCTTATATTCTAAGTTTTTCAGTGCAACTCACTCATATACTATGTACTACACTGTGCGTTTCTTATATTCTAAGTTTTTCAGTGCAACTCACTCATATACTATGTACTACACTGTGCGTTTCTTATATTCTAAGTTTTTCAGTACAACTCACTCATATACTATGTACTACACTGTGCGTTTATTATATTCTAAGTTTTTCAGTGCAACTCACTCATATACTATGTACTACACTGGGCATTTCGTGTAATGCGGGTTTTTCAGTAAATTCTAAGTTTTTCAGTGCAACTCACTCATATACTATGTACTACACTGTGCGTTTCTTAAATTCTAAGTTTTTCAGTGCAACTCACTCATATACTATGTACTACACTGTGCGTTTCTTATATTCTAAGTTTTTCAGTGCAACTCACTCATATAATATGTACTACACTGTGCGTTTCTTATATTCTAAGTTTTTCAGTGCAACTCACTCATATACTATGTACTACACTGTGCATTTCGTGTAATGCTGGTTTTTCAGTAAATTCTAAGTTTTTCAGTGCAACTCACTCATATACTATGTACTACACTGTGCGTTTCTTATATTCTAAGTTTTTCAGTTCAACTCACTCATATACTATGTACTACACTGTGCGTTTCTTATATTCTAAGTTTTTCAGTGCAACTCACTCATATACTATGTACTACACTGTGCGTTTCTTATATTCTAAGTTTTTCAGTGCAACTCACTCATATACTATGTACTACACTGTGCGTTTCTTATATTCTAAGTTTTTCAGTGCAACTCACTCATATACTATGTACTACACTGTGCGTTTCTTATATTCTAAGTTTTTCAGTGCAACTCACTCATATACTATGTACTACACTGTGCGTTTCTTATATTCTAAGTTTTTCAGTGCAACTCACTCATATACTATGTACTACACTGTGCGTTTCTTATATTCTAAGTTTTTCAGTGCACCTCACTCATATACTATGTACTACACTGTGCGTTTCTTATATTCTAAGATTTTCAGTGCAACTCACTCATATACTATGTACTACACTGTGCGTTTCTTATATTCTAAGTTTTTCAGTGCAACTCATATACTATGTACTACACTGTGCGTTTCTTATATTCTAAGTTTTTCAGTGCAACTCACTCATATACTATGTACTACACTGTGCGTTTCTTATATTCTAAGTTTTTCAGTGCAACTCACTCATATACTATGTACTACACTGTGCGTTTCTTATATTCTAAGTTTTTCAGTGCAACTCACTCATATACTATGTACTACACTGTGCGTTTCTTATATTCTAAGTTTTTCAGTGCAACTCACTCATATACTATGTACTACACTGTGCGTTTCTTATATTCTAAGTTTTTCAGTGCAACTCACTCATATACTATGTACTACACTGTGCGTTTCTTATATTCTAAGTTTTTCAGTGCAACTCACTCATATACTATGTACTACACCGTGCGTTTCTTATATTCTAAGTTTTTCAGTGCAACTCACTCATATACTATGTACTACACTGTGCGTTTCTTATATTCTAAGTTTTTCAGTGCAACTCACTCATATACTATGTACTACACTGTGCGTTTCTTATATTCTAAGTTTTTCAGAGCAACTCACTCATATACTATGGACTACACTGTGCATTTCGTGTAATGCTGGTTTTTCAGTAAATTCTAAGTTTTTCAGTGCAACTCACTCATATACTATGTACTACACTGTGCGTTTCTTATATTCTAAGTTTTTCAGTGCAACTCACTCATATACTATGTACTACACTGTGCGTTTCTTATATTCTAAGTTTTTCAGTGCAACTCACTCATATACTATGTACTACACTGTGCGTTTCTTATATTCTAAATTTTTCAGTGCAACTCACTCATATACTATGTACTACACTGTGCGTTTCTTATATTCTAAGTTTTTCAGTGCAACTCACTCATATACTATGTACTACACTGTGCATTTCGTCTAATGCTGGTTTTTTCAGTAAATTCTAAGTTTTTCAGTGCACCTCACTCATATACTATGTACTACACTGTGCATTTCTTATATTCTAAGTTTTTCAGTGCACCTCACTCAAATACTATGTACTATACTGTGCGTTTCTTATATTCTAAGTTTTTCAGTGCAACTCACTCATATACTATGTACTACACTGTGCGTTTCTTATATTCTAAGTTTTTCAGTGCAACTCACTCATATACTATGTACTACACTGTGCGTTTCTTATATTCTAAGTTTTTCAGTGCAACTCACTCATATACTATGTACTACACTGTGCGTTTCTTATATTCTAAGTTTTTCAGTGCAACTCACTCATATACTATGTACTACACTGTGCGTTTCTTATATTCTAAGTTTTTCAGTGCAACTCACTCATATACTATGTACTACACTGTGCGTTTCTTATATTCTAAGTTTTTCAGTGCAACTCACTCATATACTATGTACTACACTGTGCGTTTCTTATATTCTAAGTTTTTCAGTGCAACTCACTCATATACTATGTACTACACTGTGCGTTTCTTATATTCTAAGTTTTTCAGTGCAACTCACTCATATACTATGTACTACACTGTGCGTTTCTTATATTCTAAGTTTTTCAGTGCACCTCACTCATATACTATGTACTACACTGTGCGTTTCTTATATTCTAAGATTTTCAGTGCAACTCACTCATATACTATGTACTACACTGTGCGTTTCTTATATTCTAAGTTTTTCAGTGCAACTCATATACTATGTACTACACTGTGCGTTTCTTATATTCTAAGTTTTTCAGTGCAACTCACTCATATACTATGTACTACACTGTGCGTTTCTTATATTCTAAGTTTTTCAGTGCAACTCACTCATATACTATGTACTACACTGTGCGTTTCTTATATTCTAAGTTTTTCAGTGCAACTCACTCATATACTATGTACTACACTGTGCGTTTCTTATATTCTAAGTTTTTCAGTGCAACTCACTCATATACTATGTACTACACTGTGCGTTTCTTATATTCTAAGTTTTTCAGTGCAACTCACTCATATACTATGTACTACACTGTGCGTTTCTTATATTCTAAGTTTTTCAGTGCAACTCACTCATATACTATGTACTACACCGTGCGTTTCTTATATTCTAAGTTTTTCAGTGCAACTCACTCATATACTATGTACTACACTGTGCGTTTCTTATATTCTAAGTTTTTCAGTGCAACTCACTCATATACTATGTACTACACTGTGCGTTTCTTATATTCTAAGTTTTTCAGAGCAACTCACTCATATACTATGGACTACACTGTGCATTTCGTGTAATGCTGGTTTTTCAGTAAATTCTAAGTTTTTCAGTGCAACTCACTCATATACTATGTACTACACTGTGCGTTTCTTATATTCTAAGTTTTTCAGTGCAACTCACTCATATACTATGTACTACACTGTGCGTTTCTTATATTCTAAGTTTTTCAGTGCAACTCACTCATATACTATGTACTACACTGTGCGTTTCTTATATTCTAAATTTTTCAGTGCAACTCACTCATATACTATGTACTACACTGTGCGTTTCTTATATTCTAAGTTTTTCAGTGCAACTCACTCATATACTATGTACTACACTGTGCATTTCGTCTAATGCTGGTTTTTTCAGTAAATTCTAAGTTTTTCAGTGCACCTCACTCATATACTATGTACTACACTGTGCATTTCTTATATTCTAAGTTTTTCAGTGCACCTCACTCAAATACTATGTACTATACTGTGCGTTTCTTATATTCTAAGTTTTTCAGTGCAACTCACTCATATACTATGTACTACACTGTGCGTTTCTTATATTCTAAGTTTTTCAGTGCAACTCACTCATATACTATGTACTACACTGTGCGTTTCTTATATTCTAAGTTTTTCAGTGCAAATCACTCATATACTATGTACTACACTGTGCGTTTCTTATATTCTAAGTTTTTCAGTGCAACTCACTCATATACTATGTACTACACTGTGCGTTTCTTATATTCTAAGTTTTTCAGTGCAACTCACTCATATACTATGTACTACACTGTGCGTTTCTTATATTCTAAGTTTTTCAGTGCAACTCACTCATATACTATGTACTACACTGTGCGTTTCTTAAATTCTAAGTTTTTCAGTGCAACTCACTCATATACTATGTACTACACTGTGCGTTTCTTATATTCTAAGTTTTTCAGTGCAACTCACTCATATACTATGTACTACACTGTGCGTTTCTTATATTCTAAGTTTTTCAGTGCAACTCACTCATATACTATGTACTACACTGTGCGTTTCTTATATTCTAAGTTTTTGAGTGCAACTCACTCATATACTATGTACTACACTGTGCGTTTCTTATATTCTAAGTTTTTCAGTGCAACTCACTCATATACTATGTACTACACTGTGCGTTTCTTATATTCTAAGTTTTTCAGTGCAACTCACTCATATACTATGTACTACACTGTGCGTTTCTTATATTCTAAGTTTTTCAGTGCAACTCATATACTATGTACTACACTGTGCATTTCGTGTAATGCTGGTTTTTCAGTAAATACTAAGTTTTTCAGTGCAACTCACTCATATACTATGTACTACACTGTGCGTTTCTTATATTCTAAGTTTTTCAGTGCAACTCACTCATATACTATGTACTACACTGTGCGTTTCTTATATTCTAAGTTTTTCAGTGCAACTCACTCATATACTATGTACTACACTGTGCGTTTCTTATATTCTAAGTTTTTGAGTGCAACTCACTCATATACTATGTACTACACTGTGCGTTTCTTATATTCTAAGTTTTTCAGTGCAACTCACTCTTATACTATGTACTACACTGTGCGTTTCTTATATTCTAAGTTTTTCAGTGCAACTCACTCATATACTATGTACTACACTGTGCGTTTCTTATATTCTAAGTTTTTCAGTGCAACTCACTCATATACTGTGTACTACACTGTGCATTTCGTGTAATGCGGGTTTTTCAGTAAATTCTAAGTTTTTCAGTGAAACTCACTCATATACTATGTACTACACTGTGCGTTTCTTAAATTCTAAGTTTTTCAGTGCAACTCACTCATATACTATGTACTACACTGTGCGTTTCTTATATTCTAAGTTTTTCAGTGCAACTCACTCATATACTATGTACTACAATGTGCGTTTCTTATATTCTACGTTTTTCAGTGCAACTCACTCATATACTATGTACTACACTGTGCGTTTCTTATATTCTAAGTTTTTCAGTGCAACTCACTCATATACTATGTACTACACTGTGCGTTTCTTATATTCTAAGTTTTTCAGTGCAACTCACTCATATACTATGTACTACACTGTGCATTTCGTCTAATGCTGGTTTTTTCAGTAAATTCTAAGTTTTTCAGTGCACCTCACTCATATACTATGTACTACACTGTGCGTTTCTTATATTCTAAGTTTTTCAGTGCAACTCACTCATATACTATGTACTACACTGTGCGTTTCTTATATTCTAAGTTTTTCAGTGCAACTCACTCATATACTATGTACTACACTGGGCATTTCGTGTAATGCGGGTTTTTCAGTAAATTCTAAGTTTTTCAGTGCAACTCACTCATATACTATGTACTACACTGTGCGTTTCTTAAATTCTAAGTTTTTCAGTGCAACTCACTCATATACTATGTACTACACTGTGCGTTGCTTATATTCTAAGTTTTTCAGTGCAACTCACTCATATACTATGTACTACACTGTGCGTTTCTTATATTCTAAGTTTTTCAGTGCAACTCACTCATATACTATGTACTACACTGTGCATTTCGTGTAATGCTGGTTTTTCAGTAAATTCTAAGTTTTTCAGTGCAACTCACTCATATACTATGTACTACACTGTGCGTTTCTTATATTCTAAGTTTTTCAGTTCAACTCACTCATATACTATGTACTACACTGTGCGTTTCTTATATTCTAAGTTTTTCAGTGCAACTCACTCATATACTATGTACTACACTGTGCGTTTCTTATATTCTAAGATTTTCAGTGCAACTCACTCATATACTATGTACTACACTGTGCGTTTCTTATATTCTAAGTTTTTCAGTGCAACTCACTCATATACTATGTACTACACTGTGCGTTTCTTATATTCTAAGTTTTTCAGTGCAACTCACTCATATACTATGTACTACACTGTGCGTTTCTTATATTCTAAGTTTTTCAGTGCAACTCACTCATATACTATGTACTACACTGTGCGTTTCTTATATTCTAAGTTTTTCAGTGCAACTCACTCATATACTATGTACTACACTGTGCGTTTCTTATATTCTAAGTTTTTCAGTGCAACTCACTCATATACTATGTACTACACTGTGCGTTTCTTATATTCTAAGTTTTTCAGTGCAACTCACTCATATACTATGTACTACACTGTGCGTTTCTTATATTCTAAGTTTTTCAGTGCAACTCACTCATATACTATGTACTACACTGTGCGTTTCTTATATTCTAAGTTTTTCAGTGCAACTCACTCATATACTATGTACTACACTGTGCGTTTCTTAAATTCTAAGTTTTTCAGTGCAACTCACTCATATACTATGTACTACACTGTGCGTTTCTTATATTCTAAGTTTTTCAGTGCAACTCACTCATATACTATGTACTACAATGTGCGTTTCTTATATTCTAAGTTTTTCAGTGCAACTCACTCATATACTATGTACTACACTGTGCGTTTCTTATATTCTAAGTTTTTGAGTGCAACTCACTCATATACTATGTACTACACTGTGCGTTTCTTATATTCTAAGTTTTTCAGTGCAACTCACTCATATACTATGTACTACACTGTGCGTTTCTTATATTCTAAGTTTTTCAGTGCAACTCATATACTATGTACTACACTGTGCATTTCGTGTAATGCTGGTTTTTCAGTAAATACTAAGTTTTTCAGTGCAACTCACTCATATACTATGTACTACACTGTGCGTTTCTTATATTCTAAGTTTTTCAGTGCAACTCACTCATATACTATGTACTACACTGTGCGTTTCTTATATTCTAAGTTTTTCAGTGCAACTCACTCATATACTATGTACTACACTGTGCGTTTCTTATATTCTAAGTTTTTGAGTGCAACTCACTCATATACTATGTACTACACTGTGCGTTTCTTATATTCTAAGTTTTTCAGTGCAACTCACTCTTATACTATGTACTACACTGTGCGTTTCTTATATTCTAAGTTTTTCAGTGCAACTCACTCATATACTATGTACTACACTGTGCGTTTCTTATATTCTAAGTTTTTCAGTGCAACTCACTCATATACTGTGTACTACACTGTGCATTTCGTGTAATGCGGGTTTTTCAGTAAATTCTAAGTTTTTCAGTGAAACTCACTCATATACTATGTACTACACTGTGCGTTTCTTAAATTCTAAGTTTTTCAGTGCAACTCACTCATATACTATGTACTACACTGTGCGTTTCTTATATTCTAAGTTTTTCAGTGCAACTCACTCATATACTATGTACTACAATGTGCGTTTCTTATATTCTACGTTTTTCAGTGCAACTCACTCATATACTATGTACTACACTGTGCGTTTCTTATATTCTAAGTTTTTCAGTGCAACTCACTCATATACTATGTACTACACTGTGCGTTTCTTATATTCTAAGTTTTTCAGTGCAACTCACTCATATACTATGTACTACACTGTGCATTTCGTCTAATGCTGGTTTTTTCAGTAAATTCTAAGTTTTTCAGTGCACCTCACTCATATACTATGTACTACACTGTGCGTTTCTTATATTCTAAGTTTTTCAGTGCAACTCACTCATATACTATGTACTACACTGTGCGTTTCTTATATTCTAAGTTTTTCAGTGCAACTCACTCATATACTATGTACTACACTGGGCATTTCGTGTAATGCGGGTTTTTCAGTAAATTCTAAGTTTTTCAGTGCAACTCACTCATATACTATGTACTACACTGTGCGTTTCTTAAATTCTAAGTTTTTCAGTGCAACTCACTCATATACTATGTACTACACTGTGCGTTGCTTATATTCTAAGTTTTTCAGTGCAACTCACTCATATACTATGTACTACACTGTGCGTTTCTTATATTCTAAGTTTTTCAGTGCAACTCACTCATATACTATGTACTACACTGTGCATTTCGTGTAATGCTGGTTTTTCAGTAAATTCTAAGTTTTTCAGTGCAACTCACTCATATACTATGTACTACACTGTGCGTTTCTTATATTCTAAGTTTTTCAGTTCAACTCACTCATATACTATGTACTACACTGTGCGTTTCTTATATTCTAAGTTTTTCAGTGCAACTCACTCATATACTATGTACTACACTGTGCGTTTCTTATATTCTAAGATTTTCAGTGCAACTCACTCATATACTATGTACTACACTGTGCGTTTCTTATATTCTAAGTTTTTCAGTGCAACTCACTCATATACTATGTACTACACTGTGCGTTTCTTATATTCTAAGTTTTTCAGTGCAACTCACTCATATACTATGTACTACACTGTGCGTTTCTTATATTCTAAGTTTTTCAGTGCAACTCACTCATATACTATGTACTACACTGTGCGTTTCTTATATTCTAAGTTTTTCAGTGCAACTCACTCATATACTATGTACTACACTGTGCGTTTCTTATATTCTAAGTTTTTCAGTGCAACTCACTCATATACTATGTACTACACTGTGCGTTTCTTATATTCTAAGTTTTTCAGTGCAACTCACTCATATACTATGTACTACACTGTGCGTTTCTTATATTCTAAGTTTTTCAGTGCAACTCACTCATATACTATGTACTACACTGTGCGTTTCTTATATTCTAAGTTTTTCAGTGCAACTCACTCATATACTATGTACTACACTGTGCGTTTCTTATATTCTAAGTTTTTCAGTGCAACTCACTCATATACTATGTACTACACTGTGCGTTTCTTATATTCTAAGTTTTTCAGTGCAACTCACTCATATACTATGTACTACACTGTGCGTTTCTTATATTCTAAGTTTTTCAGTGCAACTCACTCATATACTATGTACTACACTGTGCGTTTCTTATATTCTAAGTTTTTCAGTGCAACTCACTCATATACTATGTACTACACCGTGCGTTTCTTATATTCTAAGTTTTTCAGTGCAACTCACTCATATACTATGTACTACACTGTGCGTTTCTTATATTCTAAGTTTTTCAGTGCAACTCACTCATATACTATGTACTACACTGTGCATTTCGTCTAATGCTGGTTTTTTCAGTAAATTCTAAGTTTTTCAGTGCACCTCACTCATATACTATGTACTACACTGTGCGTTTCTTATATTCTAAGTTTTTCAGTGCACCTCACTCAAATACTATGTACTACACTGTGCGTTTCTTATATTCTAAGTTTTTCAGTGCAACTCACTCATATACTATGTACTACACTGTGCGTTTCTTATATTCTAAGTTTTTCAGTGCAACTCACTCATATACTATGTACTACACTGTGCGTTTCTTATATTCTAAGTTTTTCAGTGCAACTCACTCATATACTATGTACTACACTGTGCGTTTCTTATATTCTAAGTTTTTCAGTGCAACTCACTCATATACTATGTACTACACTGTGCGTTTCTTATATTCTAAGTTTTTCAGTGCAACTCACTCATATACTATGTACTACACTGTGCGTTTCTTATATTCTAAGTTTTTCAGTGCAACTCACTCATATACTATGTACTACACTGTGCGTTTCTTAAATTCTAAGTTTTTCAGTGCAACTCACTCATATACTATGTACTACACTGTGCGTTTCTTATATTCTAAGTTTTTCAGTGCAACTCACTCATATACTATGTACTACACTGTGCGTTTCTTATATTCTAAGTTTTTCAGTGCAACTCACTCATATACTATGTACTACACTGTGCGTTTCTTATATTCTAAGTTTTTCAGTGCAACTCACTCATATACTATGTACTACACTGTGCGTTTCTTATATTCTAAGTTTTTCAGTGCAACTCACTCATATACTATGTACTACACTGTGCGTTTCTTATATTCTAAGTTTTTCAGTGCAACTCTCTCATATACTATGTACTACACTGTGCGTTTCTTATATTCTAAGTTTTTCAGTGCAACTCACTCTTATACTATGTACTACACTGTGCGTTTCTAATATTCTAAGTTTTTCAGTGCAACTCACTCATATACTATGTACTACACTGTGCGTTTCTTATATTCTAAGTTTTTCAGTGCAACTCACTCATATACTATGTACTACACTGTGCATTTCGTGTAATGCGGGTTTTTCAGTAAATTCTAAGTTTTTCAGTGCAACTCACTCATATACTATGTACTACACTGTGCGTTTCTTAAATTCTAAGTTTTTCAGTGCAACTCACTCATATACTATGTACTACACTGTGCGTTTCTTATATTCTAAGTTTTTCAGTGCAACTCACTCATATACTATGTACTACAATGTGCGTTTCTTATATTCTAAGTTTTTCAGTGCAACTCACTCATATACTATGTACTACACTGTGCGTTTCTTATATTCTAAGTTTTTCAGTGCAACTCACTCATATACTATGTACTACACTGTGCGTTTCTTATATTCTAAGTTTTTCAGTGCAACTCACTCATATACTATGTACTACACTGTGCATTTCGTGTAATGCGGGTTTTTCAGTAAATTCTAAATTTTTCAGTGCAACTCACTCATATACTATGTACTACACTATGCGTTTCTTATATTCTAAGTTTTTCAGTGCAACTCACTCATATACTGTGCGTTTCTTATATTCTAAGTTTATCAGTGCAACTCACTCATATACTATGTACTACACTGTGCGTTTCTTATATTCTAAGTTTTTCAGTGCAACTCACTCATATACTATGTACTACACTGTGTGTTTCTTATATTCTAAGTTTTTCAGTGCAACTCACTCATATACTATGTACTACACTGTGCGTTTCTTATATTCTAAGTTTTTCAGTGCAACTCACTCATATACTATGTACTACACTGTGCGTTTCTTATATTCTAAGTTTTTCAGTGCAACTCACTCATATACTATGTACTACACTGTGCGTTTCTTATATTCTAAGTTTTTCAGTGCAACTCACTCATATACTATGTACTACACTGTGCATTTCGTGTAATGCGGGTTTTTCAGTAAATTCTAAGTTTTTCAGTGCAATTCACTCATATACTATGTACTACACTGTGCGTTTCTTATATTCTAAGTTTTTCAGTGCAACTCACTCATATACTATGTACTACACTGTGCATTTCGTGTAATGCTGGTTTTTCAGTAAATACTAAGTTTTTCAGTGCAACTCACTCATATACTATGTACTACACTGTGCGTTTCTTATATTCTAAGTTTTTCAGTGCAACTCACTCATATACTATGTACTACACTGTGCGTTTCTTATATTCTAAGTTTTTCAGTGCAATTCACTCATATACTATGTACTACACTGTGCGTTTCTTATATTCTAAGTTTTTCAGTGCAACTCACTCATATACTATGTACTACACTGTGCGTTTCTTAAATTCTAAGTTTTTCAGTGCAACTCACTCATATACTATGTACTACACTGTGCGTTTCTTATATTCTAAGTTTTTCAGTGCAACTCACTCATATACTATGTACTACACTGTGCGTTTCTTATATTCTAAGTTTTTCAGTGCAACTCACTCATATACTATGTACTACACTGTGCGTTTCTTATATTCTAAGTTTTTCAGTGCAACTCACTCATATACTATGTACTACACTGTGCGTTTCTTATATTCTAAGTTTTTCCGTGCAACTCATATACTATGTACTACACTGTGCATTTCGTGTAATGCTGGTTTTTCAGTAAATACTAAGTTTTTCAGTGCAACTCACTCATATACTATGTACTACACTGTGCGTTTCTTATATTCTAAGTTTTTCAGTGCAACTCACTCATATACTATGTACTACACTGTGCGTTTCTTATATTCTAAGTTTTACAGTGCAACTCACTCATATACTATGTACTACACTGTGCATTTCGTGTAATGCGGGTTTTTCAGTAAATTCTATGTTTTTCAGTGCAACTCACTAATATACTATGTACTACACTGTGCGTTTCTTAAATTCTAAGTTTTTCAGTGCAACTCACTCATATACTATGAACTACACTGTGCGTTTCTTATATTCTAAGTTTTTCAGTGCAACTCACTCATATACTATGTACTACACTGTGCGTTTATAATATTCTAAGTTTTTCAGTGCAACTCACTCATATACTGTGCGTTTCTTATATTCTAAGTTTATCAGTGCAACTCACTCATATACTATGTACTACACTGTGCGTTTCTTATATTCTAAGTTTTTCAGTGCAACTCACTCATATATTATGTACTACACTGTGCGTTTCTTATATTCTAAGTTTTTCAGTGCAACTCACTCATATACTATGTACTACACTGTGCGTTTCTTATATTCTAAGTTTTTCAGTGCAACTCACTCATATACTATGTACTACACCGTGCGTTTCTTATATTCTAAGTTTTTCAGTGCAACTCACTCATATACTATGTACTACACCGTGCGTTTCTTATATTCTAAGTTTTTCAGTGCAACTCACTCATATACTATGTACTACACTGTGCGTTTCTTATATTCTAAGTTTTTCAGTGCAACTCACTCATATACTATGTACTACACTGTGCGTTTCTTAAATTCTAAGTTTTTCAGTGCAACTCACTCATATACTATGTACTACACTGTGCGTTTCTTATATTCTAAGTTTTTCAGTGCAACTCACTCATATACTATGTACTACACTGTGCGTTTCTTATATTCTAAGTTTTTCCGTGCAACTCATATACTATGTACTACACTGTGCATTTCGTGTAATGCTGGTTTTTCAGTAAATACTAAGTTTTTCAGTGCAACTCACTCATATACTATGTACTACACTGTGCGTTTCTTATATTCTAAGTTTTTCAGTGCAACTCACTCATATACTATGTACTACACTGTGCGTTTCTTATATTCTAAGTTTTACAGTGCAACTCACTCATATACTATGTACTACACTGTGCATTTCGTGTAATGCGGGTTTTTCAGTAAATTCTATGTTTTTCAGTGCAACTCACTAATATACTATGTACTACACTGTGCGTTTCTTAAATTCTAAGTTTTTCAGTGCAACTCACTCATATACTATGAACTACACTGTGCGTTTCTTATATTCTAAGTTTTTCAGTGCAACTCACTCATATACTATGTACTACACTGTGCGTTTATAATATTCTAAGTTTTTCAGTGCAACTCACTCATATACTGTGCGTTTCTTATATTCTAAGTTTATCAGTGCAACTCACTCATATACTATGTACTACACTGTGCGTTTCTTATATTCTAAGTTTTTCAGTGCAACTCACTCATATATTATGTACTACACTGTGCGTTTCTTATATTCTAAGTTTTTCAGTGCAACTCACTCATATACTATGTACTACACTGTGCGTTTCTTATATTCTAAGTTTTTCAGTGCAACTCACTCATATACTATGTACTACACCGTGCGTTTCTTATATTCTAAGTTTTTCAGTGCAACTCACTCATATACTATGTACTACACCGTGCGTTTCTTATATTCTAAGTTTTTCAGTGCAACTCACTCATATACTATGTACTACACTGTGCGTTTCTTATATTCTAAGTTTTTCAGTGCAACTCACTCATATACTATGTACTACACTGTGCGTTTCTTAAATTCTAAGTTTTTCAGTGCAACTCACTCATATACTATGTACTACACTGTGCGTTTCTTATATTCTAAGTTTTTCAGTGCAACTCACTCATATACTATGTACTACACTGTGCGTTTCTTATATTCTAAGTTTTTCAGTGCAACTCACTCATATACTATGTACTACACTGTGCGTTTCTTATATTCTAAGTTTTTCAGTGCAACTCACTCATATACTATGTACTACACTGTGCGTTTCTTATATTCTAAGTTTTTTCAGTGCAACTCATATACTATGTACTACACTGTGCATTTCGTGTAATGCTGGTTTTTCAGTAAATACTAAGTTTTTCAGTGCAACTCACTCATATACTATGTACTACACTGTGCGTTTCTTATATTCTAAGTTTTTCAGTGCAACTCACTCATATACTATGTACTACACTGTGCGTTTCTTATATTCTAAGTTTTACAGTGCAACTCACTCATATACTATGTACTACACTGTGCATTTCGTGTAATGCGGGTTTTCAGTAAATTCTATGTTTTTCAGTGCAACTCACTCATATACTATGTACTACACTGTGCGTTTCTTAAATTCTAAGTTTTTCAGTGCAACTCACTCATATACTATGTACTACACTGTGCGTTTCTTATATTCTAAGTTTTTCAGTGCAACTCACTCATATACTATGTACTACACTGTGCGTTTATAATATTCTAAGTTTTTCAGTGCAACTCACTCATATACTATGTACTACACTGTGCGTTTCTTATATTCTAAGTTTTTCAGTGCAACTCACTCATATACTATGTACTACACTGTGCATTTCGTGTAATGCGGGTTTTTCAGTAAATTCTAAGTTTTTCAGTGCAACTCACTCATATACTATGTACTACACTATGCGTTTCTTATATTCTAAGTTTTTCAGTGCAACTCACTCATATACTGTGCGTTTCTTATATTCTAAGTTTATCAGTGCAACTCACTCATATACTATGTACTACACTGTGCGTTTCTTATATTCTAAGTTTTTCAGTGCAACTCACTCATATACTATGTACTACACTGTGTGTTTCTTATATTCTAAGTTTTTCAGTGCAACTCACTCATATACTATGTACTACACTGTGCGTTTCTTATATTCTAAGTTTTTCAGTGCAACTCACTCATATACTATGTACTACACTGTGCGTTTCTTATATTCTAAGTTTTTCAGTGCAACTCACTCATATACTATGTACTACACTGTGCGTTTCTTATATTCTAAGTTTTTCAGTGCAACTCACTCATATACTATGTACTACACTGTGCATTTCGTGTAATGCGGGTTTTTCAGTAAATTCTAAGTTTTTCAGTGCAATTCACTCATATACTATGTACTACACTGTGCGTTTCTTATATTCTAAGTTTTTCAGTGCAACTCACTCATATACTATGTACTACACTGTGCATTTCGTGTAATGCTGGTTTTTCAGTAAATACTAAGTTTTTCAGTGCAACTCACTCATATACTATGTACTACACTGTGCGTTTCTTATATTCTAAGTTTTTCAGTGCAACTCACTCATATACTATGTACTACACTGTGCGTTTCTTATATTCTAAGTTTTTCAGTGCAATTCACTCATATACTATGTACTACACTGTGCGTTTCTTATATTCTAAGTTTTTCAGTGCAACTCACTCATATACTATGTACTACACTGTGCGTTTCTTAAATTCTAAGTTTTTCAGTGCAACTCACTCATATACTATGTACTACACTGTGCGTTTCTTATATTCTAAGTTTTTCAGTGCAACTCACTCATATACTATGTACTACACTGTGCGTTTCTTATATTCTAAGTTTTTCAGTGCAACTCACTCATATACTATGTACTACACTGTGCGTTTCTTATATTCTAAGTTTTTCAGTGCAACTCACTCATATACTATGTACTACACTGTGCGTTTCTTATATTCTAAGTTTTTCCGTGCAACTCATATACTATGTACTACACTGTGCATTTCGTGTAATGCTGGTTTTTCAGTAAATACTAAGTTTTTCAGTGCAACTCACTCATATACTATGTACTACACTGTGCGTTTCTTATATTCTAAGTTTTTCAGTGCAACTCACTCATATACTATGTACTACACTGTGCGTTTCTTATATTCTAAGTTTTACAGTGCAACTCACTCATATACTATGTACTACACTGTGCATTTCGTGTAATGCGGGTTTTTCAGTAAATTCTATGTTTTTCAGTGCAACTCACTCATATACTATGTACTACACTGTGCGTTTCTTAAATTCTAAGTTTTTCAGTGCAACTCACTCATATACTATGTACTACACTGTGCGTTTCTTATATTCTAAGTTTTTGAGTGCAACTCACTCATATACTATGTACTACACTGTGCGTTTATAATATTCTAAGTTTTTCAGTGCAACTCACTCATATACTGTGCGTTTCTTATATTCTAAGTTTATCAGTGCAACTCACTCATATACTATGTACTACACTGTGCGTTTCTTATATTCTAAGTTTTTCAGTGCAACTCACTCATATACTATGTACTACACTGTGTGTTTCTTATATTCTAAGTTTTTCAGTGCAACTCACTCATATACTATGTACTACACTGTGCGTTTCTTATATTCTAAGTTTTTCAGTGCAACTCACTCATATACTATGTACTACACTGTGCGTTTCTTATATTCTAAGTTTTTCAGTGCAACTCACTCATATACTATGTACTACACCGTGCGTTTCTTATATTCTAAGTTTTTCAGTGCAACTCACTCATATACTATGTACTACACTGTGCGTTTCTTATATTCTAAGTTTTTCAGTGCAACTCACTCATATACTATGTACTACACTGTGCGTTTCTTATATTCTAAGTTTTTCAGAGCAACTCACTCATATACTATGGACTACACTGTGCATTTCGTGTAATGCTGGATTTTCAGTAAATTCTAAGTTTTTCAGTGCAACTCACTCATATACTATGTACTACACTGTGCGTTTCTTATATTCTAAGTTTTTCAGTGCAACTCACTCATATACTATGTACTACACTGTGCGTTTCTTATATTCTATGTTTTTCAGTGCAACTCACTCATATACTATGTACTACACTATGCGTTTCTTATATTCTAAGTTTTTCAGTGCAACTCACTCATATACTATGTACTACACTGTGCGTTTCTTATATTCTAAGTTTTTCAGTGCAACTCACTCATATACTATGTACTACACTGTGCATTTCGTCTAATGCTGGTTTTTTCAGTAAATTCTAAGTTTTTCAGTGCACCTCACTCATATACTATGTACTACACTGTGCGTTTCTTATATTCTAAGTTTTTCAGTGCACCTCACTCATATACTATGTACTACACTGTGCGTTTCTTATATTCTAAGTTTTTCAGTGCAACTCACTCATATACTATGTACTACACTGTGCGTTTCTTATATTCTAAGTTTTTCAGTGCAACTCACTCATATACTATGTACTACACTGTGCGTTTCTTATATTCTAAGTTTTTCAGTGCAACTCACTCATATACTATGTACTACACTGTGCGTTTCTTATATTCTAAGTTTTTCAGTGCAACTCACTCATATACTATGTACAACACTGTGCATTTCTTATATTCAAAGTTTTTCAGTGCAACTCACTCATATACTATGTACTACACTGTGCGTTTCTTAAATTCTAAGTTTTTCAGTGCAACTCACTCATATACTATGTACTACACTGTGCGTTTCTTATATTCTAAGTTTTTCAGTGCAACTCACTCATATACTATGTACTACACTGTGCGTTTCTTATATTCTAAGTTTTTCAGTGCAACTCACTCATATACTATGTACTACACTGTGCGTTTCTTATATTCTAAGTTTTTCAGTGCAACTCACTCATATACTATGTACTACACTGTGCGTTTCTTATATTCTAAGTTTTTCAGTGCAACTCACTCATATACTATGTACTACACTGTGCGTTTCTTATATTCTAAGTTTTTCAGTGCAACTCACTCATATACTATGTACTACACTGTGCGTTTCTTATATTCTAAGTTTTTCAGTGCAACTCACTCATATACTATGTACTACACTGTGCGTTTCTTATATTCTAAGTTTTTCAGTGCAACTCACTCATATACTATGTACTACACTGTGCGTTTCTTATATTCTAAGTTTTTCAGTGCAACTCATATACTATGTACTACACTGTGCATTTCGTGTAATGCTGGTTTTTCAGTAAATACTAAGTTTTGCAGTGCAACTCACTCATATACTATGTACTACACTGTACGTTTCTTATATTCTAAGTTTTTCAGTGCAACTCACTCATATACTATGTACTACACTGTGCGTTTCTTATATTCTAAGTTTTTCAGTGCAACTCACTCATATACTATGTACTACACTGTGCGTTTCTTATATTCTAAGTTTTTCAGTGCAACTCACTCATATACTATGTACTACACTGTGCGTTTCTTATATTCTAAGTTTTTCAGTGCAATTCACTCATATACTATGTACTACACTGTGCGTTTCTTATATTCTAAGTTTTTCAGTGCAACTCACTCATATACTATGTACTACACTGTGCGTTTCTTAAATTCTAAGTTTTTCAGTGCAACTCACTCATATACTATGTACTACACTGTGCGTTTCTTATATTCTAAGTTTTTCAGTGCAACTCACTCATATACTATGTACTACACTGTGCGTTTCTTATATTCTAAGTTTTTCAGTGCAACTCACTCATATACTATGTACTACACTGTGCGTTTCTTATATTCTAAGTTTTTCAGTGCAACTCACTCATATACTATGTACTACACTGTGCGTTTCTTATATTCTAAGTTTTTCCGTGCAACTCATATACTATGTACTACACTGTGCATTTCGTGTAATGCTGGTTTTTCAGTAAATACTAAGTTTTTCAGTGCAACTCACTCATATACTATGTACTACACTGTGCGTTTCTTATATTCTAAGTTTTTCAGTGCAACTCACTCATATACTATGTACTACACTGTGCGTTTCTTATATTCTAAGTTTTACAGTGCAACTCACTCATATACTATGTACTACACTGTGCATTTCGTGTAATGCGGGTTTTTCAGTAAATTCTATGTTTTTCAGTGCAACTCACTCATATACTATGTACTACACTGTGCGTTTCTTAAATTCTAAGTTTTTCAGTGCAACTCACTCATATACTATGTACTACACTGTGCGTTTCTTATATTCTAAGTTTTTGAGTGCAACTCACTCATATACTATGTACTACACTGTGCGTTTATAATATTCTAAGTTTTTCAGTGCAACTCACTCATATACTGTGCGTTTCTTATATTCTAAGTTTATCAGTGCAACTCACTCATATACTATGTACTACACTGTGCGTTTCTTATATTCTAAGTTTTTCAGTGCAACTCACTCATATACTATGTACTACACTGTGTGTTTCTTATATTCTAAGTTTTTCAGTGCAACTCACTCATATACTATGTACTACACTGTGCGTTTCTTATATTCTAAGTTTTTCAGTGCAACTCACTCATATACTATGTACTACACTGTGCGTTTCTTATATTCTAAGTTTTTCAGTGCAACTCACTCATATACTATGTACTACACCGTGCGTTTCTTATATTCTAAGTTTTTCAGTGCAACTCACTCATATACTATGTACTACACTGTGCGTTTCTTATATTCTAAGTTTTTCAGTGCAACTCACTCATATACTATGTACTACACTGTGCGTTTCTTATATTCTAAGTTTTTCAGAGCAACTCACTCATATACTATGGACTACACTGTGCATTTCGTGTAATGCTGGATTTTCAGTAAATTCTAAGTTTTTCAGTGCAACTCACTCATATACTATGTACTACACTGTGCGTTTCTTATATTCTAAGTTTTTCAGTGCAACTCACTCATATACTATGTACTACACTGTGCGTTTCTTATATTCTATGTTTTTCAGTGCAACTCACTCATATACTATGTACTACACTATGCGTTTCTTATATTCTAAGTTTTTCAGTGCAACTCACTCATATACTATGTACTACACTGTGCGTTTCTTATATTCTAAGTTTTTCAGTGCAACTCACTCATATACTATGTACTACACTGTGCATTTCGTCTAATGCTGGTTTTTTCAGTAAATTCTAAGTTTTTCAGTGCACCTCACTCATATACTATGTACTACACTGTGCGTTTCTTATATTCTAAGTTTTTCAGTGCACCTCACTCATATACTATGTACTACACTGTGCGTTTCTTATATTCTAAGTTTTTCAGTGCAACTCACTCATATACTATGTACTACACTGTGCGTTTCTTATATTCTAAGTTTTTCAGTGCAACTCACTCATATACTATGTACTACACTGTGCGTTTCTTATATTCTAAGTTTTTCAGTGCAACTCACTCATATACTATGTACTACACTGTGCGTTTCTTATATTCTAAGTTTTTCAGTGCAACTCACTCATATACTATGTACAACACTGTGCATTTCTTATATTCAAAGTTTTTCAGTGCAACTCACTCATATACTATGTACTACACTGTGCGTTTCTTAAATTCTAAGTTTTTCAGTGCAACTCACTCATATACTATGTACTACACTGTGCGTTTCTTATATTCTAAGTTTTTCAGTGCAACTCACTCATATACTATGTACTACACTGTGCGTTTCTTATATTCTAAGTTTTTCAGTGCAACTCACTCATATACTATGTACTACACTGTGCGTTTCTTATATTCTAAGTTTTTCAGTGCAACTCACTCATATACTATGTACTACACTGTGCGTTTCTTATATTCTAAGTTTTTCAGTGCAACTCACTCATATACTATGTACTACACTGTGCGTTTCTTATATTCTAAGTTTTTCAGTGCAACTCACTCATATACTATGTACTACACTGTGCGTTTCTTATATTCTAAGTTTTTCAGTGCAACTCACTCATATACTATGTACTACACTGTGCGTTTCTTATATTCTAAGTTTTTCAGTGCAACTCACTCATATACTATGTACTACACTGTGCGTTTCTTATATTCTAAGTTTTTCAGTGCAACTCATATACTATGTACTACACTGTGCATTTCGTGTAATGCTGGTTTTTCAGTAAATACTAAGTTTTGCAGTGCAACTCACTCATATACTATGTACTACACTGTACGTTTCTTATATTCTAAGTTTTTCAGTGCAACTCACTCATATACTATGTACTACACTGTGCGTTTCTTATATTCTAAGTTTTTCAGTGCAACTCACTCATATACTATGTACTACACTGTGCGTTTCTTATATTCTAAGTTTTTCAGTGCAACTCACTCATATACTATGTACTACACTGTGCGTTTCTTATATTCTAAGTTTTTCAGTACAACTCACTCATATACTATGTACTACACTGTGCGTTTATTATATTCTAAGTTTTTCAGTGCAACTCACTCATATACTATGTACTACACTGGGCATTTCGTGTAATGCGGGTTTTTCAGTAAATTCTAAGTTTTTCAGTGCAACTCACTCATATACTATGTACTACACTGTGCGTTTCTTAAATTCTAAGTTTTTCAGTGCAACTCACTCATATACTATGTACTACACTGTGCGTTTCTTATATTCTAAGTTTTTCAGTGCAACTCACTCATATAATATGTACTACACTGTGCGTTTCTTATATTCTAAGTTTTTCAGTGCAACTCACTCATATACTATGTACTACACTGTGCATTTCGTGTAATGCTGGTTTTTCAGTAAATTCTAAGTTTTTCAGTGCAACTCACTCATATACTATGTACTACACTGTGCGTTTCTTATATTCTAAGTTTTTCAGTTCAACTCACTCATATACTATGTACTACACTGTGCGTTTCTTATATTCTAAGTTTTTCAGTGCAACTCACTCATATACTATGTACTACACTGTGCGTTTCTTATATTCTAAGTTTTTCAGTGCAACTCACTCATATACTATGTACTACACTGTGCGTTTCTTATATTCTAAGTTTTTCAGTGCAACTCACTCATATACTATGTACTACACTGTGCGTTTCTTATATTCTAAGTTTTTCAGTGCAACTCACTCATATACTATGTACTACACTGTGCGTTTCTTATATTCTAAGTTTTTCAGTGCAACTCACTCATATACTATGTACTACACTGTGCGTTTCTTATATTCTAAGTTTTTCAGTGCACCTCACTCATATACTATGTACTACACTGTGCGTTTCTTATATTCTAAGATTTTCAGTGCAACTCACTCATATACTATGTACTACACTGTGCGTTTCTTATATTCTAAGTTTTTCAGTGCAACTCATATACTATGTACTACACTGTGCGTTTCTTATATTCTAAGTTTTTCAGTGCAACTCACTCATATACTATGTACTACACTGTGCGTTTCTTATATTCTAAGTTTTTCAGTGCAACTCACTCATATACTATGTACTACACTGTGCGTTTCTTATATTCTAAGTTTTTCAGTGCAACTCACTCATATACTATGTACTACACTGTGCGTTTCTTATATTCTAAGTTTTTCAGTGCAACTCACTCATATACTATGTACTACACTGTGCGTTTCTTATATTCTAAGTTTTTCAGTGCAACTCACTCATATACTATGTACTACACTGTGCGTTTCTTATATTCTAAGTTTTTCAGTGCAACTCACTCATATACTATGTACTACACCGTGCGTTTCTTATATTCTAAGTTTTTCAGTGCAACTCACTCATATACTATGTACTACACTGTGCGTTTCTTATATTCTAAGTTTTTCAGTGCAACTCACTCATATACTATGTACTACACTGTGCGTTTCTTATATTATAAGTTTTTCAGAGCAACTCACTCATATACTATGGACTACACTGTGCATTTCGTGTAATGCTGGTTTTTCAGTAAATTCTAAGTTTTTCAGTGCAACTCACTCATATACTATGTACTACACTGTGCGTTTCTTATATTCTAAGTTTTTCAGTGCAACTCACTCATATACTATGTACTACACTGTGCGTTTCTTATATTCTAAGTTTTTCAGTGCAACTCACTCATATACTATGTACTACACTGTGCGTTTCTTATATTCTAAATTTTTCAGTGCAACTCACTCATATACTATGTACTACACTGTGCGTTTCTTATATTCTAAGTTTTTCAGTGCAACTCACTCATATACTATGTACTACACTGTGCATTTCGTCTAATGCTGGTTTTTTCAGTAAATTCTAAGTTTTTCAGTGCACCTCACTCATATACTATGTACTACACTGTGCATTTCTTATATTCTAAGTTTTTCAGTGCACCTCATTCAAATACTATGTACTATACTGTGCGTTTCTTATATTCTAAGTTTTTCAGTGCAACTCACTCATATACTATGTACTACACTGTGCGTTTCTTATATTCTAAGTTTTTCAGTGCAACTCACTCATATACTATGTACTACACTGTGCGTTTCTTATATTCTAAGTTTTTCAGTGCAAATCACTCATATACTATGTACTACACTGTGCGTTTCTTATATTCTAAGTTTTTCAGTGCAACTCACTCATATACTATGTACTACACTGTGCGTTTCTTATATTCTAAGTTTTTCAGTGCAACTCACTCATATACTATGTACTACACTGTGCGTTTCTTATATTCTAAGTTTTTCAGTGCAACTCACTCATATACTATGTACTACACTGTGCGTTTCTTATATTCTAAGTTTTTCAGTACAACTCACTCATATACTATGTACTACACTGTGCGTTTATTATATTCTAAGTTTTTCAGTGCAACTCACTCATATACTATGTACTACACTGGGCATTTCGTGTAATGCGGGTTTTTCAGTAAATTCTAAGTTTTTCAGTGCAACTCACTCATATACTATGTACTACACTGTGCGTTTCTTAAATTCTAAGTTTTTCAGTGCAACTCACTCATATACTATGTACTACACTGTGCGTTTCTTATATTCTAAGTTTTTCAGTGCAACTCACTCATATAATATGTACTACACTGTGCGTTTCTTATATTCTAAGTTTTTCAGTGCAACTCACTCATATACTATGTACTACACTGTGCATTTCGTGTAATGCTGGTTTTTCAGTAAATTCTAAGTTTTTCAGTGCAACTCACTCATATACTATGTACTACACTGTGCGTTTCTTATATTCTAAGTTTTTCAGTTCAACTCACTCATATACTATGTACTACACTGTGCGTTTCTTATATTCTAAGTTTTTCAGTGCAACTCACTCATATACTATGTACTACACTGTGCGTTTCTTATATTCTAAGTTTTTCAGTGCAACTCACTCATATACTATGTACTACACTGTGCGTTTCTTATATTCTAAGTTTTTCAGTGCAACTCACTCATATACTATGTACTACACTGTGCGTTTCTTATATTCTAAGTTTTTCAGTGCAACTCACTCATATACTATGTACTACACTGTGCGTTTCTTATATTCTAAGTTTTTCAGTGCAACTCACTCATATACTATGTACTACACTGTGAGTTTCTTATATTCTAAGTTTTTCAGTGCACCTCACTCATATACTATGTACTACACTGTGCGTTTCTTATATTCTAAGATTTTCAGTGCAACTCACTCATATACTATGTACTACACTGTGCGTTTCTTATATTCTAAGTTTTTCAGTGCAACTCATATACTATGTACTACACTGTGCGTTTCTTATATTCTAAGTTTTTCAGTGCAACTCACTCATATACTATGTACTACACTGTGCGTTTCTTATATTCTAAGTTTTTCAGTGCAACTCACTCATATACTATGTACTACACTGTGCGTTTCTTATATTCTAAGTTTTTCAGTGCAACTCACTCATATACTATGTACTACACTGTGCGTTTCTTATATTCTAAGTTTTTCAGTGCAACTCACTCATATACTATGTACTACACTGTGCGTTTCTTATATTCTAAGTTTTTCAGTGCAACTCACTCATATACTATGTACTACACTGTGCGTTTCTTATATTCTAAGTTTTTCAGTGCAACTCACTCATATACTATGTACTACACCGTGCGTTTCTTATATTCTAAGTTTTTCAGTGCAACTCACTCATATACTATGTACTACACTGTGCGTTTCTTATATTCTAAGTTTTTCAGTGCAACTCACTCATATACTATGTACTACACTGTGCGTTTCTTATATTATAAGTTTTTCAGAGCAACTCACTCATATACTATGGACTACACTGTGCATTTCGTGTAATGCTGGTTTTTCAGTAAATTCTAAGTTTTTCAGTGCAACTCACTCATATACTATGTACTACACTGTGCGTTTCTTATATTCTAAGTTTTTCAGTGCAACTCACTCATATACTATGTACTACACTGTGCGTTTCTTATATTCTAAGTTTTTCAGTGCAACTCACTCATATACTATGTACTACACTGTGCGTTTCTTATATTCTAAATTTTTCAGTGCAACTCACTCATATACTATGTACTACACTGTGCGTTTCTTATATTCTAAGTTTTTCAGTGCAACTCACTCATATACTATGTACTACACTGTGCATTTCGTCTAATGCTGGTTTTTTCAGTAAATTCTAAGTTTTTCAGTGCACCTCACTCATATACTATGTACTACACTGTGCATTTCTTATATTCTAAGTTTTTCAGTGCACCTCATTCAAATACTATGTACTATACTGTGCGTTTCTTATATTCTAAGTTTTTCAGTGCAACTCACTCATATACTATGTACTACACTGTGCGTTTCTTATATTCTAAGTTTTTCAGTGCAACTCACTCATATACTATGTACTACACTGTGCGTTTCTTATATTCTAAGTTTTTCAGTGCAAATCACTCATATACTATGTACTACACTGTGCGTTTCTTATATTCTAAGTTTTTCAGTGCAACTCACTCATATACTATGTACTACACTGTGCGTTTCTTATATTCTAAGTTTTTCAGTGCAACTCACTCATATACTATGTACTACACTGTGCGTTTCTTATATTCTAAGTTTTTCAGTGCAACTCACTCATATACTATGTACTACACTGTGCGTTTCTTAAATTCTAAGTTTTTCAGTGCAACTCACTCATATACTATGTACTACACTGTGCGTTTCTTATATTCTAAGTTTTTCAGTGCAACTCACTCATATACTATGTACTACACTGTGCGTTTCTTATATTCTAAGTTTTTCAGTGCAACTCACTCATATACTATGTACTACACTGTGCGTTTCTTATATTCTAAGTTTTTGAGTGCAACTCACTCATATACTATGTACTACACTGTGCGTTTCTTATATTCTAAGTTTTTCAGTGCAACTCACTCATATACTATGTACTACACTGTGCGTTTCTTATATTCTAAGTTTTTCAGTGCAACTCACTCATATACTATGTACTACACTGTGCGTTTCTTATATTCTAAGTTTTTCAGTGCAACTCATATACTATGTACTACACTGTGCATTTCGTGTAATGCTGGTTTTTCAGTAAATACTAAGTTTTTCAGTGCAACTCACTCATATACTATGTACTACACTGTGCGTTTCTTATATTCTAAGTTTTTCAGTGCAACTCACTCATATACTATGTACTACACTGTGCGTTTCTTATATTCTAAGTTTTTCAGTGCAACTCACTCATATACTATGTACTACACTGTGCGTTTCTTATATTCTAAGTTTTTGAGTGCAACTCACTCATATACTATGTACTACACTGTGCGTTTCTTATATTCTAAGTTTTTCAGTGCAACTCACTCTTATACTATGTACTACACTGTGCGTTTCTTATATTCTAAGTTTTTCAGTGCAACTCACTCATATACTATGTACTACACTGTGCGTTTCTTATATTCTAAGTTTTTCAGTGCAACTCACTCATATACTGTGTACTACACTGTGCATTTCGTGTAATGCGGGTTTTTCAGTAAATTCTAAGTTTTTCAGTGAAACTCACTCATATACTATGTACTACACTGTGCGTTTCTTAAATTCTAAGTTTTTCAGTGCAACTCACTCATATACTATGTACTACACTGTGCGTTTCTTATATTCTAAGTTTTTCAGTGCAACTCACTCATATACTATGTACTACAATGTGCGTTTCTTATATTCTAAGTTTTTCAGTGCAACTCACTCATATACTATGTACTACACTGTGCGTTTCTTATATTCTAAGTTTTTCAGTGCAACTCACTCATATACTATGTACTACACTGTGCGTTTCTTATATTCTAAGTTTTTCAGTGCAACTCACTCATATACTATGTACTACACTGTGCATTTCGTCTAATGCTGGTTTTTTCAGTAAATTCTAAGTTTTTCAGTGCACCTCACTCATATACTATGTACTACACTGTGCGTTTCTTATATTCTAAGTTTTTCAGTGCAACTCACTCATATACTATGTACTACACTGTGCGTTTCTTATATTCTAAGTTTTTCAGTGCAACTCACTCATATACTATGTACTACACTGGGCATTTCGTGTAATGCGGGTTTTTCAGTAAATTCTAAGTTTTTCAGTGCAACTCACTCATATACTATGTACTACACTGTGCGTTTCTTAAATTCTAAGTTTTTCAGTGCAACTCACTCATATACTATGTACTACACTGTGCGTTGCTTATATTCTAAGTTTTTCAGTGCAACTCACTCATATACTATGTACTACACTGTGCGTTTCTTATATTCTAAGTTTTTCAGTGCAACTCACTCATATACTATGTACTACACTGTGCATTTCGTGTAATGCTGGTTTTTCAGTAAATTCTAAGTTTTTCAGTGCAACTCACTCATATACTATGTACTACACTGTGCGTTTCTTATATTCTAAGTTTTTCAGTTCAACTCACTCATATACTATGTACTACACTGTGCGTTTCTTATATTCTAAGTTTTTCAGTGCAACTCACTCATATACTATGTACTACACTGTGCGTTTCTTATATTCTAAGATTTTCAGTGCAACTCACTCATATACTATGTACTACACTGTGCGTTTCTTATATTCTAAGTTTTTCAGTGCAACTCACTCATATACTATGTACTACACTGTGCGTTTCTTATATTCTAAGTTTTTCAGTGCAACTCACTCATATACTATGTACTACACTGTGCGTTTCTTATATTCTAAGTTTTTCAGTGCAACTCACTCATATACTATGTACTACACTGTGCGTTTCTTATATTCTAAGTTTTTCAGTGTAACTCACTCATATACTATGTACTACACTGTGCGTTTCTTATATTCTAAGTTTTTCAGTGCAACTCACTCATATACTATGTACTACACCGTGCGTTTCTTATATTCTAAGTTTTTCAGTGCAACTCACTCATATACTATGTACTACACTGTGCGTTTCTTATATTCTAAGTTTTTCAGTGCAACTCACTCATATACTATGTACTACACTGTGCGTTTCTTATATTATAAGTTTTTCAGAGCAACTCACTCATATACTATGGACTACACTGTGCATTTCGTGTAATGCTGGTTTTTCAGTAAATTCTAAGTTTTTCAGTGCAACTCACTCATATACTATGTACTACACTGTGCGTTTCTTATATTCTAAGTTTTTCAGTGCAACTCACTCATATACTATGTACTACACTGTGCGTTTCTTATATTCTAAGTTTTTCAGTGCAACTCACTCATATACTATGTACTACACTGTGCGTTTCTTATATTCTAAATTTTTCAGTGCAACTCACTCATATACTATGTACTACACTGTGCGTTTCTTATATTCTAAGTTTTTCAGTGCAACTCACTCATATACTATGTACTACACTGTGCATTTCGTCTAATGCTGGTTTTTTCAGTAAATTCTAAGTTTTTCAGTGCACCTCACTCATATACTATGTACTACACTGTGCATTTCTTATATTCTAAGTTTTTCAGTGCACCTCATTCAAATACTATGTACTATACTGTGCGTTTCTTATATTCTAAGTTTTTCAGTGCAACTCACTCATATACTATGTACTACACTGTGCGTTTCTTATATTCTAAGTTTTTCAGTGCAACTCACTCATATACTATGTACTACACTGTGCGTTTCTTATATTCTAAGTTTTTCAGTGCAAATCACTCATATACTATGTACTACACTGTGCGTTTCTTATATTCTAAGTTTTTCAGTGCAACTCACTCATATACTATGTACTACACTGTGCGTTTCTTATATTCTAAGTTTTTCAGTGCAACTCACTCATATACTATGTACTACACTGTGCGTTTCTTATATTCTAAGTTTTTCAGTGCAACTCACTCATATACTATGTACTACACTGTGCGTTTCTTATATTCTAAGTTTTTCAGTACAACTCACTCATATACTATGTACTACACTGTGCGTTTATTATATTCTAAGTTTTTCAGTGCAACTCACTCATATACTATGTACTACACTGGGCATTTCGTGTAATGCGGGTTTTTCAGTAAATTCTAAGTTTTTCAGTGCAACTCACTCATATACTATGTACTACACTGTGCGTTTCTTAAATTCTAAGTTTTTCAGTGCAACTCACTCATATACTATGTACTACACTGTGCGTTTCTTATATTCTAAGTTTTTCAGTGCAACTCACTCATATAATATGTACTACACTGTGCGTTTCTTATATTCTAAGTTTTTCAGTGCAACTCACTCATATACTATGTACTACACTGTGCATTTCGTGTAATGCTGGTTTTTCAGTAAATTCTAAGTTTTTCAGTGCAACTCACTCATATACTATGTACTACACTGTGCGTTTCTTATATTCTAAGTTTTTCAGTTCAACTCACTCATATACTATGTACTACACTGTGCGTTTCTTATATTCTAAGTTTTTCAGTGCAACTCACTCATATACTATGTACTACACTGTGCGTTTCTTATATTCTAAGTTTTTCAGTGCAACTCACTCATATACTATGTACTACACTGTGCGTTTCTTATATTCTAAGTTTTTCAGTGCAACTCACTCATATACTATGTACTACACTGTGCGTTTCTTATATTCTAAGTTTTTCAGTGCAACTCACTCATATACTATGTACTACACTGTGCGTTTCTTATATTCTAAGTTTTTCAGTGCAACTCACTCATATACTATGTACTACACTGTGAGTTTCTTATATTCTAAGTTTTTCAGTGCACCTCACTCATATACTATGTACTACACTGTGCGTTTCTTATATTCTAAGATTTTCAGTGCAACTCACTCATATACTATGTACTACACTGTGCGTTTCTTATATTCTAAGTTTTTCAGTGCAACTCATATACTATGTACTACACTGTGCGTTTCTTATATTCTAAGTTTTTCAGTGCAACTCACTCATATACTATGTACTACACTGTGCGTTTCTTATATTCTAAGTTTTTCAGTGCAACTCACTCATATACTATGTACTACACTGTGCGTTTCTTATATTCTAAGTTTTTCAGTGCAACTCACTCATATACTATGTACTACACTGTGCGTTTCTTATATTCTAAGTTTTTCAGTGCAACTCACTCATATACTATGTACTACACTGTGCGTTTCTTATATTCTAAGTTTTTCAGTGCAACTCACTCATATACTATGTACTACACTGTGCGTTTCTTATATTCTAAGTTTTTCAGTGCAACTCACTCATATACTATGTACTACACCGTGCGTTTCTTATATTCTAAGTTTTTCAGTGCAACTCACTCATATACTATGTACTACACTGTGCGTTTCTTATATTCTAAGTTTTTCAGTGCAACTCACTCATATACTATGTACTACACTGTGCGTTTCTTATATTATAAGTTTTTCAGAGCAACTCACTCATATACTATGGACTACACTGTGCATTTCGTGTAATGCTGGTTTTTCAGTAAATTCTAAGTTTTTCAGTGCAACTCACTCATATACTATGTACTACACTGTGCGTTTCTTATATTCTAAGTTTTTCAGTGCAACTCACTCATATACTATGTACTACACTGTGCGTTTCTTATATTCTAAGTTTTTCAGTGCAACTCACTCATATACTATGTACTACACTGTGCGTTTCTTATATTCTAAATTTTTCAGTGCAACTCACTCATATACTATGTACTACACTGTGCGTTTCTTATATTCTAAGTTTTTCAGTGCAACTCACTCATATACTATGTACTACACTGTGCATTTCGTCTAATGCTGGTTTTTTCAGTAAATTCTAAGTTTTTCAGTGCACCTCACTCATATACTATGTACTACACTGTGCATTTCTTATATTCTAAGTTTTTCAGTGCACCTCATTCAAATACTATGTACTATACTGTGCGTTTCTTATATTCTAAGTTTTTCAGTGCAACTCACTCATATACTATGTACTACACTGTGCGTTTCTTATATTCTAAGTTTTTCAGTGCAACTCACTCATATACTATGTACTACACTGTGCGTTTCTTATATTCTAAGTTTTTCAGTGCAAATCACTCATATACTATGTACTACACTGTGCGTTTCTTATATTCTAAGTTTTTCAGTGCAACTCACTCATATACTATGTACTACACTGTGCGTTTCTTATATTCTAAGTTTTTCAGTGCAACTCACTCATATACTATGTACTACACTGTGCGTTTCTTATATTCTAAGTTTTTCAGTGCAACTCACTCATATACTATGTACTACACTGTGCGTTTCTTAAATTCTAAGTTTTTCAGTGCAACTCACTCATATACTATGTACTACACTGTGCGTTTCTTATATTCTAAGTTTTTCAGTGCAACTCACTCATATACTATGTACTACACTGTGCGTTTCTTATATTCTAAGTTTTTCAGTGCAACTCACTCATATACTATGTACTACACTGTGCGTTTCTTATATTCTAAGTTTTTGAGTGCAACTCACTCATATACTATGTACTACACTGTGCGTTTCTTATATTCTAAGTTTTTCAGTGCAACTCACTCATATACTATGTACTACACTGTGCGTTTCTTATATTCTAAGTTTTTCAGTGCAACTCACTCATATACTATGTACTACACTGTGCGTTTCTTATATTCTAAGTTTTTCAGTGCAACTCATATACTATGTACTACACTGTGCATTTCGTGTAATGCTGGTTTTTCAGTAAATACTAAGTTTTTCAGTGCAACTCACTCATATACTATGTACTACACTGTGCGTTTCTTATATTCTAAGTTTTTCAGTGCAACTCACTCATATACTATGTACTACACTGTGCGTTTCTTATATTCTAAGTTTTTCAGTGCAACTCACTCATATACTATGTACTACACTGTGCGTTTCTTATATTCTAAGTTTTTGAGTGCAACTCACTCATATACTATGTACTACACTGTGCGTTTCTTATATTCTAAGTTTTTCAGTGCAACTCACTCTTATACTATGTACTACACTGTGCGTTTCTTATATTCTAAGTTTTTCAGTGCAACTCACTCATATACTATGTACTACACTGTGCGTTTCTTATATTCTAAGTTTTTCAGTGCAACTCACTCATATACTGTGTACTACACTGTGCATTTCGTGTAATGCGGGTTTTTCAGTAAATTCTAAGTTTTTCAGTGAAACTCACTCATATACTATGTACTACACTGTGCGTTTCTTAAATTCTAAGTTTTTCAGTGCAACTCACTCATATACTATGTACTACACTGTGCGTTTCTTATATTCTAAGTTTTTCAGTGCAACTCACTCATATACTATGTACTACAATGTGCGTTTCTTATATTCTAAGTTTTTCAGTGCAACTCACTCATATACTATGTACTACACTGTGCGTTTCTTATATTCTAAGTTTTTCAGTGCAACTCACTCATATACTATGTACTACACTGTGCGTTTCTTATATTCTAAGTTTTTCAGTGCAACTCACTCATATACTATGTACTACACTGTGCATTTCGTCTAATGCTGGTTTTTTCAGTAAATTCTAAGTTTTTCAGTGCACCTCACTCATATACTATGTACTACACTGTGCGTTTCTTATATTCTAAGTTTTTCAGTGCAACTCACTCATATACTATGTACTACACTGTGCGTTTCTTATATTCTAAGTTTTTCAGTGCAACTCACTCATATACTATGTACTACACTGGGCATTTCGTGTAATGCGGGTTTTTCAGTAAATTCTAAGTTTTTCAGTGCAACTCACTCATATACTATGTACTACACTGTGCGTTTCTTAAATTCTAAGTTTTTCAGTGCAACTCACTCATATACTATGTACTACACTGTGCGTTGCTTATATTCTAAGTTTTTCAGTGCAACTCACTCATATACTATGTACTACACTGTGCGTTTCTTATATTCTAAGTTTTTCAGTGCAACTCACTCATATACTATGTACTACACTGTGCATTTCGTGTAATGCTGGTTTTTCAGTAAATTCTAAGTTTTTCAGTGCAACTCACTCATATACTATGTACTACACTGTGCGTTTCTTATATTCTAAGTTTTTCAGTTCAACTCACTCATATACTATGTACTACACTGTGCGTTTCTTATATTCTAAGTTTTTCAGTGCAACTCACTCATATACTATGTACTACACTGTGCGTTTCTTATATTCTAAGATTTTCAGTGCAACTCACTCATATACTATGTACTACACTGTGCGTTTCTTATATTCTAAGTTTTTCAGTGCAACTCACTCATATACTATGTACTACACTGTGCGTTTCTTATATTCTAAGTTTTTCAGTGCAACTCACTCATATACTATGTACTACACTGTGCGTTTCTTATATTCTAAGTTTTTCAGTGCAACTCACTCATATACTATGTACTACACTGTGCGTTTCTTATATTCTAAGTTTTTCAGTGTAACTCACTCATATACTATGTACTACACTGTGCGTTTCTTATATTCTAAGTTTTTCAGTGCAACTCACTCATATACTATGTACTACACTGTGCGTTTCTTATATTCTAAGTTTTTCAGTGCAACTCACTCATATACTATGTACTACACTGTGCGTTTCTTATATTCTAAGTTTTTCAGTGCAACTCACTCATATACTATGTACTACACTGTGCGTTTCTTATATTCTAAGTTTTTCAGTGCAACTCACTCATATACTATGTACTACACTGTGCGTTTCTTATATTCTAAGTTTTTCAGTGCAACTCACTCATATACTATGTACTACACTGTGCGTTTCTTATATTCTAAGTTTTTCAGTGCAACTCACTCATATACTATGTACTACACTGTGCGTTTCTTATATTCTAAGTTTTTCAGTGCAACTCACTCATATACTATGTACTACACTGTGCGTTTCTTATATTCTAAGTTTTTCAGTGCAACTCACTCATATACTATGTACTACACCGTGCGTTTCTTATATTCTAAGTTTTTCAGTGCAACTCACTCATATACTATGTACTACACTGTGCGTTTCTTATATTCTAAGTTTTTCAGTGCAACTCACTCATATACTATGTACTACACTGTGCATTTCGTCTAATGCTGGTTTTTTCAGTAAATTCTAAGTTTTTCAGTGCACCTCACTCATATACTATGTACTACACTGTGCGTTTCTTATATTCTAAGTTTTTCAGTGCACCTCACTCAAATACTATGTACTACACTGTGCGTTTCTTATATTCTAAGTTTTTCAGTGCAACTCACTCATATACTATGTACTACACTGTGCGTTTCTTATATTCTAAGTTTTTCAGTGCAACTCACTCATATACTATGTACTACACTGTGCGTTTCTTATATTCTAAGTTTTTCAGTGCAACTCACTCATATACTATGTACTACACTGTGCGTTTCTTATATTCTAAGTTTTTCAGTGCAACTCACTCATATACTATGTACTACACTGTGCGTTTCTTATATTCTAAGTTTTTCAGTGCAACTCACTCATATACTATGTACTACACTGTGCGTTTCTTATATTCTAAGTTTTTCAGTGCAACTCACTCATATACTATGTACTACACTGTGCGTTTCTTAAATTCTAAGTTTTTCAGTGCAACTCACTCATATACTATGTACTACACTGTGCGTTTCTTATATTCTAAGTTTTTCAGTGCAACTCACTCATATACTATGTACTACACTGTGCGTTTCTTATATTCTAAGTTTTTCAGTGCAACTCACTCATATACTATGTACTACACTGTGCGTTTCTTATATTCTAAGTTTTTCAGTGCAACTCACTCATATACTATGTACTACACTGTGCGTTTCTTATATTCTAAGTTTTTCAGTGCAACTCACTCTTATACTATGTACTACACTGTGCGTTTCTTATATTCTAAGTTTTTCAGTGCAACTCACTCATATACTATGTACTACACTGTGCGTTTCTTATATTCTAAGTTTTTCAGTGCAACTCACTCATATACTATGTACTACACTGTGCATTTCGTGTAATGCGGGTTTTTCAGTAAATTCTAAGTTTTTCAGTGCAACTCACTCATATACTATGTACTACACTGTGCGTTTCTTAAATTCTAAGTTTTTCAGTGCAACTCACTCATATACTATGTACTACACTGTGCGTTTCTTATATTCTAAGTTTTTCAGTGCAACTCAGTCATATACTATGTACTACAATGTGCGTTTCTTATATTCTAAGTTTTTCAGTGCAACTCACTCATATACTATGTACTACACTGTGCGTTTCTTATATTCTAAGTTTTTCAGTGCAACTCACTCATATACTATGTACTACACTGTGCGTTTCTTATATTCTAAGTTTTTCAGTGCAACTCACTCATATACTATGTACTACACTGTGCATTTCGTCTAATGCTGGTTTTTTCAGTAAATTCTAAGTTTTTCAGTGCACCTCACTCATATACTATGTACTACACTGTGCGTTTCTTATATTCTAAGTTTTTCAGTGCACCTCACTCAAATACTATGTACTACACTGTGCGTTTCTTATATTCTAAGTTTTTCAGTGCAACTCACTCAAATACTATGTACTACACTGTGCGTTTCTTATATTCTAAGTTTTTCAGTGCATCTCACTCATATACTATGTACTACACTGGGCATTTCGTGTAATGCGGGTTTTTCAGTAAATTCTAAGTTTTTCAGTGCAACTCACTCATATACTATGTACTACACTGTGCGTTTCTTAAATTCTAAGTTTTTCAGTGCAACTCACTCATATACTATGTACTACACTGTGCGTTTCTTATATTCTAAGTTTTTCAGTGCAACTCACTCATATACTATGTACTACACTGTGCGTTTCTTATATTCTAAGTTTTTCAGTGCAACTCACTCATATACTATGTACTACACTGTGCATTTCGTGTAATGCTGGTTTTTCAGTAAATTCTAAGTTTTTCAGTGCAACTCACTCATATACTATGTACTACACTGTGCGTTTCTTATATTCTAAGTTTTTCAGTTCAACTCACTCATATACTATGTACTACACTGTGCGTTTCTTATATTCTAAGTTTTTCAGTGCAACTCACTCATATACTATGTACTACACTGTGCGTTTCTTATATTCTAAGTTTTTCAGTGCAACTCATATACTATGTACTACACTGTGCATTTCGTGTAATGCTGGTTTTTCAGTAAATACTAAGTTTTTCAGTGCAACTCACTCATATACTATGTACTACACTGTACGTTTCTTATATTCTAAGTTTTTCAGTGCAACTCACTCATATACTATGTACTACACTGTGCGTTTCTTATATTCTAAGTTTTTCAGTGCAACTCACTCATATACTATGTACTACACTGTGCGTTTCTTATATTCTAAGTTTTTCAGTGCAACTCACTCATATACTATGTACTACACTGTGCGTTTCTTATATTCTAAGTTTTTCAGTACAACTCACTCATATACTATGTACTACACTGTGCGTTTATTATATTCTAAGTTTTTCAGTGCAACTCACTCATATACTATGTACTACACTGGGCATTTCGTGTAATGCGGGTTTTTCAGTAAATTCTAAGTTTTTCAGTGCAACTCACTCATATACTATGTACTACACTGTGCGTTTCTTAAATTCTAAGTTTTTCAGTGCAACTCACTCATATACTATGTACTACACTGTGCGTTTCTTATATTCTAAGTTTTTCAGTGCAACTCACTCATATAATATGTACTACACTGTGCGTTTCTTATATTCTAAGTTTTTCAGTGCAACTCACTCATATACTATGTACTACACTGTGCATTTCGTGTAATGCTGGTTTTTCAGTAAATTCTAAGTTTTTCAGTGCAACTCACTCATATACTATGTACTACACTGTGCGTTTCTTATATTCTAAGTTTTTCAGTTCAACTCACTCATATACTATGTACTACACTGTGCGTTTCTTATATTCTAAGTTTTTCAGTGCAACTCACTCATATACTATGTACTACACTGTGCGTTTCTTATATTCTAAGTTTTTCAGTGCAACTCACTCATATACTATGTACTACACTGTGCGTTTCTTATATTCTAAGTTTTTCAGTGCAACTCACTCATATACTATGTACTACACTGTGCGTTTCTTATATTCTAAGTTTTTCAGTGCAACTCACTCATATACTATGTACTACAATGTGCGTTTCTTATATTCTAAGTTTTTCAGTGCAACTCACTCATATACTATGTACTACACTGTGCGTTTCTTATATTCTAAGTTTTTCAGTGCACCTCACTCATATACTATGTACTACACTGTGCGTTTCTTATATTCTAAGATTTTCAGTGCAACTCACTCATATACTATGTACTACACTGTGCGTTTCTTATATTCTAAGTTTTTCAGTGCAACTCATATACTATGTACTACACTGTGCGTTTCTTATATTCTAAGTTTTTCAGTGCAACTCACTCATATACTATGTACTACACTGTGCGTTTCTTATATTCTAAGTTTTTCAGTGCAACTCACTCATATACTATGTACTACACTGTGCGTTTCTTATATTCTAAGTTTTTCAGTGCAACTCACTCATATACTATGTACTACACTGTGCGTTTCTTATATTCTAAGTTTTTTAGTGCAACTCACTCATATACTATGTACTACACTGTGCGTTTCTTATATTCTAAGTTTTTCAGTGCAACTCACTCATATACTATGTACTACACTGTGCGTTTCTTATACTCTAAGTTTTTCAGTGCAACTCACTCATATACTATGTACTACACCGTGCGTTTCTTATATTCTAAGTTTTTCAGTGCAACTCACTCATATACTATGTACTACACTGTGCGTTTCTTATATTCTAAGTTTTTCAGTGCAACTCACTCATATACTATGTACTACACTGTGCGTTTCTTATATTATAAGTTTTTCAGAGCAACTCACTCATATACTATGGACTACACTGTGCATTTCGTGTAATGCTGGTTTTTCAGTAAATTCTAAGTTTTTCAGTGCAACTCACTCATATACTATGTACTACACTGTGCGTTTCTTATATTCTAAGTTTTTCAGTGCAACTCACTCATATACTATGTACTACACTGTGCGTTTCTTATATTCTAAGTTTTTCAGTGCAACTCACTCATATACTATGTACTACACTGTGCGTTTCTTATATTCTAAATTTTTCAGTGCAACTCACTCATATACTATGTACTACACTGTGCGTTTCTTATATTCTAAGTTTTTCAGTGCAACTCACTCATATACTATGTACTACACTGTGCATTTCGTCTAATGCTGGTTTTTTCAGTAAATTCTAAGTTTTTCAGTGCACCTCACTCATATACTATGTACTACACTGTGCATTTCTTATATTCTAAGTTTTTCAGTGCACCTCATTCAAATACTATGTACTATACTGTGCGTTTCTTATATTCTAAGTTTTTCAGTGCAACTCACTCATATACTATGTACTACACTGTGCGTTTCTTATATTCTAAGTTTTTCAGTGCAACTCACTCATATACTATGTACTACACTGTGCGTTTCTTATATTCTAAGTTTTTCAGTGCAAATCACTCATATACTATGTACTACACTGTGCGTTTCTTATATTCTAAGTTTTTCAGTGCAACTCACTCATATACTATGTACTACACTGTGCGTTTCTTATATTCTAAGTTTTTCAGTGCAACTCACTCATATCCTATGTACTACACTGTGCGTTTCTTATATTCTAAGTTTTTCAGTGCAACTCACTCATATACTATGTACTACACTGTGCGTTTCTTAAATTCTAAGTTTTTCAGTGCAACTCACTCATATACTATGTACTACACTGTGCGTTTCTTATATTCTAAGTTTTTCAGTGCAACTCACTCATATACTATGTACTACACTGTGCGTTTCTTATATTCTAAGTTTTTCAGTGCAACTCACTCATATACTATGTACTACACTGTGCGTTTCTTATATTCTAAGTTTTTGAGTGCAACTCACTCATATACTATGTACTACACTGTGCGTTTCTTATATTCTAAGTTTTTCAGTGCAACTCACTCATATACTATGTACTACACTGTGCGTTTCTTATATTCTAAGTTTTTCAGTGCAACTCACTCATATACTATGTACTACACTGTGCGTTTCTTATATTCTAAGTTTTTCAGTGCAACTCATATACTATGTACTACACTGTGCATTTCGTGTAATGCTGGTTTTTCAGTAAATACTAAGTTTTTCAGTGCAACTCACTCATATACTATGTACTACACTGTGCGTTTCTTATATTCTAAGTTTTTCAGTGCAACTCACTCATATACTATGTACTACACTGTGCGTTTCTTATATTCTAAGTTTTTCAGTGCACCTCACTCAAATACTATGTACTACACTGTGCGTTTCTTATATTCTAAGTTTTTCAGTGCAACTCACTCATATACTATGTACTACACTGTGCGTTTCTTATATTCTAAGTTTTTCAGTGCAACTCACTCATATACTATGTACTACACTGTGCGTTTCTTATATTCTAAGTTTTTCAGTGCAACTCACTCATATACTATGTACTACACTGTGCGTTTCTTATATTCTAAGTTTTTCAGTGCAACTCACTCATATACTATGTACTACACTGTGCGTTTCTTATATTCTAAGTTTTTCAGTGCAACTCACTCATATACTATGTACTACACTGTGCGTTTCTTATATTCTAAGTTTTTCAGTGCAACTCACTCATATACTATGTACTACACTGTGCGTTTCTTAAATTCTAAGTTTTTCAGTGCAACTCACTCATATACTATGTACTACACTGTGCGTTTCTTATATTCTAAGTTTTTCAGTGCAACTCACTCATATACTATGTACTACACTGTGCGTTTCTTATATTCTAAGTTTTTCAGTGCAACTCACTCATATACTATGTACTACACTGTGCGTTTCTTATATTCTAAGTTTTTCAGTGCAACTCACTCATATACTATGTACTACACTGTGCGTTTCTTATATTCTAAGTTTTTCAGTGCAACTCACTCTTATACTATGTACTACACTGTGCGTTTCTTATATTCTAAGTTTTTCAGTGCAACTCACTCATATACTATGTACTACACTGTGCGTTTCTTATATTCTAAGTTTTTCAGTGCAACTCACTCATATACTATGTACTACACTGTGCATTTCGTGTAATGCGGGTTTTTCAGTAAATTCTAAGTTTTTCAGTGCAACTCACTCATATACTATGTACTACACTGTGCGTTTCTTAAATTCTAAGTTTTTCAGTGCAACTCACTCATATACTATGTACTACACTGTGCGTTTCTTATATTCTAAGTTTTTCAGTGCAACTCAGTCATATACTATGTACTACAATGTGCGTTTCTTATATTCTAAGTTTTTCAGTGCAACTCACTCATATACTATGTACTACACTGTGCGTTTCTTATATTCTAAGTTTTTCAGTGCAACTCACTCATATACTATGTACTACACTGTGCGTTTCTTATATTCTAAGTTTTTCAGTGCAACTCACTCATATACTATGTACTACACTGTGCATTTCGTCTAATGCTGGTTTTTTCAGTAAATTCTAAGTTTTTCAGTGCACCTCACTCATATACTATGTACTACACTGTGCGTTTCTTATATTCTAAGTTTTTCAGTGCACCTCACTCAAATACTATGTACTACACTGTGCGTTTCTTATATTCTAAGTTTTTCAGTGCAACTCACTCAAATACTATGTACTACACTGTGCGTTTCTTATATTCTAAGTTTTTCAGTGCATCTCACTCATATACTATGTACTACACTGGGCATTTCGTGTAATGCGGGTTTTTCAGTAAATTCTAAGTTTTTCAGTGCAACTCACTCATATACTATGTACTACACTGTGCGTTTCTTAAATTCTAAGTTTTTCAGTGCAACTCACTCATATACTATGTACTACACTGTGCGTTTCTTATATTCTAAGTTTTTCAGTGCAACTCACTCATATACTATGTACTACACTGTGCGTTTCTTATATTCTAAGTTTTTCAGTGCAACTCACTCATATACTATGTACTACACTGTGCATTTCGTGTAATGCTGGTTTTTCAGTAAATTCTAAGTTTTTCAGTGCAACTCACTCATATACTATGTACTACACTGTGCGTTTCTTATATTCTAAGTTTTTCAGTTCAACTCACTCATATACTATGTACTACACTGTGCGTTTCTTATATTCTAAGTTTTTCAGTGCAACTCACTCATATACTATGTACTACACTGTGCGTTTCTTATATTCTAAGTTTTTCAGTGCAACTCATATACTATGTACTACACTGTGCATTTCGTGTAATGCTGGTTTTTCAGTAAATACTAAGTTTTTCAGTGCAACTCACTCATATACTATGTACTACACTGTACGTTTCTTATATTCTAAGTTTTTCAGTGCAACTCACTCATATACTATGTACTACACTGTGCGTTTCTTATATTCTAAGTTTTTCAGTGCAACTCACTCATATACTATGTACTACACTGTGCGTTTCTTATATTCTAAGTTTTTCAGTGCAACTCACTCATATACTATGTACTACACTGTGCGTTTCTTATATTCTAAGTTTTTCAGTACAACTCACTCATATACTATGTACTACACTGTGCGTTTATTATATTCTAAGTTTTTCAGTGCAACTCACTCATATACTATGTACTACACTGGGCATTTCGTGTAATGCGGGTTTTTCAGTAAATTCTAAGTTTTTCAGTGCAACTCACTCATATACTATGTACTACACTGTGCGTTTCTTAAATTCTAAGTTTTTCAGTGCAACTCACTCATATACTATGTACTACACTGTGCGTTTCTTATATTCTAAGTTTTTCAGTGCAACTCACTCATATAATATGTACTACACTGTGCGTTTCTTATATTCTAAGTTTTTCAGTGCAACTCACTCATATACTATGTACTACACTGTGCATTTCGTGTAATGCTGGTTTTTCAGTAAATTCTAAGTTTTTCAGTGCAACTCACTCATATACTATGTACTACACTGTGCGTTTCTTATATTCTAAGTTTTTCAGTTCAACTCACTCATATACTATGTACTACACTGTGCGTTTCTTATATTCTAAGTTTTTCAGTGCAACTCACTCATATACTATGTACTACACTGTGCGTTTCTTATATTCTAAGTTTTTCAGTGCAACTCACTCATATACTATGTACTACACTGTGCGTTTCTTATATTCTAAGTTTTTCAGTGCAACTCACTCATATACTATGTACTACACTGTGCGTTTCTTATATTCTAAGTTTTTCAGTGCAACTCACTCATATACTATGTACTACACTGTGCGTTTCTTATATTCTAAGTTTTTCAGTGCAACTCACTCATATACTATGTACTACACTGTGCGTTTCTTATATTCTAAGTTTTTCAGTGCACCTCACTCATATACTATGTACTACACTGTGCGTTTCTTATATTCTAAGATTTTCAGTGCAACTCACTCATATACTATGTACTACACTGTGCGTTTCTTATATTCTAAGTTTTTCAGTGCAACTCATATACTATGTACTACACTGTGCGTTTCTTATATTCTAAGTTTTTCAGTGCAACTCACTCATATACTATGTACTACACTGTGCGTTTCTTATATTCTAAGTTTTTCAGTGCAACTCACTCATATACTATGTACTACACTGTGCGTTTCTTATATTCTAAGTTTTTCAGTGCAACTCACTCATATACTATGTACTACACTGTGCGTTTCTTATATTCTAAGTTTTTCAGTGCAACTCACTCATATACTATGTACTACACTGTGCGTTTCTTATATTCTAAGTTTTTCAGTGCAACTCACTCATATACTATGTACTACACTGTGCGTTTCTTATACTCTAAGTTTTTCAGTGCAACTCACTCATATACTATGTACTACACCGTGCGTTTCTTATATTCTAAGTTTTTCAGTGCAACTCACTCATATACTATGTACTACACTGTGCGTTTCTTATATTCTAAGTTTTTCAGTGCAACTCACTCATATACTATGTACTACACTGTGCGTTTCTTATATTATAAGTTTTTCAGAGCAACTCACTCATATACTATGGACTACACTGTGCATTTCGTGTAATGCTGGTTTTTCAGTAAATTCTAAGTTTTTCAGTGCAACTCACTCATATACTATGTACTACACTGTGCGTTTCTTATATTCTAAGTTTTTCAGTGCAACTCACTCATATACTATGTACTACACTGTGCGTTTCTTATATTCTAAGTTTTTCAGTGCAACTCACTCATATACTATGTACTACACTGTGCGTTTCTTATATTCTAAATTTTTCAGTGCAACTCACTCATATACTATGTACTACACTGTGCGTTTCTTATATTCTAAGTTTTTCAGTGCAACTCACTCATATACTATGTACTACACTGTGCATTTCGTCTAATGCTGGTTTTTTCAGTAAATTCTAAGTTTTTCAGTGCACCTCACTCATATACTATGTACTACACTGTGCATTTCTTATATTCTAAGTTTTTCAGTGCACCTCATTCAAATACTATGTACTATACTGTGCGTTTCTTATATTCTAAGTTTTTCAGTGCAACTCACTCATATACTATGTACTACACTGTGCGTTTCTTATATTCTAAGTTTTTCAGTGCAACTCACTCATATACTATGTACTACACTGTGCGTTTCTTATATTCTAAGTTTTTCAGTGCAAATCACTCATATACTATGTACTACACTGTGCGTTTCTTATATTCTAAGTTTTTCAGTGCAACTCACTCATATACTATGTACTACACTGTGCGTTTCTTATATTCTAAGTTTTTCAGTGCAACTCACTCATATCCTATGTACTACACTGTGCGTTTCTTATATTCTAAGTTTTTCAGTGCAACTCACTCATATACTATGTACTACACTGTGTGTTTCTTAAATTCTAAGTTTTTCAGTGCAACTCACTCATATACTATGTACTACACTGTGCGTTTCTTATATTCTAAGTTTTTCAGTGCAACTCACTCATATACTATGTACTACACTGTGCGTTTCTTATATTCTAAGTTTTTCAGTGCAACTCACTCATATACTATGTACTACACTGTGCGTTTCTTATATTCTAAGTTTTTGAGTGCAACTCACTCATATACTATGTACTACACTGTGCGTTTCTTATATTCTAAGTTTTTCAGTGCAACTCACTCATATACTATGTACTACACTGTGCGTTTCTTATATTCTAAGTTTTTCAGTGCAACTCACTCATATACTATGTACTACACTGTGCGTTTCTTATATTCTAAGTTTTTCAGTGCAACTCATATACTATGTACTACACTGTGCATTTCGTGTAATGCTGGTTTTTCAGTAAATACTAAGTTTTTCAGTGCAACTCACTCATATACTATGTACTACACTGTGCGTTTCTTATATTCTAAGTTTTTCAGTGCAACTCACTCATATACTATGTACTACACTGTGCGTTTCTTATATTCTAAGTTTTTCAGTGCAACTCACTCATATACTATGTACTACACTGTGCGTTTCTTATATTCTAAGTTTTTGAGTGCAACTCACTCATATACTATGTACTACACTGTGCGTTTCTTATATTCTAAGTTTTTCAGTGCAACTCACTCTTATACTATGTACTACACTGTGCGTTTCTTATATTCTAAGTTTTTCAGTGCAACTCACTCATATACTATGTACTACACTGTGCGTTTCTTATATTCTAAGTTTTTCAGTGCAACTCACTCATATACTGTGTACTACACTGTGCATTTCGTGTAATGCGGGTTTTTCAGTAAATTCTAAGTTTTTCAGTGAAACTCACTCATATACTATGTACTACACTGTGCGTTTCTTAAATTCTAAGTTTTTCAGTGCAACTCACTCATATACTATGTACTACACTGTGCGTTTCTTATATTCTAAGTTTTTCAGTGCAACTCACTCATATACTATGTACTACAATGTGCGTTTCTTATATTCTAAGTTTTTCAGTGCAACTCACTCATATACTATGTACTACACTGTGCGTTTCTTATATTCTAAGTTTTTCAGTGCAACTCACTCATATACTATGTACTACACTGTGCGTTTCTTATATTCTAAGTTTTTCAGTGCAACTCACTCATATACTATGTACTACACTGTGCATTTCGTCTAATGCTGGTTTTTTCAGTAAATTCTAAGTTTTTCAGTGCACCTCACTCATATACTATGTACTACACTGTGCGTTTCTTATATTCTAAGTTTTTCAGTGCAACTCACTCATATACTATGTACTACACTGTGCGTTTCTTATATTCTAAGTTTTTCAGTGCAACTCACTCATATACTATGTACTACACTGGGCATTTCGTGTAATGCGGGTTTTTCAGTAAATTCTAAGTTTTTCAGTGCAACTCACTCATATACTATGTACTACACTGTGCGTTTCTTAAATTCTAAGTTTTTCAGTGCAACTCACTCATATACTATGTACTACACTGTGCGTTGCTTATATTCTAAGTTTTTCAGTGCAACTCACTCATATACTATGTACTACACTGTGCGTTTCTTATATTCTAAGTTTTTCAGTGCAACTCACTCATATACTATGTACTACACTGTGCATTTCGTGTAATGCTGGTTTTTCAGTAAATTCTAAGTTTTTCAGTGCAACTCACTCATATACTATGTACTACACTGTGCGTTTCTTATATTCTAAGTTTTTCAGTTCAACTCACTCATATACTATGTACTACACTGTGCGTTTCTTATATTCTAAGTTTTTCAGTGCAACTCACTCATATACTATGTACTACACTGTGCGTTTCTTATATTCTAAGATTTTCAGTGCAACTCACTCATATACTATGTACTACACTGTGCGTTTCTTATATTCTAAGTTTTTCAGTGCAACTCACTCATATACTATGTACTACACTGTGCGTTTCTTATATTCTAAGTTTTTCAGTGCAACTCACTCATATACTATGTACTACACTGTGCGTTTCTTATATTCTAAGTTTTTCAGTGCAACTCACTCATATACTATGTACTACACTGTGCGTTTCTTATATTCTAAGTTTTTCAGTGCAACTCACTCATATACTATGTACTACACTGTGCGTTTCTTATATTCTAAGTTTTTCAGTGCAACTCACTCATATACTATGTACTACACTGTGCGTTTCTTATATTCTAAGTTTTTCAGTGCAACTCACTCATATACTATGTACTACACTGTGCGTTTCTTATATTCTAAGTTTTTCAGTGCAACTCACTCATATACTATGTACTACACTGTGCGTTTCTTATATTCTAAGTTTTTCAGTGCAACTCACTCATATACTATGTACTACACTGTGCGTTTCTTATATTCTAAGTTTTTCAGTGCAACTCACTCATATACTATGTACTACACCGTGCGTTTCTTATATTCTAAGTTTTTCAGTGCAACTCACTCATATACTATGTACTACACTGTGCGTTTCTTATATTCTAAGTTTTTCAGTGCAACTCACTCATATACTATGTACTACACTGTGCATTTCGTCTAATGCTGGTTTTTTCAGTAAATTCTAAGTTTTTCAGTGCACCTCACTCATATACTATGTACTACACTGTGCGTTTCTTATATTCTAAGTTTTTCAGTGCACCTCACTCAAATACTATGTACTACACTGTGCGTTTCTTATATTCTAAGTTTTTCAGTGCAACTCACTCATATACTATGTACTACACTGTGCGTTTCTTATATTCTAAGTTTTTCAGTGCAACTCACTCATATACTATGTACTACACTGTGCGATTCTTATATTCTAAGTTTTTCAGTGCAACTCACTCATATACTATGTACTACACTGTGCGTTTCTTATATTCTAAGTTTTTCAGTGCAACTCACTCATATACTATGTACTACACTGTGCGTTTCTTATATTCTAAGTTTTTCAGTGCAACTCACTCATATACTATGTACTACACTGTGCGTTTCTTATATTCTAAGTTTTTCAGTGCAACTCACTCATATACTATGTACTACACTGTGCGTTTCTTAAATTCTAAGTTTTTCAGTGCAACTCACTCATATACTATGTACTACACTGTGCGTTTCTTATATTCTAAGTTTTTCAGTGCAACTCACTCATATACTATGTACTACACTGTGCGTTTCTTATATTCTAAGTTTTTCAGTGCAACTCACTCATATACTATGTACTACACTGTGCGTTTCTTATATTCTAAGTTTTTCAGTGCAACTCACTCATATACTATGTACTACACTGTGCGTTTCTTATATTCTAAGTTTTTCAGTGCAACTCACTCTTATACTATGTACTACACTGTGCGTTTCTTATATTCTAAGTTTTTCAGTGCAACTCACTCATATACTATGTACTACACTGTGCGTTTCTTATATTCTAAGTTTTTCAGTGCAACTCACTCATATACTATGTACTACACTGTGCATTTCGTGTAATGCGGGTTTTTCAGTAAATTCTAAGTTTTTCAGTGCAACTCACTCATATACTATGTACTACACTGTGCGTTTCTTAAATTCTAAGTTTTTCAGTGCAACTCACTCATATACTATGTACTACACTGTGCGTTTCTTATATTCTAAGTTTTTCAGTGCAACTCAGTCATATACTATGTACTACAATGTGCGTTTCTTATATTCTAAGTTTTTCAGTGCAACTCACTCATATACTATGTACTACACTGTGCGTTTCTTATATTCTAAGTTTTTCAGTGCAACTCACTCATATACTATGTACTACACTGTGCGTTTCTTATATTCTAAGTTTTTCAGTGCAACTCACTCATATACTATGTACTACACTGTGCATTTCGTCTAATGCTGGTTTTTTCAGTAAATTCTAAGTTTTTCAGTGCACCTCACTCATATACTATGTACTACACTGTGCGTTTCTTATATTCTAAGTTTTTCAGTGCACCTCACTCAAATACTATGTACTACACTGTGCGTTTCTTATATTCTAAGTTTTTCAGTGCAACTCACTCAAATACTATGTACTACACTGTGCGTTTCTTATATTCTAAGTTTTTCAGTGCATCTCACTCATATACTATGTACTACACTGGGCATTTCGTGTAATGCGGGTTTTTCAGTAAATTCTAAGTTTTTCAGTGCAACTCACTCATATACTATGTACTACACTGTGCGTTTCTTAAATTCTAAGTTTTTCAGTGCAACTCACTCATATACTATGTACTACACTGTGCGTTTCTTATATTCTAAGTTTTTCAGTGCAACTCACTCATATACTATGTACTACACTGTGCGTTTCTTATATTCTAAGTTTTTCAGTGCAACTCACTCATATACTATGTACTACACTGTGCATTTCGTGTAATGCTGGTTTTTCAGTAAATTCTAAGTTTTTCAGTGCAACTCACTCATATACTATGTACTACACTGTGCGTTTCTTATATTCTAAGTTTTTCAGTTCAACTCACTCATATACTATGTACTACACTGTGCGTTTCTTATATTCTAAGTTTTTCAGTGCAACTCACTCATATACTATGTACTACACTGTGCGTTTCTTATATTCTAAGTTTTTCAGTGCAACTCACTCATATACTATGTACTACACTGTGCGTTTCTTATATTCTAAGTTTTTCAGTGCAACTCACTCATATACTATGTACTACACTGTGCGTTTCTTATATTCTAAGTTTTTCAGTGCAACTCACTCATATACTATGTACTACACTGTGCGTTTCTTATATTCTAAGTTTTTCAGTGCAACTCACTCATATACTATGTACTACACTGTGCGTTTCTTATATTCTAAGTTTTTCAGTGCAACTCACTCATATACTATGTACTACACTGTGCGTTTCTTATATTCTAAGTTTTTCAGTGCAACTCACTCATATACTATGTACTACACTGTGCGTTTCTTATATTCTAAGTTTTTCAGTGCAACTCACTCATATACTATGTACTACACTGTGCGTTTCTTATATTCTAAGTTTTTCAGTGCAACTCACTCATATACTATGTACTACACTGTGCGTTTCTTATATTCTAAGTTTTTCAGTGCAACTCACTCATATACTATGTACTACACTGTGCGTTTCTTATATTCTAAGTTTTTCAGTGCAACTCACTCATATACTATGTACTACACTGTGCGTTACTTATATTCTAAGTTTTTCAGTGCAACTCACTCATATACTATGTACTACACTGTGCGTTTCTTATATTCTAAGTTTTTCAGTGCAACTCACTCATATACTATGTACTACACTGTGCGTTTCTTATATTCTAAGTTTTTCAGTGCAACTCACTCATATACTATGTACTACACCGTGCGTTTCTTATATTCTAAATTTTTCAGTGCAACTCACTCATATACTATGTACTACACTGTGCGTTTCTTATATTCTAAGTTTTTCAGTGCAACTCACTCATATACTATGTACTACACTGTGCATTTCGTCTAATGCTGGTTTTTTCAGTAAATTCTAAGTTTTTCAGTGCACCTCACTCATATACTATGTACTACACTGTGCGTTTCTTATATTCTAAGTTTTTCAGTGCACCTCACTCAAATACTATGTACTACACTGTGCGTTTCTTATATTCTAAGTTTTTCAGTGCAACTCACTCATATACTATGTACTACACTGTGCGTTTCTTATATTCTAAGTTTTTCAGTGCAACTCACTCATATACTATGTACTACACTGTGCGTTTCTTATATTCTAAGTTTTTCAGTGCAACTCACTCATATACTATGGACTACACTGTGCGTTTCTTATATTCTAAGTTTTTCAGTGCAACTCACTCATATACTATGTACTACACTGTGCGTTTCTTATATTCTAAGTTTTTCAGTGCAACTCACTCATATACTATGTACTACACTGTGCATTTCGTGTAATGCTGGTTTTTCAGTAAATTCTAAGTTTTTCAGTGCAACTCACTCATATACTATGTACTACACTGTGCGTTTCTTATATTCTAAGTTTTTCAGTTCAACTCACTCATATACTATGTACTACACTGTGCGTTTCTTATATTCTAAGTTTTTCAGTGCAACTCACTCATATACTATGTACTACACTGTGCGTTTCTTATATTCTAAGATTTTCAGTGCAACTCACTCATATACTATGTACTACACTGTGCGTTTCTTAAATTCTAAGTTTTTCAGTGCAACTCACTCATATACTATGTACTACACTGTGCGTTTCTTATATTCTAAGTTTTTCAGTGCAACTCACTCATATACTATGTACTACACTGTGCGTTTCTTATATTCTAAGTTTTTCAGTGCAACTCACTCATATACTATGTACTACACTGTGCGTTTCTTATATTCTAAGATTTTCAGTGCAACTCACTCATATACTATGTACTACACTGTGCGTTTCTTATATTCTAAGTTTTTCAGTGCAACTCACTCATATACTATGTACTACACTGTGCGTTTCTTATATTCTAAGTTTTTCAGTGCAACTCACTCATATACTATGTACTACACTGTGCGTTTCTTATATTCTAAGTTTTTCAGTGCAACTCACTCATATACTATGTACTACACTGTGCGTTTCTTATATTCTAAGTTTTTCAGTGCAACTCACTCATATACTATGTACTACAATGTGCGTTTCTTATATTCTAAGTTTTTCAGTGCAACTCACTCATATACTATGTACTACACTGTGCGTTTCTTATATTCTAAGTTTTTCAGTGCAACTCACTCATATACTATGTACTACACTGTGCATTTCGTCTAATGCTGGTTTTTTCAGTAAATTCTAAGTTTTTCAGTGCACCTCACTCATATACTATGTACTACACTGTGCGTTTCTTATATTCTAAGTTTTTCAGTGCACCTCACTCAAATACTATGTACTACACTGTGCGTTTCTTATATTCTAAGTTTTTCAGTGCAACTCACTCATATACTATGTACTACACTGTGCGTTTCTTATATTCTAAGTTTTTCAGTGCATCTCACTCATATACTATGTACTACACTGGGCATTTCGTGTAATGCGGGTTTTTCAGTAAATTCTAAGTTTTTCAGTGCAACTCACTCATATACTATGTACTACACTGTGCGTTTCTTAAATTCTAAGTTTTTCAGTGCAACTCACTCATATACTATGTACTACACTGTGCGTTTTTTATATTCTAAGTTTTTCAGTGCAACTCACTCATATACTATGTACTACAATGTGCGTTTCTTATATTCTAAGTTTTTCAGTGCAACTCACTCATATACTATGTACTACACTGTGCATTTCGTGTAATGCTGGTTTTTCAGTAAATTCTAAGTTTTTCAGTGCAACTCACTCATATACTATGTACTACACTGTGCGTTTCTTATATTCTAAGTTTTTCAGTTCAACTCACTCATATACTATGTACTACACTGTGCGTTTCTTATATTCTAAGTTTTTCAGTGCAACTCACTCATATACTATGTACTACACTGTGCGTTTCTTATATTCTAAGTTTTTCAGTGCAACTCACTCATATACTATGTACTACACTGTGCGTTTCTTATATTCTAAGTTTTTCAGTGCAACTCACTCATATACTATGTACTACACTGTGCGTTTCTTATATTCTAAGTTTTTCAGTGCAACTCACTCATATACTATGTACTACACTGTGCGTTTCTTATATTCTAAGTTTTTCAGTGCAACTCACTCATATACTATGTACTACACTGTGCGTTTCTTATATTCTAAGTTTTTCAGTGCAACTCACTCATATACTATGTACTACACTGTGCGTTTCTTATATTCTAAGTTTTTCAGTGCAACTCACTCATATACTATGTACTACACTGTGCGTTTCTTATATTCTAAGTTTTTCAGTGCAACTCACTCATATACAATGTACTACACTGTGCGTTTCTTATATTCTAAGTTTTTCAGTGCAACTCACTCATATACTATGTACTACACCGTGCGTTTCTTATATTCTAAATTTTTCAGTGCAACTCACTCATATACTATGTACTACACTGTGCGTTTCTTATATTCTAAGTTTTTCAGTGCAACTCACTCATATACTATGTACTACACTGTGCATTTCGTCTAATGCTGGTTTTTTCAGTAAATTCTAAGTTTTTCAGTGCACCTCACTCATATACTATGTACTACACTGTGCGTTTCTTATATTCTAAGTTTTTCAGTGCACCTCACTCAAATACTATGTACTACACTGTGCGTTTCTTATATTCTAAGTTTTTCAGTGCAACTCACTCATATACTATGTACTACACTGTGCGTTTCTTATATTCTAAGTTTTTCAGTGCAACTCACTCATATACTATGTACTACACTGTGCGTTTCTTATATTCTAAGTTTTTCAGTGCAACTCACTCATATACTATGTACTACAATGTGCGTTTCTTATATTCTAAGTTTTTCAGTGCAACTCACTCATATACTATGTACTACACTGTGCGTTTCTTATATTCTAAGTTTTTCAGTGCAACTCACTCATATACTATGTACTACACTGTGCATTTCGTCTAATGCTGGTTTTTTCAGTAAATTCTAAGTTTTTCAGTGCACCTCACTCATATACTATGTACTACACTGTGCGTTTCTTATATTCTAAGTTTTTCAGTGCACCTCACTCAAATACTATGTACTACACTGTGCGTTTCTTATATTCTAAGTTTTTCAGTGCAACTCACTCATATACTATGTACTACACTGTGCGTTTCTTATATTCTAAGTTTTTCAGTGCATCTCACTCATATACTATGTACTACACTGGGCATTTCGTGTAATGCGGGTTTTTCAGTAAATTCTAAGTTTTTCAGTGCAACTCACTCATATACTATGTACTACACTGTGCGTTTCTTAAATTCTAAGTTTTTCAGTGCAACTCACTCATATACTATGTACTACACTGTGCGTTTTTTATATTCTAAGTTTTTCAGTGCAACTCACTCATATACTATGTACTACAATGTGCGTTTCTTATATTCTAAGTTTTTCAGTGCAACTCACTCATATACTATGTACTACACTGTGCATTTCGTGTAATGCTGGTTTTTCAGTAAATTCTAAGTTTTTCAGTGCAACTCACTCATATACTATGTACTACACTGTGCGTTTCTTATATTCTAAGTTTTTCAGTTCAACTCACTCATATACTATGTACTACACTGTGCGTTTCTTATATTCTAAGTTTTTCAGTGCAACTCACTCATATACTATGTACTACACTGTGCGTTTCTTATATTCTAAGTTTTTCAGTGCAACTCACTCATATACTATGTACTACACTGTGCGTTTCTTATATTCTAAGTTTTTCAGTGCAACTCACTCATATACTATGTACTACACTGTGCGTTTCTTATATTCTAAGTTTTTCAGTGCAACTCACTCATATACTATGTACTACACTGTGCGTTTCTTATATTCTAAGTTTTTCAGTGCAACTCACTCATATACTATGTACTACACTGTGCGTTTCTTATATTCTAAGTTTTTCAGTGCAACTCACTCATATACTATGTACTACACTGTGCGTTTCTTATATTCTAAGTTTTTCAGTGCAACTCACTCATATACAATGTACTACACTGTGCGTTTCTTATATTCTAAGTTTTTCAGTGCAACTCACTCATATACTATGTACTACACCGTGCGTTTCTTATATTCTAAATTTTTCAGTGCAACTCACTCATATACTATGTACTACACTGTGCGTTTCTTATATTCTAAGTTTTTCAGTGCAACTCACTCATATACTATGTACTACACTGTGCATTTCGTCTAATGCTGGTTTTTTCAGTAAATTCTAAGTTTTTCAGTGCACCTCACTCATATACTATGTACTACACTGTGCGTTTCTTATATTCTAAGTTTTTCAGTGCACCTCACTCAAATACTATGTACTACACTGTGCGTTTCTTATATTCTAAGTTTTTCAGTGCAACTCACTCATATACTATGTACTACACTGTGCGTTTCTTATATTCTAAGTTTTTCAGTGCAACTCACTCATATACTATGTACTACACTGTGCGTTTCTTATATTCTAAGTTTTTCAGTGCAACTCACTCATATACTATGTACTACACTGTGCGTTTCTTATATTCTAAGTTTTTCAGTGCAACTCACTCATATACTATGTACTACACTGTGCGTTTCTTATATTCTAAGTTTTTCAGTGCAACTCACTCATATACTATGTACTACACTGTGCATTTCGTGTAATGCTGGTTTTTCAGTAAATTCTAAGTTTTTCAGTGCAACTCACTCATATACTATGTACTACACTGTGCGTTTCTTATATTCTAAGTTTTTCAGTTCAACTCACTCATATACTATGTACTACACTGTGCGTTTCTTATATTCTAAGTTTTTCAGTGCAACTCACTCATATACTATGTACTACACTGTGCGTTTCTTATATTCTAAGATTTTCAGTGCAACTCACTCATATACTATGTACTACACTGTGCGTTTCTTAAATTCTAAGTTTTTCAGTGCAACTCACTCATATACTATGTACTACACTGTGCGTTTCTTATATTCTAAGTTTTTCAGTGCAACTCACTCATATACTATGTACTACACTGTGCGTTTCTTATATTCTAAGTTTTTCAGTGCAACTCACTCATATACTATGTACTACACTGTGCGTTTCTTATATTCTAAGATTTTCAGTGCAACTCACTCATATACTATGTACTACACTGTGCGTTTCTTATATTCTAAGTTTTTCAGTGCAACTCACTCATATACTATGTACTACACTGTGCGTTTCTTATATTCTAAGTTTTTCAGTGCAACTCACTCATATACTATGTACTACACTGTGCGTTTCTTATATTCTAAGTTTTTCAGTGCAACTCACTCATATACTATGTACTACACTGTGCGTTTCTTATATTCTAAGTTTTTCAGTGCAACTCACTCATATACTATGTACTACACTGTGCGTTTCTTATATTCTAAGTTTTTCAGTGCAACTCACTCATATACTATGTACTACACTGTGCGTTTCTTATATTCTAAGTTTTTCAGTGCAACTCACTCATATACTATGTACTACACTGTGCGTTTCTTATATTCTAAGTTTTTCAGTGCAACTCACTCATATACTATGTACTACACTGTGCGTTTCTTATATTCTAAGTTTTTCAGTGCAACTCACTCATATACTATGTACTACAATGTGCGTTTCTTATATTCTAAGTTTTTCAGTGCAACTCACTCATATACTATGTACTACACTGTGCGTTTCTTATATTCTAAGTTTTTCAGTGCAACTCACTCATATACTATGTACTACACTGTGCATTTCGTCTAATGCTGGTTTTTTCAGTAAATTCTAAGTTTTTCAGTGCACCTCACTCATATACTATGTACTACACTGTGCGTTTCTTATATTCTAAGTTTTTCAGTGCACCTCACTCAAATACTATGTACTACACTGTGCGTTTCTTATATTCTAAGTTTTTCAGTGCAACTCACTCATATACTATGTACTACACTGTGCGTTTCTTATATTCTAAGTTTTTCAGTGCATCTCACTCATATACTATGTACTACACTGGGCATTTCGTGTAATGCGGGTTTTTCAGTAAATTCTAAGTTTTTCAGTGCAACTCACTCATATACTATGTACTACACTGTGCGTTTCTTAAATTCTAAGTTTTTCAGTGCAACTCACTCATATACTATGTACTACACTGTGCGTTTTTTATATTCTAAGTTTTTCAGTGCAACTCACTCATATACTATGTACTACAATGTGCGTTTCTTATATTCTAAGTTTTTCAGTGCAACTCACTCATATACTATGTACTACACTGTGCATTTCGTGTAATGCTGGTTTTTCAGTAAATTCTAAGTTTTTCAGTGCAACTCACTCATATACTATGTACTACACTGTGCGTTTCTTATATTCTAAGTTTTTCAGTTCAACTCACTCATATACTATGTACTACACTGTGCGTTTCTTATATTCTAAGTTTTTCAGTGCAACTCACTCATATACTATGTACTACACTGTGCGTTTCTTATATTCTAAGTTTTTCAGTGCAACTCACTCATATACTATGTACTACACTGTGCGTTTCTTATATTCTAAGTTTTTCAGTGCAACTCACTCATATACTATGTACTACACTGTGCGTTTCTTATATTCTAAGTTTTTCAGTGCAACTCACTCATATACTATGTACTACACTGTGCGTTTCTTATATTCTAAGTTTTTCAGTGCAACTCACTCATATACTATGTACTACACTGTGCGTTTCTTATATTCTAAGTTTTTCAGTGCAACTCACTCATATACTATGTACTACACTGTGCGTTTCTTATATTCTAAGTTTTTCAGTGCAACTCACTCATATACTATGTACTACACTGTGCGTTTCTTATATTCTAAGTTTTTCAGTGCAACTCACTCATATACTATGTACTACAATGTGCGTTTCTTATATTCTAAGTTTTTCAGTGCAACTCACTCATATACTATGTACTACACTGTGCGTTTCTTATATTCTAAGTTTTTCAGTGCAACTCACTCATATACTATGTACTACACTGTGCATTTCGTCTAATGCTGGTTTTTTCAGTAAATTCTAAGTTTTTCAGTGCACCTCACTCATATACTATGTACTACACTGTGCGTTTCTTATATTCTAAGTTTTTCAGTGCACCTCACTCAAATACTATGTACTACACTGTGCGTTTCTTATATTCTAAGTTTTTCAGTGCAACTCACTCATATACTATGTACTACACTGTGCGTTTCTTATATTCTAAGTTTTTCAGTGCATCTCACTCATATACTATGTACTACACTGGGCATTTCGTGTAATGCGGGTTTTTCAGTAAATTCTAAGTTTTTCAGTGCAACTCACTCATATACTATGTACTACACTGTGCGTTTCTTAAATTCTAAGTTTTTCAGTGCAACTCACTCATATACTATGTACTACACTGTGCGTTTTTTATATTCTAAGTTTTTCAGTGCAACTCACTCATATACTATGTACTACAATGTGCGTTTCTTATATTCTAAGTTTTTCAGTGCAACTCACTCATATACTATGTACTACACTGTGCATTTCGTGTAATGCTGGTTTTTCAGTAAATTCTAAGTTTTTCAGTGCAACTCACTCATATACTATGTACTACACTGTGCGTTTCTTATATTCTAAGTTTTTCAGTTCAACTCACTCATATACTATGTACTACACTGTGCGTTTCTTATATTCTAAGTTTTTCAGTGCAACTCACTCATATACTATGTACTACACTGTGCGTTTCTTATATTCTAAGTTTTTCAGTGCAACTCACTCATATACTATGTACTACACTGTGCGTTTCTTATATTCTAAGTTTTTCAGTGCAACTCACTCATATACTATGTACTACACTGTGCGTTTCTTATATTCTAAGTTTTTCAGTGCAACTCACTCATATACTATGTACTACACTGTGCGTTTCTTATATTCTAAGTTTTTCAGTGCAACTCACTCATATACTATGTACTACACTGTGCGTTTCTTATATTCTAAGTTTTTCAGTGCAACTCACTCATATACTATGTACTACACTGTGCGTTTCTTATATTCTAAGTTTTTCAGTGCAACTCACTCATATACTATGTACTACACTGTGCGTTTCTTATATTCTAAGTTTTTCAGTGCAACTCACTCATATACAATGTACTACACTGTGCGTTTCTTATATTCTAAGTTTTTCAGTGCAACTCACTCATATACTATGTACTACACCGTGCGTTTCTTATATTCTAAATTTTTCAGTGCAACTCACTCATATACTATGTACTACACTGTGCGTTTCTTATATTCTAAGTTTTTCAGTGCAACTCACTCATATACTATGTACTACACTGTGCATTTCGTCTAATGCTGGTTTTTTCAGTAAATTCTAAGTTTTTCAGTGCACCTCACTCATATACTATGTACTACACTGTGCGTTTCTTATATTCTAAGTTTTTCAGTGCACCTCACTCAAATACTATGTACTACACTGTGCGTTTCTTATATTCTAAGTTTTTCAGTGCAACTCACTCATATACTATGTACTACACTGTGCGTTTCTTATATTCTAAGTTTTTCAGTGCAACTCACTCATATACTATGTACTACACTGTGCGTTTCTTATATTCTAAGTTTTTCAGTGCAACTCACTCATATACTATGTACTACAATGTGCGTTTCTTATATTCTAAGTTTTTCAGTGCAACTCACTCATATACTATGTACTACACTGTGCGTTTCTTATATTCTAAGTTTTTCAGTGCAACTCACTCATATACTATGTACTACACTGTGCATTTCGTCTAATGCTGGTTTTTTCAGTAAATTCTAAGTTTTTCAGTGCACCTCACTCATATACTATGTACTACACTGTGCGTTTCTTATATTCTAAGTTTTTCAGTGCACCTCACTCAAATACTATGTACTACACTGTGCGTTTCTTATATTCTAAGTTTTTCAGTGCAACTCACTCATATACTATGTACTACACTGTGCGTTTCTTATATTCTAAGTTTTTCAGTGCATCTCACTCATATACTATGTACTACACTGGGCATTTCGTGTAATGCGGGTTTTTCAGTAAATTCTAAGTTTTTCAGTGCAACTCACTCATATACTATGTACTACACTGTGCGTTTCTTAAATTCTAAGTTTTTCAGTGCAACTCACTCATATACTATGTACTACACTGTGCGTTTTTTATATTCTAAGTTTTTCAGTGCAACTCACTCATATACTATGTACTACAATGTGCGTTTCTTATATTCTAAGTTTTTCAGTGCAACTCACTCATATACTATGTACTACACTGTGCATTTCGTGTAATGCTGGTTTTTCAGTAAATTCTAAGTTTTTCAGTGCAACTCACTCATATACTATGTACTACACTGTGCGTTTCTTATATTCTAAGTTTTTCAGTTCAACTCACTCATATACTATGTACTACACTGTGCGTTTCTTATATTCTAAGTTTTTCAGTGCAACTCACTCATATACTATGTACTACACTGTGCGTTTCTTATATTCTAAGTTTTTCAGTGCAACTCACTCATATACTATGTACTACACTGTGCGTTTCTTATATTCTAAGTTTTTCAGTGCAACTCACTCATATACTATGTACTACACTGTGCGTTTCTTATATTCTAAGTTTTTCAGTGCAACTCACTCATATACTATGTACTACACTGTGCGTTTCTTATATTCTAAGTTTTTCAGTGCAACTCACTCATATACTATGTACTACACTGTGCGTTTCTTATATTCTAAGTTTTTCAGTGCAACTCACTCATATACTATGTACTACACTGTGCGTTTCTTATATTCTAAGTTTTTCAGTGCAACTCACTCATATACTATGTACTACACTGTGCGTTTCTTATATTCTAAGTTTTTCAGTGCAACTCACTCATATACAATGTACTACACTGTGCGTTTCTTATATTCTAAGTTTTTCAGTGCAACTCACTCATATACTATGTACTACACCGTGCGTTTCTTATATTCTAAATTTTTCAGTGCAACTCACTCATATACTATGTACTACACTGTGCGTTTCTTATATTCTAAGTTTTTCAGTGCAACTCACTCATATACTATGTACTACACTGTGCATTTCGTCTAATGCTGGTTTTTTCAGTAAATTCTAAGTTTTTCAGTGCACCTCACTCATATACTATGTACTACACTGTGCGTTTCTTATATTCTAAGTTTTTCAGTGCACCTCACTCAAATACTATGTACTACACTGTGCGTTTCTTATATTCTAAGTTTTTCAGTGCAACTCACTCATATACTATGTACTACACTGTGCGTTTCTTATATTCTAAGTTTTTCAGTGCAACTCACTCATATACTATGTACTACACTGTGCGTTTCTTATATTCTAAGTTTTTCAGTGCACCTCACTCATATACTATGTACTACACTGTGCGTTTCTTATATTCTAAGTTTTTCAGTGCAACTCACTCATATACTATGTACTACACTGTGCGTTTCTTATATTCTAAGTTTTTCAGTGCAACTCACTCATATACTATGTACTACACTGTGCATTTCGTGTAATGCTGGTTTTTCAGTAAATTCTAAGTTTTTCAGTGCAACTCACTCATATACTATGTACTACACTGTGCGTTTCTTATATTCTAAGTTTTTCAGTTCAACTCACTCATATACTATGTACTACACTGTGCGTTTCTTATATTCTAAGTTTTTCAGTGCAACTCACTCATATACTATGTACTACACTGTGCGTTTCTTATATTCTAAGATTTTCAGTGCAACTCACTCATATACTATGTACTACACTGTGCGTTTCTTAAATTCTAAGTTTTTCAGTGCAACTCACTCATATACTATGTACTACACTGTGCGTTTCTTATATTCTAAGTTTTTCAGTGCAACTCACTCATATACTATGTACTACACTGTGCGTTTCTTATATTCTAAGTTTTTCAGTGCAACTCACTCATATACTATGTACTACACTGTGCGTTTCTTATATTCTAAGATTTTCAGTGCAACTCACTCATATACTATGTACTACACTGTGCGTTTCTTATATTCTAAGTTTTTCAGTGAAACTCACTCATATACTATGTACTACACTGTGCGTTTCTTATATTCTAAGTTTTTCAGTGCAACTCACTCATATACTATGTACTACACTGTGCGTTTCTTATATTCTAAGTTTTTCAGTGCAACTCACTCATATACTATGTACTACACTGTGCGTTTCTTATATTCTAAGTTTTTCAGTGCAACTCACTCATATACTATGTACTACACTGTGCGTTTCTTATATTCTAAGTTTTTCAGTGCAACTCACTCATATACTATGTACTACACTGTGCGTTTCTTATATTCTAAGTTTTTCAGTGCAACTCACTCATATACTATGTACTACACTGTGCGTTTCTTATATTCTAAGTTTTTCAGTGCAACTCACTCATATACTATGTACTACACTGTGCGTTTCTTATATTCTAAGTTTTTCAGTGCAACTCACTCATATACTATGTACTACACTGTGCGTTTCTTATATTCTAAGTTTTTCAGTGCAACTCACTCATATATTATGTACTACACTGTGCGTTTCTTATATTCTAAGTTTTTCAGTGCAACTCACTCATATACTATGTACTACACTGTGCGTTTCTTATATTCTAAGTTTTTCAGTGCAACTCACTCATATACTATGTACTACACCGTGCGTTTCTTATATTCTAAGTTTTTCAGTGCAACTCACTCATATACTATGTACTACACTGTGCGTTTCTTATATTCTAAGTTTTTCAGTGCAACTCACTCATATACTATGTACTACACTGTGCATTTCGTCTAATGCTGGTTTTTTCAGTAAATTCTAAGTTTTTCAGTGCACCTCACTCATATACTATGTACTACACTGTGCGTTTCTTATATTCTAAGTTTTTCAGTGCACCTCACTCAAATACTATGTACTACACTGTGCGTTTCTTATATTCTAAGTTTTTCAGTGCAACTCACTCATATACTATGTACTACACTGTGCGTTTCTTATATTCTAAGTTTTTCAGTGCAACTCACTCATATACTATGTACTACACTGTGCGTTTCTTATATTCTAAGTTTTTCAGTGCAACTCACTCATATACTATGTACTACACTGTGCGTTTCTTATATTCTAAGTTTTTCAGTGCAACTCACTCATATACTATGTACTACACTGTGCGTTTCTTATATTCTAAGTTTTTCAGTGCAACTCACTCATATACTATGTACTACACTGTGCGTTTCTTATATTCTAAGTTTTTCAGTGCAACTCACTCATATACTATGTACTACACTGTGCGTTTCTTAAATTCTAAGTTTTTCAGTGCAACTCACTCATATACTATGTACTACACTGTGCGTTTCTTATATTCTAAGTTTTTCAGTGCAACTCACTCATATACTATGTACTACACTGTGCGTTTCTTATATTCTAAGTTTTTCAGTGCAACTCACTCATATACTATGTACTACACTGTGCGTTTCTTATATTCTAAGTTTTTCAGTGCAACTCACTCATATACTATGTACTACACTGTGCGTTTCTTATATTCTAAGTTTTTCAGTGCAACTCACTCATATACTATGTACTACACTGTGCGTTTCTTATATTCTAAGTTTTTCAGTGCAACTCACTCATATACTATGTACTACACTGTGCGTTTCTTATATTCTAAGTTTTTCAGTGCAACTCACTCATATACTATGTACTACACTGTGCGTTTCTTATATTCTAAGTTTTTCAGTGCAACTCATATACTATGTACTACACTGTGCATTTCGTGTAATGCTGGTTTTTCAGTAAATACTAAGTTTTTCAGTGCAACTCACTCATATACTATGTACTACACTGTGCGTTTCTTATATTCTAAGTTTTTCAGTGCAACTCACTCATATACTATGTACTACACTGTGCGTTTCTTATATTCTAAGTTTTTCAGTGCAACTCACTCATATACTATGTACTACACTGTGCGTTTCTTATATTCTAAGTTTTTGAGTGCAACTCACTCATATACTATGTACTACACTGTGCGTTTCTTATATTCTAAGTTTTTCAGTGCAACTCACTCTTATACTATGTACTACACTGTGCGTTTCTTATATTCTAAGTTTTTCAGTGCAACTCACTCATATACTATGTACTACACTGTGCGTTTCTTATATTCTAAATTTTTCAGTGCAACTCACTCATATACTATGTACTACACTGTGCATTTCGTGTAATGCGGGTTTTTCAGTAAATTCTAAGATTTTCAGTGCAACTCACTCATATACTATGTACTACACTGTGCGTTTCTTAAATTATAAGTTTTTCAGTGCAACTCACTCATATACTATGTACTACACTGTGCGTTTCTTATATTCTAAGTTTTTCAGTGCAACTCACTCATATACTATGTACTACACTGTGCGTTTCTTATATTCTAAGTTTTTCAGTGCAACTCACTCATATACTATGTACTACACTGTGCGTTTCTTATATTCTAAGTTTTTCAGTGCAACTCACTCATATACTATGTACTACACTGTGCGTTTCTTATATTCTAAGTTTTTCAGTGCAACTCACTCATATACTATGTACTACACTGTGCATTTCGTCTAATGCTGGTTTTTTCAGTAAATTCTAAGTTTTTCAGTGCACCTCACTCATATACTATGTACTACACTGTGCGTTTCTTATATTCTAAGTTTTTCAGTGCACCTCACTCAAATACTATGTACTACACTGTGCGTTTCTTATATTCTAAGTTTTTCAGTGCAACTCACTCATATACTATGTACTACACTGTGCGTTTCTTATATTCTAAGTTTTTCAGTGCAACTCACTCATATACTATGTACTACACTGTGCGTTTCTTATATTCTAAGTTTTTCAGTGCAACTCACTCATATACTATGTACTACACTGTGCATTTCGTCTAATGCTGGTTTTTTCAGTAAATTCTAAGTTTTTCAGTGCACCTCACTCATATACTATGTACTACACTGTGCGTTTCTTATATTCTAAGTTTTTCAGTGCACCTCACTCAAATACTATGTACTACACTGTGCGTTTCTTATATTCTAAGTTTTTCAGTGCAACTCACTCATATACTATGTACTACACTGTGCGTTTCTTATATTCTAAGTTTTTCAGTGCAACTCACTCATATACTATGTACTACACTGTGCGTTTCTTATATTCTAAGTTTTTCAGTGCAACTCACTCATATACTATGTACTACACTGTGCGTTTCTTATATTCTAAGTTTTTCAGTGCAACTCACTCATATACTATGTACTACACTGTGCGTTTCTTATATTCTAAGTTTTTCAGTGCAACTCACTCATATACTATGTACTACACTGTGCGTTTCTTATATTCTAAGTTTTTCAGTGCAACTCACTCATATACTATGTACTACACTGTGCGTTTCTTATATTCTAAGTTTTTCAGTGCAACTCACTCATATACTATGTACTACACTGTGCGTTTCTTATATTCTAAGTTTTTCAGTGCAACTCACTCATATACTATGTACAACACTGTGCGTTTCTTATATTCTAAGTTTTTCAGTGCAACTCACTCATATACTATGTACTACACTGTGCGTTTCTTAAATTCTAAGTTTTTCAGTGCAACTCACTCATATACTATGTACTACACTGTGCGTTTCTTATATTCTAAGTTTTTCAGTGCAACTCACTCATATACTATGTACTACACTGTGCGTTTCTTATATTCTAAGTTTTTCAGTGCAACTCATATACTATGTACTACACTGTGCATTTCGTGTAATGCTGGTTTTTCAGTAAATACTAAGTTTTTCAGTGCAACTCACTCATATACTATGTACTACACTGTGCGTTTCTTATATTCTAAGTTTTTCAGTGCAACTCACTCATATACTATGTACTACACTGTGCGTTTCTTATATTCTAAGTTTTTCAGTGCAACTCACTCATATACTATGTACTACACTGTGCGTTTCTTATATTCTAAGTTTTTGAGTGCAACTCACTCATATACTATGTACTACACTGTGCGTTTCTTATATTCTAAGTTTTTCAGTGCAACTCACTCTTATACTATGTACTACACTGTGTGTTTCTTATATTCTAAGTTTTTCAGTGCAACTCACTCATATACTATGTACTACACTGTGCGTTTCTTATATTCTAAATTTTTCAGTGCAACTCACTCATATACTATGTACTACACTGTGCATTTCGTGTAATGCGGGTTTTTCAGTAAATTCTAAGTTTTTCAGTGCAACTCACTCATATACTATGTACTACACTGTGCGTTTCTTAAATTATAAGTTTTTCAGTGCAACTCACTCATATACTATGTACTACACTGTGCGTTTCTTATATTCTAAGTTTTTCAGTGCAACTCACTCATATACTATGTACTACACTGTGCGTTTCTTATATTCTAAGTTTTTCAGTGCAACTCACTCATATACTATGTACTACACTGTGCGTTTCTTATATTCTAAGTTTTTCAGTGCAACTCACTCATATACTATGTACTACACTGTGCGTTTCTTATATTCTAAGTTTTTCAGTGCAACTCACTCATATACTATGTACTACACTGTGCATTTCGTCTAATGCTGGTTTTTTCAGTAAATTCTAAGTTTTTCAGTGCACCTCACTCATATACTATGTACTACACTGTGCGTTTCTTATATTCTAAGTTTTTCAGTGCACCTCACTCAAATACTATGTACTACACTGTGCGTTTCTTATATTCTAAGTTTTTCAGTGCAACTCACTCATATACTATGTACTACACTGTGCGTTTCTTATATTCTAAGTTTTTCAGTGCAACTCACTCATATACTATGTACTACACTGTGCGTTTCTTATATTCTAAGTTTTTCAGTGCAACTCACTCATATACTATGTACTACACTGTGCATTTCGTCTAATGCTGGTTTTTTCAGTAAATTCTAAGTTTTTCAGTGCACCTCACTCATATACTATGTACTACACTGTGCGTTTCTTATATTCTAAGTTTTTCAGTGCACCTCACTCAAATACTATGTACTACACTGTGCGTTTCTTATATTCTAAGTTTTTCAGTGCAACTCACTCATATACTATGTACTACACTGTGCGTTTCTTATATTCTAAGTTTTTCAGTGCAACTCACTCATATACTATGTACTACACTGTGCGTTTCTTATATTCTAAGTTTTTCAGTGCAACTCACTCATATACTATGTACTACACTGTGCGTTTCTTATATTCTAAGTTTTTCAGTGCAACTCACTCATATACTATGTACTACACTGTGCGTTTCTTATATTCTAAGTTTTTCAGTGCAACTCACTCATATACTATGTACTACACTGTGCGTTTCTTATATTCTAAGTTTTTCAGTGCAACTCACTCATATACTATGTACTACACTGTGCGTTTCTTATATTCTAAGTTTTTCAGTGCAACTCACTCATATACTATGTACTACACTGTGCGTTTCTTATATTCTAAGTTTTTCAGTGCAACTCACTCATATACTATGTACAACACTGTGCGTTTCTTATATTCTAAGTTTTTCAGTGCAACTCACTCATATACTATGTACTACACTGTGCGTTTCTTAAATTCTAAGTTTTTCAGTGCAACTCACTCATATACTATGTACTACACTGTGCGTTTCTTATATTCTAAGTTTTTCAGTGCAACTCACTCATATACTATGTACTACACTGTGCGTTTCTTATATTCTAAGTTTTTCAGTGCAACTCACTCATATACTATGTACTACACTGTGCGTTTCTTATATTCTAAGTTTTTCAGTGCAACTCACTCATATACTATGTACTACACTGTGCGTTTCTTATATTCTAAGTTTTTCAGTGCAACTCACTCATATACTATGTACTACACTGTGCGTTTCTTATATTCTAAGTTTTTCAGTGCAACTCACTCATATACTATGTACTACACTGTGCGTTTCTTAAATTCTAAGTTTTTCAGTGCAACTCACTCATATACTATGTACTACACTGTGCGTTTCTTATATTCTAAGTTTTTCAGTGCAACTCACTCATATACTATGTACTACACTGTGCGTTTCTTATATTCTAAGTTTTTCAGTGCAACTCACTCATATACTATGTACTACACTGTGCGTTTCTTATATTCTAAGTTTTTCAGTGCAACTCACTCATATACTATGTACTACACTGTGCGTTTCTTATATTCTAAGTTTTTCAGTGCAACTCACTCATATACTATGTACTACACTGTGCGTTTCTTATATTCTAAGTTTTTCAGTGCAACTCACTCATATACTATGTACTACACTGTGCGTTTCTTATATTCTAAGTTTTTCAGTGCAACTCACTCATATACTATGTACTACACTGTGCGTTTCTTATATTCTAAGTTTTTCAGTGCAACTCATATACTATGTACTACACTGTGCATTTCGTGTAATGCTGGTTTTTCAGTAAATACTAAGTTTTTCAGTGCAACTCACTCATATACTATGTACTACACTGTGCGTTTCTTATATTCTAAGTTTTTCAGTGCAACTCACTCATATACTATGTACTACACTGTGCGTTTCTTATATTCTAAGTTTTTCAGTGCAACTCACTCATATACTATGTACTACACTGTGCATTTCGTCTAATGCTGGTTTTTTCAGTAAATTCTAAGTTTTTCAGTGCACCTCACTCATATACTATGTACTACACTGTGCGTTTCTTATATTCTAAGTTTTTCAGTGCACCTCACTCAAATACTATGTACTACACTGTGCGTTTCTTATATTCTAAGTTTTTCAGTGCAACTCACTCATATACTATGTACTACACTGTGCGTTTCTTATATTCTAAGTTTTTCAGTGCAACTCACTCATATACTATGTACTACACTGTGCGTTTCTTATATTCTAAGTTTTTCAGTGCAACTCACTCATATACTATGTACTACACTGTGCGTTTCTTATATTCTAAGTTTTTCAGTGCAACTCACTCATATACTATGTACTACACTGTGCGTTTCTTATATTCTAAGTTTTTCAGTGCAACTCACTCATATACTATGTACTACACTGTGCGTTTCTTATATTCTAAGTTTTTCAGTGCAACTCACTCATATACTATGTACTACACTGTGCGTTTCTTATATTCTAAGTTTTTCAGTGCAACTCACTCATATACTATGTACAACACTGTGCGTTTCTTATATTCTAAGTTTTTCAGTGCAACTCACTCATATACTATGTACTACACTGTGCGTTTCTTAAATTCTAAGTTTTTCAGTGCAACTCACTCATATACTATGTACTACACTGTGCGTTTCTTATATTCTAAGTTTTTCAGTGCAACTCACTCATATACTATGTACTACACTGTGCGTTTCTTATATTCTAAGTTTTTCAGTGCAACTCACTCATATACTATGTACTACACTGTGCGTTTCTTATATTCTAAGTTTTTCAGTGCAACTCACTCATATACTATGTACTACACTGTGCGTTTCTTATATTCTAAGTTTTTCAGTGCAACTCACTCATATACTATGTACTACACTGTGCGTTTCTTATATTCTAAGTTTTTCAGTGCAACTCACTCATATACTATGTACTACACTGTGCGTTTCTTATATTCTAAGTTTTTCAGTGCAACTCACTCATATACTATGTACTACACTGTGTGTTTCTTATATTCTAAGTTTTTCAGTGCAACTCACTCATATACTATGTACTACACTGTGCGTTTCTTAAATTCTAAGTTTTTCAGTGCAACTCACTCATATACTATGTACTACACTGTGCGTTTCTTATATTCTAAGTTTTTCAGTGCAACTCACTCATATACTATGTACTACACTGTGCGTTTCTTATATTCTAAGTTTTTCAGTGCAACTCACTCATATACTATGTACTATACTGTGCGTTTCTTATATTCTAAGTGTTTCAGTGCAACTCACTCATATACTATGTACTACACTGTGCGTTTCTTATATTCTAAGTTTTTCAGTGCAACTCACTCATATACTATGTACTACACTGTGCGTTTCTTATATTCTAAGTTTTTCAGTGCAACTCACTCATATACTATGTACTACACTGTGCGTTTCTTATATTCTAAGTTTTTCAGTGCAACTCACTCATATACTATGTACTACACTGTGCGTTTCTTATATTCTAAGTTTTTCAGTGCAACTCATATACTATGTACTACACTGTGCATTTCGTGTAATGCTGGTTTTTCAGTAAATACTAAGTTTTTCAGTGCAACTCACTCATATACTATGTACTACACTGTGCGTTTCTTATATTCTAAGTTTTTCAGTGCAACTCACTCATATACTATGTACTACACTGTGCGTTTCTTATATTCTAAGTTTTTCAGTGCAACTCACTCATATACTATGTACTACACTGTGCGTTTCTTATATTCTAAGTTTTTGAGTGCAACTCACTCATATACTATGTACTACACTGTGCGTTTCTTATATTCTAAGTTTTTCAGTGCAACTCACTCTTATACTATGTACTACACTGTGCTTTTCTTATATTCTAAGTTTTTCAGTGCAACTCACTCATATACTATGTACTACACTGTGCGTTTCTTATATTCTAAATTTTTCAGTGCAACTCACTCATATACTATGTACTACACTGTGCATTTCGTGTAATGCGGGTTTTTCAGTAAATTCTAAGTTTTTCAGTGCAACTCACTCATATACTATGTACTACACTGTGCGTTTCTTAAATTATAAGTTTTTCAGTGCAACTCACTCATATACTATGTACTACACTGTGCGTTTCTTATATTCTAAGTTTTTCAGTGCAACTCACTCATATACTATGTACTACACTGTGCGTTTCTTATATTCTAAGTTTTTCAGTGCAACTCACTCATATACTATGTACTACACTGTGCGTTTCTTATATTCTAAGTTTTTCAGTGCAACTCACTCATATACTATGTACTACACTGTGCGTTTCTTATATTCTAAGTTTTTCAGTGCAACTCACTCATATACTATGTACTACACTGTGCATTTCGTCTAATGCTGTTTTTTTCAGTAAATTCTAAGTTTTTCAGTGCACCTCACTCATATACTATGTACTACACTGTGCGTTTCTTATATTCTAAGTTTTTCAGTGCACCTCACTCAAATACTATGTACTACACTGTGCGTTTCTTATATTCTAAGTTTTTCAGTGCAACTCACTCATATACTATGTACTACACTGTGCGTTTCTTATATTCTAAGTTTTTGAGTGCAACTCACTCATATACTATGTACTACACTGTGCGTTTCTTATATTCTAAGTTTTTCAGTGCAACTCACTCATATACTATGTACTACACTGTGCATTTCGTCTAATGCTGGTTTTTTCAGTAAATTCTAAGTTTTTCAGTGCACCTCACTCATATACTATGTACTACACTGTGCGTTTCTTATATTCTAAGTTTTTCAGTGCACCTCACTCAAATACTATGTACTACACTGTGCGTTTCTTATATTCTAAGTTTTTCAGTGCAACTCACTCATATACTATGTACTACACTGTGCGTTTCTTATATTCTAAGTTTTTCAGTGCAACTCACTCATATACTATGTACTACACTGTGCGTTTCTTATATTCTAAGTTTTTCAGTGCAACTCACTCATATACTATGTACTACACTGTGCGTTTCTTATATTCTAAGTTTTTCAGTGCAACTCACTCATATACTATGTACTACACTGTGCGTTTCTTATATTCTAAGTTTTTCAGTGCAACTCACTCATATACTATGTACTACACTGTGCGTTTCTTATATTCTAAGTTTTTCAGTGCAACTCACTCATATACTATGTACTACACTGTGCGTTTCTTATATTCTAAGTTTTTCAGTGCAACTCACTCATATACTATGTACTACACTGTGCGTTTCTTATATTCTAAGTTTTTCAGTGCAACTCACTCATATACTATGTACAACACTGTGCGTTTCTTATATTCTAAGTTTTTAAGTGCAACTCACTCATATACTATGTACTACACTGTGCGTTTCTTATATTCTAAGTTTTTCAGTGCAACTCACTCATATACTATGTACTACACTGTGCGTTTCTTATATTCTAAGTTTTTCAGTGCAACTCACTCATATACTATGTACTACACTGTGCGTTTCTTATATTCTAAGTTTTTCAGTGCAACTCACTCATATACTATGTACTACACTGTGCATTTCGTGTAATGCTGGTTTTTCAGTAAATTCTAAGTTTTTCAGTGCAACTCACTCATATACTATGTACTACACTGTGCGTTTCTTATATTCTAAGTTTTTCAGTTCAACTCACTCATATACTATGTACTACACTGTGCATTTCGTGTAATGCGGGTTTTTCAGTAAATTCTAAGTTTTTCAGTGCAACTCACTCATATACTATGTACTACACTGTGCGTTTCTTATATTCTAAGTTTTTCAGTGCAACTCACTCATATACTATGTACTACACTGTGCGTTTCTTATATTCTAAGTTTTTCAGTGCAACTAACTCTTATACTATGTACTACACTGTGCGTTTCTTATATTCTAAGTTTTTCAGTGCAACTCACTCATATACTATGTACTACACTGTGCGTTTCTTATATTCTAAATTTTTCAGTGCAACTCACTCATATACTATGTACTACACTGTGCATTTCGTGTAATGCGGGTTTTTCAGTAAATTCTAAGTTTTTCAGTGCAACTCACTCATATACTATGTACTACACTGTGCGTTTCTTAAATTATAAGTTTTTCAGTGCAACTCACTCATATACTATGTACTACACTGTGCGTTTCTTATATTCTAAGTTTTTCAGTGCAACTCACTCATATACTATGTACTACACTGTGCGTTTCTTATATTCTAAGTTTTTCAGTGCAACTCACTCATATACTATGTACTACACTGTGCGTTTCTTATATTCTAAGTTTTTCAGTGCAACTCACTCATATACTATGTACTACACTGTGCGTTTCTTATATTCTAAGTTTTTCAGTGCAACTCACTCATATACTATGTACTACACTGTGCATTTCGTCTAATGCTGGTTTTTTCAGTAAATTCTAAGTTTTTCAGTGCACCTCACTCATATACTATGTACTACACTGTGCGTTTCTTATATTCTAAGTTTTTCAGTGCACCTCACTCAAATACTATGTACTACACTGTGCGTTTCTTATATTCTAAGTTTTTCAGTGCAACTCACTCATATACTATGTACTACACTGTGCGTTTCTTATATTCTAAGTTTTTCAGTGCAACTCACTCATATACTATGTACTACACTGTGCGTTTCTTATATTCTAAGTTTTTCAGTGCAACTCACTCATATACTATGTACTACACTGTGCATTTCGTCTAATGCTGGTTTTTTCAGTAAATTCTAAGTTTTTCAGTGCACCTCACTCATATACTATGTACTACACTGTGCGTTTCTTATATTCTAAGTTTTTCAGTGCAACTCACTCATATACTATGTACTACACTGTGCGTTTCTTATATTCTAAGTTTTTCAGTGCAACTCACTCATATACTATGTACTACACTGTGCGTTTCTTATATTCTAAGTTTTTCAGTGCAACTCACTCATATACTATGTACTACACTGTGCGTTTCTTATATTCTAAGTTTTTCAGTGCAACTCACTCATATACTATGTACTACACTGTGCGTTTCTTATATTCTAAGTTTTTCAGTGCAACTCACTCATATACTATGTACTACACTGTGCGTTTCTTATATTCTAAGTTTTTCAGTGCAACTCACTCATATACTATGTACTACACTGTGCGTTTCTTATATTCTAAGTTTTTCAGTGCAACTCACTCATATACTATGTACAACACTGTGCGTTTCTTATATTCTAAGTTTTTCAGTGCAACTCACTCATATACTATGTACTACACTGTGCGTTTCTTAAATTCTAAGTTTTTCAGTGCAACTCACTCATATACTATGTACTACACTGTGCGTTTCTTATATTCTAAGTTTTTCAGTGCAACTCACTCATATACTATGTACTACACTGTGCGTTTCTTATATTCTAAGTTTTTCAGTGCAACTCACTCATATACTATGTACTACACTGTGCGTTTCTTATATTCTAAGTTTTTCAGTGCAACTCACTCATATACTATGTACTACACTGTGCGTTTCTTATATTCTAAGTTTTTCAGTGCAACTCACTCATATACTATGTACTACACTGTGCGTTTCTTATATTCTAAGTTTTTCAGTGCAACTCACTCATATACTATGTACTACACTGTGCGTTTCTTATATTCTAAGTTTTTCAGTGCAACTCACTCATATACTATGTACTACACTGTGCATTTCGTGTAATGCTGGTTTTTCAGTAAATTCTAAGTTTTTCAGTGCAACTCACTCATATACTATGTACTACACTGTGCGTTTCTTATATTCTAAGTTTTTCAGTTCAACTCACTCATATACTATGTACTACACTGTGCATTTCGTGTAATGCGGGTTTTTCAGTAAATTCTAAGTTTTTCAGTGCAACTCACTCATATACTATGTACTACACTGTGCGTTTCTTATATTCTAAGTTTTTCAGTGCAACTCACTCATATACTATGTACTACACTGTGCGTTTCTTATATTCTAAGTTTTTCAGTGCAACTAACTCTTATACTATGTACTACACTGTGCGTTTCTTATATTCTAAGTTTTTCAGTGCAACTCACTCATATACTATGTACTACACTGTGCGTTTCTTATATTCTAAGTTTTTCAGTGCAACTCACTCATATACTATGTACTACACTGTGCGTTTCTTATATTCTAAGTTTTTCAGTGCAACTCACTCATATACTATGTACAACACTGTGGGTTTCTTATATTCTAAGTTTTTCAGTGCAACTCACTCATATACTATGTACTACACTGTGCGTTTCTTAAATTCTAAGTTTTTCAGTGCAACTCACTCATATACTATGTACTACACTGTGCGTTTCTTATATTCTAAGTTTTTCAGTGCAACTCACTCATATACTATGTACTACACTGTGCGTTTCTTATATTCTAAGTTTTTCAGTGCAACTCACTCATATACTATGTACTACACTGTGCGTTTCTTATATTCTAAGTTTTTCAGTGCAACTCACTCATATACTATGTACTACACTGTGCGTTTCTTATATTCTAAGTTTTTCAGTGCAACTCACTCATATACTATGTACTACACTGTGCGTTTCTTATATTCTAAGTTTTTCAGTGCAACTCACTCATATACTATGTACTACACTGTGCGTTTCTTATATTCTAAGTTTTTCAGTGCAACTCACTCATATACTATGTACTACACTGTGCATTTCGTGTAATGCTGGTTTTTCAGTAAATTCTAAGTTTTTCAGTGCAACTCACTCATATACTATGTACTACACTGTGCGTTTCTTATATTCTAAGTTTTTCAGTTCAACTCACTCATATACTATGTACTACACTGTGCATTTCGTGTAATGCGGGTTTTTCAGTAAATTCTAAGTTTTTCAGTGCAACTCACTCATATACTATGTACTACACTGTGCGTTTCTTATATTCTAAGTTTTTCAGTGCAACTCACTCATATACTATGTACTACACTGTGCGTTTCTTATATTCTAAGTTTTTCAGTGCAACTAACTCTTATACTATGTACTACACTGTGCGTTTCTTATATTCTAAGTTTTTCAATGCAACTCACTCATATACTATGTACTACACTGTGCGTTTCTTATATTCTAAATTTTTCAGTGCAACTCACTCATATACTATGTACTACACTGTGCATTTCGTGTAATGCGGGTTTTTCAGTAAATTCTAAGTTTTTCAGTGCAACTCACTCATATACTATGTACTACACTGTGCGTTTCTTAAATTCTAAGTTTTTCAGTGCAACTCACTCATATACTATGTACTACACTGTGCGTTTCTTATATTCTAAGTTTTTCAGTGCAACTCACTCATATACTATGTACTACACTGTGCGTTTCTTATATTCTAAGTTTTTCAGTGCAACTCACTCATATACTATGTACTACACTGTGCGTTTCTTATATTCTAAGTTTTTCAGTGCAACTCACTCATATACTATGTACTACACTGTGCGTTTCTTATATTCTAAGTTTTTCAGTGCAACTCACTCATATACTATGTACTACACTGTGCATTTCGTCTAATGCTGGTTTTTTCAGTAAATTCTAAGTTTTTCAGTGCACCTCACTCATATACTATGTACTACACTGTGCGTTTCTTATATTCTAAGTTTTTCAGTGCACCTCACTCAAATACTATGTACTACACTGTGCGTTTCTTATATTCTAAGTTTTTCAGTGCAACTCACTCATATACTATGTACTACACTGTGCGTTTCTTATATTCTAAGTTTTTCAGTGCAACTCACTCATATACTATGTACTACACTGTGCGTTTCTTATATTCTAAGTTTTTCAGTGCAACTCACTCATATACTATGTACTACACTGTGCGTTTCTTATATTCTAAGTTTTTCAGTGCAACTCACTCATATACTATGTACTACACTGTGCGTTTCTTATATTCTAAGTTTTTCAGTGCAACTCACTCATATACTATGTACTACACTGTGCGTTTCTTATATTCTAAGTTTTTCAGTGCAACTCACTCATATACTATGTACTACACTGTGCGTTTCTTATATTCTAAGTTTTTCAGTTCAACTCACTCATATACTATGTACTACACTGTGCATTTTGTGTAATGCGGGTTTTTCAGTAAATTCTAAGTTTTTCAGTGCAACTCACTCATATACTATGTACTACACTGTGCGTTTCTTATATTCTAAGTTTTTCAGTGCAACTCACTCATATACTATGTACTACACTGTGCGTTTCTTATATTCTAAGTTTTTCAGTGCAACTAACTCTTATACTATGTACTACACTGTGCGTTTCTTATATTCTAAGTTTTTCAGTTAAACTCACTCATATACTATGTACTACACTGTGCGTTTCTTATATTCTAAATTTTTCAGTGCAACTCACTCATATACTATGTACTACACTGTGCATTTCGTGTAATGCGGGTTTTTCAGTAAATTCTAAGTTTTTCAGTGCAACTCACTCATATACTATGTACTACACTGTGCGTTTCTTAAATTCTAAGTTTTTCAGTGCAACTCACTCATATACTATGTACTACACTGTGCGTTTCTTATATTCTAAGTTTTTCAGTGCAACTCACTCATATACTATGTACTACACTGTGCGTTTCTTATATTCTAAGTTTTTCAGTGCAACTCACTCATATACTATGTACTACACTGTGCGTTTCTTATATTCTAAGTTTTTCAGTGCAACTCACTCATATACTATGTACTACACTGTGCGTTTCTTATATTCTAAGTTTTTCAGTGCAACTCACTCATATACTATGTACTACACTGTGCGTTTCTTATATTCTAAGTTTTTCAGTGCAACTCACTCATATACTATGTACTACACTGTGCGTTTCTTATATTCTAAGTTTTTCAGTGCAACTCACTCATATACTATGTACTACACTGTGCGTTTCTTATATTCTAAGTTTTTCAGTGCAACTCACTCATATACTATGTACTACACTGTGCGTTTCTTATATTCTAAGTTTTTCAGTGCAACTCACTCATATACTATGTACAACACTGTGCGTTTCTTATATTCTAAGTTTTTCAGTGCAACTCACTCATATACTATGTACTACACTGTGCGTTTCTTAAATTCTAAGTTTTTCAGTGCAACTCACTCATATACTATGTACTACACTGTACGTTTCTTATATTCTAAGTTTTTCAGTGCAACTCACTCATATACTATGTACTACACTGTGCGTTTCTTATATTCTAAGTTTTTCAGTGCAACTCACTCATATACTATGTACTACACTGTGCGTTTCTTATATTCTAAGTTTTTCAGTGCAACTCACTCATATACTATGTACTACACTGTGCGTTTCTTATATTCTAAGTTTTTCAGTGCAACTCACTCATATACTATGTACTACACTGTGCGTTTCTTATATTCTAAGTTTTTCAGTGCAACTCACTCATATACTATGTACTACACTGTGCGTTTCTTATATTCTAAGTTTTTCAGTGCAACTCACTCATATACTATGTACTACACTGTGCATTTCGTGTAATGCTGGTTTTTCAGTAAATTCTAAGTTTTTCAGTGCAACTCACTCATATACTATGTACTACACTGTGCGTTTCTTATATTCTAAGTTTTTCAGTTCAACTCACTCATATACTATGTACTACACTGTGCATTTCGTGTAATGCGGGTTTTTCAGTAAATTCTAAGTTTTTCAGTGCAACTCACTCATATACTATGTACTACACTGTGCGTTTCTTATATTCTAAGTTTTTCAGTGCAACTCACTCATATACTATGTACTACACTGTGCGTTTCTTATATTCTAAGTTTTTCAGTGCAACTAACTCTTATACTATGTACTACACTGTGCGTTTCTTATATTCTAAGTTTTTCAGTGCAACTCACTCATATACTATGTACTACACTGTGCGTTTCTTATATTCTAAATTTTTCAGTGCAACTCACTCATATACTATGTACTACACTGTGCATTTCGTGTAATGCGGGTTTTTCAGTAAATTCTAAGTTTTTCAGTGCAACTCACTCATATACTATGTACTACACTGTGCGTTTCTTAAATTCTAAGTTTTTCAGTGCAACTCACTCATATACTATGTACTACACTGTGCGTTTCTTATATTCTAAGTTTTTCAGTGCAACTCACTCATATACTATGTACTACACTGTGCGTTTCTTATATTCTAAGTTTTTCAGTGCAACTCACTCATATACTATGTACTACACTGTGCGTTTCTTATATTCTAAGTTTTTCAGTGCAACTCACTCATATACTATGTACTACACTGTGCATTTCGTGTAATGCGGGTTTTTCAGTAAATTCTAAGTTTTTCAGTGCACCTCACTCATATACTATGTACTGCACTGTGCGTTTCTTATATTCTAAGTTTTTCAGTGCACCTCACTCAAATACTATGTACTACACTGTGCGTTTCTTATATTCTAAGTTTTTCAGTGCAACTCACTCATATACTATGTACTACACTGTGCGTTTCTTATATTCTAAGTTTTTCAGTGCAACTCACTCATATACTATGTACTACACTGTGCGTTTCTTATATTCTAAGTTTTTCAGTGCAACTCACTCATATACTATGTACTACACTGTGCATTTCGTCTAATGCTGGTTTTTTCAGTAAATTCTAAGTTTTTCAGTGCACCTCACTCAAATACTATGTACTACACTGTGCGTTTCTTATATTCTAAGTTTTTCAGTGCAACTCACTCATATACTATGTACTACACTGTGCGTTTCTTATATTCTAAGTTTTTCAGTGCAACTCACTCATATACTATGTACTACACTGTGCGTTTCTTATATTCTAAGTTTTTCAGTGCAACTCACTCATATACTATGTACTACACTGTGCGTTTCTTATATTCTAAGTTTTTCAGTGCAACTCACTCATATACTATGTACTACACTGTGCGTTTCTTAAATTCTAAGTTTTTCAGTGCAACTCACTCATATACTATGTACTACACTGTGCGTTTCTTATATTCTAAGTTTTTCAGTGCAACTCACTCATATACTATGTACTACACTGTGCGTTTCTTATATTCTAAGTTTTTCAGTGCAACTCACTCATATACTATGTACTACACTGTGCGTTTCTTATATTCTAAGTTTTTCAGTGCAACTCACTCATATACTATGTACTACACTGTGCGTTTCTTATATTCTAAGTTTTTCAGTGCAACTCACTCATATACTATGTACTACACTGTGCGTTTCTTATATTCTAAGTTTTTCAGTGCAACTCACTCATATACTATGTACTACACTGTGCGTTTCTTATATTCTAAGTTTTTCAGTGCAACTCACTCATATACTATGTACTACACTGTGCGTTTCTTATATTCTAAGTTTTTCAGTGCAACTCACTCATATACTATGTACTACACTGTGCGTTTCTTATATTCTAAGTTTTTCAGTGCAACTCATATACTATGTACTACACTGTGCATTTCGTGTAATGCTGGTTTTTCAGTAAATACTAAGTTTTTCAGTGCAACTCACTCATATACAATGTACTACACTGTGCGTTTCTTATATTCTAAGTTTTTCAGTGCAACTCACTCATATACTATGTACTACACTGTGCGTTTCTTATATTCTAAGTTTTTCAGTGCAACTCACTCATATACTATGTACTACACTGTGCGTTTCTTATATTCTAAGTTTTTCAGTGCAACTCACTCTTATACTATGTACTACACTGTGCGTTTCTTATATTCTAAGTTTTTCAGTGCAACTCACTCATATACTATGTACTACACTGTGCGTTTCTTATATTCTAAGTTTTTCAGTGCAACTCACTCTTATACTATGTACTACACTGTGCGTTTCTTATATTCTAAGTTTTTCAGTGCAACTCACTCATATACTATGTACTACACTGTGCGTTTCTTATATTCTAAGTTTTTCAGTGCAACTCACTCATATACTATGTACTACACTGTGCATTTCGTGTAATGCGGGTTTTTCAGTAAATTCTAAGTTTTTCAATGCAACTCACTCATATACTATGTACTACACTGTGCGTTTCTTAAATTCTAAGTTTTTCAGTGCAACTCACTCATATACTATGTACTACACTGTGCGTTTCTTATATTCTAAGTTTTTCAGTGCAACTCACTCATATACTATGTACTACAATGTGCGTTTCTTATATTCTAAGTTTTTCAGTGCAACTCACTCATATACTATGTACTACACTGTGCGTTTCTTATATTCTAAGTTTTTCAGTGCAACTCACTCATATACTATGTACTACACTGTGCGTTTCTTATATTCTAAGTTTTTCAGTGCAACTCACTCATATACTATGTACTACACTGTGCGTTTCTTATATTCTAAGTTTTTCAGTGCAACTCACTCATATACTATGTACTACACTGTGCGTTTCTTATATTCTAAGTTTTTCAGTGCAACTCACTCATATACTATGTACTACACTGTGCGTTTCTTATATTCTAAGTTTTTCAGTGCAACTCACTCATATACTATGTACTACACTGTGCGTTTCTTATATTCTAAGTTTTTCAGTGCAACTCACTCATATACTATGTACTACACTGTGCGTTTCTTATATTCTAAGTTTTTCAGTGCAACTCACTCATATACTATGTACTACACTGTGCGTTTCTTATATTCTAAGTTTTTCAGTGCAACTCACTCATATACTATGTACTACACTGTGCGTTTCTTATATTCTAAGTTTTTCAGTGCAACTCACTCATATACTATGTACAACACTGTGCGTTTCTTATATTCTAAGTTTTTCAGTGCAACTCAATCATATACTATGTACTACACTGTGCGTTTCTTAAATTCTAAGTTTTTCAGTGCAACTCACTCATATACTATGTACTACACTGTGCGTTTCTTATATTCTAAGTTTTTCAGTGCAACTCACTCATATACTATGTACTACACTGTGCGTTTCTTATATTCTAAGTTTTTCAGTGCAACTCACTCATATACTATGTACTACACTGTGCGTTTCTTATATTCTAAGTTTTTCAGTGCAACTCACTCATATACTATGTACTACACTGTGCGTTTCTTATATTCTAAGTTTTTCAGTGCAACTCACTCATATACTATGTACTACACTGTGCGTTTCTTATATTCTAAGTTTTTCAGTGCAACTCACTCATATACTATGTACTACACTGTGCGTTTCTTATATTCTAAGTTTTTCAGTGCAACTCACTCATATACTATGTACTACACTGTGCGTTTCTTATATTCTAAGTTTTTCAGTGCAACTCACTCATATACTATGTACTACACTGTGCGTTTCTTATATTCTAAGTTTTTCAGTGCAACTCACTCATATACTATGTACTACACTGTGCGTTTCTTATATTCTAAGTTTTTCAGTGCAACTCATATACTATGTACTACACTGTGCATTTCGTGTAATGCTGGTTTTTCAGTAAATACTAAGTTTTTCAGTGCAACTCACTCATATACAATGTACTACACTGTGCGTTTCTTATATTCTAAGTTTTTCAGTGCAACTCACTCATATACTATGTACTACACTGTGCGTTTCTTATATTCTAAGTTTTTCAGTGCAACTCACTCATATACTATGTACTACACTGTGCGTTTCTTATATTCTAAGTTTTTCAGTGCAACTCACTCTTATACTATGTACTACACTGTGCGTTTCTTATATTCTAAGTTTTTCAGTGCAACTCACTCATATACTATGTACTACACTGTGCGTTTCTTATATTCTAAGTTTTTCAGTGCAACTCACTCTTATACTATGTACTACACTGTGCGTTTCTTATATTCTAAGTTTTTCAGTGCAACTCACTCATATACTATGTACTACACTGTGCGTTTCTTATATTCTAAGTTTTTCAGTGCAACTCACTCATATACTATGTACTACACTGTGCATTTCGTGTAATGCGGGTTTTTCAGTAAATTCTAAGTTTTTCAATGCAACTCACTCATATACTATGTACTACACTGTGCGTTTCTTAAATTCTAAGTTTTTCAGTGCAACTCACTCATATACTATGTACTACACTGTGCGTTTCTTATATTCTAAGTTTTTCAGTGCAACTCACTCATATACTATGTACTACAATGTGCGTTTCTTATATTCTAAGTTTTTCAGTGCAACTCACTCATATACTATGTACTACACTGTGCGTTTCTTATATTCTAAGTTTTTCAGTGCAACTCACTCATATACTATGTACTACACTGTGCGTTTCTTATATTCTAAGTTTTTCAGTGCAACTCACTCATATACTATGTACTACACTGTGCGTTTCTTATATTCTAAGTTTTTCAGTGCAACTCACTCATATACTATGTACTACACTGTGCGTTTCTTATATTCTAAGTTTTTCAGTGCAACTCACTCATATACTATGTACTACACTGTGCGTTTCTTATATTCTAAGTTTTTCAGTGCAACTCACTCATATACTATGTACTACACTGTGCGTTTCTTATATTCTAAGTTTTTCAGTGCAACTCACTCATATACTATGTACTACACTGTGCGTTTCTTATATTCTAAGTTTTTCAGTGCAACTCACTCATATACTATGTACTACACTGTGCGTTTCTTATATTCTAAGTTTTTCAGTGCAACTCACTCATATACTATGTACTACACTGTGCGTTTCTTATATTCTAAGTTTTTCAGTGCAACTCACTCATATACTATGTACAACACTGTGCGTTTCTTATATTCTAAGTTTTTCAGTGCAACTCACTCATATACTATGTACTACACTGTGCGTTTCTTAAATTCTAAGTTTTTCAGTGCAACTCACTCATATACTATGTACTACACTGTGCGTTTCTTATATTCTAAGTTTTTCAGTGCAACTCACTCATATACTATGTACTACACTGTGCGTTTCTTATATTCTAAGTTTTTCAGTGCAACTCACTCATATACTATGTACTACACTGTGCGTTTCTTATATTCTAAGTTTTTCAGTGCAACTCACTCATATACTATGTACTACACTGTGCGTTTCTTATATTCTAAGTTTTTCAGTGCAACTCACTCATATACTATGTACTACACTGTGCGTTTCTTATATTCTAAGTTTTTCAGTGCAACTCACTCATATACTATGTACTACACTGTGCGTTTCTTATATTCTAAGTTTTTCAGTGCAACTCACTCATATACTATGTACTACACTGTGCGTTTCTTATATTCTAAGTTTTTCAGTGCAACTCACTCATATACTATGTACTACACTGTGCGTTTCTTATATTCTAAGTTTTTCAGTGCAACTCATATACTATGTACTACACTGTGCATTTCGTGTAATGCTGGTTTTTCAGTAAATACTAAGTTTTTCAGTGCAACTCACTCATATACAATGTACTACACTGTGCGTTTCTTATATTCTAAGTTTTTCAGTGCAACTCACTCATATACTATGTACTACACTGTGCGTTTCTTATATTCTAAGTTTTTCAGTGCAACTCACTCATATACTATGTACTACACTGTGCGTTTCTTATATTCTAAGTTTTTCAGTGCAACTCACTCTTATATTATGTACTACACTGTGCGTTTCTTATATTCTAAGTTTTTCAGTGCAACTCACTCATATACTATGTACTACACTGTGCGTTTCTTATATTCTAAGTTTTTCAGTGCAACTCACTCTTATACTATGTACTACACTGTGCGTTTCTTATATTCTAAGTTTTTCAGTGCAACTCACTCATATACTATGTACTACACTGTGCGTTTCTTATATTCTAAGTTTTTCAGTGCAACTCACTCATATACTATGTACTACACTGTGCATTTCGTGTAATGCGGGTTTTTCAGTAAATTCTAAGTTTTTCAATGCAACTCACTCATATACTATGTACTACACTGTGCGTTTCTTAAATTCTAAGTTTTTCAGTGCAACTCACTCATATACTATGTACTACACTGTGCGTTTCTTATATTCTAAGTTTTTCAGTGCAACTCACTCATATACTATGTACTACAATGTGCGTTTCTTATATTCTAAGTTTTTCAGTGCAACTCACTCATATACTATGTACTACACTGTGCGTTTCTTATATTCTAAGTTTTTCAGTGCAACTCACTCATATACTATGTACTACACTGTGCGTTTCTTATATTCTAAGTTTTTCAGTGCAACTCACTCATATACTATGTACTACACTGTGCATTTCGTCTAATGCTGGTTTTTTCAGTAAATTCTAAGTTTTTCAGTGCACCTCACTCATATACTATGTACTACACTGTGCGTTTCTTATATTCTAAGTTTTTCAGTGCACCTCACTCAAATACTATGTACTACACTGTGCGTTTCTTATATTCTAAGTTTTTCAGTGCAACTCACTCATATACTATGTACTACACTGTGCGTTTCTTATATTCTAAGTTTTTCAGTGCAACTCACTCATATACTATGTACTACACTGGGCATTTCGTGTAATGCGGGTTTTTCAGTAAATTCTAAGTTTTTCAGTGCAACTCACTCATATACTATGTACTACACTGTGCGTTTCTTAAATTCTAAGTTTTTCAGTGCAACTCACTCATATACTATGTACTACACTGTGCGTTTCTTATATTCTAAGTTTTTCAGTGCAACTCACTCATATACTATGTACTACACTGTGCGTTTCTTATATTCTAAGTTTTTCAGTGCAACTCACTCATATACTATGTACTACACTGTGCATTTCGTGTAATGCTGGTTTTTCAGTAAATTCTAAGTTTTTCAGTGCAACTCACTCATATACTATGTACTACACTGTGCGTTTCTTATATTCTAAGTTTTTCAGTTCAACTCACTCATATACTATGTACTACACTGTGCGTTTCTTATATTCTAAGTTTTTCAGTGCAACTCACTCATATACTATGTACTACACTGTGCGTTTCTTATATTCTAAGTTTTTCAGTGCAACTCACTCATATACTATGTACTACACTGTGCGTTTCTTATATTCTAAGTTTTTCAGTGCAACTCACTCATATACTATGTACTACACTGTGCGTTTCTTATATTCTAAGTTTTTCAGTGCAACTCACTCATATACTATGTACTACACTGTGCGTTTCTTATATTCTAAGTTTTTCAGTGCAACTCACTCATATACTATGTACTACACTGTGCGTTTCTTATATTCTAAGTTTTTCAGTGCACCTCACTCATATACTATGTACTACACTGTGCGTTTCTTATATTCTAAGATTTTCAGTGCAACTCACTCATATACTATGTACTACACTGTGCGTTTCTTATATTCTAAGTTTTTCAGTGCAACTCACTCATATACTATGTACTACACTGTGCGTTTCTTATATTCTAAGTTTTTCAGTGCAACTCACTCATATACTATGTACTACACTGTGCGTTTCTTATATTCTAAGTTTTTCAGTGCAACTCACTCATATACTATGTACTACACTGTGCGTTTCTTATATTCTAAGTTTTTCAGTGCAACTCACTCATATACTATGTACTACACCGTGCGTTTCTTATATTCTAAGTTTTTCAGTGCAACTCACTCATATACTATGTACTACACTGTGCGTTTCTTATATTCTAAGTTTTTCAGTGCAACTCACTCATATACTATGTACTACACTGTGCATTTCGTCTAATGCTGGTTTTTTCAGTAAATTCTAAGTTTTTCAGTGCACCTCACTCATATACTATGTACTACACTGTGCGTTTCTTATATTCTAAGTTTTTCAGTGCACCTCACTCAAATACTATGTACTACACTGTGCGTTTCTTATATTCTAAGTTTTTCAGTGCAACTCACTCATATACTATGTACTACACTGTGCGTTTCTTATATTCTAAGTTTTTCAGTGCAACTCACTCATATACTATGTACTACACTGTGCGTTTCTTATATTCTAAGTTTTTCAGTGCAACTCACTCATATACTATGTACTACACTGTGCGTTTCTTATATTCTAAGTTTTTCAGTGCAACTCACTCATATACTATGTACTACACTGTGCGTTTCTTATATTCTAAGTTTTTCAGTGCAACTCACTCATATACTATGTACTACACTGTGCGTTTCTTATATTCTAAGTTTTTCAGTGCAACTCACTCATATACTATGTACTACACTGTGCGTTTCTTAAATTCTAAGTTTTTCAGTGCAACTCACTCATATACTATGTACTACACTGTGCGTTTCTTATATTCTAAGTTTTTCAGTGCAACTCACTCATATACTATGTACTACACTGTGCGTTTCTTATATTCTAAGTTTTTCAGTGCAACTCACTCATATACTATGTACTACACTGTGCGTTTCTTATATTCTAAGTTTTTCAGTGCAACTCACTCATATACTATGTACTACACTGTGCGTTTCTTATATTCTAAGTTTTTCAGTGCAACTCACTCATATACTATGTACTACACTGTGCGTTTCTTATATTCTAAGTTTTTCAGTGCAACTCACTCATATACTATGTACTACACTGTGCGTTTCTTATATTCTAAGTTTTTCAGTGCAACTCACTCATATACTATGTACTACACTGTGCGTTTCTTATATTCTAAGTTTTTCAGTGCAACTCATATACTATGTACTACACTGTGCATTTCGTGTAATGCTGGTTTTTCAGTAAATACTAAGTTTTTCAGTGCAACTCACTCATATACTATGTACTACACTGTGCGTTTCTTATATTCTAAGTTTTTCAGTGCAACTCACTCATATAATATGTACTACACTGTGCGTTTCTTATATTCTAAGTTTTTCAGTGCAACTCACTCATATACTATGTACTACACTGTGCGTTTCTTATATTCTAAGTTTTTCAGTGCAACTCACTCATATACTATGTACTACACTGTGCGTTTCTTATATTCTAAGTTTTTCAGTGCAACTCACTCTTATACTATGTACTACACTGTGCGTTTCTTATATTCTAAGTTTTTCAGTGAAACTCACTCATATACTATGTACTACACTGTGCGTTTCTTATATTCTAAATTTTTCAGTGCAACTCACTCATATACTATGTACTACACTGTGCATTTCGTGTAATGCGGGTTTTTCAGTAAATTCTAAGTTTTTCAGTGCAACTCACTCATATACTATGTACTACACTGTGCGTTTCTTAAATTCTAAGTTTTTCAGTGCAACTCACTCATATACTATGTACTACACTGTGCGTTTCTTATATTCTAAGATTTTCAGTGCAACTCACTCATATACTATGTACTACACTGTGCGTTTCTTATATTCTAAGTTTTTCAGTGCAACTCACTCATATACTATGTACTACACTGTGCGTTTCTTATATTCTAAGTTTTTCAGTGCAACTCACTCATATACTATGTACTACACTGTGCGTTTCTTATATTCTAAGTTTTTCAGTGAAACTCACTCATATACTATGTACTACACTGTGCATTTCGTCTAATGCTGGTTTTTTCAGTAAATTCTAAGTTTTTCAGTGCACCTCACTCATATACTATGTACTACACTGTGCGTTTCTTATATTCTAAGTTTTTCAGTGCACCTCACTCAAATACTATGTACTACACTGTGCGTTTCTTATATTCTAAGTTTTTCAGTGCAACTCACTCATATACTATGTACTACACTGTGCGTTTCTTATATTCTAAGTTTTTCAGTGCAACTCACTCATATACTATGTACTACACTGTGCGTTTCTTATATTCTAAGTTTTTCAGTGCAACTCACTCTTATACTATGTACTACACTGTGCGTTTCTTATATTCTAAGTTTTTCAGTGCAACTCACTCATATACTATGTACTACACTGTGCATTTCGTGTAATGCGGGTTTTTCAGTAAATTCTAAGTTTTTCAGTGCAACTCACTCATATACTATGTACTACACTGTGCGTTTCTTAAATTCTAAGTTTTTCAGTGCAACTCACTCATATACTATGTACTACACTGTGCGTTTCTTATATTCTAAGTTTTTCAGTGCAACTCACTCATATACTATGTACTACACTGTGCGTTTCTTATATTCTAAGTTTTTCAGTGCAACTCACTCATATACTATGTACTACACTGTGCGTTTCTTATATTCTAAGTTTTTCAGTGCAACTCACTCATATACTATGTACTACACTGTGCGTTTCTTATATTCTAAGTTTTTCAGTGCACCTCACTCATATACTATGTACTACACTGTGCATTTCGTCTAATGCTGTTTTTTTCAGTAAATTCTAAGTTTTTCAGTGCACCTCACTCAAATACTATGTACTACACTGTGCGTTTCTTATATTCTAAGTTTTTCAGTGCAACTCACTCATATACTATGTACTACACTGTGCGTTTCTTATATTCTAAGTTTTTCAGTGCAACTCACTCATATACTATGTACTACACTGTGCGTTTCTTATATTCTAAGTTTTTCAGTGCAACTCACTCATATACTATGTACTACACTGTGCATTTCGTCTAATGCTGGTTTTTTCAGTAAATTCTAAGTTTTTCAGTGCACCTCACTCATATACTATGTACTACACTGTGCGTTTCTTATATTCTAAGTTTTTCAGTGCACCTCACTCAAATACTATGTACTACACTGTGCGTTTCTTATATTCTAAGTTTTTCAGTGCAACTCACTCATATACTATGTACTACACTGTGCGTTTCTTATATTCTAAGTTTTTCAGTGCAACTCACTCATATACTATGTACTACACTGTGCGTTTCTTATATTCTAAGTTTTTCAGTGCAACTCACTCATATACTATGTACTACACTGTGCGTTTCTTATATTCTAAGTTTTTCAGTGCAACTCACTCATATACTATGTACTACACTGTGCGTTTCTTATATTCTAAGTTTTTCAGTGCAACTCACTCATATACTATGTACTACACTGTGCGTTTCTTATATTCTAAGTTTTTCAGTGCAACTCACTCATATACTATGTACTACACTGTGCGTTTCTTATATTCTAAGTTTTTCAGTGCAACTCACTCATATACTATGTACTACACTGTGCGTTTCTTATATTCTAAGTTTTTCAGTGCAACTCACTCATATACTATGTACAACACTGTGCGTTTCTTATATTCTAAGTTTTTCAGTGCAACTCACTCATATACTATGTACTACACTGTGCGTTTCTTAAATTCTAAGTTTTTCAGTGCAACTCACTCATATACTATGTACTACACTGTGCGTTTCTTATATTCTAAGTTTTTCAGTGCAACTCACTCATATACTATGTACTACACTGTGCGTTTCTTATATTCTAAGTTTTTCAGTGCAACTCACTCATATACTATGTACTACACTGTGCGTTTCTTATATTCTAAGTTTTTCAGTGCAACTCACTCATATACTATGTACTACACTGTGCGTTTCTTATATTCTAAGTTTTTCAGTGCAACTCACTCATATACTATGTACTACACTGTGCGTTTCTTATATTCTAAGTTTTTCAGTGCAACTCACTCATATACTATGTACTACACTGTGCATTTCTTATATTCTAAGTTTTTCAGTGCAACTCATATACTATGTACTACACTGTGCATTTCGTGTAATGCTGGTTTTTCAGTAAATACTAAGTTTTTCAGTGCAACTCACTCATATACTATGTACTACACTGTGCGTTTCTTATATTCTAAGTTTTTCAGTGCAACTCACTCATATACTATGTACTACACTGTGCGTTTCTTATATTCTAAGTTTTTCAGTGCAACTCACTCATATACTATGTACTACACTGTGCGTTTCTTATATTCTAAGTTTTTCAGTGCAACTCACTCTTATACTATGTACTACACTGTGCGTTTCTTATATTCTAAGTTTTTCAGTGCAACTCACTCATATACTATGTACTACACTGTGCGTTTCTTATATTCTAAGTTTTTCAGTGCAACTCACTCATATACTATGTACTACACTGTGCATTTCGTGTAATGCTGGTTTTTCAGTAAATTCTAAGTTTTTCAGTGCAACTCACTCATATACTATGTACTACACTGTGCGTTTCTTATATTCTAAGTTTTTCAGTGCAACTCACTCATATACTATGTACTACACTGTGCGTTTCTTATATTCTAAGTTTTTCAGTGCAACTCACTCATATACTATGTACTACACTGTGCGTTTCTTATATTCTAAGTTTTTCAGTGCAACTCACTCATATACTATGTACTACACTGTGCGTTTCTTATATTCTAAGTTTTTCAGTGCAACTCACTCATATACTATGTACTACACTGTGCGTTTCTTATATTCTAAGTTTTTCAGTGCAACTCACTCATATACTATGTACTACACTGTGCGTTTCTTATATTCTAAGTTTTTCAGTGCAACTCACTCATATACTATGTACTACACTGTGCGTTTCTTATATTCTAAGTTTTTCAGTGCAACTCACTCATATACTATGTACAACACTGTGCGTTTCTTATATTCTAAGTTTTTCAGTGCAACTCACTCATATACTATGTACTACACTGTGCGTTTCTTAAATTCTAAGTTTTTCAGTGCAACTCACTCATATACTATGTACTACACTGTGCGTTTCTTATATTCTAAGTTTTTCAGTGCAACTCACTCATATACTATGTACTACACTGTGCGTTTCTTATATTCTAAGTTTTTCAGTGCAACTCACTCATATACTATGTACTACACTGTGCGTTTCTTATATTCTAAGTTTTTCAGTGCAACTCACTCATATACTATGTACTACACTGTGCGTTTCTTATATTCTAAGTTTTTCAGTGCAACTCACTCATATACTATGTACTACACTGTGCGTTTCTTATATTCTAAGTTTTTCAGTGCAACTCACTCATATACTATGTACTACACTGTGCATTTCTTATATTCTAAGTTTTTCAGTGCAACTCATATACTATGTACTACACTGTGCATTTCGTGTAATGCTGGTTTTTCAGTAAATACTAAGTTTTTCAGTGCAACTCACTCATATACTATGTACTACACTGTGCGTTTCTTATATTCTAAGTTTTTCAGTGCAACTCACTCATATACTATGTACTACACTGTGCGTTTCTTATATTCTAAGTTTTTCAGTGCAACTCACTCATATACTATGTACTACACTGTGCGTTTCTTATATTCTAAGTTTTTCAGTGCAACTCACTCTTATACTATGTACTACACTGTGCGTTTCTTATATTCTAAGTTTTTCAGTGCAACTCACTCATATACTATGTACTACACTGTGCGTTTCTTATATTCTAAGTTTTTCAGTGCAACTCACTCATATACTATGTACTACACTGTGCATTTCGTGTAATGCTGGTTTTTCAGTAAATTCTAAGTTTTTCAGTGCAACTCACTCATATACTATGTACTACACTGTGCGTTTCTTATATTCTAAGTTTTTCAGTTCAACTCACTCATATACTATGTACTACACTGTGCGTTTCTTATATTCTAAGTTTTTCAGTGCAACTCACTCATAGACTATGTACTACACTGTGCGTTTCTTATATTCTAAGTTTTTCAGTGCAACTCACTCATATACTATGTACTACACTGTGCGTTTCTTATATTCTAAGTTTTTCAGTGCAACTCACTCATATACTATGTACTACACTGTGCGTTTCTTATATTCTAAGTTTTTCAGTGCAACTCACTCATATACTATGTACTACAGTGTGCATTTCGTGTAATGCGGGTTTTTCAGTAAATTCTAAGTTTTTCAGTGCAACTCACTCATATACTATGTACTACACTGTGCGTTTCTTAAATTCTAAGTTTTTCAGTGCAACTCACTCATATACTATGTACTACACTGTGCGTTTCTTATATTCTAAGTTTTTCAGTGCAACTCACTCATATACTATGTACTACACTGTGCGTTTCTTATATTCTAAGTTTTTCAGTGCAACTCACTCATATACTATGTACTACACTGTGCATTTCGTGTAATGCTGGTTTTTCAGTACATTCTAAGTTTTTCAGTGCAACTCACTCATATACTATGTACTACACTGTGCGTTTCTTATATTCTAAGTTTTTCAGTTCAACTCACTCATATACTATGTACTACACTGTGCGTTTCTTATATTCTAAGTTTTTCAGTGCAACTCACTCATATACTATGTACTACACTGTGCGTTTCTTATATTCTAAGTTTTTCAGTGCAACTCACTCATATACTATGTACTACACTGTGTGTTTCTTATATTCTAAGTTTTTCAGTGCAACTCACTCATATACTATGTACTACACTGTGCGTTTCTTATATTCTAAGTTTTTCAGTGCAATTCACTCATATACTATGTACTACACTGTGCGTTTCTTATATTCTAAGTTTTTCAGTGCAACTCACTCATATACTATGTACTACACTGTGCGTTTCTTATATTCTAATTTTTTCAGTGCACCTCACTCATATACTATGTACTACACTGTGCATTTCTTATATTCTAAGATTTTCAGTGCAACTCACTCATATACTATGTACTACACTGTGCGTTTCTTATATTCTAAGTTTTTCAGTGCAACTCACTCATATACTATGTACTACACTGTGCGTTTCTTATATTCTAAGTTTTTCAGTGCAACTCACTCATATACTATGTACTACACTGTGCGTTTCTTATATTCTAAGTTTTTCAGTGCAACTCACTCATATACTATGTACTACACTGTGCGTTTCTTATATTCTAAGTTTTTCAGTGCAACTCACTCTTATACTATGTACTACACTGTGCGTTTCTTATATTCTAAGTTTTTCCGTGCAACTCACTCATATACTATGTACTACACTGTGCGTTTCTTATATTCTAAGTTTTTCAGTGCAACTCACTCATATACTATGTACTATACTGTGCATTTCGTGTAATGCGGGTTTTTCAGTAAATTCTAAGTTTTTCAGTGCAACTCACTCATATACTATGTACTACACTGTGCGTTTCTTAAATTCTAAGTTTTTCAGTGCAACTCACTCATATACTATGTACTACACTGTGCGTTTCTTATATTCTAAGTTTTTCAGTGCAACTCACTCATATACTATGTACTACACTGTGCGTTTCTTATATTCTAAGTTTTTCAGTGCAACTCACTCATATACTATGTACTACACTGTGCATTTCGTGTAATGCTGGTTTTTCAGTAAATTCTAAGTTTTTCAGTGCAACTCACTCATATACTATGTACTACACTGTGCGTTTCTTATATTCTAAGTTTTTCAGTTCAACTCACTCATATACTATGTACTACACTTGCGTTTCTTATATTCTAAGTTTTTCAGTGCAACTCACTCATATACTATGTACTACACTGTGCGTTTCTTATATTCTAAGTTTTTCAGTGCAACTCACTCATATACTATGTACTACACTGTGCGTTTCTTATATTCTAAGTTTTTCAGTGCAACTCACTCATATACTATGTACTACACTGTGCGTTTCTTATATTCTAAGTTTTTCAGTGCAACTCACTCATATACTATGTACTACACTGTGCGTTTCTTATATTCTAAGTTTTTCAGTGCAACTCACTCATATACTATGTACTACACTGTGCGTTTCTTATATTCTAAGTTTTTCAGTGCACCTCACTCATATACTATGTACTACACTGTGCGTTTCTTATATTCTAAGATTTTCAGTGCAACTCACTCATATACTATGTACTACACTGTGCGTTTCTTATATTCTAAGTTTTTCAGTGAAACTCACTCATATACTATGTACTACACTGTGCGTTTCTTATATTCTAAGTTTTTCAGTGCAACTCACTCATATACTATGTACTACACTGTGCGTTTCTTATATTCTAAGTTTTTCAGTGCAACTCACTCATATACTATGTACTACACTGTGCGTTTCTTATATTCTAATTTTTTCAGTGCACCTCACTCATATACTATGTACTACACTGTGCGTTTCTTATATTCTAAGATTTTCAGTGCAACTCACTCATATACTATGTACTACACTGTGCATTTCTTATATTCTAAGTTTTTCAGTGCAACTCACTCATATACTATGTACTACACTGTGCGTTTCTTTATTCTAAGTTTTTCAGTGCAACTCACTCATATACTATGTACTACACTGTGCGTTTCTTATATTCTAAGTTTTTCAGTGCAACTCACTCATATACTTTGTACTACACTGTGCGTTTCTTATATTCTAAGTTTTTCAGTGCAACTCACTCATATACTATGTACTACACTGTGCGTTTCTTATATTCTAAGTTTTTCAGTGCAACTCATATATTATGTACTACACTGTGCATTTCGTGTAATGCTGGTTTTTCAGTAAATACTAAGTTTTTCAGTGCAACTCACTCATATACTATGTACTACACTGTGCGTTTCTTATATTCTAAGTTTTTCAGTGCAACTCACTCATATACGATGTACTACACTGTGCGTTTCTTATATTCTAAGTTTTTCAGTGCAACTCACTCATATACTATGTACTACACTGTGCGTTTCTTATATTCTAAGTTTTTCAGTGCAACTCACTCATATACTATGTACTACACTGTGCTTTTCTTATATTCTAAGTTTTTCAGTGCAACTCACTCTTATACTATGTACTACACTGTGCGTTTCTTATATTCTAAGTTTTTCAGTGCAACTCACTCATATACTATGTACTACACTGTGCGTTTCTTATATTCTAAGTTTTTCAGTGCAACTCACTCATATACTATGTACTACACTGTGCATTTCGTGTAATGCTGGTTTTTCAGTAAATACTAAGTTTTTCAGTGCAACTCACTCATATACTATGTACTACACTGTGCGTTTCTTATATTCTAAGTTTTTCAGTGCAACTCACTCATATACTATGTACTACACTGTGCGTTTCTTATATTCTAAGTTTTTCAGTGCAACTCACTCATATACTATGTACTACACTGTGCGTTTCTTATATTCTAAGTTTTTCAGTGCAACTCATTCTTATACTATGTACTACACTGTGCGTTTCTTATATTCTAAGTTTTTCAGTGCAACTCACTCATATACTATGTACTACACTGTGCGTTTCTTATATTCTAAGTTTTTCAGTGCAACTCACTCATATACTATGTACTACACTGTGTATTTCGTGTAATGCGGGTTTTTCAGTAAATTCTAAGTTTTTCAGTGCAACTCACTCATATACTATGTACTACACTGTGCGTTTCTTAAATTCTAAGTTTTTCAGTGCAACTCACTCATATACTATGTACTACACTGTGCGTTTCTTATATTCTAAGTTTTTCAGTGCAACTCACTCATATACTATGTACTACACTGTGCGTTTCTTATATTCTAAGTTTTTCAGTGCAACTCACTCATATACTATGTACTACACTGTGCATTTCGTGTAATGCTGGTTTTTCAGTAAATTCTAAGTTTTTCAGTGCAACTCACTCATATACTATGTACTACACTGTGCGTTTCTTATATTCTAAGTTTTTCAGTTCAACTCACTCATATACTATGTACTACACTGTGCGTTTCTTATATTCTAAGTTTTTCAGTGCAACTCACTCATATACTATGTACTACACTGTGCGTTTCTTATATTCTAAGTTTTTCAGTGCAACTCACTCATATACTATGTACTACACTGTGCGTTTCTTATATTCTAAGTTTTTCAGTGCAACTCACTCATATACTATGTACTACACTGTGCGTTTCTTATATTCTAAGTTTTTCAGTGCAACTCACTCATATACTATGTACTACACTGTGCATTTCGTGTAATGCTGGTTTTTCAGTACATTCTAAGTTTTTCAGTGCAACTCACTCATATACTATGTACTACACTGTGCGTTTCTTATATTCTAAGTTTTTCAGTTCAACTCACTCATATACTATGTACTACACTGTGCGTTTCTTATATTCTAAGTTTTTCAGTGCAACTCACTCATATACTATGTACTACACTGTGAGTTTCTTATATTCTAAGTTTTTCAGTGCAACTCACTCATATACTATGTACTACACTGTGCGTTTCTTATATTCTAAGTTTTTCAGTGCAACTCACTCATATACTATGTACTACACTGTGCGTTTCTTATATTCTAAGTTTTTCAGTGCAACTCACTCATATACTATGTACTACACTGTGCGTTTCTTATATTCTAAGTTTTTCAGTGCAACTCACTCATATACTATGTACTACACTGTGCGTTTCTTATATTCTAATTTTTTCAGTGCACCTCACTCATATACTATGTACTACACTGTGCGTTTCTTATATTCTAAGATTTTCAGTGCAACTCACTCATATACTATGTACTACACTGTGCGTTTCTTATATTCTAAGTTTTTCAGTTCAACTCACTCATATACTATGTACTACACTGTGCGTTTCTTATATTCTAAGTTTTTCAGTGCAACTCACTCATATACTATGTACTACACTGTGAGTTTCTTATATTCTAAGTTTTTCAGTGCAACTCACTCATATACTATGTACTACACTGTGCGTTTCTTATATTCTAAGTTTTTCAGTGCAACTCACTCATATACTATGTACTACACTGTGCGTTTCTTATATTCTAAGTTTTTCAGTGCAACTCACTCATATACTATGTACTACACTGTGCGTTTCTTATATTCTAAGTTTTTCAGTGCAACTCACTCCTATACTATGTACTACACTGTGCGTTTCTTATATTCTAATTTTTTCAGTGCACCTCACTCATATACTATGTACTACACTGTGCGTTTCTTATATTCTAAGATTTTCAGTGCAACTCACTCATATACTATGTACTACACTGTGCGTTTCTTATATTCTAAGTTTTTCAGTGCAACTCACTCATATACTATGTACTACACTGTGCGTTTCTTTATTCTAAGTTTTTCAGTGCAACTCACTCATATACTATGTACTACACTGTGCGTTTCTTATATTCTAAGTTTTTCAGTGCAACTCACTCATATACTATGTACTACACTGTGCGTTTCTTATATTCTAAGTTTTTCAGTGCAACTCACTCATATACTATGTACTACACTGTGCGTTTCTTATATTCTAAGTTTTTCAGTGCAACTCACTCATATACTATGTACTACACTGTGCATTTCGTGTAATGCGGGTTTTTCAGTAAATTCTAAGTTTTTCAGTGCAACTCACTCATATACTATGTACTACACTGTGCGTTTCTTAAATTCTAAGTTTTTCAGTGCAACTCACTCATATACTATGTACTACACTGTGCGTTTCTTATATTCTAAGTTTTTCAGTGCAACTCACTCATATACTATGTACTACACTGTGCGTTTCTTATATTCTAAGTTTTTCAGTGCAACTCACTCATATACTATGTACTACACTGTGCATTTCGTGTAATGCTGGTTTTTCAGTACATTCTAAGTTTTTCAGTGCAACTCACTCATATACTATGTACTACACTGTGCGTTTCTTATATTCTAAGTTTTTCAGTTCAACTCACTCATATACTATGTACTACACTGTGCGTTTCTTATATTCTAAGTTTTTCAGTGCAACTCACTCATATACTATGTACTACACTGTGCGTTTCTTATATTCTAAGTTTTTCAGTGCAACTCACTCATATACTATGTACTACACTGTGCGTTTCTTATATTCTAAGTTTTTCAGTGCAACTCACTCATATACTATGTACTACACTGTGCGTTTCTTATATTCTAAGTTTTTCAGTGCAACTCACTCATATACTATGTACTACACTGTGCATTTCGTGTAATGCTGGTTTTTCAGTACATTCTAAGTTTTTCAGTGCAACTCACTCATATACTATGTACTACACTGTGCGTTTCTTATATTCTAAGTTTTTCAGTTCAACTCACTCATATACTATGTACTACACTGTGCGTTTTTTATATTCTAAGTTTTTCAGTGCAACTCACTCATATACTATGTACTACACTGTGCGTTTCTTATATTCTAAGTTTTTCAGTGCAACTCACTCATATACTATGTACTACACTGTGCGTTTCTTATATTCTAAGTTTTTCAGTGCAACTCACTCATATACTATGTACTACACTGTGCGTTTCTTATATTCTAAGTTTTTCAGTGCAACTCACTCATATACTATGTACTACACTGTGCGTTTCTTATATTCTAAGTTTTTCAGTGCAACTCACTCATATACTATGTACTACACTGTGCGTTTCTTATATTCTAATTTTTTCAGTGCACCTCACTCATATACTATGTACTACACTGTGCGTTTCTTATATTCTAAGATTTTCAGTGCAACTCACTCATATACTATGTACTACACTGTGCGTTTCTTATATTCTAAGTTTTTCAGTGCAACTCACTCATATACTATGTACTACACTGTGTGTTTCTTTATTCTAAGTTTTTCAGTGCAACTCACTCATATACTATGTACTACACTGTGCGTTTCTTATATTCTAAGTTTTTCAGTGCAACTCACTCATATACTATGTACTACACTGTGCGTTTCTTATATTCTAAGTTTTTCAGTGCAACTCACTCATATACTATGTACTACACTGTGCGTTTCTTATATTCTAAGTTTTTCAGTGCAACTCACTCATATACTATGTACTACACTGTGCATTTCGTGTAATGCGGGTTTTTCAGTAAATTCTAAGTTTTTCAGTGCAACTCACTCATATACTATGTACTACACTGTGCGTTTCTTAAATTCTAAGTTTTTCAGTGCAACTCACTCATATACTATGTACTACACTGTGCGTTTCTTATATTCTAAGTTTTTCAGTGCAACTCACTCATATACTATGTACTACACTGTGCGTTTCTTATATTCTAAGTTTTTCAGTGCAACTCACTCATATAGTATGTACTACACTGTGCATTTCGTGTAATGCTGGTTTTTCAGTACATTCTAAGTTTTTCAGTGCAACTCACTCATATATTATGTACTACACTGTGCGTTTCTTATATTCTAAGTTTTTCAGTTCAACTCACTCATATACTATGTACTACACTGTGCGTTTCTTATATTCTAAGTTTTTCAGTGCAACTCACTCATATACTATGTACTACACTGTGCGTTTCTTATATTCTAAGTTTTTCAGTGCAACTCACTCATATACTATGTACTACACTGTGCGTTTCTTATATTCTAAGTTTTTCAGTGAAACTCACTCATATACTATGTACTACACTGTGCGTTTCTTATATTCTAAGTTTTTCAGTGCAACTCACTCATATACTAAGTACTACACTGTGCGTTTCTTATATTCTAAGTTTTTCAGTGCAACTCACTCATATACTATGTACTACACTGTGCGTTTCTTATATTCTAATTTTTTCAGTGCACCTCACTCATATACTATGTACTACACTGTGCGTTTCTTATATTCTAAGATTTTCAGTGCAACTCACTCATATACTATGTACTACACTGTGCGTTTCTTATATTCTAAGTTTTTCAGTGCAACTCACTCATATACTATGTACTACACTGTGCGTTTCTTTATTCTAAGTTTTTCAGTGCAACTCACTCATATACTATGTACTACACTGTGCGTTTCTTATATTCTAAGTTTTTCAGTGCAACTCACTCATATACTTTGTACTACACTGTGCGTTTCTTATATTCTAAGTTTTTCAGTGCAACTCACTCATATACTATGTACTACACTGTGCGTTTCTTATATTCTAAGTTTTTCAGTGCAACTCATATATTATGTACTACACTGTGCATTTCGTGTAATGCTGGTTTTTCAGTAAATACTAAGTTTTTCAGTGCAACTCACTCATATACTATGTACTACACTGTGCGTTTCTTATATTCTAAGTTTTTCAGTGCAACTCACTCATATACTATGTACTACACTGTGCGTTTCTTATATTCTAAGTTTTTCAGTGCAACTCACTCATATACTATGTACTACACTGTGCGTTTCTTATATTCTAAGTTTTTCAGTGCAACTCACTCATATACTATGTACTACACTGTGCGTTTCTTATATTCTAAGTTTTTCAGTGCAACTCACTCTTATACTATGTACTACACTGTGCGTTTCTTATATTCTAAGTTTTTCAGTGCAACTCACTCATATACTATGTACTACACTGTGCGTTCCTTATATTCTAAGTTTTTCAGTGCAACTCACTCATATACTATGTACTACACTGTGCGTTTCTTATATTCTAAGTTTTTCAGTGCAACTCACTCATATACTATGTACTACACTGTGCGTTTCTTATATTCTAAGTTTTTCAGTGCAACTCACTCATATACTATGTACTACACTGTGCGTTTCTTATATTCTAAGTTTTTCAGTGCAACTCACTCATATACTATGTACTACACTGTGCATTTCGTGTAATGCGGGTTTTTCAGTAAATTCTAAGTTTTTCAGTGCAACTCACTCATATACTATGTACTACACTGTGCGTTTCTTAAATTCTAAGTTTTTCAGTGCAACTCACTCATATACTATGTACTACACTGTGCGTTTCTTATATTCTAAGTTTTTCAGTGCAACTCACTCATATACTATGTACTACACTGTGCGTTTCTTATATTCTAAGTTTTTCAGTGCAACTCACTCATATACTATGTACTACACTGTGCATTTCGTGTAATGCTGGTTTTTCAGTACATTCTAAGTTTTTCAGTGCAACTCACTCATATACTATGTACTACACTGTGCGTTTCTTATATTCTAAGTTTTTCAGTTCAACTCACTCATATACTATGTACTACACTGTGCGTTTCTTATATTCTAAGTTTTTCAGTGCAACTCACTCATATACTATGTACTACACTGTGCGTTTCTTATATTCTAAGTTTTTCAGTGCAACTCACTCATATACTATGTACTACACTGTGCGTTTCTTATATTCTAAGTTTTTCAGTGCAACTCACTCATATACTATGTACTACACTGTGCGTTTCTTATATTCTAAGTTTTTCAGTGCAACTCACTCATATACTATGTACTACACTGTGCATTTCGTGTAATGCTGGTTTTTCAGTACATTCTAAGTTTTTCAGTGCAACTCACTCATATACTATGTACTACACTGTGCGTTTCTTATATTCTAAGTTTTTCAGTTCAACTCACTCATATACTATGTACTACACTGTGCGTTTCTTATATTCTAAGTTTTTCAGTGCAACTCACTCATATACTATGTACTACACTGTGCGTTTCTTATATTCTAAGTTTTTCAGTGCAACTCACTCATATACTATGTACTACACTGTGCGTTTCTTATATTCTAAGTTTTTCAGTGCAACTCACTCATATACTATGTACTACACTGTGCGTTTCTTATATTCTAAGTTTTTCAGTGCAACTCACTCATATACTATGTACTACACTGTGCGTTTCTTATATTCTAAGTTTTTCAGTGCAACTCACTCATATACTATGTACTACACTGTGCGTTTCTTATATTCTAATTTTTTCAGTGCACCTCACTCATATACTATGTACTACACTGTGCGTTTCTTATATTCTAAGATTTTCAGTGCAACTCACTCATATACTATGTACTACACTGTGCGTTTCTTATATTCTAAGTTTTTCAGTGCAACTCACTCATATACTATGTACTACACTGTGTGTTTCTTTATTCTAAGTTTTTCAGTGCAACTCACTCATATACTATGTACTACACTGTGCGTTTCTTATATTCTAAGTTTTTCAGTGCAACTCACTCATATACTATGTACTACACTGTGCGTTTCTTATATTCTAAGTTTTTCAGTGCAACTCACTCATATACTATGTACTACACTGTGCGTTTCTTATATTCTAAGTTTTTCAGTGCAACTCACTCATATACTATGTACTACACTGTGCATTTCGTGTAATGCGGGTTTTTCAGTAAATTCTAAGTTTTTCAGTGCAACTCACTCATATACTATGTACTACACTGTGCGTTTCTTAAATTCTAAGTTTTTCAGTGCAACTCACTCATATACTATGTACTACACTGTGCGTTTCTTATATTCTAAGTTTTTCAGTGCAACTCACTCATATACTATGTACTACACTGTGCGTTTCTTATATTCTAAGTTTTTCAGTGCAACTCACTCATATACTATGTACTACACTGTGCATTTCGTGTAATGCTGGTTTTTCAGTACATTCTAAGTTTTTCAGTGCAACTCACTCATATATTATGTACTACACTGTGCGTTTCTTATATTCTAAGTTTTTCAGTTCAACTAACTCATATACTATGTACTACACTGTGCGTTTCTTATATTCTAAGTTTTTCAGTGCAACTCACTCATATACTATGTACTACACTGTGCGTTTCTTATATTCTAAGTTTTTCAGTGCAACTCACTCATATACTATGTACTACACTGTGCGTTTCTTATATTCTAAGTTTTTCAGTGCAACTCACTCATATACTATGTACTACACTGTGCGTTTCTTATATTCTAAGTTTTTCAGTGCAACTCACTCATATACTATGTACTACACTGTGCGTTTCTTATATTCTAAGTTTTTCAGTGCAACTCACTCATATACTATGTACTACACTGTGCGTTTCTTATATTCTAATTTTTTCAGTGCACCTCACTCATATACTATGTACTACACTGTGCGTTTCTTATATTCTAAGATTTTCAGTGCAACTCACTCATATACTATGTACTACACTGTGCGTTTCTTATATTCTAAGTTTTTCAGTGCAACTCACTCATATACTATGTACTACACTGTGCGTTTCTTTATTCTAAGTTTTTCAGTGCAACTCACTCATATACTATGTACTACACTGTGCGTTTCTTATATTCTAAGTTTTTCAGTGCAACTCACTCATATACTTTGTACTACACTGTGCGTTTCTTATATTCTAAGTTTTTCAGTGCAACTCACTCATATACTATGTACTACACTGTGCGTTTCTTATATTCTAAGTTTTTCAGTGCAACTCATATATTATGTACTACACTGTGCATTTCGTGTAATGCTGGTTTTTCAGTAAATACTAAGTTTTTCAGTGCAACTCACTCATATACTATGTACTACACTGTGCGTTTCTTATATTCTAAGTTTTTCAGTGCAACTCACTCATATACTATGTACTACACTGTGCGTTTCTTATATTCTAAGTTTTTCAGTGCAACTCACTCATATACTATGTACTACACTGTGCGTTTCTTATATTCTAAGTTTTTCAGTGCAACTCACTCATATACTATGTACTACACTGTGCGTTTCTTATATTCTAAGTTTTTCAGTGCAACTCACTCTTATACTATGTACTACACTGTGCGTTTCTTATATTCTAAGTTTTTCAGTGCAACTCACTCATATACTATGTACTACACTGTGCGTTCCTTATATTCTAAGTTTTTCAGTGCAACTCACTCATATACTATGTACTACACTGTGCATTTCGTGTAATGCGGGATTTTCAGTAAATTCTAAGTTTTTCAGTGCAACTCACTCATATACTATGTACTACACTGTGCGTTTCTTATATTCTAAGTTTTTCAGTTCAACTCACTCATATACTATGTACTACACTGTGCGTTTCTTATATTCTAAGTTTTTCAGTGCAACTCACTCATATACTATGTACTACACTGTGCGTTTCTTATATTCTAAGTTTTTCAGTGCAACTCACTCATATACTATGTACTACACTGTGCGTTTCTTATATTCTAAGTTTTTCAGTGCAACTCACTCATATACTATGTACTACACTGTGCGTTTCTTATATTCTAATTTTTTCAGTGCACCTCACTCATATACTATGTACTACACTGTGCGTTTCTTATATTCTAAGATTTTCAGTGCAACTCACTCATATACTATGTACTACACTGTGCGTTTCTTATATTCTAAGTTTTTCAGTGCAACTCACTCATATACTATGTACTACACTGTGCGTTTCTTTATTCTAAGTTTTTCAGTGCAACTCACTCATATACTATGTACTACACTGTGCGTTTCTTATATTCTAAGTTTTTCAGTGCAACTCACTCATATACTATGTACTACACTGTGCGTTTCTTATATTCTAAGTTTTTCAGTGCAACTCACTCATATACTATGTACTACACTGTGCGTTTCTTATATTCTAAGTTTTTCAGTGCAACTCACTCATATACTATGTACTACACTGTGCATTTCGTGTAATGCGGGTTTTTCAGTAAATTCTAAGTTTTTCAGTGCAACTCACTCATATACTATGTACTACACTGTGCGTTTCTTAAATTCTAAGTTTTTCAGTGCAACTCACTTATATACTATGTACTACACTGTGCGTTTCTTATATTCTAAGTTTTTCAGTGCAACTCACTCATATACTATGTACTACACTGTGCGTTTCTTATATTCTAAGTTTTTCAGTGCAACTCACTCATATAGTATGTACTACACTGTGCATTTCGTGTAATGCTGGTTTTTCAGTACATTCTAAGTTTTTCAGTGCAACTCACTCATATATTATGTACTACACTGTGCGTTTCTTATATTCTAAGTTTTTCAGTTCAACTCACTCATATACTATGTACTACACTGTGCGTTTCTTATATTCTAAGTTTTTCAGTGCAACTCACTCATATACTATGTACTACACTGTGCGTTTCTTATATTCTAAGTTTTTCAGTGCAACTCACTCATATACTATGTACTACACTGTGCGTTTCTTATATTCTAAGTTTTTCAGTGCAACTCACTCATATACTATGTACTACACTGTGCGTTTCTTATATTCTAAGTTTTTCAGTGCAACTCACTCATATACTATGTACTACACTGTGCGTTTCTTATATTCTAAGTTTTTCAGTGCAACTCACTCATATACTATGTACTACACTGTGCATTTCGTGTAATGCGGGTTTTTCAGTAAATTCTAAGTTTTTCAGTGCAACTCACTCATATACTATGTACTACACTGTGCGTTTCTTAAATTCTAAGTTTTTCAGTGCAACTCACTCATATACGATGTACTACACTGTGCGTTTCTTATATTCTAAGTTTTTCAGTGCAACTCACTCATATACTATGTACTACACTGTGCGTTTCTTATATTCTAAGTTTTTCAGTGCAACTCACTCATATACTATGTACTACACTGTGCATTTCGTGTAATGCTGGTTTTTCAGTACATTCTAAGTTTTTCAGTGCAACTCACTCATATATTATGTACTACACTGTGCGTTTCTTATATTCTAAGTTTTTCAGTTCAACTCACTCATATACTATGTACTACACTGTGCGTTTCTTATATTCTAAGTTTTTCAGTGCAACTCACTCATATACTATGTACTACACTGTGCGTTTCTTATATTCTAAGTTTTTCAGTGCAACTCACTCATATACTATGTACTACACTGTGCGTTTCTTATATTCTAAGTTTTTCAGTGCAACTCACTCATATACTATGTACTACACTGTGCGTTTCTTATATTCTAAGTTTTTCAGTGCAACTCACTCATATACTAAGTACTACACTGTGCGTTTCTTATATTCTAAGTTTTTCAGTGCAACTCACTCATATACTATGTACTACACTGTGCGTTTCTTATATTCTAATTTTTTCAGTGCACCTCACTCATATACTATGTACTACACTGTGCGTTTCTTATATTCTAAGATTTTCAGTGCAACTCACTCATATACTATGTACTACACTGTGCGTTTCTTATATTCTAAGTTTTTCAGTGCAACTCACTCATATACTATGTACTACACTGTGCGTTTCTTTATTCTAAGTTTTTCAGTGCAACTCACTCATATACTATGTACTACACTGTGCGTTTCTTATATTCTAAGTTTTTCAGTGCAACTCACTCATATACTTTGTACTACACTGTGCGTTTCTTATATTCTAAGTTTTTCAGTGCAACTCACTCATATACTATGTACTACACTGTGCGTTTCTTATATTCTAAGTTTTTCAGTGCAACTCATATATTATGTACTACACTGTGCATTTCGTGTAATGCTGGTTTTTCAGTAAATACTAAGTTTTTCAGTGCAACTCACTCATATACTATGTACTACACTGTGCGTTTCTTATATTCTAAGTTTTTCAGTGCAACTCACTCATATACTATGTACTACACTGTGCGTTTCTTATATTCTAAGTTTTTCAGTGCAACTCACTCATATACTATGTACTACACTGTGCGTTTCTTATATTCTAAGTTTTTCAGTGCAACTCACTCATATACTATGTACTACACTGTGCGTTTCTTATATTCTAAGTTTTTCAGTGCAACTCACTCTTATACTATGTACTACACTGTGCGTTTCTTATATTCTAAGTTTTTCAGTGCAACTCACTCATATACTATGTACTACACTGTGCGTTCCTTATATTCTAAGTTTTTCAGTGCAACTCACTCATATACTATGTACTACACTGTGCGTTTCTTATATTCTAAGTTTTTCAGTGCAACTCACTCATATACTATGTACTACACTGTGCGTTTCTTATATTCTAAGTTTTTCAGTGCAACTCACTCATATACTATGTACTACACTGTGCGTTTCTTATATTCTAAGTTTTTCAGTGCAACTCACTCATATACTATGTACTACACTGTGCATTTCGTGTAATGCGGGTTTTTCAGTAAATTCTAAGTTTTTCAGTGCAACTCACTCATATACTATGTACTACACTGTGCGTTTCTTAAATTCTAAGTTTTTCAGTGCAACTCACTCATATACTATGTACTACACTGTGCGTTTCTTATATTCTAAGTTTTTCAGTGCAACTCACTCATATACTATGTACTACACTGTGCGTTTCTTATATTCTAAGTTTTTCAGTGCAACTCACTCATATACTATGTACTACACTGTGCATTTCGTGTAATGCTGGTTTTTCAGTACATTCTAAGTTTTTCAGTGCAACTCACTCATATACTATGTACTACACTGTGCGTTTCTTATATTCTAAGTTTTTCAGTTCAACTCACTCATATACTATGTACTACACTGTGCGTTTCTTATATTCTAAGTTTTTCAGTGCAACTCACTCATATACTATGTACTACACTGTGCGTTTCTTATATTCTAAGTTTTTCAGTGCAACTCACTCATGTACTATGTACTACACTGTGCGTTTCTTATATTCTAAGTTTTTCAGTGCAACTCACTCATATACTATGTACTACACTGTGCGTTTCTTATATTCTAAGTTTTTCAGTGCAACTCACTCATATACTATGTACTACACTGTGCATTTCGTGTAATGCTGGTTTTTCAGTACATTCTAAGTTTTTCAGTGCAACTCACTCATATACTATGTACTACACTGTGCGTTTCTTATATTCTAAGTTTTTCAGTTCAACTCACTCATATACTATGTACTACACTGTGCGTTTCTTATATTCTAAGTTTTACAGTGCAACTCACTCATATACTATGTACTACACTGTGCGTTTCTTATATTCTAAGTTTTTCAGTGCAACTCACTCATATACTATGTACTACACTGTGCGTTTCTTATATTCTAAGTTTTTCAGTGCAACTCACTCATATACTATGTACTACACTGTGCGTTTCTTATATTCTAAGTTTTTCAGTGCAACTCACTCATATACTATGTACTACACTGTGCGTTTCTTATATTCTAAGTTTTTCAGTGCAACTCACTCATATACTATGTACTACACTGTGCGTTTCTTATATTCTAATTTTTTCAGTGCACCTCACTCATATACTATGTACTACACTGTGCGTTTCTTATATTCTAAGATTTTCAGTGCAACTCACTCATATACTATGTACTACACTGTGCGTTTCTTATATTCTAAGTTTTTCAGTGCAACTCACTCATATACTATGTACTACACTGTGTGTTTCTTTATTCTAAGTTTTTCAGTGCAACTCACTCATATACTATGTACTACACTGTGCGTTTCTTATATTCTAAGTTTTTCAGTGCAACTGACTCATATACTATGTACTACACTGTGCGTTTCTTATATTCTAAGTTTTTCAGTGCAACTCACTCATATACTATGTACTACACTGTGCGTTTCTTATATTCTAAGTTTTTCAGTGCAACTCACTCATATACTATGTACTACACTGTGCATTTCGTGTAATGCGGGTTTTTCAGTAAATTCTAAGTTTTTCAGTGCAACTCACTCATATACTATGTACTACACTGTGCGTTTCTTAAATTCTAAGTTTTTCAGTGCAACTCACTCATATACTATGTACTACACTGTGCGTTTCTTATATTCTAAGTTTTTCAGTGCAACTCACTCATATACTATGTACTACACTGTGCGTTTCTTATATTCTAAGTTTTTCAGTGCAACTCACTCATATACTATGTACTACACTGTGCATTTCGTGTAATGCTGGTTTTTCAGTACATTCTAAGTTTTTCAGTGCAACTCACTCATATATTATGTACTACACTGTGCGTTTCTTATATTCTAAGTTTTTCAGTTCAACTAACTCATATACTATGTACTACACTGTGCGTTTCTTATATTCTAAGTTTTTCAGTGCAACTCACTCATATACTATGTACTACACTGTGCGTTTCTTATATTCTAAGTTTTTCAGTGCAACTCACTCATATACTATGTACTACACTGTGCGTTTCTTATATTCTAAGTTTTTCAGTGCAACTCACTCATATACTATGTACTACACTGTGCGTTTCTTATATTCTAAGTTTTTCAGTGCAACTCACTCATATACTATGTACTACACTGTGCGTTTCTTATATTCTAAGTTTTTCAGTGCAACTCACTCATATACTATGTACTACACTGTGCGTTTCTTATATTCTAATTTTTTCAGTGCACCTCACTCATATACTATGTACTACACTGTGCGTTTCTTATATTCTAAGATTTTCAGTGCAACTCACTCATATACTATGTACTACACTGTGCGTTTCTTATATTCTAAGTTTTTCAGTGCAACTCACTCATATACTATGTACTACACTGTGCGTTTCTTTATTCTAAGTTTTTCAGTGCAACTCACTCATATACTATGTACTACACTGTGCGTTTCTTATATTCTAAGTTTTTCAGTGCAACTCACTCATATACTTTGTACTACACTGTGCGTTTCTTATATTCTAAGTTTTTCAGTGCAACTCACTCATATACTATGTACTACACTGTGCGTTTCTTATATTCTAAGTTTTTCAGTGCAACTCATATATTATGTACTACACTGTGCATTTCGTGTAATGCTGGTTTTTCAGTAAATACTAAGTTTTTCAGTGCAACTCACTCATATACTATGTACTACACTGTGCGTTTCTTATATTCTAAGTTTTTCAGTGCAACTCACTCATATACTATGTACTACACTGTGCGTTTCTTATATTCTAAGTTTTTCAGTGCAACTCACTCATATACTATGTACTACACTGTGCGTTTCTTATATTCTAAGTTTTTCAGTGCAACTCACTCATATACTATGTACTACACTGTGCGTTTCTTATATTCTAAGTTTTTCAGTGCAACTCACTCTTATACTATGTACTACACTGTGCGTTTCTTATATTCTAAGTTTTTCAGTGCAACTCACTCATATACTATGTACTACACTGTGCGTTCCTTATATTCTAAGTTTTTCAGTGCAACTCACTCATATACTATGTACTACACTGTGCATTTCGTGTAATGCGGGATTTTCAGTAAATTCTAAGTTTTTCAGTGCAACTCACTCATATACTATGTACTACACTGTGCGTTTCTTATATTCTAAGTTTTTCAGTTCAACTCACTCATATACTATGTACTACACTGTGCGTTTCTTATATTCTAAGTTTTTCAGTGCAACTCACTCATATACTATGTACTACACTGTGCGTTTCTTATATTCTAAGTTTTTCAGTGCAACTCACTCATATACTATGTACTACACTGTGCGTTTCTTATATTCTAAGTTTTTCAGTGCAACTCACTCATATACTATGTACTACACTGTGCGTTTCTTATATTCTAATTTTTTCAGTGCACCTCACTCATATACTATGTACTACACTGTGCGTTTCTTATATTCTAAGATTTTCAGTGCAACTCACTCATATACTATGTACTACACTGTGCGTTTCTTATATTCTAAGTTTTTCAGTGCAACTCACTCATATACTATGTACTACACTGTGCGTTTCTTTATTCTAAGTTTTTCAGTGCAACTCACTCATATACTATGTACTACACTGTGCGTTTCTTATATTCTAAGTTTTTCAGTGCAACTCACTCATATACTATGTACTACACTGTGCGTTTCTTATATTCTAAGTTTTTCAGTGCAACTCACTCATATACTATGTACTACACTGTGCGTTTCTTATATTCTAAGTTTTTCAGTGCAACTCACTCATATACTATGTACTACACTGTGCATTTCGTGTAATGCGGGTTTTTCAGTAAATTCTAAGTTTTTCAGTGCAACTCACTCATATACTATGTACTACACTGTGCGTTTCTTAAATTCTAAGTTTTTCAGTGCAACTCACTCATATACTATGTACTACACTGTGCGTTTCTTATATTCTAAGTTTTTCAGTGCAACTCACTCATATACTATGTACTACACTGTGCGTTTCTTATATTCTAAGTTTTTCAGTGCAACTCACTCATATACTATGTACTACACTGTGCATTTCGTGTAATGCTGGTTTTTCAGTACATTCTAAGTTTTTCAGTGCAACTCACTCATATATTATGTACTACACTGTGCGTTTCTTATATTCTAAGTTTTTCAGTTCAACTCACTCATATACTATGTACTACACTGTGCGTTTCTTATATTCTAAGTTTTTCAGTGCAACTCACTCATATACTATGTACTACACTGTGCGTTTCTTATATTCTAAGTTTTTCAGTGCAACTCACTCATATACTATGTACTACACTGTGCGTTTCTTATATTCTAAGTTTTTCAGTGCAACTCACTCATATACTATGTACTACACTGTGCGTTTCTTATATTCTAAGTTTTTCAGTGCAACTCACTCATATACTATGTACTACACTGTGCGTTTCTTATATTCTAAGTTTTTCAGTGCAACTCACTCATATACTATGTACTACACTGTGCGTTTCTTATATTCTAATTTTTTCAGTGCACCTCACTCATATACTATGTACTACACTGTGCGTTTCTTATATTCTAAGATTTTCAGTGCAACTCACTCATATACTATGTACTACACTGTGCGTTTCTTATATTCTAAGTTTTTCAGTGCAACTCACTCATATACTATGTACTACAATGTGCGTTTCTTTATTCTAAGTTTTTCAGTGCAACTCACTCATATACTTTGTACTACACTGTGCGTTTCTTATATTCTAAGTTTTTCAGTGCAACTCACTCATATACTATGTACTACACTGTGCGTTTCTTATATTCTAAGTTTTTCAGTGCAACTCATATATTATGTACTACACTGGGCATTTCGTGTAATGCTGGTTTTTCAGTAAATACTAAGTTTTTCAGTGCAACTCACTCATATACTATGTACTACACTGTGCGTTTCTTATATTCTAAGTTTTTCAGTGCAACTCACTCATATACTATGTACTACACTGTGCGTTTCTTATATTCTAAGTTTTTCAGTGCAACTCACTCATATACTATGTACTACACTGTGCGTTTCTTATATTCTAAGTTTTTCAGTGCAACTCACTCATATACTATGTACTACACTGTGCGTTTCTTATATTCTAAGTTTTTCAGTGCAACTCACTCTTATACTATGTACTACACTGTGCGTTTCTTATATTCTAAGTTTTTCAGTGCAACTCACTCATATACTATGTACTACACTGTGCGTTTCTTATATTCTAAGTTTTTCAGTGCAACTCACTCATATACTATGTACTACACTGTGCATTTCGTGTAATGCGGGTTTTTCAGTAAATTCTAAGTTTTTCAGTGCAACTCACTCATATACTATGTACTACACTGTGCGTTTCTTAAATTCTAAGTTTTTCAGTGCAACTCACTCATATACTATGTACTACACTGTGCGTTTCTTATATTCTAAGTTTTTCAGTGCAACTCACTCATATACTATGTACTACACTGTGCGTTTCTTATATTCTAAGTTTTTCAGTGCAACTCACTCATATACTATGTACTACACTGTGCATTTCGTGTAATGCTGGTTTTTCAGTAAATTCTAAGTTTTTCAGTGCAACTCACTCATATACTATGTACTACACTGTGCGTTTCTTATATTCTAAGTTTTTCAGTTCAACTCACTCATATACTATGTACTACACTGTGCGTTTCTTATATTCTAAGTTTTTCAGTGCAACTCACTCATATACTATGTACTACACTGTGCGTTTCTTATATTCTAAGTTTTTCAGTGCAACTCACTCATATACTATGTACTACACTGTGCGTTTCTTATATTCTAAGTTTTTCAGTGCAACTCACTCATATACTATGTACTACACTGTGCGTTTCTTATATTCTAAGTTTTTCAGTGCAACTCACTCATATACTATGTACTACACTGTGCGTTTCTTATATTCTAAGTTTTTCAGTGCACCTCACTCATATACTATGTACTACACTGTGCGTTTCTTATATTCTAAGATTTTCAGTGCAACTCACTCATATACTATGTACTACACTGTGCGTTTCTTATATTCTAAGTTTTTCAGTGCAACTCACTCATATACTATGTACTACACTGTGCGTTTCTTATATTCTAAGTTTTTCAGTGCAACTCACTCATATACTATGTACTACACTGTGCGTTTCTTATATTCTAAGTTTTTCAGTGCAACTCACTCATATACTATGTACTACACTGTGCGTTTCTTATATTCTAAGTTTTTCAGTGCAACTCACTCATATACTATGTACTACACTGTGCGTTTCTTATATTCTAAGTTTTTCAGTGCAACTCACTCATATACTATGTACTACACTGTGCGTTTCTTATATTCTAAGTTTTTCAGTGCAACTCACTCATATACTATGTACTACACTGTGCATTTCGTCTAATGCTGGTTTTTTCAGTAAATTCTAAGTTTTTCAGTGCACCTCACTCATATACTATGTACTACACTGTGCGTTTCTTATATTCTAAGTTTTTCAGTGCAACTCACTCATATACTATGTACTACACTGTGCGTTTCTTATATTCTAAGTATTTCAGAGCAACTCACTCATATACTATGGACTACACTGTGCATTTCGTGTAATGCTGGTTTTTCAGTAAATTCTAAGTTTTTCAGTGCAACTCACTCATATACTATGTACTACACTGTGCGTTTCTTATATTCTAAGTTTTTCAGTGCAACTCACTCATATACTATGTACTACACTGTGCGTTTCTTATATTCTAAGTTTTTCAGTGCAACTCACTCATATACTATGTACTACACTGTGCGTTTCTTATATTCTAAGTTTTTCAGTGCAACTCACTCATATACTATGTACTACACTGTGCGTTTCTTATATTCTAAGTTTTTCAGTGCAACTCACTCATATACTATGTACTACACTGTGCATTTCGCCTAATGCTGGTTTTTTCAGTAAATTCTAAGTTTTTCAGTGCACCTCACTCATATACTATGTACTACACTGTGCGTTTCTTATATTCTAAGTTTTTCAGTGCACCTCACTCAAATACTATGTACTACACTGTGCGTTTCTTATATTCTAAGTTTTTCAGTGCAACTCACTCATATACTATGTACTACACTGTGCGTTTCTTATATTCTAAGTTTTTCAGTGCAACTCACTCATATACTATGTACTACACTGTGCGTTTCTTATATTCTAAGTTTTTCAGTGCAACTCACTCATATACAATGTACTACACTGTGCGTTTCTTATATTCTAAGTTTTTCAGTGCAACTCACTCATATACTATGTACTACACTGTGCGTTTCTTATATTCTAAGTTTTTCAGTGCAACTCACTCATATACTATGTACTACACTGTGCGTTTCTTATATTCTAAGTTTTTCAGTGCAACTCACTCATATACTATGTACTACACTGTGCGTTTCTTAAATTCTAAGTTTTTCAGTGCAACTCACTCATATACTATGTACTACACTGTGCGTTTCTTATATGCTAAGTTTTTCAGTGCAACTCACTCATATACTATGTACTACACTGTGCGTTTCTTATATTCTAAGTTTTTCAGTGCAACTCACTCATATACTATGTACTACACTGTGCGTTTCTTATATTCTAAGTTTTTCAGTGCAACTCACTCATATACTATGTACTACACTGTGCGTTTCTTATATTCTAAGTTTTTCAGTGCAACTCACTCATATACTATGTACTACACCGTGCGTTTCTTATATTCTAAGTTTTTCAGTGCAACTCACTCATATACTATGTACTACACTGTGCGTTTCTTATATTCTAAGTTTTTCAGTGCAACTCACTCATATACTATGTACTACACTGTGCGTTTCTTATATTCTAAGTATTTCAGAGCAACTCACTCATATACTATGGACTACACTGTGCATTTCGTGTAATGCTGCTTTTTCAGTAAATTCTAAGTTTTTCAGTGCAACTCACTCATATACTATGTACTACACTGTGCGTTTCTTATATTCTAAGTTTTTCAGTGCAACTCACTCATATACTATGTACTACACTGTGCGTTTCTTATATTCTAAGTTTTTCAGTGCAACTCACTCATATACTATGTACTACACTGTGCGTTTCTTATATTCTAAGTTTTTCAGTGCAACTCACTCATATACTATGTACTACACTGTGCGTTTCTTATATTCTAAGTTTTTCAGTGCAACTCACTCATATACTATGTACTACACTGTGCATTTCGTCTAATGCTGGTTTTTTCAGTAAATTCTAAGTTTTTCAGTGCACCTCACTCATATACTATGTACTACACTGTGCGTTTCTTATATTCTAAGTTTTTCAGTGCACCTCACTCAAATACTATGTACTACACTGTGCTTTTCTTATATTCTAAGTTTTTCAGTGCAACTCACTCATATACTATGTACTACACTGTGCGTCTTATATTCTAAGTTTTTCAGTGCAACTCACTCATATACTATGTACTACACTGTGCGTTTCTTATATTCTAAGTTTTTCAGTGCAACTCACTCATATACTATGTACTACACTGTGCGTTTCTTATATTCTAAGTTTTTCAGTGCAACTCACTCATATACTATGTACTACACTGTGCGTTTCTTATATTCTAAGTTTTTCAGTGCAAATCACTCATATACTATGTACTACACTGTGCGTTTCTTATATTCTAAGTTTTTCAGTGCAACTCACTCATATACTATGTACTACACTGTGCGTTTCTTATATTCTAAGTTTTTCAGTGCAACTCACTCATATACTATGTACTACACTGTGCGTTTCTTATATTCTAAGTTTTTCAGTGCAACTCACTCTTATACTATGTACTACACTGTGCGTTTCTTATATTCTAAGTTTTTCAGTGCAACTCACTCATATACTATGTACTACACTGTGCGTTTCTTATATTCTAAGTTTTTCAGTGCAACTCACTCATATACTATGTACTACACTGTGCATTTCGTGTAATGCGGGTTTTTCAGTAAATTCTAAGTTTTTCAGTGCAACTCACTCATATACTATGTACTACACTGTGCGTTTCTTATATTCTAAGTTTTTCAGTGCAACTCACTCATATACTATGTACTACACTGTGCGTTTCTTATATTCTAAGTTTTTCAGTGCAACTCACTCATATACTATGTACTACACTGTGCGTTTCTTATATTCTAAGTTTTTCAGTGCAACTCACTCATATACTATGTACTACACTGTGCATTTCGTGTAATGCGGGTTTTTCAGTAAATTCTAAGTTTTTCAGTGCAACTCACTCATATACTATGTACTACACTGTGCGTTTCTTATATTCTAAGTTTTTCAGTTCAACTCACTCATATACTATGTACTACACTGTGCGTTTCTTATATTCTAAGTTTTTCAGTGCAATTCACTCATATACTATGTACTACACTGTGCGTTTCTTATATTCTAAGTTTTTCAGTGCAACTCACTCATATACTATGTACTACACTGTGCGTTTCTTATATTCTAAGTTTTTCAGTGCAACTCACTCATATACTATGTACTACACTGTGCATTTCGTCTAATGCTGGTTTTTTCAGTAAATTCTAAGTTTTTCAGTGCACCTCACTCATATACTATGTACTACACTGTGCGTTTCTTATATTCTAAGTTTTTCAGTGCACCTGACTCAAATACTATGTACTACACTGTGCGTTTCTTATATTCTAAATTTTTCAGTGCAACTCACTCATATACTATGTACTACACTGTGCGTTTCTTATATTCTAAGTTTTTCAGTGCAACTCACTCATATACTATGTACTACACTGTGCATTTCGTCTAATGCTGGTTTTTTCAGTAAATTCTAAGTTTTTCAGTGCACCTCACTCATATACTATGTACTACACTGTGCGTTTCTTATATTCTAAGTTTTTCAGTGCACCTCACTCAAATAATATGTACTACACTGTGCGTTTCTTATATTCTAAGTTTTTCAGTGCAACTCACTCATATACTATGTACTACACTGTGCGTTTCTTATATTCTAAGTTTTTCAGTGCAACTCACTCATATACTATGTACTACACTGTGCGTTTCTTATATTCTAAGTTTTTCAGTGCAACTCACTCATATACTATGTACTACACTGTGCGTTTCTTATATTCTAAGTTTTTCAGTGCAACTCACTCATATACTATGTACTACACTGTGCGTTTCTTATATTCTAAGTTTTTCAGTGCAACTCACTCATATACTATGTACTACACTGTGCGTTTCTTATATTCTAAGTTTTTCAGTGCAACTCACTCATATACTATGTACTACACTCTGCGTTTCTTATATTCTAAGTTTTTCAGTGCAACTCACTCATATACTATGTACTACACTGTGCGTTTCTTATATTCTAAGTTTTTCAGTGCAACTCACTCTTATACTATGTACTACACTGTGCGTTTCTTATATTCTAAGTTTTTCAGTGCAACTCACTCATATACTATGTACTACACTGTGCGTTTCTTATATTCTAAGTTTTTCAGTGCAACTCACTCATATACTATGTACTACACTGTGCGTTTCTTATATTCTAAGTTTTTCAGTGCAACTCACTCTTATACTATGTACTACACTGTGCGTTTCTTATATTCTAAGTTTTTCAGTGCAACTCACTCATATACTATGTACTACACTGTGCGTTTCTTATATTCTAAGTTTTTCAGTGCAACTCACTCATATACTATGTACTACACTGTGCATTTCGTGTAATGCGGGTTTTTCAGTAAATTCTAAGTTTTTCAGTGCAACTCACTCATATACTATGTACTACACTGTGCGTTTCTTATATTCTAAGTTTTTCAGTGCAACTCACTCATATACTATGTACTACACTGTGCGTTTCTTATATTCTAAGTTTTTCAGTGCAACTCACTCATATACTATGTACTACACTGTGCGTTTCTTATATTCTAAGTTTTTCAGTGCAACTCACTCATATACTATGTACTACACTGTGCATTTCGTGTAATGCGGGTTTTTCAGTAAATTCTAAGTTTTTCAGTGCAACTCACTCATATACTATGTACTACACTGTGCGTTTCTTATATTCTAAGTTTTTCAGTTCAACTCACTCATATACTATGTACTACACTGTGCGTTTCTTATATTCTAAGTTTTTCAGTGCAATTCACTCATATACTATGTACTACACTGTGCGTTTCTTATATTCTAAGTTTTTCAGTGCAACTCACTCATATACTATGTACTACACTGTGCGTTTCTTATATTCTAAGTTTTTCAGTGCAACTCACTCATATACTATGTACTACACTGTGCATTTCGTCTAATGCTGGTTTTTTCAGTAAATTCTAAGTTTTTCAGTGCACCTCACTCATATACTATGTACTACACTGTGCGTTTCTTATATTCTAAGTTTTTCAGTGCACCTGACTCAAATACTATGTACTACACTGTGCGTTTCTTATATTCTAAATTTTTCAGTGCAACTCACTCATATACTATGTACTACACTGTGCGTTTCTTATATTCTAAGTTTTTCAGTGCAACTCACTCATATACTATGTACTACACTGTGCATTTCGTCTAATGCTGGTTTTTTCAGTAAATTCTAAGTTTTTCAGTGCACCTCACTCATATACTATGTACTACACTGTGCGTTTCTTATATTCTAAGTTTTTCAGTGCACCTCACTCAAATAATATGTACTACACTGTGCGTTTCTTATATTCTAAGTTTTTCAGTGCAACTCACTCATATACTATGTACTACACTGTGCGTTTCTTATATTCTAAGTTTTTCAGTGCAACTCACTCATATACTATGTACTACACTGTGCGTTTCTTATATTCTAAGTTTTTCAGTGCAACTCACTCATATACTATGTACTACACTGTGCGTTTCTTATATTCTAAGTTTTTCAGTGCAACTCACTCATATACTATGTACTACACTGTGCGTTTCTTATATTCTAAGTTTTTCAGTGCAACTCACTCATATACTATGTACTACACTGTGCGTTTCTTATATTCTAAGTTTTTCAGTGCAACTCACTCATATACTATGTACTACACTCTGCGTTTCTTATATTCTAAGTTTTTCAGTGCAACTCACTCATATAGTATGTACTACACTGTGCGTTTCTTATATTCTAAGTTTTTCAGTGCAACTCACTCTTATACTATGTACTACACTGTGCGTTTCTTATATTCTAAGTTTTTCAGTGCAACTCACTCATATACTATGTACTACACTGTGCGTTTCTTATATTCTAAGTTTTTCAGTGCAACTCACTCATATACTATGTACTACACTGTGCATTTCGTGTAATGCGGGTTTTTCAGTAAATTCTAAGTTTTTCAGTGCAACTCACTCATATACTATGTACTACACTGTGCGTTTCTTAAATTCTAAGTTTTTCAGTGCAACTCACTCATATACTATGTACTACACTGTGCGTTTCTTATATTCTAAGTTTTTCAGTGCAACTCACTCATATACTATGTACTACACTGTGCGTTTCTTATATTCTAAGTTTTTCAGTGCAACTCACTCATATACTATGTACTACACTGTGCATTTCGTGTAATGCTGGTTTTTCAGTAAATTCTAAGTTTTTCAGTGCAACTCACTCATATACTATGTACTACACTGTGCGTTTCTTATATTCTAAGTTTTTCAGTTCAACTCACTCATATACTATGTACTACACTGTGCGTTTCTTATATTCTAAGTTTTTCAGTGCAACTCACTCATATACTATGTACTACACTGTGCGTTTCTTATATTCTAAGTTTTTCAGTGCAACTCACTCATATACTATGTACTACACTGTGCGTTTCTTAAATTCTAAGTTTTTCAGTGCAACTCACTCATATACTATGTACTACACTGTGCGTTTCTTATATTCTAAGTTTTTCACTGCAACTCACTCATATACTATGTACTACACTGTGCGTTTCTTATATTCTAAGTTTTTCAGTGCAACTCACTCATATACTATGTACTACACTGTGCGTTTCTTATATTCTAAGTTTTTCAGTGCAACTCACTCATATACTATGTACTACACTGTGCGTTTCTTATATTCTAAGTTTTTCAGTGCAACTCACTCATATACTATGTACTACACTGTGCGTTTCTTATATTCTAAGTTTTTCAGTGCAACTCACTCATATACTATGTACTACACTGTGCGTTTCTTATATTCTAAGTTTTTCAGTGCAACTCACTCATATACTATGTACTACACTGTGCGTTTCTTATATTCTAAGTTTTTCAGTGCAACTCACTCATATACTATGTACTACACTGTGCGTTTCTTATATTCTAAGTTTTTCAGTGCAACTCACTCATATACTATGTACTACACTGTGCGTTTCTTATATTCTAAGTTTTTCAGTGCACCTCACTCATATACTATGTACTACACTGTGCGTTTCTTATAGTCTAAGATTTTCAGTGCAACTCACTCATATACTATGTACTACACTGTGCGTTTCTTATATTCTAAGTTTTTCAGTGCAACTCACTCATATACTATGTACTACACTGTGCGTTTCTTATATTCTAAGTTTTTCAGTGCAACTCACTCATATACTATGTACTACACTGTGCGTTTCTTATATTCTAAGTTTTTCAGTGCAACTCACTCATATACTATGTACTACACTGTGCGTTTCTTATATTCTAAGTTTTTCAGTGCAACTCACTCATATACTATGTACTACACTGTGCGTTTCTTATATTCTAAGTTTTTCAGTGCAACTCACTCATATACTATGTACTACACTGTGCGTTTCTTATATTCTAAGTTTTTCAGTGCAACTCATATACTATGTACTACACTGTGCATTTCGTGTAATGCTGGTTTTTCAGTAAATACTAAGTTTTTCAGTGCAACTCACTCATATACTATGTACTACACTGTGCGTTTCTTATATTCCAAGTTTTTCAGTGCAACTCACTCATATACTATGTACTACACTGTGCGTTTCTTATATTCTAAGTTTTTCAGTGCAACTCACTCATATACTAAGTACTACACTGTGCGTTTCTTATATTCTAAGTTTTTCAGTGCAACTCACTCTTATACTATGTACTACACTGTGCGTTTCTTACATTCTAAGTTTTTCAGTGCAACTCACTCTTATACTATGTACTACACTGTGCGTTTCTTATATTCTAAGTTTTTCAGTGCAACTCACTCATATACTATGTACTACACTGTGCGTTTCTTATATTCTAAGTTTTTCAGTGCAACTCACTCATATACTATGTACTACACTGTGCGTTTCTTATATTCTAAGTTTTTCAGTGCAACTCACTCATATACTATGTACTACACTGTGCGTTTCTTATATTCTAAGTTTTTCAGTGCAACTCACTCATATACTATGTACTACACTGTGCGTTTCTTATATTCTAAGTTTTTCAGTGCAACTCACTCATATACTATGTACTACACTGTGCGTTTCTTATATTCTAAGTTTTTCAGTGCAACTCACTCATATACTATGTACTACACTGTGCGTTTCTTATATTCTAAGTTTTTCAGTGCAACTCACTCATATACTATGTACTACACTGTGCGTTTCTTATATTCTAAGTTTTTCAGTGCAACTCACTCATATACTATGTACTACACTGTGCGTTTCTTATATTCTAAGTTTTTCAGTGCAACTCACTCATATACTATGTACTACACTGTGCGTTTCTTATATTCTAAGTTTTTCAGTGCAACTCACTCATATACTATGTACTACACTGTGCGTTTCTTATATTCTAAGTTTTTCAGTGCAACTCACTCATATACTATGTACTATACTGTGCGTTTCTTATATTCTAAGTTTTTCAGTGCAACTCATATACTATGTACTACACTGTGCATTTCGTGTAATGCTGGTTTTTCAGTAAATACTAAGTTTTTCAGTGCAACTCACTCATATACTATGTACTACACTGTGCGTTTCTTATATTCTAAGTTTTTCAGTGCAACTCACTCATATACTATGTACTACACTGTGCGTTTCTTATATTCTAAGTTTTTCAGTGCAACTCACTCATATACTATGTACTACACTGTGCGTTTCTTATATTCTAAGTTTTTCAGTGCAACTCACTCATATACTATGTACTACACTGTGCGTTTCTTATATTCTAAGTTTTTCAGTGCAACTCACTCTTATACTATGTACTACACTGTGCGTTTCTTATATTCTAAGTTTTTCAGTGCAACTCAATCATATACTATGTACTACACTGTGCGTTTCTTATATTCTAAGTTTTTCAGTGCAACTCACTCATATACTATGTACTACACTGTGCATTTCGTGTAATGTGGGTTTTTCAGTAAATTCTAAGTTTTTCAGTGCAACTCACTATTATACTATGTACTACACTGTGCGTTTCTTAAATTCTAAGTTTTTCAGTGCAACTCACTCATATACTATGTACTACACTGTGCGTTTCTTATATTCTAAGTTTTTCAGTGCAACTCACTCATATACTATGTACTACACTGTGCACTTCGTGTAATGCTGGTTTTTCAGTAAATTCTAGGTTTTTCAGTGCAACTCACTCATATACTATGTACTACACTGTGCGTTTCTTATATTCTAAGTTTCTCAGTTCAACTCACTCATATACTATGTACTACACTGTGCGTTTCTTATATTCTAAGTTTTTCAGTGCAACTCACTCATATACTATGTACTACACTGTGCGTTTCTTATATTCTAAGTTTCTCAGTTCAACTCACTCATATACTATGTACTACACTGTGCGTTTCTTATATTCTAAGTTTTTCAGTGCAACTCACTCATATACTATGTACTACACTGTGCGTTTCTTATATTCTAAGTTTTTCAGTGCAACTCACTCATATACTATGTACTACACTGTGCGTTTCTTATATTCTAAGTTTTTCAGTGCAACTCACTCATATACTATGTACTACACTGTGCGTTTCTTATATTCTAAGTATTTCAGTGCAACTCACTCATATACTATGTACTACACTGTGCGTTTCTTATATTCTAAGTTTTTCAGTGCAACTCACTCTTATACTATGTACTACACTGTGCGTTTCTTATATTCTAAGTTTTTCAGTGCAACTCACTCATATACTATGTACTACACTGTGCGTTTCTTATATTCTAAGTTTTTCAGTGCAACTCACTCATATACTATGTACTACACTGTGCATTTCGTGTAATGCGGGTTTTTCAGTAAATTCTAAGTTTTTCAGTGCAACTCACTCATATACTATGTACTACACAGTGCGTTTCTTAAATTCTAAGTTTTTCAGTGCAACTCACTCATATACTATGTACTACACTGTGCGTTTCTTATATTCTAAGTTTTTCAGTGCAACTCACTCATATACTATGTACTACACTGTGCGTTTCTTATATTCTAAGTTTTTCAGTGCAACTCACTCATATACTATGTACTACACTGTGCGTTTCTTATATTCTAAGTATTTCAGTGCAACTCACTCATATACTATGTACTACACTGTGCGTTTCTTATATTCTAAGTTTTTCAGTGCAACTCACTCTTATACTATGTACTACACTGTGCGTTTCTTATATTCTAAGTTTTTCAGTGCAACTCACTCATATACTATGTACTACACTGTGCGTTTCTTATATTCTAAGTTTTTCAGTGCAACTCACTCATATACTATGTACTACACTGTGCATTTCGTGTAATGCGGGTTTTTCAGTAAATTCTAAGTTTTTCAGTGCAACTCACTCATATACTATGTACTACACTGTGCGTTTCTTATATTCTAAGTTTTTCAGTGCAACTCACTCATATACTATGTACTACACTGTGCGTTTCTTATATTCTAAGTTTTTCAGTGCAACTCACTCATATACTATGTACTACACTGTGCGTTTCTTATATTCTAAGTTTTTCAGTGCAACTCACTCATATACTATGTACTACACTGTGCGTTTCTTATATTCTAAGTATTTCAGAGCAACTCACTCATATACTATGGACTACACTGTGCATTTCGTGTAATGCTGGTTTTTCAGTAAATTCTAAGTTTTTCAGTGCAACTCACTCATATACTATGTACTACACTGTGCGTTTCTTATATTCTAAGTTTTTCAGTGCAACTCACTCATATACTATGTACTACACTGTGCGTTTCTTATATTCTAAGTTTTTCAGTGCAACTCACTCATATACTATGTACTACACTGTGCGTTTCTTATATTCTAAGTTTTTCAGTGCAACTCACTCATATACTATGTACTAAACTGTGCGTTTCTTATATTCTAAGTTTTTCAGTGCAACTCACTCATATACTATGTACTACACTGTGCATTTCGTCTAATGCTGGTTTTTTCAGTAAATTCTAAGTTTTTCAGTGCACCTCACTCATATACTATGTACTACACTGTGCGTTTCTTATATTCTAAGTTTTTCAGTGCACCTCACTCAAATACTATGTACTACACGGTGCGTTTCTTATATTCTAAGTTTTTCAGTGCAACTCACTCATATACTATGTACTACACTGTGCGTTTCTTATATTCTAAGTTTTTCAGTGCAACTCACTCATATACTATGTACTACACTGTGCGTTTCTTATATTCTAAGTTTTTCAGTGCAACTCACTCATATACTATGTACTACACTGTGCGTTTCTTATATTCTAAGTTTTTCAGTGCAACTCACTCATATACTATGTACTACACTGTGCGTTTCTTATATTCTAAGTTTTTCAGTGCAACTCACTCATATACTATGTACTACACTGTTCGTTTCTTAAATTCTAAGTTTTTCAGTGCAACTCACTCATATACTATGTACTACACTGTGCGTTTCTTATATTCTAAGTTTTTCAGTGCAACTCACTCATATACTATGTACTACACTGTGCGTTTCTTATATTCTAAGTTTTTCAGTGCAACTCACTCATATACTATGTACTACACTGTGCGTTTCTTATATTCTAAGTTTTTCAGTGCAACTCACTCATATACTATGTACTACACTGTGCGTTTCTTATATTCTAAGTTTTTCAGTGCAAGTCACTCATATACTATGTACTACACTGTGCGTTTCTTATATTCTAAGTTTTTCAGTGCAACTCACTCATATACTATGTACTACACTGTGCGTTTCTTATATTCTAAGTTTTTCAGTGCAACTCACTCATATACTATGTACTACACTGTGCGTTTCTTATATTCTAAGTATTTCAGAGCAACTCACTCATATACTATGGACTACACTGTGCATTTCGTGTAATACTGGTTTTTCAGTAAATTCTAAGTTTTTCAGTGCAACTCACTCATATACTATGTACTATACTGTGCGTTTCTTATATTCTAAGTTTTTCAGTGCAACTCACTCATATACTATGTACTACACTGTGCGTTTCTTATATTCTAAGTATTTCAGAGCAACTCACTCATATACTATGGACTACACTGTGCATTTCGTGTAATACTGGTTTTTCAGTAAATTCTAAGTTTTTCAGTGCAACTCACTCATATACTATGTACTATACTGTGCGTTTCTTATATTCTAAGTTTTTCAGTGCAACTCATATACTATGTACTACACTGTGCATTTCGTGTAATGCTGGTTTTTCAGTAAATACTAAGTTTTTCAGTGCAACTCACTCATATACTATGTACTACACTGTGCGTTTCTTATATTCTAAGTTTTTCAGTGCAACTCACTCATATACTATGTACTACACTGTGCGTTTCTTATATTCTAAGTTTTTCAGTGCAACTCACTCATATACTATGTACTACACTGTGCGTTTCTTATATTCTAAGTTTTTCAGTGCAACTCACTCATATACTATGTACTACACTGTGCGTTTCTTATATTCTAAGTTTTTCAGTGCAACTCACTCTTATACTATGTACTACACTGTGCGTTTCTTATATTCTAAGTTTTTCAGTGCAACTCAATCATATACTATGTACTACACTGTGCGTTTCTTATATTCTAAGTTTTTCAGTGCAACTCACTCATATACTATGTACTACACTGTGCATTTCGTGTAATGTGGGTTTTTCAGTAAATTCTAAGTTTTTCAGTGCAACTCACTATTATACTATGTACTACACTGTGCGTTTCTTAAATTCTAAGTTTTTCAGTGCAACTCACTCATATACTATGTACTACACTGTGCGTTTCTTATATTCTAAGTTTTTCAGTGCAACTCACTCATATACTATGTACTACACTGTGCACTTCGTGTAATGCTGGTTTTTCAGTAAATTCTAGGTTTTTCAGTGCAACTCACTCATATACTATGTACTACACTGTGCGTTTCTTATATTCTAAGTTTCTCAGTTCAACTCACTCATATACTATGTACTACACTGTGCGTTTCTTATATTCTAAGTTTTTCAGTGCAACTCACTCATATACTATGTACTACACTGTGCGTTTCTTATATTCTAAGTTTCTCAGTTCAACTCACTCATATACTATGTACTACACTGTGCGTTTCTTATATTCTAAGTTTTTCAGTGCAACTCACTCATATACTATGTACTACACTGTGCGTTTCTTATATTCTAAGTTTTTCAGTGCAACTCACTCATATACTATGTACTACACTGTGCGTTTCTTATATTCTAAGTTTTTCAGTGCAACTCACTCATATACTATGTACTACACTGTGCGTTTCTTATATTCTAAGTATTTCAGTGCAACTCACTCATATACTATGTACTACACTGTGCGTTTCTTATATTCTAAGTTTTTCAGTGCAACTCACTCTTATACTATGTACTACACTGTGCGTTTCTTATATTCTAAGTTTTTCAGTGCAACTCACTCATATACTATGTACTACACTGTGCGTTTCTTATATTCTAAGTTTTTCAGTGCAACTCACTCATATACTATGTACTACACTGTGCATTTCGTGTAATGCGGGTTTTTCAGTAAATTCTAAGTTTTTCAGTGCAACTCACTCATATACTATGTACTACACAGTGCGTTTCTTAAATTCTAAGTTTTTCAGTGCAACTCACTCATATACTATGTACTACACTGTGCGTTTCTTATATTCTAAGTTTTTCAGTGCAACTCACTCATATACTATGTACTACACTGTGCGTTTCTTATATTCTAAGTTTTTCAGTGCAACTCACTCATATACTATGTACTACACTGTGCGTTTCTTATATTCTAAGTATTTCAGTGCAACTCACTCATATACTATGTACTACACTGTGCGTTTCTTATATTCTAAGTTTTTCAGTGCAACTCACTCTTATACTATGTACTACACTGTGCGTTTCTTATATTCTAAGTTTTTCAGTGCAACTCACTCATATACTATGTACTACACTGTGCGTTTCTTATATTCTAAGTTTTTCAGTGCAACTCACTCATATACTATGTACTACACTGTGCATTTCGTGTAATGCGGGTTTTTCAGTAAATTCTAAGTTTTTCAGTGCAACTCACTCATATACTATGTACTACACTGTGCGTTTCTTATATTCTAAGTTTTTCAGTGCAACTCACTCATATACTATGTACTACACTGTGCGTTTCTTATATTCTAAGTTTTTCAGTGCAACTCACTCATATACTATGTACTACACTGTGCGTTTCTTATATTCTAAGTTTTTCAGTGCAACTCACTCATATACTATGTACTACACTGTGCGTTTCTTATATTCTAAGTATTTCAGAGCAACTCACTCATATACTATGGACTACACTGTGCATTTCGTGTAATGCTGGTTTTTCAGTAAATTCTAAGTTTTTCAGTGCAACTCACTCATATACTATGTACTACACTGTGCGTTTCTTATATTCTAAGTTTTTCAGTGCAACTCACTCATATACTATGTACTACACTGTGCGTTTCTTATATTCTAAGTTTTTCAGTGCAACTCACTCATATACTATGTACTACACTGTGCGTTTCTTATATTCTAAGTTTTTCAGTGCAACTCACTCATATACTATGTACTAAACTGTGCGTTTCTTATATTCTAAGTTTTTCAGTGCAACTCACTCATATACTATGTACTACACTGTGCATTTCGTCTAATGCTGGTTTTTTCAGTAAATTCTAAGTTTTTCAGTGCACCTCACTCATATACTATGTACTACACTGTGCGTTTCTTATATTCTAAGTTTTTCAGTGCACCTCACTCAAATACTATGTACTACACGGTGCGTTTCTTATATTCTAAGTTTTTCAGTGCAACTCACTCATATACTATGTACTACACTGTGCGTTTCTTATATTCTAAGTTTTTCAGTGCAACTCACTCATATACTATGTACTACACTGTGCGTTTCTTATATTCTAAGTTTTTCAGTGCAACTCACTCATATACTATGTACTACACTGTGCGTTTCTTATATTCTAAGTTTTTCAGTGCAACTCACTCATATACTATGTACTACACTGTGCGTTTCTTATATTCTAAGTTTTTCAGTGCAACTCACTCATATACTATGTACTACACTGTTCGTTTCTTAAATTCTAAGTTTTTCAGTGCAACTCACTCATATACTATGTACTACACTGTGCGTTTCTTATATTCTAAGTTTTTCAGTGCAACTCACTCATATACTATGTACTACACTGTGCGTTTCTTATATTCTAAGTTTTTCAGTGCAACTCACTCATATACTATGTACTACACTGTGCGTTTCTTATATTCTAAGTTTTTCAGTGCAACTCACTCATATACTATGTACTACACTGTGCGTTTCTTATATTCTAAGTTTTTCAGTGCAAGTCACTCATATACTATGTACTACACTGTGCGTTTCTTATATTCTAAGTTTTTCAGTGCAACTCACTCATATACTATGTACTACACTGTGCGTTTCTTATATTCTAAGTTTTTCAGTGCAACTCACTCATATACTATGTACTACACTGTGCGTTTCTTATATTCTAAGTATTTCAGAGCAACTCACTCATATACTATGGACTACACTGTGCATTTCGTGTAATACTGGTTTTTCAGTAAATTCTAAGTTTTTCAGTGCAACTCACTCATATACTATGTACTACACTGTGCGTTTCTTATATTCTAAGTTTTTCAGTGCAACTCACTCATATACTATGTACTACACTGTGCGTTTCTTATATTCTAAGTTTTTCAGTGCAACTCACTCATATACTATGTACTACACTGTGCGTTTCTTATATTCTAAGTTTTTCAGTGCAACTCACTCTTATACTATGTACTACACTGTGCGTTTCTTATATTCTAAGTTTTTCAGTGCAACTCAATCATATACTATGTACTACACTGTGCGTTTCTTATATTCTAAGTTTTTCAGTGCAACTCACTCATATACTATGTACTACACTGTGCATTTCGTGTAATGCGGGTTTTTCAGTAAATTCTAAGTTTTTCAGTGCAACTCACTATTATACTATGTACTACACTGTGCGTTTCTTAAATTCTAAGTTTTTCAGTGCAACTCACTCATATACTATGTACTACACTGTGCGTTTCTTATATTCTAAGTTTTTCAGTGCAACTCACTCATATACTATGTACTACACTGTGCATTTCGTGTAATGCTGGTTTTTCAGTAAATTCTAGGTTTTTCAGTGCAACTCACTCATATACTATGTACTACACTGTGCGTTTCTTATATTCTAAGTTTCTCAGTTCAACTCACTCATATACTATGTACTACACTGTGCGTTTCTTATATTCTAAGTTTTTCAGTGCAACTCACTCATATACTATTTACTACACTGTGCGTTTCTTATATTCTAAGTTTCTCAGTTCAACTCACTCATATACTATGTACTACACTGTGCGTTTCTTATATTCTAAGTTTTTCAGTGCAACTCACTCATATACTATGTACTACACTGTGCGTTTCTTATATTCTAAGTTTTTCAGTGCAACTCACTCATATACTATGTACTACACTGTGCGTTTCTTATATTCTAAGTTTTTCAGTGCAACTCACTCATATACTATGTACTACACTGTGCGTTTCTTATATTCTAAGTATTTCAGTGCAACTCACTCATATACTATGTACTACAGTGTGCGTTTCTTATATTCTAAGTTTTTCAGTGCAACTCACTCTTATACTATGTACTACACTGTGCGTTTCTTATATTCTAAGTTTTTCAGTGCAACTCACTCATATACTATGTACTACACTGTGCGTTTCTTATATTCTAAGTTTTTCAGTGCAACTCACTCATATACTATGTACTACACTGTGCATTTCGTGTAATGCGGGTTTTTCAGTAAATTCTAAGTTTTTCAGTGCAACTCACTCATATACTATGTACTACACTGTGCGTTTCTTAAATTCTAAGTTTTTCAGTGCAACTCACTCATATACTATGTACTACACTGTGCGTTTCTTATATTCTAAGTATTTCAGAGCAACTCACTCATATACTATGGACTACACTGTGCATTTCGTGTAATGCTGGTTTTTCAGTAAATTCTAAGTTTTTCAGTGCAACTCACTCATATACTATGTACTACACTGTGCGTTTCTTATATTCTAAGTTTTTCAGTGCAACTCACTCATATACTATGTACTACACTGTGCGTTTCTTATATTCTAAGTTTTTCAGTGCAACTCACTCATATACTATGTACTACACTGTGCGTTTCTTATATTCTAAGTTTTTCAGTGCAACTCACTCTTATACTATGTACTACACTGTGCGTTTCTTATATTCTAAGTTTTTCAGTGCAACTCAATCATATACTATGTACTACACTGTGCGTTTCTTATATTCTAAGTTTTTCAGTGCAACTCACTCATATACTATGTACTACACTGTGCATTTCGTGTAATGCGGGTTTTTCAGTAAATTCTAAGTTTTTCAGTGCAACTCACTATTATACTATGTACTACACTGTGCGTTTCTTAAATTCTAAGTTTTTCAGTGCAACTCACTCATATACTATGTACTACACTGTGCGTTTCTTATATTCTAAGTTTTTCAGTGCAACTCACTCATATACTATGTACTACACTGTGCATTTCGTGTAATGCTGGTTTTTCAGTAAATTCTAGGTTTTTCAGTGCAACTCACTCATATACTATGTACTACACTGTGCGTTTCTTATATTCTAAGTTTCTCAGTTCAACTCACTCATATACTATGTACTACACTGTGCGTTTCTTATATTCTAAGTTTTTCAGTGCAACTCACTCATATACTATTTACTACACTGTGCGTTTCTTATATTCTAAGTTTCTCAGTTCAACTCACTCATATACTATGTACTACACTGTGCGTTTCTTATATTCTAAGTTTTTCAGTGCAACTCACTCATATACTATGTACTACACTGTGCGTTTCTTATATTCTAAGTTTTTCAGTGCAACTCACTCATATACTATGTACTACACTGTGCGTTTCTTATATTCTAAGTTTTTCAGTGCAACTCACTCATATACTATGTACTACACTGTGCGTTTCTTATATTCTAAGTATTTCAGTGCAACTCACTCATATACTATGTACTACAGTGTGCGTTTCTTATATTCTAAGTTTTTCAGTGCAACTCACTCTTATACTATGTACTACACTGTGCGTTTCTTATATTCTAAGTTTTTCAGTGCAACTCACTCATATACTATGTACTACACTGTGCGTTTCTTATATTCTAAGTTTTTCAGTGCAACTCACTCATATACTATGTACTACACTGTGCATTTCGTGTAATGCGGGTTTTTCAGTAAATTCTAAGTTTTTCAGTGCAACTCACTCATATACTATGTACTACACTGTGCGTTTCTTAAATTCTAAGTTTTTCAGTGCAACTCACTCATATACTATGTACTACACTGTGCGTTTCTTATATTCTAAGTTTTTCAGTGCAACTCACTCATATACTATGTACTACACTGTGCGTTTCTTATATTCTAAGTTTTTCAGTGCAACTCACTCATATACTATGTACTACACTGTGCGTTTCTTATATTCTAAGTATTTCAGTGCAACTCACTCATATACTATGTACTACACTGTGCGTTTCTTATATTCTAAGTTTTTCAGTGCAACTCACTCTTATACTATGTACTACACTGTGCGTTTCTTATATTCTAAGTTTTTCAGTGCAACTCACTCATATACTATGTACTACACTGTGCGTTTCTTATATTCTAAGTTTTTCAGTGCAACTCACTCATATACTATGTACTACACTGTGCATTTCGTGTAATGCGGGTTTTTCAGTAAATTCTAAGTTTTTCAGTGCAACTCACTCATATACTATGTACTACACTGTGCGTTTCTTATATTCTAAGTTTTTCAGTGCAACTCACTCATATACTATGTACTACACTGTGCGTTTCTTATATTCTAAGTTTTTCAGTGCAACTCACTCATATACTATGTACTACACCGTGCGTTTCTTATATTCTAAGTTTTTCAGTGCAACTCACTCATATACTATGTACTACACTGTGCGTTTCTTATATTCTAAGTTTTTCAGTGCAACTCACTCATATACTATGTACTACACTGTGCGTTTCTTATATTCTAAGTATTTCAGAGCAACTCACTCATATACTATGGACTACACTGTGCATTTCGTGTAATGCTGGTTTTTCAGTAAATTCTAAGTTTTTCAGTGCAACTCACTCATATACTATGTACTACACTGTGCGTTTCTTATATTCTAAGTTTTTCAGTGCAACTCACTCATATACTATGTACTACACTGTGTGTTTCTTATATTCTAAGTTTTTCAGTGCAACTCACTAATATACTATGTACTACACTGTGCGTTTCTTATATTCTAAGTTTTTCAGTGCAACTCACTCATATACTATGTACTAAACTGTGCGTTTCTTATATTCTAAGTTTTTCAGTGCAACTCACTCATATACTATGTACTACACTGTGCATTTCGTCTAATGCTGGTTTTTTCAGTAAATTCTAAGTTTTTCAGTGCACCTCACTCATATACTATGTACTACACTGTGCGTTTCTTATATTCTAAGTTTTTCAGTGCACCTCACTCAAATACTATGTACTACACTGTGCGTTTCTTATATTCTAAGTTTTTCAGTGCAACTCACTCATATACTATGTACTACACTGTGCGTTTCTTATATTCTAAGTTTTTCAGTGCAACTCACTCATATACTATGTACTACACTGTGCGTTTCTTATATTCTAAGTTTTTCAGTGCAACTCACTCATATACTATGTACTACACTGTGCGTTTCTTATATTCTAAGTTTTTCAGTGCAACTCACTCATATACTATGTACTACACTGTGCGTTTCTTATATTCTAAGTTTTTCAGTGCAACTCACTCATATACTATGTACTACACTGTTCGTTTCTTAAATTCTAAGTTTTTCAGTGCAACTCACTCATATACTATGTACTACACTGTGCGTTTCTTATATTCTAAGTTTTTCAGTGCAACTCACTCATATACTATGTACTACACTGTGCGTTTCTTATATTCTAAGTTTTTCAGTGCAACTCACTCATATACTATGTACTACACTGTGCGTTTCTTATATTCTAAGTTTTTCAGTGCAACTCACTCATATACTATGTACTACACTGTGCGTTTCTTATATTCTAAGTTTTTCAGTGCAAGTCACTCATATACTATGTACTACACTGTGCGTTTCTTATATTCTAAGTTTTTCAGTGCAACTCACTCATATACTATGTACTACACTGTGCGTTTCTTATATTCTAAGTTTTTCAGTGCAACTCACTCATATACTATGTACTACACTGTGCGTTTCTTATATTCTAAGTTTTTCAGTGCAACTCACTCATATACTATGTACTACACCGTGCGTTTCTTATATTCTAAGTTTTTCAGTGCAACTCACTCATATACTATGTACTACACTGTGCGTTTCTTATATTCTAAGTTTTTCAGTGCAACTCACTCATATACTATGTACTACACTGTGCGTTTCTTATATTCTAAGTATTTCAGAGCAACTCACTCATATACTATGGACTACACTGTGCATTTCGTGTAATGCTGGTTTTTTCAGTAAATTCTAAGTTTTTCAGTGCAACTCACTCATATACTATGTACTACACTGTGCGTTTCTTATATTCTAAGTTTTTCAGTGCAACTCACTCATATACTATGTACTACACTGTGCGTTTCTTATATTCTAAGTTTTTCAGTGCAACTCACTCATATACTATGTACTACACTGTGCGTTTCTTATATTCTAAGTTTTTCAGTGCAACTCACTCTTATACTATGTACTACACTGTGCGTTTCTTATATTCTAAGTTTTTCAGTGCAACTCAATCATATACTATGTACTACACTGTGCGTTTCTTATATTCTAAGTTTTTCAGTGCAACTCACTCATATACTATGTACTACACTGTGCATTTCGTGTAATGCCGGTTTTTCAGTAAATTCTAAGTTTTTCAGTGCAACTCACTATTATACTATGTACTACACTGTGCGTTTCTTAAATTCTAAGTTTTTCAGTGCAACTCACTCATATACTATGTACTACACTGTGCGTTTCTTATATTCTAAGTTTTTCAGTGCAACTCACTCATATACTATGTACTACACTGTGCATTTCGTGTAATGCTGGTTTTTCAGTAAATTCTAGGTTTTTCAGTGCAACTCACTCATATACTATGTACTACACTGTGCGTTTCTTATATTCTAAGTTTCTCAGTTCAACTCACTCATATACTATGTACTACACTGTGCGTTTCTTATATTCTAAGTTTTTCAGTGCAACTCACTCATATACTATGTACTACACTGTGCGTTTCTTATATTCTAAGTTTCTCAGTTCAACTCACTCATATACTATGTACTACACTGTGCGTTTCTTATATTCTAAGTTTTTCAGTGCAACTCACTCATATACTATGTACTACACTGTGCGTTTCTTATATTCTAAGTTTTTCAGTGCAACTCACTCATATACTATGTACTACACTGTGCGTTTCTTATATTCTAAGTTTTTCAGTGCAACTCACTCATATACTATGTACTACACTGTGCGTTTCTTATATTCTAAGTATTTCAGTGCAACTCACTCATATACTATGTACTACACTGTGCGTTTCTTATATTCTAAGTTTTTCAGTTCAACTCACTCTTATACTATGTACTACACTGTGCGTTTCTTATATTCTAAGTTTTTCAGTGCAACTCACTCATATACTATGTACTACACTGTGCGTTTCTTATATTCTAAGTTTTTCAGTGCACCTCACTCATATACTATGTACTACACTGTGCATTTCGTGTAATGCGGGTTTTTCAGTAAATTCTAAGTTTTTCAGTGCAACTCACTCATATACTATGTACTACACTGTGCGTTTCTTAAATTCTAAGTTTTTCAGTGCAACTCACTCATATACTATGTACTACACTGTGCGTTTCTTATATTCTAAGTTTTTCAGTGCAACTCACTCATATACTATGTACTACACTGTGCGTTTCTTATATTCTAAGTTTTTCAGTGCAACTCACTCATATACTATGTACTACACTGTGCGTTTCTTATATTCTAAGTATTTCAGTGCAACTCACTCATATACTATGTACTACACTGTGCGTTTCTTATATTCTAAGTTTTTCAGTGCAACTCACTCTTATACTATGTACTACACTGTGCGTTTCTTATATTCTAAGTTTTTCAGTGCAACTCACTCATATACTATGTACTACACTGTGCGTTTCTTATATTCTAAGTTTTTCAGTGCAACTCACTCATATACTATGTACTACACTGTGCATTTCGTGTAATGCGGGTTTTTCAGTAAATTCTAAGTTTTTCAGTGCAACTCACTCATATACTATGTACTACACTGTGCGTTTCTTATATTCTAAGTTTTTCAGTGCAACTCACTCATATACTATGTACTACACTGTGCGTTTCTTATATTCTAAGTTTTTCAGTGCAACTCACTCATATACTATGTACTACACCGTGCGTTTCTTATATTCTAAGTTTTTCAGTGCAACTCACTCATATACTATGTACTACACTGTGCGTTTCTTATATTCTAAGTTTTTCAGTGCAACTCACTCATATACTATGTACTACACTGTGCGTTTCTTATATTCTAAGTATTTCAGAGCAACTCACTCATATACTATGGACTACACTGTGCATTTCGTGTAATGCTGGTTTTTCAGTAAATTCTAAGTTTTTCAGTGCAACTCACTCATATACTATGTACTACACTGTGCGTTTCTTATATTCTAAGTTTTTCAGTGCAACTCACTCATATACTATGTACTACACTGTGCGTTTCTTATATTCTAAGTTTTTCAGTGCAACTCACTCATATACTATGTACTACACTGTGCGTTTCTTATATTCTAAGTTTTTCAGTGCAACTCACTCATATACTATGTACTAAACTGTGCGTTTCTTATATTCTAAGTTTTTCAGTGCAACTCACTCATATACTATGTACTACACTGTGCATTTCGTCTAATGCTGGTTTTTTCAGTAAATTCTAAGTTTTTCAGTGCACCTCACTCATATACTATGTACTACACTGTGCGTTTCTTATATTCTAAGTTTTTCAGTGCACCTCACTCAAATACTATGTACTACACTGTGCGTTTCTTATATTCTAAGTTTTTCAGTGCAACTCACTCATATACTATGTACTACACTGTGCGTTTCTTATATTCTAAGTTTTTCAGTGCAACTCACTCATATACTATGTACTACACTGTGCGTTTCTTATATTCTAAGTTTTTCAGTGCAACTCACTCATATACTATGTACTACACTGTGCGTTTCTTATATTCTAAGTTTTTCAGTGCAACTCACTCATATACTATGTACTACACTGTGCGTTTCTTATATTCTAAGTTTTTCAGTGCAACTCACTCATATACTATGTACTACACTGTTCGTTTCTTAAATTCTAAGTTTTTCAGTGCAACTCACTCATATACTATGTACTACACTGTGCGTTTCTTATATTCTAAGTTTTTCAGTGCAACTCACTCATATACTATGTACTACACTGTGCGTTTCTTATATTCTAAGTTTTTCAGTGCAACTCACTCATATACTATGTACTACACTGTGCGTTTCTTATATTCTAAGTTTTTCAGTGCAACTCACTCATATACTATGTACTACACTGTGCATTTCGTGTAATGCGGGTTTTTCAGTAAATTCTAAGTTTTTCAGTGCAACTCACTCATATACTATGTACTACACTGTGCGTTTCTTAAATTCTAAGTTTTTCAGTGCAACTCACTCATATACTATGTACTACACTGTGCGTTTCTTATATTCTAAGTTTTTCAGTGCAACTCACTCATATAGTATGTACTACACTGTTCGTTTCTTAAATTCTAAGTTTTTCAGTGCAACTCACTCATATACTATGTACTACACTGTGCGTTTCTTATATTCTAAGTTTTTCAGTGCAACTCACTCATATACTATGTACTTACACTGTGCGTTTCTTATATTCTAAGTTTTTCAGTGCAACTCACTCATATACTATGTACTTACACTGTGCGTTTCTTATATTCTAAGTTTTTCAGTGCAACTCACTCATATACTATGTACTACACTGTGCATTTCGTGTAATGCGGGTTTTTCAGTAAATTCTAAGTTTTTCAGTGCAACTCACTCATATACTATGTACTACACTGTGCGTTTCTTAAATTCTAAGTTTTTCAGTGCAACTCACTCATATACTATGTACTACACTGTGCGTTTCTTATATTCTAAGTTTTTCAGTGCAACTCACTCATATACTATGTACTACACTGTGCGTTTCTTATATTCTAAGTTTTTCAGTGCAACTCACTCATATACTATGTACTACACTGTGCGTTTCTTATATTCTAAGTATTTCAGTGCAACTCACTCATATACTATGTACTACACTGTGCGTTTCTTATATTCTAAGTTTTTCAGTGCAACTCACTCTTATACTATGTACTACACTGTGCGTTTCTTATATTCTAAGTTTTTCAGTGCAACTCACTCATATACTATGTACTACACTGTGCGTTTCTTATATTCTAAGTTTTTCAGTGCAACTCACTCATATACTATGTACTACACTGTGCATTTCGTGTAATGCGGGTTTTTCAGTAAATTCTAAGTTTTTCAGTGCAACTCACTCATATACTATGTACTACACTGTGCGTTTCTTATATTCTAAGTTTTTCAGTGCAACTCACTCATATACTATGTACTACACTGTGCGTTTCTTATATTCTAAGTTTTTCAGTGCAACTCACTCATATACTATGTACTACACTGTGCGTTTCTTATAATTCTAAGTATTTCAGTGCAACTCACTCATATACTATGTACTACACTGTGCGTTTCTTATATTCTAAGTTTTTCAGTGCAACTCACTCTTATACTATGTACTACACTGTGTGTTTCTTATATTCTAAGTTTTTCAGTGCAACTCACTCATATACTATGTACTACACTGTGCGTTTCTTATATTCTAAGTTTTTCAGTGCAACTCACTCATATACTATGTACTACACTGTGCATTTCATTTCCTATCTGGTTTTTCAGTAAATTCTAAGTTTTTCAGTGCACCTCACTCATATACTATGTACTACACTGTGCGTTTCTTATATTCTAAGTTTTTCAGTGCAACTCACTCATATACTATGTACTACACTGTGCGGTTTCTTATATTCTAAGTTTTTCAGTGCAACTCACTCATATACTATGTACTACACTGTTCGTTTCTTAAATTCTAAGTTTTTCAGTGCAACTCACTCATATACTATGTACTACACTGTGCGTTTTCTTATATTCTAAGTTTTTCAGTGCAACTCACTCATATACTATGTACTACACTGTGCGTTTCTTATATTCTAAGTTTTTCAGTGCAACTCACTCATATACTATGTACTACACTGTGCGTTTCTGATATTCTAAGTTTTTCAGTGCAACTCACTCATATACTATGTACTACAACTGTGCATTTCGTGTAATGCGGGTTTTCAGTAATTCTAAGTTTTTCAGTGCAACTCACTCATATACTATGTACTACACTGTGCGTTTCTTAAATTCTAAGTTTTTCAGTGCAACTCACTCATATACTATGTACTACACTGTGCGTTTTCTTATATTCTAAGTTTTTCAGTGCAACTCACTCATATACTATGTACTACACTGTTCGGTCTTCTTAAATTCTAAGTTTTTCAGTGCAACTCACTCATATACTATGTACTACACTGTGCGTTTCTTATATTCTAAGTTTTTCAGTGCAACTCACTCATATACTATGTACTACACTGGTGGCGTTTCTTATATTCTAAGTTTTTCAGTGCAACTCACTCATATACTATGTACTACCACTGTGCGTTTCTTATATTCTAAGTTTTTCAGTGCAACTCACTCATATACTATGTACTACACTGTGCATTTCGTGTAATGCGGGTTTTTCAGTAAATTCTAAGTTTTTCAGTGCAACTCACTCATATACTATGTACTACACTGTGCGTTTCTTAAATTCTAAGTTTTTCAGTGCAACTCACTCATATACTATGTACTACACTGTGCGTTTCTTATATTCTAAGTTTTTCAGTGCAACTCACTCATATACTATGTACTACACTGTGCGTTTCTTATATTCTAAGTTTTTCAGTGCAACTCACTCATATACTATGTACTACACTGTGCGTTTCTTATATTCTAAGTATTTCAGTGCAACTCACTCATATACTATGTACTACACTGTGCGTTTCTTAAATTCTAAGTTTTTTCAGTGCAACTCACTCTTATACTATGTACTACACTGTGCGTTTCTTATATTCTAAGTTTTTCAGTGCAACTCACTCATATACTATGTATCTACACTGTGCGTTTCTTATATTCTAAGTTTTTCAGTGCAACTCACTCATATACTATGTACTACACTGCATTTCGGTAATGCGGGTTTTCAGTAAATTCTAAGTTTTTCAGTGCAACTCACTCATATACTATGTACTACACTGTGCGTTTCTTATATTCTAAGTTTTCAGTGAACTCACTCATACTATGTACTATGTCACTGTGCATTTCGTGTAATGCGGTTTTTCAGTAAATTCTAAGTTTTTCAGTGCAACTCACTCATATACTATGTACTACACTGTGCGTTTCTTATATTCTAAGTTTTTCAGTGCAACTCACTCATATACTATGTACTACACTGTGCGTTTCTTATATTCTAAGTTTTTCAGTGCAACTCACTCATATACTATGTACTACACTGTGCGTTTCGTATATTCTAAGTTTTTCAGTGCAACTCACTCTTATACTATGTACTACACTGTGCGTTTCTTATATTCTAAGTATTTCAGTGCAACTCACTCATTATACTATGTACTACACTGTGCGTTTCATTATATTCTAAGTTTTTCAGTGCAACTCACTCTTAATACTATGTACTACACTGTGAGTTTCTTATATTCTAAGTTTTTCAGTGCAACTCACTCATATACTATGTACTACACTGTGCGTTTCTTATATTCTAGTTTTTCAGTTACTAATGGTTTCAAAAGTTTTTCAGTGCACCTCACTCATTACTATGTACTCACACTGTGCGTTTCTTATATTCTAGTTTTTCAGTGCAACTCACTCATATACTAATGTACTACACTGTGCGTTTCTTATATTCTAAGTTTTTCAGTGCAACTCACTCATATACTATGTACTACACTGTGCGTTTCTTAAATTCTAAGTTTTTCAGTGCAAATCACTCATATACTATGTACTACACTGTGCGTTTCTTATATTCTAAGTTCTTTCAGTGCAAACTCACTCATATACTATGTACTACACTGTGCGTTTCTTATATTCTAAGTTTTTTCAGTGCAACTCACTCATATACTATGTACTACACTGTGCGTTTCTTATATTCTAAGTTTTTCAGTGCAATCTCACTCATATACTATGTACTACACTGTGCATTTTTCAGTAAATTCTAAGTTTTTCAGTGCAACTCACTCATATACTATGTACTACACTGTGCGTTTCTTAAATTCTAAGTTTTTCAGTGCAACTCACTCATATACTATGTACTACACTGTGCGTTTCTTATATTCTAAGTTTTTCAGTGCAACTCACTCATATACTATGTACTACACTGTTCGTTTCTTAAATTCTAAGTTTTTCAGTGCAACTCACTCATATACTATGTACTACACTGTGCGTTTCTTATATTCTAAGTTTTTCAGTGCAACTCACTCATATACTATGTACTACACTGTGCGTTTCTTATATTCTAAGTTTTTCAGTGCAACTCACTCATATACTATGTACTACACTGTGCGTTTCTTATATTCTAAGTTTTTCAGTGCAACTCACTCATATACTATGTACTACACTGTGCATTTCGTGTAATGCGGGTTTTTCAGTAAATTCTAAGTTTTTCAGTGCAACTCACTCATATACTATGTACTACACTGTGCGTTTCTTAAATTCTAAGTTTTTCAGTGCAACTCACTCATATACTATGTACTACACTGTGCGTTTCTTATATTCTAAGTTTTTCAGTGCAACTCACTCATATACTATGTACTACACTGTGCGTTTCTTATATTCTAAGTTTTTCAGTGCAACTCACTCATATACTATGTACTACACTGTGCGTTTCTTATATTCTAAGTATTTCAGTGCAACTCACTCATATACTATGTACTACACTGTGCGTTTCTTATATTCTAAGTTTTTCAGTGCAACTCACTCTTATACTATGTACTACACTGTGCGTTTCTTATATTCTAAGTTTTTCAGTGCAACTCACTCATATACTATGTACTACACTGTGCGTTTCTTATATTCTAAGTTTTTCAGTGCAACTCACTCATATACTATGTACTACACTGTGCATTTCGTGTAATGCGGGTTTTTCAGTAAATTCTAAGTTTTTCAGTGCAACTCACTCATATACTATGTACTACACTGTGCGTTTCTTATATTCTAAGTTTTTCAGTGCAACTCACTCATATACTATGTACTACACTGTGCGTTTCTTATATTCTAAGTTTTTCAGTGCAACTCACTCATATACTATGTACTACACCGTGCGTTTCTTATATTCTAAGTTTTTCAGTGCAACTCACTCATATACTATGTACTACACTGTGCGTTTCTTATATTCTAAGTTTTTCAGTGCAACTCACTCATATACTATGTACTACACTGTGCGTTTCTTATATTCTAAGTATTTCAGAGCAACTACTCATATACTATGGACTACACTGTGCATTTCGTGTAATGCTGGTTTTTCAGTAAATTCTAAGTTTTTCAGTGCAACTCACTCATATACTATGTACTACACTGTGCGTTTCTTATATTCTAAGTTTTTCAGTGCAACTCACTCATATACTATGTACTACACTGTGCGTTTCTTATATTCTAAGTTTTTCAGTGCAACTCACTCATATACTATGTACTACACTGTGCGTTTCTTATATTCTAAGTTTTTCAGTGCAACTCACTCATATGCTATGTACTAAACTGTGCGTTTCTTATATTCTAAGTTTTTCAGTGCAACTCACTCATATACTATGTACTACACTGTGCATTTCGTCTAATGCTGGTTTTTTCAGTAAATTCTAAGTTTTTCAGTGCACCTCACTCATATACTATGTACTACACTGTGCGTTTCTTATATTCTAAGTTTTTCAGTGCACCTCACTCAAATACTATGTACTACACTGTGCGTTTCTTATATTCTAAGTTTTTCAGTGCAACTCACTCATATACTATGTACTACACTGTGCGTTTCTTATATTCTAAGTTTTTCAGTGCAACTCACTCATATACTATGTACTACACTGTGCGTTTCTTATATTCTAAGTTTTTCAGTGCAACTCACTCATATACTATGTACTACACTGTGCGTTTCTTATATTCTAAGTTTTTCAGTGCAACTCACTCATATATTATGTACTACACTGTGCGTTTCTTATATTCTAAGTTTTTCAGTGCAACTCACTCATATACTATGTACTACACTGTTCGTTTCTTAAATTCTAAGTTTTTCAGTGCAACTCACTCATATACTATGTACTACACTGTGCGTTTCTTATATTCTAAGTTTTTCAGTGCAACTCACTCATATACTATGTACTACACTGTGCGTTTCTTATATTCTAAGTTTTTCAGTGCAACTCACTCATATACTATGTACTACACTGTGCGTTTCTTATATTCTAAGTTTTTCAGTGCAACTCACTCATATACTATGTACTACACTGTGCGTTTCTTATATTCTAAGTTTTTCAGTGCAACTCACTCATATACTATGTACTACACTGTGCGTTTCTTATATTCTAAGTTTTTCAGTGCAACTCACTCATATACTATGTACTACACTGTGCGTTTCTTATATTCTAAGTTTTTCAGTGCAACTCACTCATATACTATGTACTACACTGTGCGTTTCTTATATTCTAAGTTTTTCAGTGCAACTCACTCATATACTATGTACTACACTGTGCGTTTCTTATATTCTAAGTTTTTCAGTGCAACTCACTCATATACTATGTACTACACTGTGCGTTTCTTATATTCTAAGTTTTTCAGTGCAACTCACTCATATACTATGTACTACACTGTGCGTTTCTTATATTCTAAGTTTTTCAGTGCAAGTCACTCATATACTATGTACTACACTGTGCGTTTCTTATATTCTAAGTTTTTCAATGCAACTCACTCATATACTATGTACTACACTGTGCGTTTCTTATATTCTAAGTTTTTCAGTGCAACTCACTCATATACTATGTACTACACTGTGCGTTTCTTATATTCTAAGTTTTTCAGTGCAACTCACTCATATACTATGTACTACACCGTGCGTTTCTTATATTCTAAGTTTTTCAGTGCAACTCACTCATATACTATGTACTACACTGTGCGTTTCTTATATTCTAAGTATTTCAGAGCAACTCACTCATATACTATGGACTACACTGTGCATTTCGTGTAATGCTGGTTTTTCAGTAAATTCTAAGTTTTTCAGTGCAACTCACTCATATACTATGTACTACACTGTGCGTTTCTTATATTCTAAGTTTTTCAGTGCAACTCACTCATATACTATGTACTACACTGTGCGTTTCTTATATTCTAAGTTTTTCAGTGCAACTCACTCATATACTATGTACTACACTGTGCGTTTCTTATATTCTAAGTTTTTCAGTGCAACTCACTCTTATACTATGTACTACACTGTGCGTTTCTTATATTCTAAGTTTTTCAGTGCAACTCAATCATATACTATGTACTACACTGTGCGTTTCTTATATTCTAAGTTTTTCAGTGCAACTCACTCATATACTATGTACTACACTGTGCATTTCGTGTAATGCGGGTTTTTCAGTAAATTCTAAGTTTTTCAGTGCAACTCACTATTATACTATGTACTACACTGTGCGTTTCTTAAATTCTAAGTTTTTCAGTGCAACTCACTCATATACTATGTACTACACTGTGCGTTTCTTATATTCTAAGTTTTTCAGTGCAACTCACTCATATACTATGTACTACACTGTGCATTTCGTGTAATGCTGGTTTTTCAGTAAATTCTAGGTTTTTCAGTGCAACTCACTCATATACTATGTACTACACTGTGCGTTTCTTATATTCTAAGTTTCTCAGTTCAACTCACTCATATACTATGTACTACACTGTGCGTTTCTTATATTCTAAGTTTTTCAGTGCAACTCACTCATATACTATGTACTACACTGTGCGTTTCTTATATTCTAAGTTTCTCAGTTCAACTCACTCATATACTATGTACTACACTGTGCGTTTCTTATATTCTAAGTTTTTCAGTGCAACTCACTCATATACTATGTACTACACTGTGCGTTTCTTATATTCTAAGTTTTTCAGTGCAACTCACTCATATACTATGTACTACACTGTGCGTTTCTTATATTCTAAGTTTTTCAGTGCAACTCACTCATATACTATGTACTACACTGTGCGTTTCTTATATTCTAAGTATTTCAGTGCAACTCACTCATATACTATGTACTACACTGTGCGTTTCTTATATTCTAAGTTTTTCAGTGCAACTCACTCTTATACTATGTACTACACTTTGCGTTTCTTATATTCTAAGTTTTTCAGTGCAACTCACTCATATACTATGTACTACACTGTGCGTTTCTTATATTCTAAGTTTTTCAGTGCAACTCACTCATATACTATGTACTACACTGTGCATTTCGTGTAATGCGGGTTTTTCAGTAAATTCTAAGTTTTTCAGTGCAACTCACTCATATACTATGTACTACACTGTGCGTTTCTTAAATTCTAAGTTTTTCAGTGCAACTCACTCATATACTATGTACTACACTGTGCGTTTCTTATATTCTAAGTTTTTCAGTGCAACTCACTCATATACTATGTACTACACTGTGCGTTTCTTATATTCTAAGTTTTTCAGTGCAACTCACTCATATACTATGTACTACACTGTGCGTTTCTTATATTCTAAGTATTTCAGTGCAACTCACTCATATACTATGTACTACACTGTGCGTTTCTTATATTCTAAGTTTTTCAGTGCAACTCACTCTTATACTATGTACTACACTGTGCGTTTCTTATATTCTAAGTTTTTCAGTGCAACTCACTCATATACTATGTACTACACTGTGCGTTTCTTATATTCTAAGTTTTTCAGTGCAACTCACTCATATACTATGTACTACACTGTGCATTTCGTGTAATGCGGGTTTTTCAGTAAATTCTAAGTTTTTCAGTGCAACTCACTCATATACTATGTACTACACTGTGTGTTTCTTATATTCTAAGTTTTTCAGTGCAACTCACTCATATACTATGTACTACACTGTGCGTTTCTTATATTCTAAGTTTTTCAGTGCAACTCACTCATATACTATGTACTACACCGTGCGTTTCTTATATTCTAAGTTTTTCAGTGCAACTCACTCATATACTATGTACTACACTGTGCGTTTCTTATATTCTAAGTTTTTCAGTGCAACTCACTCATATACTATGTACTACACTGTGCGTTTCTTATATTCTAAGTATTTCAGAGCAACTCACTCATATACTATGGACTACACTGTGCATTTCGTGTAATGCTGGTTTTTCAGTAAATTCTAAGTTTTTCAGTGCAACTCACTCATATACTATGTACTACACTGTGCGTTTCTTATATTCTAAGTTTTTCAGTGCAACTCACTCATATACTATGTACTACACTGTGCGTTTCTTATATTCTAAGTTTTTCAGTGCAACTCACTCATATACTATGTACTACACTGTGCGTTTCTTATATTCTAAGTTTTTCAGTGCAACTCACTCATATACTATGTACTAAACTGTGCGTTTCTTATATTCTAAGTTTTTCAGTGCAACTCACTCATATACTATGTACTACACTGTGCATTTCGTCTAATGCTGGTTTTTTCAGTAAATTCTAAGTTTTTCAGTGCACCTCACTCATATACTATGTACTACACTGTGCGTTTCTTATATTCTAAGTTTTTCAGTGCACCTCACTCAAATACTATGTACTACACTGTGCGTTTCTTATATTCTAAGTTTTTCAGTGCAACTCACTCATATACTATGTACTACACTGTGCGTTTCTTATATTCTAAGTTTTTCAGTGCAACTCACTCATATACTATGTACTACACTGTGCGTTTCTTATATTCTAAGTTTTTCAGTGCAACTCACTCATATACTATGTACTACACTGTGCGTTTCTTATATTCTAAGTTTTTCAGTGCAACTCACTCATATACTATGTACTACACTGTGCGTTTCTTATATTCTAAGTTTTTCAGTGCAACTCACTCATATACTATGTACTACACTGTTCGTTTCTTAAATTCTAAGTTTTTCAGTGCAACTCACTCATATACTATGTACTACACTGTGCGTTTCTTATATTCTAAGTTTTTCAGTGCAACTCACTCATATACTATGTACTACACTGTGCGTTTCTTATATTCTAAGTTTTTCAGTGCAACTCACTCATATACTATGTACTACACTGTGCGTTTCTTATATTCTAAGTTTTTCAGTGCAACTCACTCATATACTATGTACTACACTGTGCGTTTCTTATATTCTAAGTTTTTCAGTGCAACTCACTCATATACTATGTACTACACTGTGCGTTTCTTATATTCTAAGTTTTTCAGTGCAACTCACTCATATACTATGTACTACACTGTGCGTTTCTTATATTCTAAGTTTTTCAGTGCAACTCACTCATATACTATGTACTACACTGTGCGTTTCTTATATTCTAAGTTTTTCAGTGCAACTCACTCATATACTATGTACTACACCGTGCGTTTCTTATATTCTAAGTTTTTCAGTGCAACTCACTCATATACTATGTACTACACTGTGCGTTTCTTATATTCTAAGTTTTTCAGTGCAACTCACTCATATACTATGTACTACACTGTGCGTTTCTTATATTCTAAGTATTTCAGAGCAACTCACTCATATACTATGGACTACACTGTGCATTTCGTGTAATGCTGGTTTTTCAGTAAATTCTAAGTTTTTCAGTGCAACTCACTCATATACTATGTACTACACTGTGCGTTTCTTATATTCTAAGTTTTTCAGTGCAACTCACTCATATACTATGTACTACACTGTGCGTTTCTTATATTCTAAGTTTTTCAGTGCAACTCACTCATATACTATGTACTACACTGTGCGTTTCTTATATTCTAAGTTTTTCAGTGCAACTCACTCATATACTATGTACTACACTGTGCGTTTCTTATATTCTAAGTTTTTCAGTGCAACTCACTCATATACTATGTACTACACTGTGCATTTCGTCTAATGCTGGTTTTTTCAGTAAATTCTAAGTTTTTCAGTGCACCTCACTCATATACTATGTACTACACTGTGCGTTTCTTATATTCTAAGTTTTTCAGTGCACCTCACTCAAATACTATGTACTACACTGTGCGTTTCTTATATTCTAAGTTTTTCAGTGCAACTCACTCATATACTATGTACTACACTGTGCGTTTCTTATATTCTAAGTTTTTCAGTGCAACTCACTCATATACTATGTACTACACTGTGCGTTTCTTATATTCTAAGTTTTTCAGTGCAACTCACTCATATACTATGTACTACACTGTGCGTTTCTTATATTCTAAGTTTTTCAGTGCAACTCACTCATATACTATGTACTACACTGTGCGTTTCTTATATTCTAAGTTTTTCAGTGCAACTCACTCATATACTATGTACTACACTGTGCGTTTCTTATATTCTAAGTTTTTCAGTGCAAGTCACTCATATACTATGTACTACACTGTGCGTTTCTTATATTCTAAGTTTTTCAGTGCAACTCACTCATATACTATGTACTACACTGTGCGTTTCTTATATTCTAAGTTTTTCAGTGCAACTCACTCATATACTATGTACTACACTGTGCGTTTCTTATATTCTAAGTTTTTCAGTGCAACTCACTCATATACTATGTACTACACCGTGCGTTTCTTATATTCTAAGTTTTTCAGTGCAACTCACTCATATACTATGTACTACACTGTGCGTTTCTTATATTCTAAGTTTTTCAGTGCAACTCACTCATATACTATGTACTACACTGTGCGTTTCTTATATTCTAAGTATTTCAGAGCAACTCACTCATATACTATGGACTACACTGTGCATTTCGTGTAATGCTGGTTTTTCAGTAAATTCTAAGTTTTTCAGTGCAACTCACTCATATACTATGTACTACACTGTGCGTTTCTTATATTCTAAGTTTTTCAGTGCAACTCACTCATATACTATGTACTACACTGTGCGTTTCTTATATTCTAAGTTTTTCAGTGCAACTCACTCATATACTATGTACTACACTGTGCATTTCTTATATTCTAAGTTTTTCAGTGCAACTCACTCTTATACTATGTACTACACTGTGCGTTTCTTATATTCTAAGTTTTTCAGTGCAACTCAATCATATACTATGTACTACACTGTGCGTTTCTTATATTCTAAGTTTTTCAGTGCAACTCACTCATATACTATGTACTACACTGTGCATTTCGTGTAATGCGGGTTTTTCAGTAAATTCTAAGTTTTTCAGTGCAACTCACTATTATACTATGTACTACACTGTGCGTTTCTTAAATTCTAAGTTTTTCAGTGCAACTCACTCATATACTATGTACTACACTGTGCGTTTCTTATATTCTAAGTTTTTCAGTGCAACTCACTCATATACTATGTACTACACTGTGCATTTCGTGTAATGCTGGTTTTTCAGTAAATTCTAGGTTTTTCAGTGCAACTCACTCATATACTATGTACTACACTGTGCGTTTCTTATATTCTAAGTTTCTCAGTTCAACTCACTCATATACTATGTACTACACTGTGCGTTTCTTATATTCTAAGTTTTTCAGTGCAACTCACTCATATACTATGTACTACACTGTGCGTTTCTTATATTCTAAGTTTCTCAGTTCAACTCACTCATATACTATGTACTACACTGTGCGTTTCTTATATTCTAAGTTTTTCAGTGCAACTCACTCATATACTATGTACTACACTGTGCGTTTCTTATATTCTAAGTTTTTCAGTGCAACTCACTCATATACTATGTACTACACTGTGCGTTTCTTATATTCTAAGTTTTTCAGTGCAACTCACTCATATACTATGTACTACACTGTGCGTTTCTTATATTCTAAGTATTTCAGTGCAACTCACTCATATACTATGTACTACACTGTGCGTTTCTTATATTCTAAGTTTTTCAGTGCAACTCACTCTTATACTATGTACTACACTGTGCGTTTCTTATATTCTAAGTTTTTCAGTGCAACTCACTCATATACTATGTACTACACTGTGCGTTTCTTATATTCTAAGTTTTTCAGTGCAACTCACTCATATACTATGTACTACACTGTGCATTTCGTGTAATGCGGGTTTTTCAGTAAATTCTAAGTTTTTCAGTGCAACTCACTCATATACTATGTACTACACTGTGCGTTTCTTAAATTCTAAGTTTTTCAGTGCAACTCACTCATATACTATGTACTACACTGTGCGTTTCTTATATTCTAAGTTTTTCAGTGCAACTCACTCATATACTATGTACTACACTGTGCGTTTCTTATATTCTAAGTTTTTCAGTGCAACTCACTCATATACTATGTACTACACTGTGCGTTTCTTATATTCTAAGTATTTCAGTGCAACTCACTCATATACTATGTACTACACTGTGCGTTTCTTATATTCTAAGTTTTTCAGTGCAACTCACTCTTATACTATGTACTACACTGTGCGTTTCTTATATTCTAAGTTTTTCAGTGCAACTCACTCATATACTATGTACTACACTGTGCGTTTCTTATATTCTAAGTTTTTCAGTGCAACTCACTCATATACTATGTACTACACTGTGCATTTCGTGTAATGCGGGTTTTTCAGTAAATTCTAAGTTTTTCAGTGCAACTCACTCATATACTATGTACTACACTGTGCGTTTCTTATATTCTAAGTTTTTCAGTGCAACTCACTCATATACTATGTACTACACTGTGCGTTTCTTATATTCTAAGTTTTTCAGTGCAACTCACTCATATACTATGTACTACACCGTGCGTTTCTTATATTCTAAGTTTTTCAGTGCAACTCACTCATATACTATGTACTACACTGTGCGTTTCTTATATTCTAAGTTTTTCAGTGCAACTCACTCATATACTATGTACTACACTGTGCGTTTCTTATATTCTAAGTATTTCAGAGCAACTCACTCATATACTATGGACTACACTGTGCATTTCGTGTAATGCTGGTTTTTCAGTAAATTCTAAGTTTTTCAGTGCAACTCACTCATATACTATGTACTACACTGTGCGTTTCTTATATTCTAAGTTTTTCAGTGCAACTCACTCATATACTATGTACTACACTGTGCGTTTCTTATATTCTAAGTTTTTCAGTGCAACTCACTCATATACTATGTACTACACTGTGCGTTTCTTATATTCTAAGTTTTTCAGTGCAACTCACTCATATACTATGTACTAAACTGTGCGTTTCTTATATTCTAAGTTTTTCAGTGCAACTCACTCATATACTATGTACTACACTGTGCATTTCGTCTAATGCTGGTTTTTTCAGTAAATTCTAAGTTTTTCAGTGCACCTCACTCATATACTATGTACTACACTGTGCGTTTCTTATATTCTAAGTTTTTCAGTGCACCTCACTCAAATACTATGTACTACACTGTGCGTTTCTTATATTCTAAGTTTTTCAGTGCAACTCACTCATATACTATGTACTACACTGTGCGTTTCTTATATTCTAAGTTTTTCAGTGCAACTCACTCATATACTATGTACTACACTGTGCGTTTCTTATATTCTAAGTTTTTCAGTGCAACTCACTCATATACTATGTACTACACTGTGCGTTTCTTATATTCTAAGTTTTTCAGTGCAACTCACTCATATACTATGTACTACACTGTGCGTTTCTTATATTCTAAGTTTTTCAGTGCAACTCACTCATATACTATGTACTACACTGTTCGTTTCTTAAATTCTAAGTTTTTCAGTGCAACTCACTCATATACTATGTACTACACTGTGCGTTTCTTATATTCTAAGTTTTTCAGTGCAACTCACTCATATACTATGTACTACACTGTGCGTTTCTTATATTCTAAGTTTTTCAGTGCAACTCACTCATATACTATGTACTACACTGTGCGTTTCTTATATTCTAAGTTTTTCAGTGCAACTCACTCATATACTATGTACTACACTGTGCGTTTCTTATATTCTAAGTTTTTCAGTGCAACTCACTCATATACTATGTACTACACTGTGCGTTTCTTATATTCTAAGTTTTTCAGTGCAACTCACTCATATACTATGTACTACACTGTGCGTTTCTTATATTCTAAGTTTTTCAGTGCAACTCACTCATATACTATGTACTACACTGTGCGTTTCTTATATTCTAAGTTTTTCAGTGCAACTCACTCATATACTATGTACTACACCGTGCGTTTCTTATATTCTAAGTTTTTCAGTGCAACTCACTCATATACTATGTACTACACTGTGCGTTTCTTATATTCTAAGTTTTTCAGTGCAACTCACTCATATACTATGTACTACACTGTGCGTTTCTTATATTCTAAGTATTTCAGAGCAACTCACTCATATACTATGGACTACACTGTGCATTTCGTGTAATGCTGGTTTTTCAGTAAATTCTAAGTTTTTCAGTGCAACTCACTCATATACTATGTACTACACTGTGCGTTTCTTATATTCTAAGTTTTTCAGTGCAACTCACTCATATACTATGTACTACACTGTGCGTTTCTTATATTCTAAGTTTTTCAGTGCAACTCACTCATATACTATGTACTACACTGTGCGTTTCTTATATTCTAAGTTTTTCAGTGCAACTCACTCATATACTATGTACTACACTGTGCGTTTCTTATATTCTAAGTTTTTCAGTGCAACTCACTCATATACTATGTACTACACTGTGCATTTCGTCTAATGCTGGTTTTTTCAGTAAATTCTAAGTTTTTCAGTGCACCTCACTCATATACTATGTACTACACTGTGCGTTTCTTATATTCTAAGTTTTTCAGTGCACCTCACTCAAATACTATGTACTACACTGTGCGTTTCTTATATTCTAAGTTTTTCAGTGCAACTCACTCATATACTATGTACTACACTGTGCGTTTCTTATATTCTAAGTTTTTCAGTGCAACTCACTCATATACTATGTACTACACTGTGCGTTTCTTATATTCTAAGTTTTTCAGTGCAAGTCACTCATATACTATGTACTACACTGTGCGTTTCTTATATTCTAAGTTTTTCAGTGCAACTCACTCATATACTATGTACTACACTGTGCGTTTCTTATATTCTAAGTTTTTCAGTGCAACTCACTCATATACTATGTACTACACTGTGCGTTTCTTATATTCTAAGTTTTTCAGTGAAACTCACTCATATACTATGTACTACACCGTGCGTTTCTTATATTCTAAGTTTTTCAGTGCAACTCACTCATATACTATGTACTACACTGTGCGTTTCTTATATTCTAAGTTTTTCAGTGCAACTCACTCATATACTATGTACTACACTGTGCGTTTCTTATATTCTAAGTATTTCAGAGCAACTCACTCATATACTATGGACTACACTGTGCATTTCGTGTAATGCTGGTTTTTCAGTAAATTCTAAGTTTTTCAGTGCAACTCACTCATATACTATGTACTACACTGTTCGTTTCTTAAATTCTAAGTTTTTCAGTGCAACTCACTCATATACTATGTACTACACTGTGCGTTTCTTATATTCTAAGTTTTTCAGTGCAACTCACTCATATACTATGTACTACACTGTGCGTTTCTTATATTCTAAGTTTTTCAGTGCAACTCACTCATATACTATGTACTACACTGTGCGTTTCTTATATTCTAAGTTTTTCAGTGCAACTCACTCATATACTATGTACTACACTGTGCATTTCGTCTAATGCTGGTTTTTTCAGTAAATTCTAAGTTTTTCAGTGCACCTCACTCATATACTATGTACTACACTGTGCGTTTCTTATATTCTAAGTTTTTCAGTGCACCTCACTCAAATACTATGTACTACACTGTGCGTTTCTTATATTCTAAGTTTTTCAGTGCAACTCACTCATATACTATGTACTACACTGTGCGTTTCTTATATTCTAAGTTTTTCAGTGCAACTCACTCATATACTATGTACTACACTGTGCGTTTCTTATATTCTAAGTTTTTCAGTGCAAGTCACTCATATACTATGTACTACACTGTGCGTTTCTTATATTCTAAGTTTTTCAGTGCAACTCACTCATATACTATGTACTACACTGTGCGTTTCTTATATTCTAAGTTTTTCAGTGCAACTCACTCATATACTATGTACTACACTGTGCGTTTCTTATATTCTAAGTTTTTCAGTGAAACTCACTCATATACTATGTACTACACCGTGCGTTTCTTATATTCTAAGTTTTTCAGTGCAACTCACTCATATACTATGTACTACACTGTGCGTTTCTTATATTCTAAGTTTTTCAGTGCAACTCACTCATATACTATGTACTACACTGTGCGTTTCTTATATTCTAAGTATTTCAGAGCAACTCACTCATATACTATGGACTACACTGTGCATTTCGTGTAATGCTGGTTTTTCAGTAAATTCTAAGTTTTTCAGTGCAACTCACTCATATACTATGTACTACACTGTGCGTTTCTTATATTCTAAGTTTTTCAGTGCAACTCACTCATATACTATGTACTACACTGTGCGTTTCTTATATTCTAAGTTTTTCAGTGCAACTCACTCATATACTATGTACTACACTGTGCGTTTCTTATATTCTAAGTTTTTCAGTGCAACTCACTCATATACTATGTACTACACTGTGCGTTTCTTATATTCTAAGTTTTTCAGTGCAACTCACTCATATACTATGTACTACACTGTGCATTTCGTCTAATGCTGTTTTTTTCAGTAAATTCTAAGTTTTTCAGTGCACCTCACTCATATACTATGTACTACACTGTGCGTTTCTTATATTCTAAGTTTTTCAGTGCACCTCACTCAAATACTATGTACTACACTGTGCGTTTCTTATATTCTAAGTTTTTCAGTGCAACTCACTCATATACTATGTACTACACTGTGCGTTTCTTATATTCTAAGTTTTTCAGTGCAACTCACTCATATACTATGTACTACACTGTGCGTTTCTTATATTCTAAGTTTTTCAGTGCAACTCACTCATATACTATGTACTACACTGTGCGTTTCTTATATTCTAAGTTTTTCAGTGCAACTCACTCATATACTATGTACTACACTGTGCGTTTCTTATATTCTAAGTTTTTCAGTGCAACTCACTCATATACTATGTACTACACTGTGCGTTTCTTATATTCTAAGTTTTTCAGTGCAACTCACTCATATACTATGTACTACACTGTGCGTTTCTTATATTCTAAGTTTTTCAGTGCAACTCACTCATATACTATGTACTACACTGTGCGTTTCTTATATTCTAAGTTTTTCAGTGCAACTCACTCTTATACTATGTACTACACTGTGCGTTTCTTATATTCTAAGTTTTTCAGTGCAACTCACTCATATACTATGTACTACACTGTGCGTTTCTTATATTCTAAGTTTTTCAGTGCAACTCACTCATATACTATGTACTACACTGTGCATTTCGTGTAATGCGGGTTTTTCAGTAAATTCTAAGTTTTTCAGTGCAACTCACTCATATACTATGTACTACACTGTGCGTTTCTTAAATTCTAAGTTTTTCAGTGCAACTCACTCATATACTATGTACTACACTGTGCGTTTCTTATATTCTAAGTTTTTCAGTGCAACTCACTCATATACTATGTACTACACTGTGCGTTTCTTATATTCTAAGTTTTTCAGTGCAACTCACTCATATACTATGTACTACACTGTGCGTTTCTTATATTCTAAGTTTTTCAGTGCAACTCACTCATATACTATGTACTACACTGTGCGTTTCTTATATTCTAAGTTTTTCAGTGCAACTCACTCATATACTATGTACTACACTGTGCGTTTCTTATATTCTAAGTTTTTCAGTGCAACTCACTCATATACTATGTACTACACTGTGCGTTTCTTATATTTTAAGTTTTTCAGTGCAACTCACTCATATACTATGTACTATACTGTGCGTTTCTTATATTCTAAGTTTTTCAGTGCAACTCATATACTATGTACTACACTGTGCATTTCGTGTAATGCTGGTTTTTCAGTAAATACTAAGTTTTTCAGTGCAACTCACTCATATACTATGTACTACACTGTGCGTTTCTTATATTCTAAGTTTTTCAGTGCAACTCACTCATATACTATGTACTACACTGTGCGTTTCTTATATTCTAAGTTTTTCAGTGCAACTCACTCATATACTATGTTCTACACTGTGCGTTTCTTATATTCTAAGTTTTTCAGTGCAACTCACTCATATACTATGTACTACACTGTGCGTTTCTTATATTCTAAGTTTTTCAGTGCAACTCACTCTTATACTATGTACTACACTGTGCGTTTCTTATATTCTAAGTTTTTCAGTGCAACTCAATCATGTACTATGTACTAAACTGTGCGTTTCTTATATTCTAAGTTTTTCAGTGCAACTCACTCATATACTATGTACTACACTGTGCATTTCGTGTAATGCGGGTTTTTCAGTAAATTCTAAGTTTTTCAGTGCAACTCACTATTATACTATGTACTACACTGTGCGTTTCTTAAATTCTAAGTTTTTCAGTGCAACTCACTCATATACTATGTACTACACTGTGCGTTTCTTATATTCTAAGTTTTTCAGTGCAACTCACTCATATACTATGTACTACACTGTGCGTTTCTTATATTCTAAGTTTTTCAGTGCAACTCACTCATATACTATGTACTACACTGTGCATTTCGTGTAATGCTGGTTTTTCAGTAAATTCTAGGTTTTTCAGTGCAACTCACTCATATACTATGTACTACACTGTGCGTTTCTTATATTCTAAGTTTCTCAGTTCAACTCACTCATATACTATGTACTACACTGTGCGTTTCTTATATTCTAAGTTTTTCAGTGCAACTCACTCATATACTATGTACTACACTGTGCGTTTCTTATATTCTAAGTTTCTCAGTTCAACTCACTCATATACTATGTACTACACTGTGCGTTTCTTATATTCTAAGTTTTTCAGTGCAACTCACTCATATACTATGTACTACACTGTGCGTTTCTTATATTCTAAGTTTTTCAGTGCAACTCACTCATATACTATGTACTACACTGTGCGTTTCTTATATTCTAAGTTTTTCAGTGCAACTCACTCATATACTATGTACTACACTGTGCGTTTCTTATATTCTAAGTATTTCAGTGCAACTCACTCATATACTATGTACTACAGTGTGCGTTTCTTATATTCTAAGTTTTTCAGTGCAACTCACTCTTATACTATGTACTACACTGTGCGTTTCTTATATTCTAAGTTTTTCAGTGCAACTCACTCATATACTATGTACTACACTGTGCGTTTCTTATATTCTAAGTTTTTCAGTGCAACTCACTCATATACTATGTACTACACTGTGCATTTCGTGTAATGCGGGTTTTTCAGTAAATTCTAAGTTTTTCAGTGCAACTCACTCATATACTATGTACTACACTGTGCGTTTCTTAAATTCTAAGTTTTTCAGTGCAACTCACTCATATACTATGTACTACACTGTGCGTTTCTTATATTCTAAGTTTTTCAGTGCAACTCACTCATATACTATGTACTACACTGTGCGTTTCTTATATTCTAAGTTTTTCAGTGCAACTCACTCATATACTATGTACTACACTGTGCGTTTCTTATATTCTAAGTATTTCAGTGCAACTCACTCATATACTATGTACTACACTGTGCGTTTCTTATATTCTAAGTTTTTCAGTGCAACTCACTCTTATACTATGTACTACACTGTGCGTTTCTTATATTCTAAGTTTTTCAGTGCAACTCACTCATATACTATGTACTACACTGTGCGTTTCTTATATTCTAAGTTTTTCAGTGCAACTCACTCATATACTATGTACTACACTGTGCATTTCGTGTAATGCGGGTTTTTCAGTAAATTCTAAGTTTTTCAGTGCAACTCACTCATATACTATGTACTACACTGTGCGTTTCTTATATTCTAAGTTTTTCAGTGCAACTCACTCATATACTATGTACTACACTGTGCGTTTCTTATATTCTAAGTTTTTCAGTGCAACTCACTCATATACTATGTACTACACCGTGCGTTTCTTATATTCTAAGTTTTTCAGTGCAACTCACTCATATACTATGTACTACACTGTGCGTTTCTTATATTCTAAGTTTTTCAGTGCAACTCACTCATATACTATGTACTACACTGTGCGTTTCTTATATTCTAAGTATTTCAGAGCAACTCACTCATATACTATGGACTACACTGTGCATTTCGTGTAATGCTGGTTTTTCAGTAAATTCTAAGTTTTTCAGTGCAACTCACTCATATACTATGTACTACACTGTGCGTTTCTTATATTCTAAGTTTTTCAGTGCAACTCACTCATATACTATGTACTACACTGTGCGTTTCTTATATTCTAAGTTTTTCAGTGCAACTCACTCATATACTATGTACTACACTGTGCGTTTCTTATATTCTAAGTTTTTCAGTGCAACTCACTCATATACTATGTACTACACTGTGCGTTTCTTATATTCTAAGTTTTTCAGTGCAACTCACTCATATACTATGTACTACACTGTGCATTTCGTCTAATGCTGTTTTTTTCAGTAAATTCTAAGTTTTTCAGTGCACCTCACTCATATACTATGTACTACACTGTGCGTTTCTTATATTCTAAGTTTTTCAGTGCACCTCACTCAAATACTATGTACTACACTGTGCGTTTCTTATATTCTAAGTTTTTCAGTGCAACTCACTCATATACTATGTACTACACTGTGCGTTTCTTATATTCTAAGTTTTTCAGTGCAACTCACTCATATACTATGTACTACACTGTGCGTTTCTTATATTCTAAGTTTTTCAGTGCAACTCACTCATATACTATGTACTACACTGTGCGTTTCTTATATTCTAAGTTTTTCAGTGCAACTCACTCATATACTATGTACTACACTGTGCGTTTCTTATATTCTAAGTTTTTCAGTGCAACTCACTCATATACTATGTACTACACTGTTCGTTTCTTAAATTCTAAGTTTTTCAGTGCAACTCACTCATATACTATGTACTACACTGTGCGTTTCTTATATTCTAAGTTTTTCAGTGCAACTCACTCATATACTATGTACTACACTGTGCGTTTCTTATATTCTAAGTTTTTCAGTGCAACTCACTCATATACTATGTACTACACTGTGCGTTTCTTATATTCTAAGTTTTTCAGTGCAACTCACTCATATACTATGTACTACACTGTGCGTTTCTTATATTCTAAGTTTTTCAGTGCAAGTCACTCATATACTATGTACTACACTGTGCGTTTCTTATATTCTAAGTTTTTCAGTGCAACTCACTCATATACTATGTACTACACTGTGCGTTTCTTATATTCTAAGTTTTTCAGTGCAACTCACTCATATACTATGTACTACACTGTGCGTTTCTTATATTCTAAGTTTTTCAGTGCAACTCACTCATATACTATGTACTACACCGTGCGTTTCTTATATTCTAAGTTTTTCAGTGCAACTCACTCATATACTATGTACTACACTGTGCGTTTCTTATATTCTAAGTTTTTCAGTGCAACTCACTCATATACTATGTACTACACTGTGCGTTTCTTATATTCTAAGTATTTCAGAGCAACTCAATCATATACTATGGACTACACTGTGCATTTCGTGTAATGCTGGTTTTTCAGTAAATTCTAAGTTTTTCAGTGCAACTCACTCATATACTATGTACTACACTGTGCGTTTCTTATATTCTAAGTTTTTCAGTGCAACTCACTCATATACTATGTACTACACTGTGCGTTTCTTATATTCTAAGTTTTTCAGTGCAACTCACTCATATACTATGTACTACACTGTGCGTTTCTTATATTCTAAGTTTTTCAGTGCAACTCACTCATATACTATGTACTACACTGTGCGTTTCTTATATTCTAAGTTTTTCAGTGCAACTCACTCATATACTATGTACTACACTGTGCATTTCGTCTAATGCTGGTTTTTTAAGTAAATTCTAAGTTTTTCAGTGCACCTCACTCATATACTATGTACTACACTGTGCGTTTCTTATATTCTAAGTTTTTCAGTGCACCTCACTCAAATACTATGTACTACACTGTGCGTTTCTTATATTCTAAGTTTTTCAGTGCAACTCACTCATATACTATGTACTACACTGTGCGTTTCTTATATTCTAAGTTTTTCAGTGCAACTCACTCATATACTATGTACTACACTGTGCGTTTCTTATATTCTAAGTATTTCAGAGCAACTCAATCATATACTATGGACTACACTGTGCATTTCGTGTAATGCTGGTTTTTCAGTAAATTCTAAGTTTTTCAGTGCAACTCACTCATATACTATGTACTACACTGTGCGTTTCTTATATTCTAAGTTTTTCAGTGCAACTCACTCATATACTATGTACTACACTGTGCGTTTCTTATATTCTAAGTTTTTCAGTGCAACTCACTCATATACTATGTACTACACTGTGCGTTTCTTATATTCTAATTTTTTCAGTGCAACTCACTCATATACTATGTACTACACTGTGCGTTTCTTATATTCTAAGTTTTTCAGTGCAACTCACTCATATACTATGTACTACACTGTGCGTTTCTTATATTCTAAGTTTTTCAGTGCAACTCACTCATATACTATGTACTACACTGTGCGTTTCTTATATTCTAAGTTTTTCAGTGCAACTCACTCATATACTATGTACTACACTGTGCGTTTCTTATATTCTAAGTTTTTCAGTGCAACTCACTCATATACTATGTACTACACTGTGCGTTTCTTATATTCTAAGTTTTTCAGTGCAACTCACTCTTATACTATGTACTACACTGTGCGTTTCTTATATTCTAAGTTTTTCAGTGCAACTCACTCATATACTATGTACTACACTGTGCGTTTCTTATATTCTAAGTTTTTCAGTGCAACTCACTCATATACTATGTACTACACTGTGCATTTCGTGTACTGCGGGTTTTTCAGTAAATTCTAAGTTTTTCAGTGCAACTCACTCATATACTATGTACTACACTGTGCGTTTCTTATATTCTAAGTTTTTCAGTGCAACTCACTCATATACTATGTACTACACTGTGCGTTTCTTATATTCTAAGTTTTTCAGTGCAACTCACTCATATACTATGTACTACACTGTGCGTTTCTTATATTCTAAGTTTTTCAGTGCAACTCACTCATATACTATGTACTACACTGTGCGTTTCTTATATTCTAAGTTTTTCAGTGCAACTCACTCATATACTATGTACTACACTGTGCGTTTCTTATATTCTAAGTTTTTCAGTGCAACTCACTCATATACTATGTACTACACTGTGCGTTTCTTATATTCTAAGTTTTTCAGTGCAACTCACTCATATACTATGTACTACACTGTGCGTTTCTTATATTTTAAGTTTTTCAGTGCAACTCACTCATATACTATGTACTATACTGTGCGTTTCTTATATACTAAGTTTTTCAGTGCAACTCATATACTATGTACTACACTGTGCATTTCGTGTAATGCTGGTTTTTCAGTAAATACTAAGTTTTTCAGTGCAACTCACTCATATACTATGTACTACACTGTGCGTTTCTTATATTCTAAGTTTTTCAGTGCAACTCACTCATATACTATGTACTACACTGTGCGTTTCTTATATTCTAAGTTTTTCAGTGCAACTCACTCATATACTATGTACTACACTGTGCGTTTCTTATATTCTAAGTTTTTCAGTGCAACTCACTCATATACTATGTACTACACTGTGCGTTTCTTATATTCTAAGTTTTTCAGTGCAACTCACTCTTATACTATGTACTACACTGTGCGTTTCTTATATTCTAAGTTTTTCAGTGCAACTCAATCATATACTATGTACTACACTGTGCGTTTCTTATATTCTAAGTTTTTCAGTGCAACTCACTCATATACTATGTACTACACTGTGCATTTCGTGTAATGCGGGTTTTTCAGTAAATTCTAAGTTTTTCAGTGTAACTCACTATTATACTATGTACTACACTGTGCGTTTCTTAAATTCTAAGTTTTTCAGTGCAACTCACTCATATACTATGTACTACACTGTGCGTTTCTTATATTCTAAGTTTTTCAGTGCAACTCACTCATATACTATGTACTACACTGTGCGTTTCTTATATTCTAAGTTTTTCAGTGCAACTCACTCATATACTATGTACTACACTGTGCATTTCGTGTAATGCTGGTTTTTCAGTAAATTCTAGGTTTTTCAGTGCAACTCACTCATATACTATGTACTACACTGTGCGTTTCTTATATTCTAAGTTTCTCAGTTCAACTCACTCATATACTATGTACTACACTGTGCGTTTCTTATATTCTAAGTTTTTCAGTGCAACTCACTCATATACTATGTACTACACTGTGCGTTTCTTATATTCTAAGTTTCTCAGTTCAACTCACTCATATACTATGTACTACACTGTGCGTTTCTTATATTCTAAGTTTTTCAGTGCAACTCACTCATATACTATGTACTACACTGTGCGTTTCTTATATTCTAAGTTTTTCAGTGCAACTCACTCATATACTATGTACTACACTGTGCGTTTCTTATATTCTAAGTTTTTCAGTGCAACTCACTCATATACTATGTACTACACTGTGCGTTTCTTATATTCTAAGTATTTCAGTGCAACTCACTCATATACTATGTACTACACTGTGCGTTTCTTATATTCTAAGTTTTTCAGTGCAACTCACTCTTATACTATGTACTACACTGTGCGTTTCTTATATTCTAAGTTTTTCAGTGCAACTCACTCATATACTATGTACTACACTGTGCGTTTCTTATATTCTAAGTTTTTCAGTGCAACTCACTCATATACTATGTACTACACTGTGCATTTCGTGTAATGCGGGTTTTTCAGTAAATTCTAAGTTTTTCAGTGCAACTCACTCATATACTATGTACTACACTGTGCGTTTCTTAAATTCTAAGTTTTTCAGTGCAACTCACTCATATACTATGTACTACACTGTGCGTTTCTTATATTCTAAGTTTTTCAGTGCAACTCACTCATATACTATGTACTACACTGTGCGTTTCTTATATTCTAAGTTTTTCAGTGCAACTCACTCATATACTATGTACTACACTGTGCGTTTCTTATATTCTAAGTATTTCAGTGCAACTCACTCATATACTATGTACTACACTGTGCGTTTCTTATATTCTAAGTTTTTCAGTGCAACTCACTCTTATACTATGTACTACACTGTGCGTTTCTTATATTCTAAGTTTTTCAGTGCAACTCACTCATATACTATGTACTACACTGTGCGTTTCTTATATTCTAAGTTTTTCAGTGCAACTCACTCATATACTATGTACTACACTGTGCATTTCGTGTAATGCGGGTTTTTCAGTAAATTCTAAGTTTTTCAGTGCAACTCACTCATATACTATGTACTACACTGTGCGTTTCTTATATTCTAAGTTTTTCAGTGCAACTCACTCATATACTATGTACTACACTGTGCGTTTCTTATATTCTAAGTTTTTCAGTGCAACTCACTCATATACTATGTACTACACCGTGCGTTTCTTATATTCTAAGTTTTTCAGTGCAACTCACTCATATACTATGTACTACACTGTGCGTTTCTTATATTCTAAGTTTTTCAGTGCAACTCACTCATATACTATGTACTACACTGTGCGTTTCTTATATTCTAAGTATTTCAGAGCAACTCACTCATATACTATGGACTACACTGTGCATTTCGTGTAATGCTGGTTTTTCAGTAAATTCTAAGTTTTTCAGTGCAACTCACTCATATACTATGTACTACACTGTGCGTTTCTTATATTCTAAGTTTTTCAGTGCAACTCACTCATATACTATGTACTACACTGTGCGTTTCTTATATTCTAAGTTTTTCAGTGCAACTCACTCATATACTATGTACTACACTGTGCGTTTCTTATATTCTAAGTTTTTCAGTGCAACTCACTCATATACTATGTACTACACTGTGCGTTTCTTATATTCTAAGTTTTTCAGTGCAACTCACTCATATACTATGTACTACACTGTGCATTTCGTCTAATGCTGTTTTTTTCAGTAAATTCTAATCTTTTCAGTGCACCTCACTCATATACTATGTACTACACTGTGCGTTTCTTATATTCTAAGTTTTTCAGTGCACCTCACTCAAATACTATGTACTACACTGTTCGTTTCTTATATTCTAAGTTTTTCAGTGCAACTCACTCATATACTATGTACTACACTGTGCGTTTCTTATATTCTAAGTTTTTCAGTGCAACTCACTCATATACTATATACTACACTGTGCGTTTCTTATATTCTAAGTTTTTCAGTGCAACTCACTCATATACTATGTACTACACTGTGCGTTTCTTATATTCTAAGTTTTTCAGTGCAACTCACTCATATACTATGTACTACACTGTGCGTTTCTTATATTCTAAGTTTTTCAGTGCAACTCACTCATATACTATGTACTACACTGTTCGTTTCTTAAATTCTAAGTTTTTCAGTGCAACTCACTCATATACTATGTACTACACTGTGCGTTTCTTATATTCTAAGTTTTTCAGTGCAACTCACTCATATACTATGAACTACACTGTGCGTTTCTTATATTCTAAGTTTTTCAGTGCAACTCACTCATATACTATGTACTACACTGTGCGTTTCTTATATTCTAAGTTTTTCAGTGCAACTCACTCATATACTATGTACTACACTGTGCATTTCGTGTAATGCGGGTTTTTCAGTAAATTCTAAGTTTTTCAGTGCAACTCACTCATATACTATGTACTACACTGTGCGTTTCTTATATTCTAAGTTTTTCAGTGCAACTCACTCATATACTATGTACTACACTGTGCGTTTCTTATATTCTAAGTTTTTCAGTGCAACTCACTCATATACTATGTACTACACCGTGCGTTTCTTATATTCTAAGTTTTTCAGTGCAACTCACTCATATACTATGTACTACACTGTGCGTTTCTTATATTCTAAGTTTTTCAGTGCAACTCACTCATATACTATGTACTACACTGTGCGTTTCTTATATTCTAAGTATTTCAGAGCAACTCACTCATATACTATGGACTACACTGTGCATTTCGTGTAATGCTGGTTTTTCAGTAAATTCTAAGTTTTTCAGTGCAACTCACTCATATACTATGTACTACACTGTGCGTTTCTTATATTCTAAGTTTTTCAGTGCAACTCACTCATATACTATGTACTACACTGTGCGTTTCTTATATTCTAAGTTTTTCAGTGCAACTCACTCATATACTATGTACTACACTGTGCGTTTCTTATATTCTAAGTTTTTCAGTGCAACTCACTCATATACTATGTACTACACTGTGCGTTTCTTATATTCTAAGTTTTTCAGTGCAACTCACTCATATACTATGTACTACACTGTGCATTTCGTCTAATGCTGTTTTTTTCAGTAAATTCTAAGTTTTTCAGTGCACCTCACTCATATACTATGTACTACACTGTGCGTTTCTTATATTCTAAGTTTTTCAGTGCACCTCACTCAAATACTATGTACTACACTGTGCGTTTCTTATATTCTAAGTTTTTCAGTGCAACTCACTCATATACTATGTACTACACTGTGCGTTTCTTATATTCTAAGTTTTTCAGTGCAACTCACTCATATACTATGTACTACACTGTGCGTTTCTTATATTCTAAGTTTTTCAGTGCAACTCACTCATATACTATGTACTACACTGTGCGTTTCTTATATTCTAAGTTTTTCAGTGCAACTCACTCATATACTATGTACTACACTGTGCGTTTCTTATATTCTAAGTTTTTCAGTGCAACTCACTCATATACTATGTACTACACTGTTCGTTTCTTAAATTCTAAGTTTTTCAGTGCAACTCACTCATATACTATGTACTACACTGTGCGTTTCTTATATTCTAAGTTTTTCAGTGCAACTCACTCATATACTATGTACTACACTGTGCGTTTCTTATATTCTAAGTTTTTCAGTGCAACTCACTCATATACTATGTACTACACTGTGCGTTTCTTATATTCTAAGTTTTTCAGTGCAACTCACTCATATACTATGTACTACACTGTGCGTTTCTTATATTCTAAGTTTTTCAGTGCAAGTCACTCATATACTATGTACTACACTGTGCGTTTCTTATATTCTAAGTTTTTCAGTGCAACTCACTCATATACTATGTACTACACTGTGCGTTTCTTATATTCTAAGTTTTTCAGTGCAACTCACTCATATACTATGTACTACACTGTGCGTTTCTTATATTCTAAGTATTTCAGAGCAACTCACTCATATACTATGGACTACACTGTGCATTTCGTGTAATGCTGGTTTTTCAGTAAATTCTAAGTTTTTCAGTGCAACTCACTCATATACTATGTACTACACTGTGCGTTTCTTATATTCTAAGTTTTTCAGTGCAACTCACTCATATACTATGTACTACACTGTGCGTTTCTTATATTCTAAGTTTTTCAGTGCAACTCACTCATATACTATGTACTACACTGTGCGTTTCTTATATTCTAAGTTTTTCAGTGCAACTCACTCATATACTATGTACTACACTGTGCGTTTCTTATATTCTAAGTTTTTCAGTGCAACTCACTCATATACTATGTACTACACTGTTCATTTCGTCTAATGCTGGTTTTTTCAGTAAATTCTAAGTTTTTCAGTGCACCTCACTCATATACTATGTACTACACTGTGCGTTTCTTATATTCTAAGTTTTTCAGTGCACCTCACTCAAATACTATGTACTACACTGTGCGTTTCTTATATTCTAAGTTTTTCAGTGCAACTCACTCATATACTATGTACTACACTGTGCGTTTCTTATATTCTAAGTTTTTCAGTGCAACTCACTCATATACTATGTACTACACTGTGCGTTTCTTATATTCTAAGTATTTCAGAGCAACTCACTCATATACTATGGACTACACTGTGCATTTCGTGTAATGCTGGTTTTTCAGTAAATTCTAAGTTTTTCAGTGCAACTCACTCATATACTATGTACTACACTGTGCGTTTCGTATATTCTAAGTTTTTCAGTGCAACTCACTCATATACTATGTACTACACTGTGCGTTTCTTATATTCTAAGTTTTTCAGTGCAACTCACTCATATACTATGTACTACACTGTGCGTTTCTTATATTCTAAGTTTTTCAGTGCAACTCACTCATATACTATGTACTACACTGTGCGTTTCTTATATTCTAAGTTTTTCAGTGCAACTCACTCATATACTATGTACTACACTGTGCGTTTCTTATATTCTAAGTTTTTCAGTGCAACTCACTCATATACTATGTACTACACTGTGCGTTTCTTATATTCTAAGTTTTTCAGTGCAACTCACTCATATACTATGTACTACACTGTGCGTTTCTTATATTCTAAGTTTTTCAGTGCAACTCACTCATATACTATGTACTACACTGTGCGTTTCTTATATTCTAAGTTTTTCAGTGCAACTCACTCTTATACTATGTACTACACTGTGCGTTTCTTATATTCTAAGTTTTTCAGTGCAACTCACTCATATACTATGTACTACACTGTGCGTTTCTTATATTCTAAGTTTTTCAGTGCAACTCACTCATATACTATGTACTACACTGTGCATTTCGTGTAATGCGGGTTTTTCAGTAAATTCTAAGTTTTTCAGTGCAACTCACTCATATACTATGTACTACACTGTGCGTTTCTTAAATTCTAAGTTTTTCAGTGCAACTCACTCATATACTATGTACTACACTGTGCGTTTCTTATATTCTAAGTTTTTCAGTGCAACTCACTCATATACTATGTACTACACTGTGCGTTTCTTATATTCTAAGTTTTTCAGTGCAACTCACTCATATACTATGTACTACACTGTGCGTTTCTTATATTCTAAGTTTTTCAGTGCAACTCACTCATATACTATGTACTACACTGTGCGTTTCTTATATTCTAAGTTTTTCAGTGCAACTCACTCATATACTATGTACTACACTGTGCGTTTCTTATATTCTAAGTTTTTCAGTGCAACTCACTCATATACTATGTACTACACTGTGCGTTTCTTATATTTTAAGTTTTTCAGTGCAACTCACTCATATACTATGTACTATACTGTGCGTTTCTTATATACTAAGTTTTTCAGTGCAACTCATATACTATGTACTACACTGTGCATTTCGTGTAATGCTGGTTTTTCAGTAAATACTAAGTTTTTCAGTGCAACTCACTCATATACTATGTACTACACTGTGCGTTTCTTATATTCTAAGTTTTTCAGTGCAACTCACTCATATACTATGTACTACACTGTGCGTTTCTTATATTCTAAGTTTTTCAGTGCAACTCACTCATATACTATGTACTACACTGTGCGTTTCTTATATTCTAAGTTTTTCAGTGCAACTCACTCATATACTATGTACTACACTGTGCGTTTCTTATATTCTAAGTTTTTCAGTGCAACTCACTCTTATACTATGTACTACACTGTGCGTTTCTTATATTCTAAGTTTTTCAGTGCAACTCAATCATATACTATGTACTACACTGTGCGTTTCTTATATTCTAAGTTTTTCAGTGCAACTCACTCATATACTATGTACTACACTGTGCATTTCGTGTAATGCGGGTTTTTCAGTAAATTCTAAGTTTTTCAGTGCAACTCACTATTATACTATGTACTACACTGTGCGTTTCTTAAATTCTAAGTTTTTCAGTGCAACTCACTCATATACTATGTACTACACTGTGCGTTTCTTATATTCTAAGTTTTTCAGTGCAACTCACTCATATACTATGTACTACACTGTGCGTTTCTTATATTCTAAGTTTTTCAGTGCAACTCACTCATATACTATGTACTACACTGTGCATTTCGTGTAATGCTGGTTTTTCAGTAAATTCTAGGTTTTTCAGTGCAACTCACTCATATACTATGTACTACACTGTGCGTTTCTTATATTCTAAGTTTCTCAGTTCAACTCACTCATATACTATGTACTACACTGTGCGTTTCTTATATTCTAAGTTTTTCAGTGCAACTCACTCATATACTATGTACTACACTGTGCGTTTCTTATATTCTAAGTTTCTCAGTTCAACTCACTCATATACTATGTACTACACTGTGCGTTTCTTATATTCTAAGTTTTTCAGTGCAACTCACTCATATACTATGTACTACACTGTGCGTTTCTTATATTCTAAGTTTTTCAGTGCAACTCACTCATATACTATGTACTACACTGTGCGTTTCTTATATTCTAAGTTTTTCAGTGCAACTCACTCATATACTATGTACTACACTGTGCGTTTCTTATATTCTAAGTATTTCAGTGCAACTCACTCATATACTATGTACTACACTGTGCGTTTCTTATATTCTAAGTTTTTCAGTGCAACTCACTCTTATACTATGTACTACACTGTGCGTTTCTTATATTCTAAGTTTTTCAGTGCAACTCACTCATATACTATGTACTACACTGTGCGTTTCTTATATTCTAAGTTTTTCAGTGCAACTCACTCATATACTATGTACTACACTGTGCATTTCGTGTAATGCGGGTTTTTCAGTAAATTCTAAGTTTTTCAGTGCAACTCACTCATATACTATGTACTACACTGTGCGTTTCTTAAATTCTAAGTTTTTCAGTGCAACTGACTCATATACTATGTACTACACTGTGCGTTTCTTATATTCTAAGTTTTTCAGTGCAACTCACTCATATACTATGTACTACACTGTGCGTTTCTTATATTCTAAGTTTTTCAGTGCAACTCACTCATATACTATGTACTACACTGTGCGTTTCTTATATTCTAAGTATTTCAGTGCAACTCACTCATATACTATGTACTACACTGTGCGTTTCTTATATTCTAAGTTTTTCAGTGCAACTCACTCTTATACTATGTACTACACTGTGCGTTTCTTATATTCTAAGTTTTTCAGTGCAACTCACTCATATACTATGTACTACACTGTGCGTTTCTTATATTCTAAGTTTTTCAGTGCAACTCACTCATATACTATGTACTACACTGTGCATTTCGTGTAATGCGGGTTTTTCAGTAAATTCTAAGTTTTTCAGTGCAACTCACTCATATACTATGTACTACACTGTGCGTTTCTTATATTCTAAGTTTTTCAGTGCAACTCACTCATATACTATGTACTACACTGTGCGTTTCTTATATTCTAAGTTTTTCAGTGCAACTCACTCATATACTATGTACTACACCGTGCGTTTCTTATATTCTAAGTTTTTCAGTGCAACTCACTCATATACTATGTACTACACTGTGCGTTTCTTATATTCTAAGTTTTTCAGTGCAACTCACTCATATACTATGTACTACACTGTGCGTTTCTTATATTCTAAGTATTTCAGAGCAACTCACTCATATACTATGGACTACACTGTGCATTTCGTGTAATGCTGGTTTTTCAGTAAATTCTAAGTTTTTCAGTGCAACTCACTCATATACTATGTACTACACTGTGCGTTTCTTATATTCTAAGTTTTTCAGTGCAACTCACTCATATACTATGTACTACACTGTGCGTTTCTTATATTCTAAGTTTTTCAGTGCAACTCACTCATATACTATGTACTACACTGTGCGTTTCTTATATTCTAAGTTTTTCAGTGCAACTCACTCATATACTATGTACTACACTGTGCGTTTCTTATATTCTAAGTTTTTCAGTGCAACTCACTCATATACTATGTACTACACTGTGCATTTCGTCTAATGCTGTTTTTTTCAGTAAATTCTAAGTTTTTCAGTGCACCTCACTCATATAATATGTACTACACTGTGCGTTTCTTATATTCTAAGTTTTTCAGTGCAACTCACTCATATACTATGTACTACACTGTGCGTTTCTTATATTCTAAGTTTTTCAGTGCAACTCACTCATATACTATGTACTACACTGTTCGTTTCTTAAATTCTAAGTTTTTCAGTGCAACTCACTCATATACTATGTACTACACTGTGCGTTTCTTATATTCTAAGTTTTTCAGTGCAACTCACTCATATACTATGTACTACACTGTGCGTTTCTTATATTCTAAGTTTTTCAGTGCAACTCACTCATATACTATGTACTACACTGTGCGTTTCTTATATTCTAAGTTTTTCAGTGCAACTCACTCATATACTATGTACTACACTGTGCATTTCGTGTAATGCGGGTTTTTCAGTAAATTCTAAGTTTTTCAGTGCAACTCACTCATATACTATGTACTACACTGTGCGTTTCTTATATTCTAAGTTTTTCAGTGCAACTCACTCATATACTATGTACTACACTGTGCGTTTCTTATATTCTAAGTTTTTCAGTGCAACTCACTCATATACTATGTACTACACCGTGCGTTTCTTATATTCTAAGTTTTTCAGTGCAACTCACTCATATACTATGTACTACACTGTGCGTTTCTTATATTCTAAGTTTTTCAGTGCAACTCACTCATATACTATGTACTACACTGTGCGTTTCTTATATTCTAAGTATTTCAGAGCAACTCACTCATATACTATGGACTACACTGTGCATTTCGTGTAATGCTGGTTTTTCAGTAAATTCTAAGTTTTTCAGTGCAACTCACTCATATACTATGTACTACACTGTGCGTTTCTTATATTCTAAGTTTTTCAGTGCAACTCACTCATATACTATGTACTACACTGTGCGTTTCTTATATTCTAAGTTTTTCAGTGCAACTCACTCATATACTATGTACTACACTGTGCGTTTCTTATATTCTAAGTTTTTCAGTGCAACTCACTCATATACTATGTACTACACTGTGCGTTTCTTATATTCTAAGTTTTTCAGTGCAACTCACTCATATACTATGTACTACACTGTGCATTTCGTCTAATGCTGTTTTTTTCAGTAAATTCTAAGTTTTTCAGTGCACCTCACTCATATACTATGTACTACACTGTGCGTTTCTTATATTCTAAGTTTTTCAGTGCACCTCACTCAAATACTATGTACTACACTGTGCGTTTCTTATATTCTAAGTTTTTCAGTGCAACTCACTCATATACTATGTACTACACTGTGCGTTTCTTATATTCTAAGTTTTTCAGTGCAACTCACTCATATACTATGTACTACACTGTGCGTTTCTTATATTCTAAGTTTTTCAGTGCAACTCACTCATATACTATGTACTACACTGTGCGTTTCTTATATTCTAAGTTTTTCAGTGCAACTCACTCATATACTATGTACTACACTGTGCGTTTCTTATATTCTAAGTTTTTCAGTGCAACTCACTCATATACTATGTACTACACTGTTCGTTTCTTAAATTCTAAGTTTTTCAGTGCAACTCACTCATATACTATGTACTACACTGTGCGTTTCTTATATTCTAAGTTTTTCAGTGCAACTCACTCATATACTATGTACTACACTGTGCGTTTCTTATATTCTAAGTTTTTCAGTGCAACTCACTCATATACTATGTACTACACTGTGCGTTTCTTATATTCTAAGTTTTTCAGTGCAACTCACTCATATACTATGTACTACACTGTGCGTTTCTTATATTCTAAGTTTTTCAGTGCAAGTCACTCATATACTATGTACTACACTGTGCGTTTCTTATATTCTAAGTTTTTCAGTGCAACTCACTCATATACTATGTACTACACTGTGCGTTTCTTATATTCTAAGTTTTTCAGTGCAACTCACTCATATACTATGTACTACACCGTGCGTTTCTTATATTCTAAGTTTTTCAGTGCAACTCACTCATATACTATGTACTACACTGTGCGTTTCTTATATTCTAAGTTTTTCAGTGCAACTCACTCATATACTATGTACTACACTGTGCGTTTCTTATATTCTAAGTATTTCAGAACAACTCACTCATATACTATGGACTACACTGTGCATTTCGTGTAATGCTGGTTTTTCAGTAAATTCTAAGTTTTTCAGTGCAACTCACTCATATACTATGTACTACACTGTGCGTTTCTTATATTCTAAGTTTTTCAGTGCAACTCACTCATATACTATGTACTACACTGTGCGTTTCTTATATTCTAAGTTTTTCAGTGCAACTCACTCATATACTATGTACTACACTGTGCGTTTCTTATATTCTAAGTTTTTCAGTGCAACTCACTCATATACTATGTACTACACTGTGCGTTTCTTATATTCTAAGTTTTTCAGTGCAACTCACTCATATACTATGTACTACACTGTGCATTTCGTCTAATGCTGGTTTTTTCAGTAAATTCTAAGTTTTTCAGTGCACCTCACTCATATACTATGTACTACACTGTGCGTTTCTTATATTCTAAGTTTTTCAGTGCACCTCACTCAAATACTATGTACTACACTGTGCGTTTCTTATATTCTAAGTTTTTCAGTGCAACTCACTCATATACTATGTACTACACTGTGCGTTTCTTATATTCTAAGTTTTTCAGTGCAACTCACTCATATACTATGTACTACACTGTGCGTTTCTTATATTCTAAGTATTTCAGAGCAACTCACTCATATACTATGGACTACACTGTGCATTTCGTGTAATGCTGGTTTTTCAGTAAATTCTAAGTTTTTCAGTGCAACTCACTCATATACTATGTACTACACTGTGCGTTTCTTATATTCTAAGTTTTTCAGTGCAACTCACTCATATACTATGTACTACACTGTGCGTTTCTTATATTCTAAGTTTTTCAGTGCAACTCACTCATATACTATGTACTACACTGTGCGTTTCTTATATTCTAAGTTTTTCAGTGCAACTCACTCATATACTATGTACTACACTGTGCGTTTCTTATATTCTAAGTTTTTCAGTGCAACTCACTCATATACTATGTACTACACTGTGCATTTCGTCTAATGCTGGTTTTTTCAGTAAATTCTAAGTTTTTCAGTGCACCTCACTCATATACTATGTACTACACTGTGCGTTTCTTATATTCTAAGTTTTTCAGTGCACCTCACTCAAATACTATGTACTACACTGTGCGTTTCTTATATTCTAAGTTTTTCAGTGCAACTCACTCATATACTATGTACTACACTGTGCGTTTCTTATATTCTAAGTTTTTCAGTGCAACTCACTCATATACTATGTACTACACTGTGCGTTTCTTATATTCTAAGTTTTTCAGTGCAACTCACTCATATACTATGTACTACACTGTGCGTTTCTTATATTCTAAGTTTTTCAGTGCAACTCACTCATATACTATGTACTACACTGTGCGTTTCTTATATTCTAAGTTTTTCAGTGCAACTCACTCATATACTATGTACTACACTGTGCGTTTCTTATATTCTAAGTTTTTCAGTGCAACTCACTCATATACTATGTACTACACTGTGCGTTTCTTATATTCTAAGTTTTTCAGTGCAACTCACTCATATACTATGTACTACACTGTGCGTTTCTTATATTCTAAGTTTTTCAGTGCAACTCACTCTTATACTATGTACTACACTGTGCGTTTCTTATATTCTAAGTTTTTCAGTGCAACTCACTCATATACTATGTACTACACTGTGCGTTTCTTATATTCTAAGTTTTTCAGTGCAAGTCACTCATATACTATGTACTACACTGTGCGTTTCTTATATTCTAAGTTTTTCAGTGCAACTCACTCATATACTATGTACTACACTGTGCGTTTCTTATATTCTAAGTTTTTCAGTGCAACTCACTCATATACTATGTACTACACTGTGCGTTTCTTATATTCTAAGTTTTTCAGTGCAACTCACTCATATACTATGTACTACACCGTGCGTTTCTTATATTCTAAGTTTTTCAGTGCAACTCACTCATATACTATGTACTACACTGTGCGTTTCTTATATTCTAAGTTTTTCAGTGCAACTCACTCATATACTATGTACTACACTGTGCGTTTCTTATATTCTAAGTATTTCAGAGCAACTCACTCATATACTATGGACTACACTGTGCATTTCGTGTAATGCTGGTTTTTCAGTAAATTCTAAGTTTTTCAGTGCAACTCACTCATATACTATGTACTACACTGTGCGTTTCTTATATTCTAAGTTTTTCAGTGCAACTCACTCATATACTATGTACTACACTGTGCGTTTCTTATATTCTAAGTTTTTCAGTGCAACTCACTCATATACTATGTACTACACTGTGCGTTTCTTATATTCTAAGTTTTTCAGTGCAACTCACTCATATACTATGTACTACACTGTGCGTTTCTTATATTCTAAGTTTTTCAGTGCAACTCACTCATATACTATGTACTACACTGTGCATTTCGTCTAATGCTGGTTTTTTCAGTAAATTCTAAGTTTTTCAGTGCACCTCACTCATATACTATGTACTACACTGTGCGTTTCTTATATTCTAAGTTTTTCAGTGAACCTCACTCAAATACTATGTACTACACTGTGCGTTTCTTATATTCTAAGTTTTTCAGTGCAACTCACTCATATACTATGTACTACACTGTGCGTTTCTTATATTCTAAGTTTTTCAGTGCAACTCACTCATATACTATGTACTACACTGTGCGTTTCTTATATTCTAAGTTTTTCAGTGCAACTCACTCATATACTATGTACTACACTGTGCGTTTCTTATATACTAAGTTTTTCAGTGCAACTCACTCATATACTATGTACTACACTGTGCGTTTCTTATATTCTAAGTTTTTCAGTGCAACTCACTCATATACTATGTACTACACTGTGCGTTTCTTATATTCTAAGTTTTTCAGTGCAACTCACTCATATACTATGTACTACACTGTGCGTTTCTTATATTCTAAGTTTTTCAGTGCAACTCACTCATATACTATGTACTACACTGTGCGTTTCTTATATTCTAAGTTTTTCAGTGCAACTCACTCTTATACTATGTACTACACTGTGCGTTTCTTATATTCTAAGTTTTTCAGTGCAACTCACTCATATACTATGTACTACACTGTGCGTTTCTTATATTCTAAGTTTTTCAGTGCAACTCACTCATATACTATGTACTACACTGTGCGTTTCTTATATTCTAAGTTTTTCAGTGCAACTCACTCATATACTATGTACTACACTGTGCGTTTCTTATATTCTAAGTTTTTCAGTGCAACTCACTCATATACTATGTACTACACTGTGCGTTTCTTATATTCTAAGTTTTTCAGTGCAACTCACTCATATACTATGTACTACACTGTGCGTTTCTTATATTTTAAGTTTTTCAGTGCAACTCACTCATATACTATGTACTATACTGTGCGTTTCTTATATTCTAAGTTTTTCAGTGCAACTCATATACTATGTACTACACTGTGCATTTCGTGTAATGCTGGTTTTTCAGTAAATACTAAGTTTTTCAGTGCAACTCACTCATATACTATGTACTACACTGTGCGTTTCTTATATTCTAAGTTTTTCAGTGCAACTCACTCATATACTATGTACTACACTGTGCGTTTCTTATATTCTAAGTTTTTCAGTGCAACTCACTCATATACTATGTACTACACTGTGCGTTTCTTATATTCTAAGTTTTTCAGTGCAACTCACTCATATACTATGTACTACACTGTGCGTTTCTTATATTCTAAGTTTTTCAGTGCAACTCACTCTTATACTATGTACTACACTGTGCGTTTCTTATATTCTAAGTTTTTCAGTGCAACTCAATAATATACTATGTACTACACTGTGCGTTTCTTATATTCTAAGTTTTTCAGTGCAACTCACTCATATACTATGTACTACACTGTGCATTTCGTGTAATGCGGGTTTTTCAGTAAATTCTAAGTTTTTCAGTGCAACTCACTATTATACTATGTACTACACTGTGCGTTTCTTAAATTCTAAGTTTTTCAGTGCAACTCACTCATATACTATGTACTACACTGTGCGTTTCTTATATTCTAAGTTTTTCAGTGCAACTCACTCATATACTATGTACTACACTGTGCATTTCGTGTAATGCTGGTTTTTCAGTAAATTCTAGTCTTTTCAGTGCAACTCACTCATATACTATGTACTACACTGTGCGTTTCTTATATTCTAAGTTTCTCAGTTCAACTCACTCATATACTATGTACTACACTGTGCGTTTCTTATATTCTAAGTTTTTCAGTGCAACTCACTCATATACTATGTACTACACTGTGCGTTTCTTATATTCTAAGTTTTTCAGTGCAACTCACTCATATACTATGTACTACACTGTGCGTTTCTTATATTCTAAGTTTCTCAGTTCAACTCACTCATATACTATGTACTACACTGTGCGTTTCTTATATTCTAAGTTTTTCAGTGCAACTCACTCATATACTATGTACTACACTGTGCGTTTCTTATATTCTAAGTTTTTCAGTGCAACTCACTCATATACTATGTACTACACTGTGCGTTTCTTATATTCTAAGTTTTTCAGTGCAACTCACTCATATACTATGTACTACACTGTGCGTTTCTTATATTCTAAGTATTTCAGTGCAACTCACTCATATACTATGTACTACACTGTGCGTTTCTTATATTCTAAGTTTTTCAGTGCAACTCACTCTTATACTATGTACTACACTGTGCGTTTCTTATATTCTAAGTTTTTCAGTGCAACTCACTCATATACTATGTACTACACTGTGCGTTTCTTATATTCTAAGTTTTTCAGTGCAACTCACTCATATACTATGTACTACACTGTGCATTTCGTGTAATGCGGGTTTTTCAGTAAATTCTAAGTTTTTCAGTGCAACTCACTCATATACTATGTACTACACTGTGCGTTTCTTAAATTCTAAGTTTTTCAGTGCAACTCACTCATATACTATGTACTACACTGTGCGTTTCTTATATTCTAAGTTTTTCAGTGCAACTCACTCATATACTATGTACTACACTGTGCGTTTCTTATATTCTAAGTTTTTCAGTGCAACTCACTCATATACTATGTACTACACTGTGCGTTTCTTATATTCTAAGTATTTCAGTGCAACTCACTCATATACTATGTACTACACTGTGCGTTTCTTATATTCTAAGTTTTTCAGTGCAACTCACTCTTATACTATGTACTACACTGTGCGTTTCTTATATTCTAAGTTTTTCAGTGCAACTCACTCATATACTATGTACTACACTGTGCGTTTCTTATATTCTAAGTTTTTCAGTGCAACTCACTCATATACTATGTACTACACCGTGCGTTTCTTATATTCTAAGTTTTTCAGTGCAACTCACTCATATACTATGTACTACACCGTGCGTTTCTTATATTCTAAGTTTTTCAGTGCAACTCACTCATATACTATGTACTACACTGTGCGTTTCTTATATTCTAAGTTTTTCAGTGCAACTCACTCTTATACTATGTACTACACTGTGCGTTTCTTATATTCTAAGTTTTTCAGTGCAACTCACTCATATACTATGTACTACACTGTGCGTTTCTTATATTTTAAGTTTTTCAGTGCAACTCACTCATATACTATGTACTATACTGTGCGTTTCTTATATTCTAAGTTTTTCAGTGCAACTCATATACTATGTACTACACTGTGCATTTCGTGTAATGCTGGTTTTTCAGTAAATACTAAGTTTTTCAGTGCAACTCACTCATATACTATGTACTACACTGTGCGTTTCTTATATTCTAAGTTTTTCAGTGCAACTCACTCATATACTATGTACTACACTGTGCGTTTCTTATATTCTAAGTTTTTCAGTGCAACTCACTCATATACTATGTACTACACTGTGCGTTTCTTATATTCTAAGTTTTTCAGTGCAACTCACTCATATACTATGTACTACACTGTGCGTTTCTTATATTCTAAGTTTTTCAGTGCAACTCACTCTTATACTATGTACTACACTGTGCGTTTCTTATATTCTAAGTTTTTCAGTGCAACTCAATAATATACTATGTACTACACTGTGCGTTTCTTATATTCTAAGTTTTTCAGTGCAACTCACTCATATACTATGTACTACACTGTGCATTTCGTGTAATGCGGGTTTTTCAGTAAATTCTAAGTTTTTCAGTGCAACTCACTATTATACTATGTACTACACTGTGCGTTTCTTAAATTCTAAGTTTTTCAGTGCAACTCACTCATATACTATGTACTACACTGTGCGTTTCTTATATTCTAAGTTTTTCAGTGCAACTCACTCATATACTATGTACTACACTGTGCATTTCGTGTAATGCTGGTTTTTCAGTAAATTCTAGTCTTTTCAGTGCAACTCACTCATATACTATGTACTACACTGTGCGTTTCTTATATTCTAAGTTTCTCAGTTCAACTCACTCATATACTATGTACTACACTGTGCGTTTCTTATATTCTAAGTTTTTCAGTGCAACTCACTCATATACTATGTACTACACTGTGCGTTTCTTATATTCTAAGTTTTTCAGTGCAACTCACTCATATACTATGTACTACACTGTGCGTTTCTTATATTCTAAGTTTCTCAGTTCAACTCACTCATATACTATGTACTACACTGTGCGTTTCTTATATTCTAAGTTTTTCAGTGCAACTCACTCATATACTATGTACTACACTGTGCGTTTCTTATATTCTAAGTTTTTCAGTGCAACTCACTCATATACTATGTACTACACTGTGCGTTTCTTATATTCTAAGTTTTTCAGTGCAACTCACTCATATACTATGTACTACACTGTGCGTTTCTTATATTCTAAGTATTTCAGTGCAACTCACTCATATACTATGTACTACACTGTGCGTTTCTTATATTCTAAGTTTTTCAGTGCAACTCACTCTTATACTATGTACTACACTGTGCGTTTCTTATATTCTAAGTTTTTCAGTGCAACTCACTCATATACTATGTACTACACTGTGCGTTTCTTATATTCTAAGTTTTTCAGTGCAACTCACTCATATACTATGTACTACACTGTGCATTTCGTGTAATGCGGGTTTTTCAGTAAATTCTAAGTTTTTCAGTGCAACTCACTCATATACTATGTACTACACTGTGCGTTTCTTAAATTCTAAGTTTTTCAGTGCAACTCACTCATATACTATGTACTACACTGTGCGTTTCTTATATTCTAAGTTTTTCAGTGCAACTCACTCATATACTATGTACTACACTGTGCGTTTCTTATATTCTAAGTTTTTCAGTGCAACTCACTCATATACTATGTACTACACTGTGCGTTTCTTATATTCTAAGTATTTCAGTGCAACTCACTCATATACTATGTACTACACTGTGCGTTTCTTATATTCTAAGTTTTTCAGTGCAACTCACTCTTATACTATGTACTACACTGTGCGTTTCTTATATTCTAAGTTTTTCAGTGCAACTCACTCATATACTATGTACTACACTGTGCGTTTCTTATATTCTAAGTTTTTCAGTGCAACTCACTCATATACTATGTACTACACCGTGCGTTTCTTATATTCTAAGTTTTTCAGTGCAACTCACTCATATACTATGTACTACACTGTGCGTTTCTTATATTCTAAGTTTTTCAGTGCAACTCACTCATATACTATGTACTACACTGTGCGTTTCTTATATTCTAAGTATTTCAGAGCAACTCACTCATATACTATGGACTACACTGTGCATTTCGTGTAATGCTGGTTTTTCAGTAAATTCTAAGTTTTTCAGTGCAACTCACTCATATACTATGTACTACACTGTGCGTTTCTTATATTCTAAGTTTTTCAGTGCAACTCACTCATATACTATGTACTACACTGTGCGTTTCTTATATTCTAAGTTTTTCAGTGCAACTCACTCATATACTATGTACTACACTGTGCGTTTCTTATATTCTAAGTTTTTCAGTGCAACTCACTCATATACTATGTACTACACTGTGCGTTTCTTATATTCTAAGTTTTTCAGTGCAACTCACTCATATACTATGTACTACACTGTGCATTTCGTCTAATGCTGGTTTTTTCAGTAAATTATAAGTTTTTCAGTGCACCTCACTCATATACTATGTACTACACTGTGCGTTTCTTATATTCTAAGTTTTTCAGTGCACCTCACTCAAATACTATGTACTACACTGTGCGTTTCTTATATTCTAAGTTTTTCAGTGCAACTCACTCATATACTATGTACTACACTGTGCGTTTCTTATATTCTAAGTTTTTCAGTGCAACTCACTCATATACTATGTACTACACTGTGCGTTTCTTATATTCTAAGTTTTTCAGTGCAACTCACTCATATACTATGTACTACACTGTGCGTTTCTTATATTCTAAGTTTTTCAGTGCAACTCACTCATATACTATGTACTACACTGTGCGTTTCTTATATTCTAAGTTTTTCAGTGCAACTCACTCATATACTATGTACTACACTGTTCGTTTCTTAAATTCTAAGTTTTTCAGTGCAACTCACTCATATACTATGTACTACACTGTGCGTTTCTTATATTCTAAGTTTTTCAGTGCAACTCACTCATATACTATGTACTACACTGTGCGTTTCTTATATTCTAAGTTTTTCAGTGCAACTCACTCATATACTATGTACTACACTGTGCGTTTCTTAGATTCTAAGTTTTTCAGTGCAACTCACTCATATACTATGTACTACACTGTGCGTTTCTTATATTCTAAGTTTTTCAGTGCAAGTCACTCATATACTATGTACTACACTGTGCGTTTCTTATATTCTAAGTTTTTCAGTGCAACTCACTCATATACTATGTACTACACTGTGCGTTTCTTATATTCTAAGTTTTTCAGTGCAACTCACTCATATACTATGTACTACACTGTGCGTTTCTTATATTCTAAGTTTTTCAGTGCAACTCACTCATATACTATGTACTACACCGTGCGTTTCTTATATTCTAAGTTTTTCAGTGCAACTCACTCATATACTATGTACTACACTGTGCGTTTCTTATATTCTAAGTTTTTCAGTGCAACTCACTCATATACTATGTACTACACTGTGCGTTTCTTATATTCTAAGTATTTCAGAGCAACTCACTCATATACTATGGACTACACTGTGCATTTCGTGTAATGCTGGTTTTTCAGTAAATTCTAAGTTTTTCAGTGCAACTCACTCATATACTATGTACTACACTGTGCGTTTCTTATATTCTAAGTTTTTCAGTGCAACTCACTCATATACTATGTACTACACTGTGCGTTTCTTATATTCTAAGTTTTTCAGTGCAACTCACTCATATACTATGTACTACACTGTGCGTTTCTTATATTCTGTTTTTCAGTGCAACTCACTCATATACTATGTACTACACTGTGCATTTCGTCTAATGCTGGTATTTTCAGTAAATTCTAAGTTTTTCAGTGCACCTCACTCATATACTATGTACTACACTGTGCGTTTCTTATATTCTAAGTTTTTCAGTGCACCTCACTCAAATACTATGTACTACACTGTGCGTTTCTTATATTCTAAGTTTTTCAGTGCAACTCACTCATATACTATGTACTACACTGTGCGTTTCTTATATTCTAAGTTTTTCAGTGCAACTCACTCATATACTATGTACTACACTGTGCGTTTCTTATATTCTAAGTTTTTCAGTGCAACTCACTCATATACTATGTACTACACTGTGCGTTTCTTATATTCTAAGTTTTTCAGTGCAACTCACTCATATACTATGTACTACACTGTGCGTTTCTTATATTCTAAGTTTTTCAGTGCAACTCACTCATATACTATGTACTACACTGTGCGTTTCTTATATTCTAAGTTTTTCAGTGCAACTCACTCATATACTATGTACTACACTGTGCGTTTCTTATATTCTAAGTTTTTCAGTGCAACTCACTCTTATACTTTGTACTACACTGTGCGTTTCTTATATTCTAAGTTTTTCAGTGCAACTCACTCATATACTATGTACTACACTGTGCGTTTCTTATATTCTAAGTTTTTCAGTGCAACTCACTCATATACTATGTACTACACTGTGCATTTCGTGTAATGCGGGTTTTTCAGTAAATTCTAAGTTTTTCAGTGCAACTCACTCATATACTATGTACTACACTGTGCGTTTCTTATATTCTAAGTTTTTCAGTGCAACTCACTCATATACTATGTACTACACTGTGCGTTTCTTATATTCTAAGTTTTTCAGTGCAACTCACTCATATACTATGTACTACACTGTGCATTTCGTGTAATGCTGGTTTTTTTAGTAAATTCTAAGTTTTTCAGTGCAACTCACTCATATACTATGTACTACACTGTGCGTTTCTTATATTCTAAGTTTTTCAGTTCAACTCACTCATATACTATGTACTACACTGTGCGTTTCTTATATTCTAAGTTTTTCAGTGCAACTCACTCATATACTATGTACTACACTGTGCGTTTCTTATATTCTAAGTTTTTCAGTGCAACTCACTCATATACTATGTACTACACTGTGCGTTTCTTATATTCTAAGTTTTTCAGTGCAACTCACTCATATACTATGTACTACACTGTGCATTTCGTGTAATGCTGGTTTTTTTAGTAAATTCTAAGTTTTTCAGTGCAACTCACTCATATACTATGTACTACACTGTGCGTTTCTTATATTCTAAGTTTTTCAGTTCAACTCACTCATATACTATGTACTACACTGTGCGTTTCTTATATTCTAAGTTTTTCAGTGCAACTCACTCATATACTATGTACTACACTGTGCGTTTCTTATATTCTAAGTTTTTCAGTGCAACTCACTCATATACTATGTACTACACTGTGCGTTTCTTATATTCTAAGTTTTTCAGTGCAACTCACTCATATACTATGTACTACACTGTGCGTTTCTTATATTCTAAGTTTTTCAGTGCAACTCACTCATATACTATGTACTACACTGTGCGTTTCTTATATTCTAAGTTTTTCAGTGCAACTCACTCATATACTATGTACTACACTGTGCGTTTCTTATATTCTAAGTTTTTCAGTGCAACTCACTCATATACTATGTACTACACTGTGCGTTTCTTATATTCTAAGTTTTTCAGTGCAACTCACTCATATACTATGTACTACACTGTGCGTTTCTTATATTCTAAGTTTTTCAGTGCACCTCACTCATATACTATGTACTACACTGTGCGTTTCTTATATTCTAAGATTTTCAGTGCAACTCACTCATATACTATGTACTACACTGTGCGTTTCTTATATTCTAAGTTTTTCAGTGCAACTCACTCATATACTATGTACTACACTGTGCGTTTCTTATATTCTAAGTTTTTCAGTGCAACTCACTCATATACTATGTACTACACTGTGCGTTTCTTATATTCTAAGTTTTTCAGTGCAACTCACTCATATACTATGTACTACACTGTGCGTTTCTTATATTCTAAGTTTTTCAGTGCAACTCATATACTATGTACTACACTGTGCATTTCGTGTAATGCTGGTTTTTCAGTAAATACTAAGTTTTTCAGTGCAACTCACTCATATACTATGTACTACACTGTGCGTTTCTTATATTCCAAGTTTTTCAGTGCAACTCACTCATATACTATGTACTACACTGTGCGTTTCTTATATTCTAAGTTTTTCAGTGCAACTCACTCATATACTAAGTACTACACTGTGCGTTTCTTATATTCTAAGTTTTTCAGTGCAACTCACTCTTATACTATGTACTACACTGTGCGTTTCTTACATTCTAAGTTTTTCAGTGCAACTCACTCTTATACTATGTACTACACTGTGCGTTTCTTATATTCTAAGTTTTTCAGTGCAACTCACTCATATACTATGTACTACACTGTGCGTTTCTTATATTCTAAGTTTTTCAGTGCAACTCACTCATATACTATGTACTACACTGTGCGTTTCTTATATTCTAAGTTTTTCAGTGCAACTCACTCATATACTATGTACTACACTGTGCGTTTCTTATATTCTAAGTTTTTCAGTGCAACTCACTCATATACTATGTACTACACTGTGCGTTTCTTATATTCTAAGTTTTTCAGTGCAACTCACTCATATACTATGTACTACACTGTGCGTTTCTTATATTCTAAGTTTTTCTGTGCAACTCACTCATATACTATGTACTACACTGTGCGTTTCTTATATTCTAAGTTTTTCAGTGCAACTCACTCATATACTATGTACTACACTGTGCGTTTCTTAAATTCTAAGTTTTTCAGTGCAACTCACTCATATACTATGTACTACACTGTGCGTTTCTTATATTCTAAGTTTTTCAGTGCAACTCACTCATATACTATGTACTACACTGTGCGTTTCTTATATTCTAAGTTTTTCTGTGCAACTCACTCATATACTATGTACTACACTGTGCGTTTCTTATATTCTAAGTTTTTCAGTGCAACTCACTCATATACTATGTACTACACTGTGCGTTTCTTATATTCTAAGTTTTTCAGTGCAACTCACTCATATACTATGTACTACACTGTGCGTTTCTTATATTCTAAGTTTTTCAGTGCAACTCACTCATATACTATGTACTACACTGTGCGTTTCTTATATTCTAAGTTTTTCAGTGCAACTCACTCATATACTATGTACTACACCGTGCGTTTCTTATATTCTAAGTTTTTCAGTGCAACTCACTCATATACTATGTACTACACTGTGCGTTTCTTATATTCTAAGTTTTTCAGTGCAACTCACTCATATACTATGTACTACACTGTGCGTTTCTTATATTCTAAGTATTTCAGAGCAACTCACTCATATACTATGGACTACACTGTGCATTTCGTGTAATGCTGGTTTTTCAGTAAATTCTAAGTTTTTCAGTGCAACTCACTCATATACTATGTACTACACTGTGCGTTTCTTATATTCTAAGTTTTTCAGTGCAACTCACTCATATACTATGTACTACACTGTGCGTTTCTTATATTCTAAGTTTTTCAGTGCAACTCACTCATATACTATGTACTACACTGTGCGTTTCTTATATTCTTAGTTTTTCAGTGCAACTCACTCATATACTATGTACTACACTGTGCGTTTCTTATATTCTAAGTTTTTCAGTGCAACTCACTCATATACTATGTACTACACTGTGCATTTCGTCTAATGCTGGTTTTTTCAGTAAATTCTAAGTTTTTCAGTGCACCTCACTCATATACTATGTACTACACTGTGCGTTTCTTATATTCTAAGTTTTTCAGTGCACCTCACTCAAATACTATGTACTACACTGTGCGTTTCTTATATTCTAAGTTTTTCAGTGCAACTCACTCATATACTATGTACTACACTGTGCGTTTCTTATATTCTAAGTTTTTCAGTGCAACTCACTCATATACTATGTACTACACTGTGCGTTTCTTATATTCTAAGTTTTTCAGTGCAACTCACTCATATACTATGTACTACACTGTGCGTTTCTTATATTCTAAGTTTTTCAGTGCAACTCACTCATATACTATGTACTACACTGTGCGTTTCTTATATTTTAAGTTTTTCAGTGCAACTCACTCATATACTATGTACTACACTGTGCGTTTCTTATATTCTAAGTTTTTCAGTGCAACTCACTCATATACTATGTACTACACTGTGCGTTTCTTATATTCTAAGTTTTTCAGTGCAACTCACTCATATACTATGTACTACACTGTGCGTTTCTTATATTCTAAGTTTTTCAGTGCAACTCACTCTTATACTATGTACTACACTGTGCGTTTCTTATATTCTAAGTTTTTCAGTGCAACTCACTCATATACTATGTACTACACTGTGCGTTTCTTATATTCTAAGTTTTTCAGTGCAACTCACTCATATACTATGTACTACACTGTGCATTTCGTGTAATGCGGGTTTTTCAGTAAATTCTAAGTTTTTCAGTGCAACTCACTCATATACTATGTACTACACTGTGCGTTTCTTAAATTCTAAGTTTTTCAGTGCAACTCACTCATATACTATGTACTACACTGTGCGTTTCTTATATTCTAAGTTTTTCAGTGCAACTCACTCATATACTATGTACTACACTGTGCGTTTCTTATATTCTAAGTTTTTCAGTGCAACTCACTCATATACTATGTACTACACTGTGCGTTTCTTATATTCTAAGTTTTTCAGTGCAACTCACTCATATACTATGTACTACACTGTGCGTTTCTTATATTCTAAGTTTTTCAGTGCAACTCACTCATATACTATGTACTACACTGTGCGTTTCTTATATTCTAAGTTTTTCAGTGCAACTCACTCATATACTATGTACTACACTGTGCGTTTCTTATATTCTAAGTTTTTCAGTGCAACTCACTCATATACTATGTAATACACTGTGCGTTTCTTATATTCTAAGTTTTTCAGTGCAACTCACTCATATACTATGTACTACACTGTGCGCTTCTTATATTCTAAGTTTTTCAGTGCAACTCACTCATATACTATGTACTACACTGTGCGTTTCTTATATTCTAAGTTTTTCAGTGCAACTCACTCATATACTATGTACTACACTGTGCGTTTCTTATATTCTAAGTTTTTCAGTGCAACTCACTCATATACTATGTACTACACTGTGCGTTTCTTATATTCTAAGTTTTTCAGTGCACCTCACTCATATACTATGTACTACACTGTGCGTTTCTTATATTCTAAGTTTTTCAGTGCAACTCACTCATATACTATGTACTACACTGTGCATTTCGTGTAATGCGGGTTTTTCAGTAAATTCTAAGTTTTTCAGTGCAACTCACTCATATACTATGTACTACACTGTGCGTTTCTTATATTCTAAGTTTTTCAGTGCAACTCACTCATATACTATGTACTACACTGTGCGTTTCTTATATTCTAAGTTTTTCTGTGCAACTCACTCATATACTATGTACTACACTGTGCGTTTCTTATATTCTAAGTTTTTCAGTGCAACTCACTCATATACTATGTACTACACTGTGCGTTTCTTATATTCTAAGTTTTTCAGTGCAACTCACTCATATACTATGTACTACACTGTGCGTTTCTTATATTCTAAGTTTTTCAGTGCAACTCACTCATATACTATGTACTACACTGTGCGTTTCTTATATTCTAAGTTTTTCAGTGCAACTCACTCATATACTATGTACTACACCGTGCGTTTCTTATATTCTAAGTTTTTCAGTGCAACTCACTCATATACTATGTACTACACTGTGCGTTTCTTATATTCTAAGTTTTTCAGTGCAACTCACTCATATACTATGTACTACACTGTGCGTTTCTTATATTCTAAGTATTTCAGAGCAACTCACTCATATACTATGGACTACACTGTGCATTTCGTGTAATGCTGGTTTTTCAGTAAATTCTAAGTTTTTCAGTGCAACTCACTCATATACTATGTACTACACTGTGCGTTTCTTATATTCTAAGTTTTTCAGTGCAACTCACTCATATACTATGTACTACACTGTGCGTTTCTTATATTCTAAGTTTTTCAGTGCAACTCACTCATATACTATGTACTACACTGTGCGTTTCTTATATTCTTAGTTTTTCAGTGCAACTCACTCATATACTATGTACTACACTGTGCGTTTCTTATATTCTAAGTTTTTCAGTGCAACTCACTCATATACTATGTACTACACTGTGCATTTCGTCTAATGCTGGTTTTTTCAGTAAATTCTAAGTTTTTCAGTGCACCTCACTCATATACTATGTACTACACTGTGCGTTTCTTATATTCTAAGTTTTTCAGTGCACCTCACTCAAATACTATGTACTACACTGTGCGTTTCTTATATTCTAAGTTTTTCAGTGCAACTCACTCATATACTATGTACTACACTGTGCGTTTCTTATATTCTAAGTTTTTCAGTGCAACTCACTCATATACTATGTACTACACTGTGCGTTTCTTATATTCTAAGTTTTTCAGTGCAACTCACTCATATACTATGTACTACACTGTGCGTTTCTTATATTCTAAGTTTTTCAGTGCAACTCACTCATATACTATGTACTACACTGTGCGTTTCTTATATTCTAAGTTTTTCAGTGCAACTCACTCATATACTATGTACTACACTGTGCGTTTCTTATATTCTAAGTTTTTCAGTGCAACTCACTCATATACTATGTACTACACTGTGCGTTTCTTATATTCTAAGTTTTTCAGTGCAACTCACTCATATACTATGTACTACACTGTGCGTTTCTTATATTCTAAGTTTTTCAGTGCAACTCACTCTTATACTATGTACTACACTGTGCGTTTCTTATATTCTAAGTTTTTCAGTGCAACTCACTCATATACTATGTACTACACTGTGCGTTTCTTATATTCTAAGTTTTTCAGTGCAACTCACTCATATACTATGTACTACACTGTGCATTTCGTGTAATGCGGGTTTTTCAGTAAATTCTAAGTTTTTCAGTGCAACTCACTCATATACTATGTACTACACTGTGCGTTTCTTAAATTCTAAGTTTTTCAGTGCAACTCACTCATATACTATGTACTACACTGTGCGTTTCTTATATTCTAAGTTTTTCAGTGCAACTCACTCATATACTATGTACTACACTGTGCGTTTCTTATATTCTAAGTTTTTCAGTGCAACTCACTCATATACTATGTACTACACTGTGCGTTTCTTATATTCTAAGTTTTTCAGTGCAACTCACTCATATACTATGTACTACACTGTGCGTTTCTTATATTCTAAGTTTTTCAGTGCAACTCACTCATATACTATGTACTACACTGTGCGTTTCTTATATTCTAAGTTTTTCAGTGCAACTCACTCATATACTATGTACTACACTGTGCGTTTCTTATATTCTAAGTTTTTCAGTGCAACTCACTCATATACTATGTAATACACTGTGCGTTTCTTATATTCTAAGTTTTTCAGTGCAACTCACTCATATACTATGTACTACACTGTGCGCTTCTTATATTCTAAGTTTTTCAGTGCAACTCACTCATATACTATGTACTACACTGTGCGTTTCTTATATTCTAAGTTTTTCAGTGCAACTCACTCATATACTATGTACTACACTGTGCGTTTCTTATATTCTAAGTTTTTCAGTGCAACTCACTCATATACTATGTACTACACTGTGCGTTTCTTATATTCTAAGTTTTTCAGTGCACCTCACTCATATACTATGTACTACACTGTGCGTTTCTTATATTCTAAGATTTTCAGTGCAACTCACTCATATACTATGTACTACACTGTGCGTTTCTTATATTCTAAGTTTTTCAGTGCAACTCACTCATATACTATGTACTACACTGTGCGTTTCTTATATTCTAAGTTTTTCAGTGCAACTCACTCATATACTATGTACTACACTGTGCGTTTCTTATATTCTAAGTTTTTCAGTGCAACTCACTCATATACTATGTACTACACTGTGCGTTTCTTATATTCTAAGTTTTTCAGTGCAACTCACTCATATACTATGTACTACACTGTGCGTTTCTTATATTCTAAGTTTTTCAGTGCAACTCACTCATATACTATGTACTACACTGTGCGTTTCTTATATTCTAAGTTTTTCAGTGCAACTCATATACTATGTACTACACTGTGCATTTCGTGTAATGCTGGTTTTTCAGTAAATACTAAGTTTTTCAGTGCAACTCACTCATATACTATGTACTACACTGTGCGTTTCTTATATTCCAAGTTTTTCAGTGCAACTCACTCATATACTATGTACTACACTGTGCGTTTCTTATATTCTAAGTTTTTCAGTGCAACTCACTCATATATTAAGTACTACACTGTGCGTTTCTTATATTCTAAGGTTTTCAGTGCAACTCACTCTTATACTATGTACTACACTGTGCGTTTCTTACATTCTAAGTTTTTCAGTGCAACTCACTCTTATACTATGTACTACACTGTGCGTTTCTTATATTCTAAGTTTTTCAGTGCAACTCACTCATATACTATGTACTACACTGTGCGTTTCTTATATTCTAAGTTTTTCAGTGCAACTCACTCATATACTATGTACTACACTGTGCGTTTCTTATATTCTAAGTTTTTCAGTGCAACTCACTCATATACTATGTACTACACTGTGCGTTTCTTATATTCTAAGTTTTTCAGTGCAACTCACTCATATACTATGTACTACACTGTGCGTTTCTTATATTCTAAGTTTTTCAGTGCAACTCACTCATATACTATGTACTACACTGTGCGTTTCTTATATTCTAAGTTTTTCTGTGCAACTCACTCATATACTATGTACTACACTGTGCGTTTCTTATATTCTAAGTTTTTCAGTGCAACTCACTCATATACTATGTACTACACTGTGCGTTTCTTAAATTCTAAGTTTTTCAGTGCAAGTCACTCATATACTATGTACTACACTGTGCGTTTCTTATATTCTAAGTTTTTCAGTGCAACTCACTCATATACTATGTACTACACTGTGCGTTTCTTATATTCTAATTTTTTCAGTGCAACTCACTCATATACTATGTACTACACTGTGCGTTTCTTATATTCTAAGTTTTTCAGTGCAACTCACTCATATACTATGTACTACACTGTGCGTTTCTTATATTCTAAGTTTTTCAGTGCAACTCACTCATATACTATGTACTACACTGTGCGTTTCTTATATTCTAAGTTTTTCAGTGCAACTCACTCATATACTATGTACTACACTGTGCGTTTCTTATATTCTAAGTTTTTCAGTGCAACTCACTCATATACTATGTACTACACTGTGCGTTTCTTATATTCTAAGTTTTTCAGTGCAACTCACTCATATACTATGTACTATACTGTGCGTTTCTTATATTCTAAGTTTTTCAGTGCAACTCATATACTATGTACTACACTGTGCATTTCGTGTAATGCTGGTTTTTCAGTAAATACTAAGTTTTTCAGTGCAACTCACTCATATACTATGTAGTACACTGTGCGTTTCTTATATTCTAAGTTTTTCAGTGCAACTCACTCATATACTATGTACTACACTGTGCGTTTCTTATATTCTAAGTTTTTCAGTGCAACTCACTCATATACTATGTACTACACTGTGCGTTTCTTATATTCTAAGTTTTTCAGTGCAACTCACTCATATACTATGTACTACACTGTGCGTTTCTTATATTCTAAGTTTTTCAGTGCAACTCACTCTTATACTATGTACTACACTGTGCGTTTCTTATATTCTAAGTTTTTCAGTGCAACTCAATCATATACTATGTACTACACTGTGCGTTTCTTATATTCTAAGTTTTTCAGTGCAACTCACTCATATACTATGTACTACACTGTGCATTTCGTGTAATGCGGGTTTTTCAGTAAATTCTAAGTTTTTCAGTGCAACTCACTATTATACTATGTACTACACTGTGCGTTTCTTATATTCTAAGTTTTTCAGTGCAACTCACTCATATACTATGTACTACACTGTGCGTTTCTTATATTCTAAGTTTTTCAGTGCAACTCACTCATATACTATGTACTACACTGTGCATTTCGTGTAATGCTGGTTTTTCAGTAAATTCTAGGTTTTTCAGTGCAACTCACTCATATACTATGTACTACACTGTGCGTTTCTTATATTCTAAGTTTCTCAGTTCAACTCACTCATATACTATGTACTACACTGTGCGTTTCTTATATTCTAAGTTTTTCAGTGCAACTCACTCATATACTATGTACTACACTGTGCGTTTCTTATATTCTAAGTTTCTCAGTTCAACTCACTCATATACTATGTACTACACTGTGCGTTTCTTATATTCTAAGTTTTTCAGTGCAACTCACTCATATACTATGTACTACACTGTGCGTTTCTTATATTCTAAGTTTTTCAGTGCAACTCACTCATATACTATGTACTACACTGTGCGTTTCTTATATTCTAAGTTTTTCAGTGCAACTCACTCATATACTATGTACTACACTGTGCGTTTCTTATATTCTAAGTATTTCAGTGCAACTCACTCATATACTATGTACTACACTGTGCGTTTCTTATATTCTAAGTTTTTCAGTGCAACTCACTCTTATACTATGTACTACACTGTGCGTTTCTTATATTCTAAGTTTTTCAGTGCAACTCACTCATATACTATGTACTACACTGTGCGTTTCTTATATTCTAAGTTTTTCAGTGCAACTCACTCATATACTATGTACTACACTGTGCGTTTCTTATATTCTAAGTTTTTCAGTGCAACTCACTCATATACTATGTACTACACTGTGCGTTTCTTATATTCTAAGTTTTTCAGTGCAACTCACTCATATACTATGTACTACACTGTGCGTTTCTTATATTCTAAGTATTTCAGTGCAACTCACTCATATACTATGTACTACACTGTGCGTTTCTTATATTCTAAGTTTTTCAGTGCAACTCACTCTTATACTATGTACTACACTGTGCGTTTCTTATATTCTAAGTTTTTCAGTGCAACTCACTCATATACTATGTACTACACTGTGCGTTTCTTATATTCTAAGTTTTTCAGTGCAAATCACTCATATACTATGTACTACACTGTGCATTTCGTGTAATGCGGGTTTTTCAGTAAATTCTAAGTTTTTCAGTGCAACTCACTCATATACTATGTACTACACTGTGCGTTTCTTAAATTCTAAGTTTTTCAGTGCAACTCACTCATATACTATGTACTACACTGTGCGTTTCTTATATTCTAAGTTTTTCAGTGCAACTCACTCTTATACTATGTACTACACTGTGCGTTTCTTATATTCTAAGTTTTTCAGTGCAACTCACTCATATACTATGTACTACACTGTGCGTTTCTTATATTCTAAGTTTTTCAGTGCAACTCACTCATATACTATGTACTACACTGTGCGTTTCTTATATTCTAAGTTTTTCAGTGCAACTCACTCATATACTATGTACTACACTGTGCGTTTCTTATATTCTAAGTATTTCAGTGCAACTCACTCATATACTATGTACTACACTGTGCGTTTCTTATATTCTAAGTTTTTCAGTGCAACTCACTCTTATACTATGTACTACACTGTGCGTTTCTTATATTCTAAGTTTTTCAGTGCAACTCACTCATATACTATGTACTACACTGTGCGTTTCTTATATTCTAAGTTTTTCAGTGCAACTCACTCATATACTATGTACTACACTGTGCATTTCGTGTAATGCGGGTTTTTCAGTAAATTCTAAGTTTTTCAGTGCAACTCACTCATATACTATGTACTACACTGTGCGTTTCTTAAATTCTAAGTTTTTCAGTGCAACTCACTCATATACTATGTACTACACTGTGCGTTTCTTATATTCTAAGTTTTTCAGTGCAACTCACTCATATACTATGTACTACACTGTGCGTTTCTTATATTCTAATTTTTTCAGTGCAACTCACTCATATACTATGTACTACACTGTGCGTTTCTTATATTCTAAGTATTTCAGTGCAACTCACTCATATACTATGTACTACACTGTGCGTTTCTTATATTCTAAGTTTTTCAGTGCAACTCACTCTTATACTATGTACTACACTGTGCGTTTCTTATATTCTAAATTTTTCATTGCAACTCACTCATATACTATGTACTACACTGTGCGTTTCTTATATTCTAAGTTTTTCAGTGCAACTCACTCATATACTATGTACTACACTGTGCATTTCGTGTAATGCGGGTTTTTCAGTAAATTCTAAGTTTTTCAGTGCAACTCACTCATATACTATGTACTACACTGTGCGTTTCTTAAATTCTAAGTTTTTCAGTGCAACTCACTCATAAACTATGTACTACACTGTGCGTTTCTTATATTCTAAGTTTTTCAGTGCAACTCACTCATATACTATGTACTACACTGTGCGTTTCTTATATTCTAAGTTTTTCAGTGCAACTCACTCATATACTATGTACTACACTGTGCATTTCGTGTAATGCTGGTTTTTCAGTAAATTCTAAGTTTTTCAGTGCAACTCACTCATATACTATGTACTACACTGTGCGTTTCTTATATTCTAAGTTTCTCAGTTCAACTCACTCATATACTATGTACTACACTGTGCGTTTCTTATATTCTAAGTTTTTCAGTGCAACTCACTCATATACTATGTACTACACTGTGCGTTTCTTATATTCTAAGTTTTTCAGTGCAACTCACTCATATACTATGTACTACACTGTGCGTTTCTTATATTCTAAGTTTTTCAGTGCAACTCACTCATATACTATGTACTACACTGTGCGTTTCTTATATTCTAAGTTTTTCAGTGCAACTCACTCATATACTATGTACTACACTGTGCGTTTCTTATATTCTAAGTTTTTCACTGCAACTCACTCATATACTATGTACTACACTGTGCGTTTCTTATATTCTAAGTTTTTCCGTGCAACTCACTCATATACTATGTACTACACTGTGCGTTTCTTATATTTTAAGATTTTCGTGCAACTCACTCATATACTATGTACTACACTGTGCGTTTCTTATATTCTAAGTTTTTCAGTGCAACTCACTCATATACTATGTACTACACTGTGCGTTTCTTATATTCTAAGTTTTTCAGTGCAACTCACTCATATACTATGTACTACACTGTGCGTTTCTTATATTCTAAGTTTTTCAGTGCAACTCACTCATATACTATGTACTACACTGTGCGTTTTATATTCTAAGTTTTTCAGTGCAACTCACTCATATACTATGTACTACACTGTGCGTTTCTTATATTCTAAGTTTTTCAGTGCAACTCACTCATATACTATGTACTACACTGTGCGTTTCTTATATTCTAAGTTTTTCAGTGCAACTCACTCATATACTATGTACTACACTGTGCGTTTCTTATATTCTAAGTTTTTCAGTGCAACTCACTCATATACTATGTACTACACTGTGCGTGTCTTATATTCTAAGTTTTTCAGTGCAACTCACTCATATACTATGTACTACACTGTGCGTTTCTTATATTCTAAGTTTTTCAGTGCAACTCACTCATATACTATGTACTACACTGTGCATTTCGTGTAATGCTGGTTTTTCAGTAAATACTAAGTTTTTCAGTGCAACTCACTCATATACTATGTACTACACTGTGCGTTTCTTATATTCCAAGTTTTTCAGTGCAACTCACTCATATACTATGTACTACACTGTGCGTTTCTTATATTCTAAGTTTTTCAGTGCAACTCACTCATATACTAAGTACTACACTGTGCGTTTCTTATATTCTAAGTTTTTCAGTGCAACTCACTCATATACTATGTACTACACTGTGCGTTTCTTACATTCTAAGTTTTTCAGTGCAACTCACTCTTATACTATGTACTACACTGTGCGTTTCTTATATTCTAAGTTTTTCAGTGCAACTCACTCATATACTATGTACTACACTGTGCGTTTCTTATATTCTAAGTTTTTCAGTGCAACTCACTCATATACTATGTACTACACTGTGCGTTTCTTATATTCTAAGTTTTTCAGTGCAACTCACTCATATACTATGTACTACACTGTGCGTTTCTTATATTCTAAGTTTTTCAGTGCAACTCACTCATATACTATGTACTACACTGTGCGTTTCTTATATTCTAAGTTTTTCAGTGCAACTCACTCATATACTATGTACTACACTGTGCGTTTCTTATATTCTAAGTTTTTCAGTGCAACTCACTCATATACTATGTACTACACTGTGCGTTTCTTATATTCTAAGTTTTTCAGTGCAACTCACTCATATACTATGTACTACACTGTGCGTTTCTTATATTCTAAGTTTTTCAGTGCAACTCACTCATATACTATGTACTACACTGTGCGTTTCTTATATTCTAAGTTTTTCAGTGCAACTCACTCATATACTATGTACTACACTGTGCGTTTCTTATATTCTAAGTTTTTCAGTGCAACTCACTCATATACTATGTACTACACTGTGCGTTTCTTATATTCTAAGTTTTTCAGTGCAACTCACTCATATACTATGTACTACACTGTGCGTTTCTTATATTCTAAGTTTTTCAGTGCAACTCACTCATATACTATGTACTACACTGTGCGTTTCTTATATTCTAAGTTTTTCAGTGCAACTCACTCATATACTATGTACTACACTGTGCGTTTCTTATATTCTAAGTATTTCAGTGCAACTCACTCATATACTATGTACTACACTGTGCGTTTCTTATATTCTAAGTTTTTCAGTGCAACTCACTCTTATACTATGTACTACACTGTGCGTTTCTTATATTCTAAGTTTTTCAGTGCAACTCACTCATACACTATGTACTACACTGTGCGTTTCTTATATTCTAAGTTTTTCAGTGCAACTCACTCATATACTATGTACTACACTGTGCATTTCGTGTAATGCGGGTTTTTCAGTAAATTCTAAGTTTTTCAGTGCAACTCACTCATATACTATGTACTACACTGTGCGTTTCTTATATTCTAAGTTTTTCAGTGCAACTCACTCATATACTATGTACTACACTGTGCGTTTCTTATATTCTAAGTTTTTCAGTGCAACTCACTCATATACTATGTACTACACTGTGCGTTTCTTATATTCTAAGTTTTTCAGTGCAACTCACTCATATACTATGTACTACACTGTGCGTTTCTTATATTCTAAGTTTTTCAGTGCAACTCACTCATATACTATGTACTACACTGTGCGTTTCTTATATTCTAAGTTTTTCAGTGCAACTCACTCTTATACTATGTACTACACTGTGCGTTTCTTATATTCTAAATTTTTCAGTGCAACTCACTCATATACTATGTACTACACTGTGCATTTCGTGTAATGCGGGTTTTTCAGTAAATTCTAAGTTTTTCAGTGCAACTCACTCATATACTATGTACTACACTGTGCGTTTCTTAAATTCTAAGTTTTTCAGTGCAACTCACTCATAAACTATGTACTACACTGTGCGTTTCTTATATTCTAAGTTTTTCAGTGCAACTCACTCATATACTATGTACTACACTGTGCGTTTCTTATATTCTAAGTTTTTCAGTGCAACTCACTCATATACTATGTACTACACTGTGCATTTCGTGTAATGCTGGTTTTTCAGTAAATTCTAAGTTTTTCAGTGCAACTCACTCATATACTATGTACTACACTGTGCGTTTCTTATATTCTAAGTTTCTCAGTTCAACTCACTCATATACTATGTACTACACTGTGCGTTTCTTATATTCTAAGTTTTTCAGTGCAACTCACTCATATACTATGTACTACACTGTGCGTTTCTTATATTCTAAGTTTTTCAGTGCAACTCACTCATATACTATGTACTACACTGTGCGTTTCTTATATTCTAAGTTTTTCAGTGCAACTCACTCATATACTATGTACTACACTGTGCGTTTCTTATATTCTAAGTTTTTCAGTGCAACTCACTCATATACTATGTACTACACTGTGCGTTTCTTATATTCTAAGTTTTTCACTGCAACTCACTCATATACTATGTACTACACTGTGCGTTTCTTATATTCTAAGTTTTTCCATGCAACTCACTCATATACTATGTACTACACTGTGCGTTTCTTATATTCTAAGATTTTCGTGCAGCTCACTCATATACTATGTACTACACTGTGCGTTTCTTATATTCTAAGTTTTTCAGTGCAACTCACTCATATACTATGTACTACACTGTGCGTTTCTTATATTCTAAGTTTTTCAGTGCAACTCACTCATATACTATGTACTACACTGTGCGTTTCTTATATTCTAAGTTTTTCAGTGCAACTCACTCATATACTATGTACTACACTGTGCGTTTCTTATATTCTAAGTTTTTCAGTGCAACTCACTCATATACTATGTACTACACTGTGCGTTTCTTATATTCTAAGTTTTTCAGTGCAACTCACTCATATACTATGTACTACACTGTGCGTTTCTTATATTCTAAGTTTTTCAGTGCAACTCACTCATATACTATGTACTACACTGTGCGTTTCTTATATTCTAAGTTTTTCAGTGCAACTCACTCATATACTATGTACTACACTGTGCGTTTCTTATATTCTAAGTTTTTCAGTGCAACTCACTCATATACTATGTACTACACTGTGCGTTTCTTATATTCTAAGTTTTTCAGTGCAACTCATATACTATGTACTACACTGTGCATTTCGTGTAATGCTGGTTTTTCAGTAAATACTAAGTTTTTCAGTGCAACTCACTCATATACTATGTACTACACTGTGCGTTTCTTATATTCCAAGTTTTTCAGTGCAACTCACTCATATACTATGTACTACACTGTGCGTTTCTTATATTCTAAGTTTTTCAGTGCAACTCACTCATATACTAAGTACTACACTGTGCGTTTCTTATATTCTAAGTTTTTCAGTGCAACTCACTCATATACTATGTACTACACTGTGCGTTTCTTACATTCTAAGTTTTTCAGTGCAACTCACTCTTATACTATGTACTACACTGTGCGTTTCTTATATTCTAAGTTTTTCAGTGCAACTCACTCATATACTATGTACTACACTGTGCGTTTCTTATATTCTAAGTTTTTCAGTGCAACTCACTCATATACTATGTACTACACTGTGCGTTTCTTATATTCTAAGTTTTTCAGTGCAACTCACTCATATACTATGTACTACACTGTGCGTTTCTTATATTCTAAGTTTTTCAGTGCAACTCACTCATATACTATGTACTACACTGTGCGTTTCTTATATTCTAAGTTTTTCAGTGCAACTCACTCATATACTATGTACTACACTGTGCGTTTCTTATATTCTAAGTTTTTCAGTGCAACTCACTCATATACTATGTACTACACTGTGCGTTTCTTATATTCTAAGTTTTTCAGTGCAACTCACTCATATACTATGTACTACACTGTGCGTTTCTTATATTCTAAGTTTTTCAGTGCAACTCACTCATATACTATGTACTACACTGTGCGTTTCTTATATTCTAAGTTTTTCAGTGCAACTCACTCATATACTATGTACTACACTGTGCGTTTCTTATATTCTAAGTTTTTCAGTGCAACTCACTCATATACTATGTACTACACTGTGCGTTTCTTATATTCTAAGTTTTTCAGTGCAACTCACTCATATACTATGTACTACACTGTGCGTTTCTTATATTCTAAGTTTTTCAGTGCAACTCACTCATATACTATGTACTACACTGTGCGTTTCTTATATTCTAAGTTTTTCAGTGCAACTCACTCATATACTATGTACTACACTGTGCGTTTCTTATATTCTAAGTTTTTCAGTGCAACTCACTCATATACTATGTACTACACTGTGCGTTTCTTATATTCTAAGTTTTTCAGTGCAACTCATATACTATGTACTACACTGTGCATTTCGTGTAATGCTGGTTTTTCAGTAAATACTAAGTTTTTCAGTGCAACTCACTCATATACTATGTACTACACTGTGCGTTTCTTATATTCTAAGTTTTTCAGTGCAACTCACTCATATACTATGTACTACACTGTGCGTTTCTTATATTCTAAGTTTTTCAGTGCAACTCACTCATATACTATGTACTACACTGTGCGTTTCTTATATTCTAAGTTTTTCAGTGCAACTCACTCATATACTATGTACTACACTGTGCGTTTCTTATATTCTAAGTTTTTCAGTGCAACTCACTCATATACTGTGTACTACACTGTGTGTTTCTTATATTCTAAGTTTTTCAGTGCAACTCATATACTATGTACTACACTGTGCATTTCGTGTAATGCTGGTTTTTCAGTAAATACTAAGTTTTTCAGTGCAACTCACTCATATACTATGTACTACACTGTGCGTTTCTTATATTCCAAGTTTTTCAGTGCAACTCACTCATATACTATGTACTACACTGTGCGTTTCTTATATTCTAAGTTTTTCAGTGCAACTCATATACTATGTACTACACTGTGCATTTCGTGTAATGCTGGTTTTTCAGTAAATACTAAGTTTTTCAGTGCAACTCACTCATATACTATGTACTACACTGTGCGTTTCTTATATTCCAAGTTTTTCAGTGCAACTCACTCATATACTATGTACTACACTGTGCGTTTCTTATATTCTAAGTTTTTCAGTGCAACTCACTCATATACTAAGTACTACACTGTGCGTTTCTTATATTCTAAGTTTTTCAGTGCAACTCACTCATATACTATGTACTACACTCTGCGTTTCTTACATTCTAAGTTTTTCAGTGCAACTCACTCTTATACTATGTACTACACTGTGCGTTTCTTATATTCTAAGTTTTTCAGTGCAACTCACTCATATACTATGTACTACACTGTGCGTTTCTTATATTCTAAGTTTTTCAGTGCAACTCACTCATATACTATGTACTACACTGTGCGTTTCTTATATTCTAAGTTTTTCAGTGCAACTCACTCATATACTATGTACTACACTGTGCGTTTCTTATATTCTAAGTTTTTCAGTGCAACTCACTCATATACTATGTACTACACTGTGCATTTCGTGTAATGCGGGTTTTTCAGTAAATTCTAAGTTTTTCAGTGCAACTCACTCATATACTATGTACTACACTATGCGTTTCTTACATTCTAAGTTTTTCAGTGCAACTCACTCATATACTATGTACTACACTGTGCGTTTCTTATATTCTAAGTTTATCAGTGCAACTCACTCATATACTATGTACTACACTGTGCGTTTCTTATATTCTAAGTTTTTCAGTGCAACACACTCATATACTATGTACTACACTGTGCGTTTCTTATATTCTAAGTTTTTCAGTGCAACTCACTCATATACTATGTACTACACTGTGCGTTTCTTATATTCTAAGTTTTTCAGTGCAACTCACTCATATACTATGTACTACACTGTGCGTTTCTTATATTCTAAGTTCTTCAGTGCAACTCACTCATATACTATGTACTACACTGTGCGTTTCTTATATTCTAAGTTTTTCAGTCCAACTCACTCATATACTATGTACTACACTGTGCGTTTCTTATATTCTAAGTTTTTCAGTGCAACTCACTCATATACTATGTACTACACTGTGCGTTTCTTATATTCTAAGTTTTTCAGAGCAACTCACTCATATACTATGTACTACACTGTGCATTTCGTGTAATGCTGGTTTTTCAGTAAATTCTAAGTTTTTCAGTGCAACTCACTCATATACTATGTACTACACTGTGCGTTTCTTATATTCTAAGTTTTTCAGTGCAACTCACTCATATACTATGTACTACACTGTGCGTTTCTTATATTCTAAGTTTTTCAGTGCAACTCACTCATATACTATGTACTACACTGTGCGTTTCTTATATTCTAAGTTTTTCAGTGCAACTCACTCATATACTATGTACTACACTGTGCGTTTCTTATATTCTAAGTTTTTCAGTGCAACTCACTCATATACTATGTACTACACTGTGCATTTCGTGTAATGCTGGTTTTTCAGTAAATTCTAAGTTTTTCAGTGCACCTCACTCATATACTATGTACTACACTGTGCGTTTCTTATATTCTAAGTTTTTCAGTGCAACTCACTCATATACTATGTACTACACTGTGCGTTTCTTATATTCTAAGTTTTTCAGTGCAACTCACTCATATACTATGTACTACACTGTGCATTTCGTGTAATGCGGGTTTTTCAGTAAATTCTAAGTTTTCCAGTGCAACTCACTCATATACTATGTACTACACTGTGCGTTTCTTATATTCTAAGTTTTTCAGTGCAACTCATTCATATACTATGTACTACACTGTGCGTTTCTTTTATTCTAAGTTTTTCAGTGCAACTCACTCATATACTATGTACTACCCTGTGCATTTCGTGTAATGCGGGTTTTTCAGTAAATTCTAAGTTTTTCAGTGCAACTCACTCATATACTATGTACTACACTGTGCGTTTCTTATATTCTAAGTTTTTCAGTGCAACTCACTCATATACTATGTACTACACTGTGCGTTTCTTATATTCTAAGTTTTTCAGTGCAACTCACTCATATACTATGTACTACACTGTGCATTTCGTGTAATGCGGGTTTTTCAGTAAATTCTAAGTTTTTCAGTGCAACTCACTCATATACTATGTACTACACTGTGCGTTTCTTATATTCTAAGTTTTTCAGTGCAACTCACTCATATACTATGTACTACACTGTGCATTTCGTGTAATGCTGGTTTTTCAGTAAATACTAAGTTTTTCAGTGCAACTCACTCATATACTATGTACTACACTGTGCGTTTCTTATATTCTAAGTTTTTCAGTGCAACTCACTCATATACTATGTACTACACTGTGCGTTTCTTATATTCTAAGTTTTTCAGTGCAACTCACTCATATACTATGTACTACACTGTGCGTTTCTTAAATTCTAAGTTTTTCAGTGCAACTCACTCATATACTATGTACTACACTGTGCGTTTCTTATATTCTAAGATTTTCAGTGCAACTCACTCATATACTATGTACTACACTGTGCGTTTCTTATATTCTAAGTTTTTCAGTGCAACTCACTCATATACTATGTACTACACTGTGCGTTTCTTATATTCTAAGTTTTTCAGTGCAACTCACTCATATACTATGTACTACACTGTGCGTTTCTTATATTCTAAGTTTTTCAGTGCAACTCACTCATATACTATGTACTACACTGTGCGTTTCTTATATTCTAAGTTTTTCAGTGCAACTCACTCATATACTATGTACTACACTGTGCGTTTCTTATATTCTAAGTTTTTCAGTGCAACTCACTCATATACTATGTACTACACTGTGCGTTTCTTATATTCTAAGTTTTTCAGTGCAACTCACTCATATACTATGTACTACACTGTGCGTTTCTTATATTCTAAGTTTTTCAGTGCAACTCACTCATATACTATGTACTACACTGTGCGTTTCTTATATTCTAAGTTTTTCAGTGCAACTCACTCATATACTATGTACTACACTGTGCGTTTCTTAAATTCTAAGTTTTTCAGTGCAACTCACTCATATACTATGTACTACACTGTGCGTTTCTTATATTCTAAGTTTTTCAGTGCAACTCACTCATATACTATGTACTACACTGTGCGTTTCTTATATTCTAAGTTTTCAGTGCAACTCACTCATATACTATGTACTACACTGTGCATTTCGTGTAATGCTGGTTTTTCAGTAAATTCTAAGTTTTTCAGTGCAACTCACTCATATACTATGTACTACACTGTGCGTTTCTTATATTCTAAGTTTCTCAGTTCAACTCACTCATATACTATGTACTACACTGTGCGTTTCTTATATTCTAAGTTTTTCAGTGCAACTCACTCATATACTATGTACTACACTGTGCGTTTCTTATATTCTAAGTTTTTCAGTGCAACTCACTCATATACTATGTACTACACTGTGCGTTTCTTATATTCTAAGTTTTTCAGTGCAACTCACTCATATACTATGTACTACACTGTGCGTTTCTTATATTCTAAGTTTTTCAGTGCAACTCACTCATATACTATGTACTACACTGTGCGTTTCTTATATTCTAAGTTTTTCAGTGCAACTCACTCATATACTATGTACTACACTGTGCGTTTCTTATATTCTAAGTTTTTCAGTGCACCTCACTCATATACTATGTACTACACTGTGCGTTTCTTATATTCTAAGATTTTCGTGCAACTCACTCATATACTATGTACTACACTGTGCGTTTCTTATATTCTAAGTTTTTCAGTGCAACTCACTCATATACTATGTACTACACTGTGCGTTTCTTATATTCTAAGTTTTTCAGTGCAACTCACTCATATACTATGTACTACACTGTGCGTTTCTTATATTCTAAGTTTTTCAGTGCAACTCACTCATATACTATGTACTACACTGTGCGTTTCTTTTATTCTAAGTTTTTCAGTGCAACTCACTCATATACTATGTACTACACTGTGCGTTTCTTATATTCTAAGTTTTTCAGTGCAACTCACTCATATACTATGTACTACACTGTGCGTTTCTTATATTCTAAGTTTTTCAGTGCAACTCACTCATATACTATGTACTACACTGTGCGTTTCTTATATTCTAAGTTTTTCAGTGCAACTCACTCATATACTATGTACTACACTGTGCGTTTCTTATATTCTAAGTTTTTCAGTGCAACTCACTCATATACTATGTACTACACTGTGCGTTTCTTATATTCTAAGTTTTTCAGTGCAACTCATATACTATGTACTACACTGTGCATTTCGTGTAATGCTTGTTTTTCAGTAAATACTAAGTTTTTCAGTGCAACTCACTCATATACTATGTACTACACTGTGCGTTTCTTATATTCCAAGTTTTTCAGTGCAACTCACTCATATACTATGTACTACACTGTGCGTTTCTTATATTCTAAGTTTTTCAGTGCATCTCACTCATATACTAAGTACTACACTGTGCGTTTCTTATATTCTAAGTTTTTCAGTGCAACTCACTCATATACTATGTACTACACTGTGCGTTTCTTACATTCTAAGTTTTTCAGTGCAACTCACTCTTATACTATGTACTACACTGTGCGTTTCTTATATTCTAAGTTTTTCAGTGCAACTCACTCATATACTATGTACTACACTGTGCGTTTCTTATATTCTAAGTTTTTCAGTGCAACTCACTCATATACTATGTACTACACTGTGCGTTTCTTATATTCTAAGTTTTTCAGTGCAACTCAATCATATACTATGTACTACACTGTGCGTTTCTTATATTCTAAGTTTTTCAGTGCAACTCACTCATATACTATGTACTACACTGTGCGTTTCTTATATTCTAAGTTTTTCAGTGCAACTCACTCATATACTATGTACTACACTGTGCGTTTCTTATATTCTAAGTTTTTCAGTGCAACTCACTCATATACTATGTACTACACTGTGCGTTTCTTATATTCTAAGTTTTTCAGTGCAACTCACTCATATACTATGTACTACACTGTGCGTTTCTTAAATTCTAAGTTTTTCAGTGCAACTCACTCATATACTATGTACTACACTGTGCGTTTCTTATATTCTAAGTTTTTCAGTGCAACTCACTCATATACTATGTACTACACTGTGCGTTTCTTATATTCTAAGTTTTTCAGTGCAACTCACTCATATACTATGTACTACACTGTGCGTTTCTTATATTCTAAGTTTTTCAGTGCAACTCACTCATATACTATGTACTACACTGTGCGTTTCTTATATTCTAAGTTTTTCAGTGCAACTCACTCATATACTATGTACTACACTGTGCGTTTCTTATATTCTAAGTTTTTCAGTGCAACTCACTCATATACTATGTACTACACTGTGCGTTTCTTATATTCTAAGTTTTTCAGTGCAACTCACTCATATACTATGTACTACACTGTGCGTTTCTTATATTCTAAGTTTTTCAGTGCAACTCACTCATATACTATGTACTACACTGTGCGTTTCTTATATTCTAAGTTTTTCAGTGCAACTCATATACTATGTACTACACTGTGCATTTCGTGTAATGCTGGTTTTTCAGTAAATACTAAGTTTTTCAGTGCAACTCACTCATATACTATGTACTACACTGTGCGTTTCTTATATTCTAAGTTTTTCAGTGCAACTCACTCATATACTATGTACTACACTGTGCGTTTCTTATATTCTAAGTTTTTCAGTGCAACTCACTCATATACTATGTACTACATTGTGCGTTTCTTATATTCTAAGTTTTTCAGTGCAACTCACTCATATACTATGTACTACACTGTGCGTTTCTTATATTCTAAGTTTTTCAGTGCAACTCACTCTTATACTATGTACTACACTGTGCGTTTCTTATATTCTAAGTTTTTCAGTGCAACTCACTCATATACTATGTACTACACTGTGCGTTTCTTATATTCTAAGTTTTTCAGTGCAACTCACTCATATACTATGTACTACACTGTGCATTTCGTGTAATGCGGGTTTTTCAGTAAATTCTAGGTTTTTCAGTGCAACTCACTCATATACTATGTACTACACTGTGCGTTTCTTATATTCTAAGTTTTTCAGTGCAACTCACTCATATACTGTGTACTACACTGTGTGTTTCTTATATTCTAAGTTTTTCAGTGCAACTCATATACTATGTACTACACTGTGCATTTCGTGTAATGCTGGTTTTTCAGTAAATACTAAGTTTTTCAGTGCAACTCACTCATATACTATGTACTACACTGTGCGTTTCTTATATTCCAAGTTTTTCAGTGCAACTCACTCATATACTATGTACTACACTGTGCGTTTCTTATATTCTAAGTTTTTCAGTGCAACTCACTCATATACTATGTACTACACTGTGCGTTTCTTATATTCTAAGTTTTTCAGTGCAACTCACTCATATACTATGTACTACACTGTGCGTTTCTTATATTCTAAGTTTTTCAGTGCAACTCACTCATATACTATGTACTACACTGTGCGTTTCTTATATTCTAAGTTTTTCAGTGCAACTCACTCATATACTATGTACTACACTGTGCGTTTCTTATATTCTAAGTTTTTCAGTGCAACTCACTCATATACTATGTACTACACTGTGCGTTTCTTATATTCTAAGTTTTTCAGTGCAACTCACTCATATACTATGTACTACACTGTGCGTTTCTTATATTCTAAGTTTTTCAGTGCAACTCACTCATATACTATGTACTACACTGTGCGTTTCTTATATTCTAAGTTTTTCAGTGCAACTCACTCATATACTATGTACTACACTGTGCGTTTTTTATATTCTAAGTTTTTCAGTGCAACTCACTCATATACTATGTACTACACTGTGCGTTTCTTATATTCTAAGTTTTTCAGTGCAACTCACTCATATACTATGTACTACACTGTGCGTTTCTTATATTCTAAGTTTTTCAGTGCAACTCACTCATATACTATGTACTACACTGTGCGTTTCTTATATTCTAAGTTTTTCAGTGCAACTCACTCATATACTATGTACTACACTGTGCGTTTCTTATATTCTAAGTTTTTCAGTGCAACTCACTCATATACTATGTACTACACTGTGCGTTTCTTATATTCTAAGTTTTTCAGTGCAACTCACTCATATACTATGTACTACACTGTGCGTTTCTTATATTCTAAGTTTTTCAGTGCAACTCACTCTTATACTATGTACTACACTGTGCGTTTCTTATATTCTAAGTTTTTCAGTGCAACTCACTCATACACTATGTACTACACTGTGCGTTTCTTATATTCTAAGTTTTTCAGTGCAACTCACTCATATACTATGTACTACACTGTGCATTTCGTGTAATGCGGGTTTTTCAGTAAATTCTAAGTTTTTCAGTGCAACTCACTCATATACTATGTACTACACTGTGCGTTTCTTAAATTCTAAGTTTTTCAGTGCAACTCACTCATATAATATGTACTACACTGTGCGTTTCTTATATTCTAAGTTTTTCAGTGCAACTCACTCATATACTATGTACTACACTGTGCGTTTCTTATATTCTAATTTTTTCAGTGCAACTCACTCATATACTATGTACTACACTGTGCGTTTCTTATATTCTAAGTATTTCAGTGCAACTCACTCATATACTATGTACTACACTGTGCGTTTCTTATATTCTAAGTTTTTCAGTGCAACTCACTCTTATACTATGTACTACACTGTGCGTTTCTTATATTCTAAATTTTTCAGTGCAACTCACTCATATACTATGTACTACACTGTGCGTTTCTTATATTCTAAGTTTTTCAGTGCAACTCACTCATATACTATGTACTACACTGTGCATTTCGTGTAATGCGGGTTTTTCAGTAAATTCTAAGTTTTTCAGTGCAACTCACTCATATACTATGTACTACACTGTGCGTTTCTTAAATTCTAAGTTTTTCAGTGCAACTCACTCATAAACTATGTACTACACTGTGCGTTTCTTATATTCTAAGTTTTTCAGTGCAACTCACTCATATACTATGTACTACACTGTGCGTTTCTTATATTCTAAGTTTTTCAGTGCAACTCACTCATATACTATGTACTACACTGTGCATTTCGTGTAATGCTGGTTTTTCAGTAAATTCTAAGTTTTTCAGTGCAACTCACTCATATACTATGTACTACACTGTGCGTTTCTTATATTCTAAGTTTCTCAGTTCAACTCACTCATATACTATGTACTACACTGTGCGTTTCTTATATTCTAAGTTTTTCAGTGCAACTCACTCATATACTATGTACTACACTGTGCGTTTCTTATATTCTAAGTTTTTCAGTGCAACTCACTCATATACTATGTACTACACTGTGCGTTTCTTATATTCTAAGTTTTTCAGTGCAACTCACTCATATACTATGTACTACACTGTGCGTTTCTTATATTCTAAGTTTTTCAGTGCAACTCACTCATATACTATGTACTACACTGTGCGTTTCTTATATTCTAAGTTTTTCACTGCAACTCACTCATATACTATGTACTACACTGTGCGTTTCTTATATTCTAAGTTTTTCCGTGCAACTCACTCATATACTATGTACTACACTGTGCGTTTCTTATATTCTAAGATTTTCGTGCAGCTCACTCATATACTATGTACTACACTGTGCGTTTCTTATATTCTAAGTTTTTCAGTGCAACTCACTCATATACTATGTACTACACTGTGCGTTTCTTATATTCTAAGTTTTTCAGTGCAACTCACTCATATACTATGTACTACACTGTGCGTTTCTTATATTCTAAGTTTTTCAGTGCAACTCACTCATATACTATGTACTACACTGTGCGTTTCTTATATTCTAAGTTTTTCAGTGCAACTCACTCATATACTATGTACTACACTGTGCGTTTCTTATATTCTAAGTTTTTCAGTGCAACTCACTCATATACTATGTACTACACTGTGCGTTTCTTATATTCTAAGTTTTTCAGTGCAACTCACTCATATACTATGTACTACACTGTGCGTTTCTTATATTCTAAGTTTTTCAGTGCAACTCATATACTATGTACTACACTGTGCATTTCGTGTAATGCTGGTTTTTCAGTAAATACTAAGTTTTTCAGTGCAACTCACTCATATACTATGTACTACACTGTGCGTTTCTTATATTCCAAGTTTTTCAGTGCAACTCACTCATATACTATGTACTACACTGTGCGTTTCTTATATTCTAAGTTTTTCAGTGCAACTCACTCATATACTAAGTACTACACTGTGCGTTTCTTATATTCTAAGTTTTTCAGTGCAACTCACTCATATACTATGTACTACACTGTGCGTTTCTTACATTCTAAGTTTTTCAGTGCAACTCACTCTTATACTATGTACTACACTGTGCGTTTCTTACATTCTAAGTTTTTCAGTGCAACTCACTCATATACTATGTACTACACTGTGCGTTTCTTATATTCTAAGTTTTTCAGTGCAACTCACTCATATACTATGTACTACACTGTGCGTTTCTTATATTCTAAGTTTTTCAGTGCAACTCACTCATATACTATGTACTACACTGTGCGTTTCTTATATTCTAAGTTTTTCAGTGCAACTCACTCATATACTATGTACTACACTGTGCGTTTCTTATATTCTAAGTTTTTCAGTGCAACTCACTCATATACTATGTACTACACTGTGTGTTTCTTATATTCTAAGTTTTTCAGTGCAACTCACTCATATACTATGTACTACACTGTGCGTTTCTTATATTCTAAGTTTTTCAGTGCAACTCACTCATATACTATGTACTACACTGTGCGTTTCTTATATTCTAAGTTTTTCAGTGCAACTCACTCATATACTATGTACTACACTGTGCGTTTCTTATATTCTAAGTTTTTCAGTGCAACTCACTCATATACTATGTACTACACTGTGCGTTTCTTATATTCTAAGTTTTTCAGTGCAACTCACTCATATACTATGTACTACACTGTGCGTTTCTTATATTCTAAGTTTTTCAGTGCAACTCACTCATATACTATGTACTACACTGTGCGTTTCTTATATTCTAAGTTTTTCAGTGCAACTCACTCATATACTATGTACTACACTGTGCGTTTCTTATATTCTAAGTTTTTCAGTGCAACTCACTCATATACTATGTACTACACTGTGCGTTTCTTATATTCTAAGTTTTTCAGTGCAACTCACTCATATACTATGTACTACACTGTGCGTTTCTTATATTCTAAGTTTTTCAGTGCAACTCATATACTATGTACTACACTGTGCATTTCGTGTAATGCTGGTTTTTCAGTAAATACTAAGTTTTTCAGTGCAACTCACTCATATACTATGTACTACACTGTGCGTTTCTTATATTCTAAGTTTTTCAGTGCAACTCACTCATATACTATGTACTACACTGTGCGTTTCTTATATTCTAAGTTTTTCAGTGCAACTCACTCATATACTATGTACTACACTGTGCGTTTCTTATATTCTAAGTTTTTCAGTGCAACTCACTCATATACTATGTACTACACTGTGCGTTTCTTATATTCTAAGTTTTTCAGTGCAACTCACTCATATACTATGTACTACACTGTGCGTTTCTTATATTCTAAGTTTTTCAGTGCAACTCATATACTATGTACTACACTGTGCATTTCGTGTAATGCTGGTTTTTCAGTAAATACTAAGTTTTTCAGTGCAACTCACTCATATACTATGTACTACACTGTGCGTTTCTTATATTCCAAGTTTTTCAGTGCAACTCACTCATATACTATGTACTACACTGTGCGTTTCTTATATTCTAAGTTTTTCAGTGCAACTCACTCATATACTAAGTACTACACTGTGCGTTTCTTATATTCTAAGTTTTTCAGTGCAACTCACTCATATACTATGTACTACACTCTGCGTTTCTTACATTCTAAGTTTTTCAGTGCAACTCACTCTTATACTATGTACTACACTGTGCGTTTCTTATATTCTAAGTTTTTCAGTGCAACTCACTCATATACTATGTACTACACTGTGCGTTTCTTATATTCTAAGTTTTTCAGTGCAACTCACTCATATACTATGTACTACACTGTGCGTTTCTTATATTCTAAGTTTTTCAGTGCAACTCACTCATATACTATGTACTACACTGTGCGTTTCTTATATTCTAAGTTTTTCAGTGCAACTCACTCATATACTATGTACTACACTGTGCATTTCGTGTAATGCGGGTTTTTCAGTAAATTCTAAGTTTTTCAGTGCAACTCACTCATATACTATGTACTACACTATGCGTTTCTTACATTCTAAGTTTTTCAGTGCAACTCACTCATATACTATGTACTACACTGTGCGTTTCTTATATTCTAAGTTTATCAGTGCAACTCACTCATATACTATGTACTACACTGTGCGTTTCTTATATTCTAAGTTTTTCAGTGCAACACACTCATATACTATGTACTACACTGTGCGTTTCTTATATTCTAAGTTTTTCAGTGCAACTCACTCATATACTATGTACTACACTGTGCGTTTCTTATATTCTAAGTTTTTCAGTGCAACTCACTCATATACTATGTACTACACTGTGCGTTTCTTATATTCTAAGTTCTTCAGTGCAACTCACTCATATACTATGTACTACACTGTGCGTTTCTTATATTCTAAGTTTTTCAGTCCAACTCACTCATATACTATGTACTACACTGTGCGTTTCTTATATTCTAAGTTTTTCAGTGCAACTCACTCATATACTATGTACTACACTGTGCGTTTCTTATATTCTAAGTTTTTCAGAGCAACTCACTCATATACTATGTACTACACTGTGCATTTCGTGTAATGCTGGTTTTTCAGTAAATTCTAAGTTTTTCAGTGCAACTCACTCATATACTATGTACTACACTGTGCGTTTCTTATATTCTAAGTTTTTCAGTGCAACTCACTCATATACTATGTACTACACTGTGCGTTTCTTATATTCTAAGTTTTTCAGTGCAACTCACTCATATACTATGTACTACACTGTGCGTTTCTTATATTCTAAGTTTTTCAGTGCAACTCACTCATATACTATGTACTACACTGTGCGTTTCTTATATTCTAAGTTTTTCAGTGCAACTCACTCATATACTATGTACTACACTGTGCATTTCGTGTAATGCTGGTTTTTCAGTAAATTCTAAGTTTTTCAGTGCACCTCACTCATATACTATGTACTACACTGTGCGTTTCTTATATTCTAAGTTTTTCAGTGCAACTCACTCATATACTATGTACTACACTGTGCGTTTCTTATATTCTAAGTTTTTCAGTGCAACTCACTCATATACTATGTACTACACTGTGCATTTCGTGTAATGCGGGTTTTTCAGTAAATTCTAAGTTTTCCAGTGCAACTCACTCATATACTATGTACTACACTGTGCGTTTCTTATATTCTAAGTTTTTCAGTGCAACTCATTCATATACTATGTACTACACTGTGCGTTTCTTTTATTCTAAGTTTTTCAGTGCAACTCACTCATATACTATGTACTACCCTGTGCATTTCGTGTAATGCGGGTTTTTCAGTAAATTCTAAGTTTTTCAGTGCAACTCACTCATATACTATGTACTACACTGTGCGTTTCTTATATTCTAAGTTTTTCAGTGCAACTCACTCATATACTATGTACTACACTGTGCGTTTCTTATATTCTAAGTTTTTCAGTGCAACTCACTCATATACTATGTATTACACTGTGCATTTCGTGTAATGCGGGTTTTTCAGTAAATTCTAAGTTTTTCAGTGCAACTCACTCATATACTATGTACTACACTGTGCGTTTCTTATATTCTAAGTTTTTCAGTGCAACTCACTCATATACTATGTACTACACTGTGCATTTCGTGTAATGCTGGTTTTTCAGTAAATACTAAGTTTTTCAGTGCAACTCACTCATATACTATGTACTACACTGTGCGTTTCTTATATTCTAAGTTTTTCAGTGCAACTCACTCATATACTATGTACTACACTGTGCGTTTCTTATATTCTAAGTTTTTCAGTGCAACTCACTCATATACTATGTACTACACTGTGCGTTTCTTAAATTCTAAGTTTTTCAGTGCAACTCACTCATATACTATGTACTACACTGTGCGTTTCTTATATTCTAAGATTTTCAGTGCAACTCACTCATATACTATGTACTACACTGTGCGTTTCTTATATTCTAAGTTTTTCAGTGCAACTCACTCATATACTATGTACTACACTGTGCGTTTCTTATATTCTAAGTTTTTCAGTGCAACTCACTCATATACTATGTACTACACTGTGCGTTTCTTATATTCTAAGTTTTTCAGTGCAACTCACTCATATACTATGTACTACACTGTGCGTTTCTTATATTCTAAGTTTTTCAGTGCAACTCACTCATATACTATGTACTACACTGTGCGTTTCTTATATTCTAAGTTTTTCAGTGCAACTCACTCATATACTATGTACTACACTGTGCGTTTCTTATATTCTAAGTTTTTCAGTGCAACTCACTCATATACTATGTACTACACTGTGCGTTTCTTATATTCTAAGTTTTTCAGTGCAACTCACTCATATACTATGTACTACACTGTGCGTTTCTTATATTCTAAGTTTTTCAGTGCAACTCACTCATATACTATGTACTACACTGTGCGTTTCTTAAATTCTAAGTTTTTCAGTGCAACTCACTCATATACTATGTACTACACTGTGCGTTTCTTATATTCTAAGTTTTTCAGTGCAACTCACTCATATACTATGTACTACACTGTGCGTTTCTTATATTCTAAGTTTTTCAGTGCAACTCACTCATATACTATGTACTACACTGTGCATTTCGTGTAATGCTGGTTTTTCAGTAAATTCTAAGTTTTTCAGTGCAACTCACTCATATACTATGTACTACACTGTGCGTTTCTTATATTCTAAGTTTCTCAGTTCAACTCACTCATATACTATGTACTACACTGTGCGTTTCTTATATTCTAAGTTTTTCAGTGCAACTCACTCATATACTATGTACTACACTGTGCGTTTCTTATATTCTAAGTTTTTCAGTGCAACTCACTCATATACTATGTACTACACTGTGCGTTTCTTATATTCTAAGTTTTTCAGTGCAACTCACTCATATACTATGTACTACACTGTGCGTTTCTTATATTCTAAGTTTTTCAGTGCAACTCACTCATATACTATGTACTACACTGTGCGTTTCTTATATTCTAAGTTTTTCAGTGCAACTCACTCATATACTATGTACTACACTGTGCGTTTCTTATATTCTAAGTTTTTCAGTGCACCTCACTCATATACTATGTACTACACTGTGCGTTTCTTATATTCTAAGATTTTCGTGCAACTCACTCATATACTATGTACTACACTGTGCGTTTCTTATATTCTAAGTTTTTCAGTGCAACTCACTCATATACTATGTACTACACTGTGCGTTTCTTATATTCTAAGTTTTTCAGTGCAACTCACTCATATACTATGTACTACACTGTGCGTTTCTTATATTCTAAGTTTTTCAGTGCAACTCACTCATATACTATGTACTACACTGTGCGTTTCTTTTATTCTAAGTTTTTCAGTGCAACTCACTCATATACTATGTACTACACTGTGCGTTTCTTATATTCTAAGTTTTTCAGTGCAACTCACTCATATACTATGTACTACACTGTGCGTTTCTTATATTCTAAGTTTTTCAGTGCAACTCACTCATATACTATGTACTACACTGTGCGTTTCTTATATTCTAAGTTTTTCAGTGCAACTCACTCATATACTATGTACTACACTGTGCGTTTCTTATATTCTAAGTTTTTCAGTGCAACTCACTCATATACTATGTACTACACTGTGCGTTTCTTATATTCTAAGTTTTTCAGTGCAACTCATATACTATGTACTACACTGTGCATTTCGTGTAATGCTTGTTTTTCAGTAAATACTAAGTTTTTCAGTGCAACTCACTCATATACTATGTACTACACTGTGCGTTTCTTATATTCCAAGTTTTTCAGTGCAACTCACTCATATACTATGTACTACACTGTGCGTTTCTTATATTCTAAGTTTTTCAGTGCATCTCACTCATATACTCAGTACTACACTGTGCGTTTCTTATATTCTAAGTTTTTCAGTGCAACTCACTCATATACTATGTACTACACTGTGCGTTTCTTACATTCTAAGTTTTTCAGTGCAACTCACTCTTATACTATGTACTACACTGTGCGTTTCTTATATTCTAAGTTTTTCAGTGCAACTCACTCATATACTATGTACTACACTGTGCGTTTCTTATATTCTAAGTTTTTCAGTGCAACTCACTCATATACTATGTACTACACTGTGCGTTTCTTATATTCTAAGTTTTTCAGTGCAACTCAATCATATACTATGTACTACACTGTGCGTTTCTTATATTCTAAGTTTTTCAGTGCAACTCACTCATATACTATGTACTACACTGTGCGTTTCTTATATTCTAAGTTTTTCAGTGCAACTCACTCATATACTATGTACTACACTGTGCGTTTCTTATATTCTAAGTTTTTCAGTGCAACTCACTCATATACTATGTACTACACTGTGCGTTTCTTATATTCTAAGTTTTTCAGTGCAACTCACTCATATACTATGTACTACACTGTGCGTTTCTTAAATTCTAAGTTTTTCAGTGCAACTCACTCATATACTATGTACTACACTGTGCGTTTCTTATATTCTAAGTTTTTCAGTGCAACTCACTCATATACTATGTACTACACTGTGCGTTTCTTATATTCTAAGTTTTTCAGTGCAACTCACTCATATACTATGTACTACACTGTGCGTTTCTTATATTCTAAGTTTTTCAGTGCAACTCACTCATATACTATGTACTACACTGTGCGTTTCTTATATTCTAAGTTTTTCAGTGCAACTCACTCATATACTATGTACTACACTGTGCGTTTCTTATATTCTAAGTTTTTCAGTGCAACTCACTCATATACTATGTACTACACTGTGCGTTTCTTATATTCTAAGTTTTTCAGTGCAACTCACTCATATACTATGTACTACACTGTGCGTTTCTTATATTCTAAGTTTTTCAGTGCAACTCACTCATATACTATGTACTACACTGTGCGTTTCTTATATTCTAAGTTTTTCAGTGCAACTCATATACTATGTACTACACTGTGCATTTCGTGTAATGCTGGTTTTTCAGTAAATACTAAGTTTTTCAGTGCAACTCACTCATATACTATGTACTACACTGTGCGTTTCTTATATTCTAAGTTTTTCAGTGCAACTCACTCATATACTATGTACTACACTGTGCGTTTCTTATATTCTAAGTTTTTCAGTGCAACTCACTCATATACTATGTACTACATTGTGCGTTTCTTATATTCTAAGTTTTTCAGTGCAACTCACTCATATACTATGTACTACACTGTGCGTTTCTTATATTCTAAGTTTTTCAGTGCAACTCACTCTTATACTATGTACTACACTGTGCGTTTCTTATATTCTAAGTTTTTCAGTGCAACTCACTCATATACTATGTACTACACTGTGCGTTTCTTATATTCTAAGTTTTTCAGTGCAACTCACTCATATACTATGTACTACACTGTGCATTTCGTGTAATGCGGGTTTTTCAGTAAATTCTAGGTTTTTCAGTGCAACTCACTCATATACTATGTACTACACTGTGCGTTTCTTATATTCTAAGTTTTTCAGTGCAACTCACTCATATACTGTGTACTACACTGTGTGTTTCTTATATTCTAAGTTTTTCAGTGCAACTCATATACTATGTACTACACTGTGCATTTCGTGTAATGCTGGTTTTTCAGTAAATACTAAGTTTTTCAGTGCAACTCACTCATATACTATGTACTACACTGTGCGTTTCTTATATTCCAAGTTTTTCAGTGCAACTCACTCATATACTATGTACTACACTGTGCGTTTCTTATATTCTAAGTTTTTCAGTGCAACTCACTCATATACTAAGTACTACACTGTGCGTTTCTTATATTCTAAGTTTTTCAGTGCAACTCACTCATATACTATGTACTACACTCTGCGTTTCTTACATTCTAAGTTTTTCAGTGCAACTCACTCTTATACTATGTACTACACTGTGCGTTTCTTATATTCTAAGTTTTTCAGTGCAACTCCCTCATATACTATGTACTACACTGTGCGTTTCTTATATTCTAAGTTTTTCAGTGCAACTCACTCATATACTATGTACTACACTGTGCGTTTCTTATATTCTAAGTTTTTCAGTGCAACTCACTCATATACTATGTACTACACTGTGCGTTTCTTATATTCTAAGTTTTTCAGTGCAACTCACTCATATACTATGTACTACACTGTGCGTTTCTTATATTCTAAGTTTTTCAGTGCAACTCACTCATATACTATGTACTACACTGTGCGTTTCTTATATTCTAAGTTTTTCAGTGCAACTCACTCATATACTATGTACTACACTGTGCGTTTCTTATATTCTAAGTTTTTCAGTGCAACTCACTCATATACTATGTACTACACTGTGCGTTTCTTAAATTCTAAGTTTTTCAGTGCAACTCACTCATATACTATGTACTACACTGTGCGTTTCTTATATTCTAAGTTTTTCAGTGCAACTCACTCATATACTATGTACTACACTGTGCGTTTCTTATATTCTAAGTTTTTCAGTGCAACTCACTCATATACTATGTACTACACTGTGCGTTTCTTATATTCTAAGTTTTTCAGTGCAACTCATTCATATACTATGTACTACACTGTGCGTTTCTTATATTCTAAGTTTTTCAGTGCAACTCACTCATATACTATGTACTACACTGTGCGTTTCTTATATTCTAAGTTTTTCAGTGCAACTCACTCATATACTATGTACTACACTGTGCGTTTCTTATATTCTAAGTTTTTCAGTGCAACTCACTCATATACTATGTACTACACTGTGCGTTTCTTATATTCTAAGTTTTTCAGTGCAACTCATATACTATGTACTACACTGTGCATTTCGTGTAATGCTGGTTTTTCAGTAAATACTAAGTTTTTCAGTGCAACTCACTCATATACTATGTACTACACTGTGCGTTTCTTATATTCCAAGTTTTTCAGTGCAACTCACTCATATACTATGTACTACACTGTGCGTTTCTTATATTCTAAGTTTTTCAGTGCAACTCACTCATATACTAAGTACTACACTGTGCGTTTCTTATATTCTAAGTTTTTCAGTGCAACTCACTCATATACTATGTACTACACTCTGCGTTTCTTACATTCTAAGTTTTTCAGTGCAACTCACTCTTATACTATGTACTACACTGTGCGTTTCTTATATTCTAAGTTTTTCAGTGCAACTCACTCATATACTATGTACTACACTGTGCGTTTCTTATATTCTAAGTTTTTCAGTGCAACTCACTCATATACTATGTACTACACTGTGCGTTTCTTATATTCTAAGTTTTTCAGTGCAACTCACTCATATACTATGTACTACACTGTGCGTTTCTTATATTCTAAGTTTTTCAGTGCAACTCACTCATATACTATGTACTACACTGTGCATTTCGTGTAATGCGGGTTTTTCAGTAAATTCTAAGTTTTTCAGTGCAACTCACTCATATACTATGTACTACACTATGCGTTTCTTACATTCTAAGTTTTTCAGTGCAACTCACTCATATACTATGTACTACACTGTGCGTTTCTTATATTCTAAGTTTTTCAGTGCAACTCACTCATATACTATGTACTACACTGTGCGTTTCTTACATTCTAAGTTTTTCAGTGCAACTCACTCATATACTATGTACTACACTGTGCGTTTCTTATATTCTAAGTTTTTCAGTGCAACTCACTCATATACTATGTACTACACTGTGCGTTTCTTATATTCTAAGTTCTTCAGTGCAACTCACTCATATACTATGTACTACACTGTGCGTTTCTTATATTCTAAGTTTTTCAGTGCAACTCACTCATATACTATGTACTACACTGTGCGTTTCTTATATTCTAAGTTTTTCAGAGCAACTCACTCATATACTATGTACTACACTGTGCATTTCGTGTAATGCTGGTTTTTCAGTAAATTCTAAGTTTTTCAGTGCAACTCACTCATATACTATGTACTACACTGTGCGTTTCTTATATTCTAAGTTTTTCAGTGCAACTCACTCATATACTATGTACTACACTGTGCGTTTCTTATATTCTAATTTTTTCAGTGCAACTCACTCATATACTATGTACTACACTGTGCGTTTCTTATATTCTAAGTTTTTCAGTGCAACTCACTCATATACTATGTACTACACTGTGCATTTCGTGTAATGCTGGTTTTTCAGTAAATTCTAAGTTTTTCAGTGCACCTCACTCATATACTATGTACTACACTGTGCGTTTCTTATATTCTAAGTTTTTCAGTGCAACTCACTCATATACTATGTACTACACTGTGCGTTTCTTATATTCTAAGTTTTTCAGTGCAACTCACTCATATACTATGTACTACCCTGTGCATTTCGTGTAATGCGGGTTTTTCAGTAAATTCTAAGTTTTTCAGTGCAACTCACTCATATACTATGTACTACACTGTGCGTTTCTTATATTCTAAGTTTTTCAGTGCAACTCACTCATATACTATGTACTACACTGTGCGTTTCTTATATTCTAAGTTTTTCAGTGCAACTCACTCATATACTATGTACTACACTGTGCATTTCGTGTAATGCGGGTTTTTCAGTAAATTCTAAGTTTTTCAGTGCATCTCACTCATATACTATGTACTACACTGTGCGTTTCTTATATTCTAAGTTTTTCAGTGCAACTCACTCATATACTATGTACTACACTGTGCATTTCGTGTAATGCTGGTTTTTCAGTAAATACTAAGTTTTTCAGTGCAACTCACTCATATACTATGTACTACACTGTGCGTTTCTTATATTCTAAGTTTTTCAGTGCAACTCACTCATATACTATGTACTACACTGTGCCTTTCTTATATTCTAAGTTTTTCAGTGCAACTCACTCATATACTATGTACTACACTGTGCGTTTCTTAAATTCTAAGTTTTTCAGTGCAACTCACTCATATACTATGTACTACACTGTGCGTTTCTTATATTCTAAGTTTTTCAGTGCAACTCACTCATATACTATGTACTACACTGTGCGTTTCTTATATTCTAAGTTTTTCAGTGCAACTCACTCATATACTATGTACTACACTGTGCGTTTCTTATATTCTAAGTTTTTCAGTGCAACTCACTCATATACTATGTACTACACTGTGCGTTTCTTATATTCTAAGTTTTTCAGTGCAACTCACTCATATACTATGTACTACACTGTGCGTTTCTTATATTCTAAGTTTTTCAGTGCAACTCATTCATATACTATGTACTACACTGTGCGTTTCTTATATTCTAAGTTTTTCAGTGCAACTCACTCATATACTATGTACTACACTGTGCGTTTCTTATATTCTAAGTTTTTCAGTGCAACTCACTCATATACTATGTACTACACTGTGCGTTTCTTATATTCTAAGTTTTTCAGTGCAACTCACTCATATACTATGTACTACACTGTGCGTTTCTTATATTCTAAGTTTTTCAGTGCAACTCACTCATATACTATGTGCTACACTGTGCGTTTCTTATATTCTAAGTTTTTCAGTGCAACTCACTCATATATTATGTACTACACTGTGCGTTTCTTATATTCTAAGTTTTTCAGTGCAACTCACTCATATACTATGTACTACACTGTGCGTTTCTTATATTCTAAGTTTTTCAGTGCAACTCACTCATATACTACGTACTACACTGTGCGTTTCTTATATTCTAAGTTTTTCAGTGCAACTCACTCATATACTATGTACTACACTGTGCGTTTCTTATATTCTAAGTTTTTGAGTGCAACTCACTCATATACTATGTACTACACTGTGCATTTCGTGTAATGCGGGTTTTTCAGTAAATTCAAGTTTTTCAGTGCAACTCACTCATATACTATGTACTACACTGTGCGTTTCTTATATTCTAAGTTTTTCAGTGCAACTCACTCATATACTATGTACTACACTGTGCGTTTCTTATATTCTAAGTTTTTCATTGCAACTCACTCATATACTATGTACTACACTGTGCGTTTCTTATATTCTAAGTTTTTCAGTGCAACTCACTCATATACTATGTACTAAACTGTGCGTTTCTTATATTCTAAGTTTTTCAGTGCAACTCACTCATATACTATGTACTACACTGTGCGTTTCTTATATTCTAAGTTTTTGAGTGCAACTCACTCATATACTATGTACTACACTGTGCATTTCGTGTAATGCGGGTTTTTCAGTAAATTCAAGTTTTTCAGTGCAACTCACTCATATACTATGTACTACACTGTGCGTTTCTTATATTCTAAGTTTTTCAGTGCAACTCACTCATATACTATGTACTACACTGTGCGTTTCTTATATTCTAAGTTTTTCATTGCAACTCACTCATATACTATGTACTACACTGTGCGTTTCTTATATTCTAAGTTTTTCAGTGCAACTCACTCATATACTATGTACTAAACTGTGCGTTTCTTATATTCTAAGTTTTTCAGTGCAACTCACTCATATACTATGTACTACACTGTGCGTTTCTTATATTCTAAGTTTTTGAGTGCAACTCACTCATATACTATGTACTACACTGTGCATTTCGTGTAATGCGGGTTTTTCAGTAAATTCAAGTTTTTCAGTGCAACTCACTCATATACTATGTACTACACTGTGCGTTTCTTATATTCTAAGTTTTTCAGTGCAACTCACTCATATACTATGTACTACACTGTGCGTTTCTTATATTCTAAGTTTTTCATTGCAACTCACTCATATACTATGTACTACACTGTGCGTTTCTTATATTCTAAGTTTTTCAGTGCAACTCACTCATATACTATGTACTAAACTGTGCGTTTCTTATATTCTAAGTTTTTCAGTGCAACTCACTCATATACTATGTACTACACTGTGCGTTTCTTATATTCTAAGTTTTTGAGTGCAACTCACTCATATACTATGTACTACACTGTGCATTTCGTGTAATGCGGGTTTTTCAGTAAATTCAAGTTTTTCAGTGCAACTCACTCATATACTATGTACTACACTGTGCGTTTCTTATATTCTAAGTTTTTCAGTGCAACTCACTCATATACTATGTACTACACTGTGCGTTTCTTATATTCTAAGTTTTTCAGTGCAACTCACTCATATACTATGTACTACACTGTGCGTTTCTTATATTCTAAGTTTTTGAGTGCAACTCACTCATATACTATGTACTACACTGTGCGTTTCTTATATTCTACGTTTTTGAGTGCAACTCACTCATATACTATGTACTACACTGTGCGTTTCTTATATTCTAAGTTTTTCAGTGCAACTCACTCATATACTATGTACTACACTGTGCGTTTCTTATATTCTAAATTTTACAGTGCAACTCACTCATATACTATGTACTACACTGTGCGTTTCTTAAATTCTGGGTTTTTCAGTGCATCTCACTCATATACTATGTATTACACTGTGCGTTTCTTATATTCTAAGTTTTTCAGTGCAACTCACTCATATACTATGTACTACACTGTGCGTTTCTTATATTCTAAGTTTTTTAGTGCAACTCACTCATATACTATGTACTACACTGTGCGTTTTTTATATTCTAAGTTTTTCAGTGCAACTCACTCATATACTATGTACTACACTGTGTGTTTCTTATATTCTAACTTTTTCAGTGCAACTCACTCATATACTATGTACTACACTGTGTGTTTCTTATATTCTAAGTTTTTCAGTGCAACTCACTCTTATACTATGTACTACGCTGTGCGTTTCTTATATTCTAAGTTTTTCAGTGCAACTCACTCATATACTATGTACTACACTGTGCGTTTCTTATATTCTAAGTTTTTCAGTGCAACTCACTCATATACTATGTACTACACTGTGCATTTCGCGTAATGCGCGTTTTTCAGTAAATTCTAAGTTTTTCAGTGCAACTCACTCATATACTATGTACTACACTGTGCGTTTCTTATATTCTAAGTTTTTCAGTGCAACTCACTCATGTACTATGTACTACACTGTGCGTTTCTTATATTCTAAGTTTTTCAGTGCAACTCACTCATAACCTATGTACTACACTGTGCGTTTCTTATATTCTAAGTTTTTCAGTGCAACTCACTCATATACTATGTACTACACTGTGCATTTCGTGTAATGCAGGTTTTTCAGTAAATTCTAAGTTTTTCAGTGCAACTCACTCATATACTATGTACTACACTGTGCGTTTCTTATATTCTAAGTTTTTCAGTGAAACTCAGTCATATACTATGTACTACACTGTGCCTTTCTTATATTCCTAGTTTTTCAGTGCAACTCACTCATATACTATGTACTACACTGTGCATTTCGTGTAATGCTGGTTTTTCAGTAAATTCTAAGTTTTTCAGTGCAACTCACTCATATACTATGTACTACACTGTGCGTTTCTTATATTCTAAGTTTTTCAGTGCAACTCACTCATATACTATGTACTGCACTGTGCGTTTCTTTTATTCTAAGTTTTTCAGTGCAACTCACTCATATACTATGTACTACACTGTGCGTTTCTTATATTCTAAGTTTTTCAGTGCAACTCACTCATATACTATGTACTACACTGTGCGTTTCTTATATTCTAAGTTTTTCAGTGCAACTCACTCATATACTATGTACTACACTGTGCGTTTCTTATATTCTAAGTTTTTCAGTGCAACTCACTCATATACTATGTACTACACTGTGCGTTTCTTATATTCTAAGTTTTTCAGTGCAACTCACTCATATACTATGTACTACACTGTGCGTTTCTTATATTCTAAGTTTTTCAGTGCAACTCACTCATATACTATGTACTACACTGTGCGGTTCTTATATTCTAAGTTTTTCAGTGCAACTCACTCATATACTATGTACTACACTGTGCATTTCGTGTAATGCGGGTTTTACAGTAAATTGTAACTTTTTCAGTGCAACTCATTCATATACTATGTACTATACTGTGCGTTTCTTATATTCTAAGTTTTTCAGTGCAACTCACTCATATACTACGCACTACACTGTGCGTTTCTTATATTCTAAGTTTTTCAATGCAACTCACTCATATACTATGTACTACACTGTGCGTTTCTTATATTCTAAGTTTTTCATTGCAACTCACTCATATACTATGTACTACACTGTGCGTTTCTTATATTCTAAGTTTTTCAGTGCAACTCACTCATATACTATGTACTACACTGTGCGTTTCTTATATTCTAAGTTTTTGAGTGCAACTCACTCATATACTATGTACTACACTGTGCATTTCGTGTAATGCGGGTTTTTCAGTAAATTCAAGTTTTTCAGTGCAACTCACTCATATACTATGTACTACACTGTGCGTTTCTTATATTCTAAGTTTTTCAGTGCAACTCACTCATATACTATATACTACACTGTGCGTTTCTTATATTCTAAGTTTTTCAGTGCAACTCACTCATATACTATGTACTACACTGTGCGTTTCTTATATTCTACGTTTTTCAGTGCAACTCACTCATATACTATGTATTACACTGTGTGTTTCTTATATTCTAAGTTTTTCAGTGCAACTCACTCATATACTATGTACTACACTGTGCGTTTCTTATATTCTAAGTTTTTCAGTGCAACTCACTCATATACTATGTACTACACTGTGCGTTTCTTATATTCTAAGTTTTTCAGTGCAACTCACTCATATACTATGTACTACACTGTGCGTTTCTTATATTCTAAGTTTTTCAGTGCAACTCACTCATATACTATGTACTACACTGTGCGTTTCTTATATTCTAAGTTTTTCAGTGCAACTCACTCATATACTTTGTACTACACTGTGCGTTTCTTATATTCTAAGTTTTTCAGTGCAACTCACTCATATACTATGTACTACACTGTGCGTTTCTTATATTCTAAGTTTTTCAGTGCAACTCACTCATATACTATGTACTACACTGTGCGTTTCTTATATTCTAAGTTTTTCAGTGCAACTCACTCATATACTATGTACTACACTGTGCATTTCGTGTAATGCGGGTTTTACAGTAAATTGTAACTTTTTCAGTGCAACTCATTCATATACTATGTACTATACTGTGCGTTTCTTATATTCTAAGTTTTTCAGTGCAACTCACTCATATACTACGCACTACACTGTGCGTTTCTTATATTCTAAGTTTTTCAATGCAACTCACTCATATACTATGTACTACACTGTGCGTTTCTTATATTCTAAGTTTTTCATTGCAACTCACTCATATACTATGTACTACACTGTGCGTTTCTTATATTCTAAGTTTTTCAGTGCAACTCACTCATATACTATGTACTACACTGTGCGTTTCTTATATTCTAAGTTTTTCAGTGCAACTCACTCATATACTATGTACTACACTGTGCGTTTCTTATATTCTAAGTTTTTGAGTGCAACTCACTCATATACTATGTACTACACTGTGCATTTCGTGTAATGCGGGTTTTTCAGTAAATTCAAGTTTTTCAGTGCAACTCACTCATATACTATGTACTACACTGTGCGTTTCTTATATTCTAAGTTTTTCAGTGCAACTCACTCATATACTATGTACTACACTGTGCGTTTCTTATATTCTAAGTTTTTCAGTGCAACTCACTCATATACTATGTACTACACTGTGCGTTTCTTATATTCTAAGTTTTTCAGTGCAACTCACTCATATACTATGTACTACACTGTGCGTTTCTTATATTCTAAGTTTTCAGTGCAACTCACTCATATACTATGTACTACACTGTGCGTTTCTTATATTCTAAGTTTTTCAGTGCAACTCACTCATATACTATGTACTACACTGTGCGTTTCTTATATTCTAAGTTTTTCAGTGCAACTCACTCATATACTATGTACTACACTGTGCGTTTCTTAAATTCTAAGTTTTTCAGTGCAACTCACTCATATACTATGTACTACACTGTGCGTTTCTTATATTCTAAGTTTTTCAGTGCAACTCACTCATATACTATGTACTACACTGTGCGTTTCTTATATTCTAAGTTTTTCAGTGCAACTCACTCATATACTATGTACTACACTGTGCGTTTCTTATATTCTAAGTTTTTCAGTGCAACTCACTCATATACTATGTACTACACTGTGCGTTTCTTATATTCTAAGTTTTTCAGTGCAACTCACTCATATACTATGTACTACACTGTGCGTTTCTTATATTCTAAGTTTTTCAGTGCAACTCACTCATATACTATGTACTACACTGTGCGTTTCTTATATTCTAAGTTTTTCAGTGCAACTCACTCATATACTATGTACTACACTGTGCGTTTCTTATATTCTAAGTTTTTCAGTGCAACTCACTCATATACTATGTACTACACTGTGCGTTTCTTATATTCTAAGTTTTTCAGTGCAACTCACTCATATACTATGTACTACACTGTGCGTTTCTTATATTCTAAGTTTTTCAGTGCAACTCACTCATATACTATGTACTACACTGTGCGTTTCTTATATTCTAAGTGTTTCAGTGCAACTCACTCATATACTATGTACTGCACTGTGCGTTTCTTATATTCTAAGTTTTTCAGTGCAACTCACTCATATACTATGTACTACACTGTGCGTTTCTTATATTCTAAGTTTTTCAGTGCAACTCACTCATATACTATGTACTACACTGTGCGTTTCTTATATTCTAAGTTTTTCAGTGCAACTCACTCATATACTATGTACTACACTGTGCGTTTCTTATATTCTAAGTTTTTCAGTGCAACTCACTCATATACTATGTACTACACTGTGCGTTTCTTATATTCTAAGTTTTTCAGTGCAACTCACTCATATACTACGTACTACACTGTGCGTTTCTTATATTCTAAGTTTTTCAGTGCAACTCACTCATATACTATATACTACACTGTGCGTTTCTTATATTCTAAGTTTTTGAGTGCAACTCACTCATATACTATGTACTACACTGTGCATTTCGTGTAATGCGGGTTTTTCAGTAAATTCAAGTTTTTCAGTGCAACTCACTCATATACTATGTACTACACTGTGCGTTTCTTATATTCTAAGTTTTTCAGTGCAACTCACTCATATACTATGTACTACACTGTGCGTTTCTTATATTCTAAGTTTTTCATTGCAACTCACTCATATACTATGTACTACACTGTGCGTTTCTTATATTCTAAGTTTTTCAGTGCAACTCACTCATATACTATATACTAAACTGTGCGTTTCTTATATTCTAAGTTTTTCAGTGCAACTCACTCATATACTATGTACTACACTGTGCGTTTCTTATATTCTAAGTTTTTCAGTGCAACTCTCTCATATACTTTGTACTACACTGTGTGTTTCTTATATTCTAAGTTTTCAGTGCAACTCATTCATATACTACGTACTACACTGTGCGTTTCTTATATTCTAAGTTTTTCAGTGCAACTCACTCATATACTATGTACTACACTGTGCGTTTCTTATATTCTAAGTTTTTGAGTGCAACTCACTCATATACTATGTACTACACTGTGCGTTTCTTATATTCTAAGTTTTTGAGTGCAACTCACTCATATACTATGTACTACACTGTGCATTTCGTGTAATGCGGGTTTTTCAGTAAATTCAAGTTTTTCAGTGCAACTCACTCATATACTATGTACTACACTGTGCCTTTCTTATATTCTAAGTTTTTCAGTGCAACTCACTCATATACTATGTACTACACTGTGCGTTTCTTATATTCTAAGTTTTTCAGTGCAACTCACTCATATACTATGTACTACACTGTGCGTTTCTTATATTCTAAGTTTTTCAGTGCAACTCACTCATATACTATGTACTACACTGTGCGTTTCTTATATTCTAAGTTTTTCAGTGCAACTCACTCATATACTATGTACTACACTGTGCGTTTCTTATATTATAAGTTTTTCAGTGCAACTCACTCATATACTATGTACTACACTGTGCGTTTCTTATATTCTAAGTTTTTCAGTGCAACTCACTCATATACTATGTACTACACTGTGCGTTTCTTATATTCTAAGTTTATCAGTGCAACTCACTCATATACTATGTACTACACTGTGCGTTTCTTATATTCTAAGTTTTTCAGTGCAACTCACTCATATACTATGTACTACACTGTGCGTTTCTTATATTCTAAGTTTTTCAGTGCAACTCACTCATATACTATGTACTACACTGTGCGTTTCTTATATTCTAAGTTTTTCAGTGCAACTCACTCATATACTATGTACTACACTGTGCGTTTCTTATATTCTAAGTTTTTCAGTGCAACTCACTCATATACTATGTACTACACTGTGCGTTTCTTATATTCTAAGTTTTTCAGTGCAACTCACTCATATATTATATACTACACTGTGCGTTTCTTATATTCTAAGTTTTTCAGTGCAACTCACTCATATACTATGTACTACACTGTGCGTTTCTTATATTCTAAGTTTTTCAGTGCAACTCACTCATATACTACGTACTACACTGTGCGTTTCTTATATTCTAAGTTTTTCAGTGCAACTCACTCATATACTATATACTACACTGTGCGTTTCTTATATTCTAAGTTTTTGAGTGCAACTCACTCATATACTATGTACTACACTGTGCATTTCGTGTAATGCGGGTTTTTCAGTAAATTCAAGTTTTTCAGTGCAACTCACTAATATACTATGTACTACACTGTGCGTTTCTTATATTCTAAGTTTTTCAGTGCAACTCACTCATATACTATGTACTACACTGTGCGTTTCTTATATTCTAAGTTTTTCATTGCAACTCACTCATATACTATGTACTACATGTGCGTTTCTTATATTCTAAGTTTTTCAGTGCAACTCACTCATATACTATGTACTAAACTGTGCGTTTCTTATATTCTAAGTTTTTCAGTGCAACTCACTCATATACTATGTACTACACTGTGCGTTTCTTATATTCTAAGTTTTTCAGTGCAACTCACTCATATACTTTGTACTACACTGTGTGTTTCTTATATTCTAAGTTTTTCAGTGCAACTCATTCATATACTACGTACTACACTGTGCGTTTCTTATATTCTAAGTTTTTCAGTGCAACTCACTCATATACTATGTACTACACTGTGCGTTTCTTATATTCTAAGTTTTTGAGTGCAACTCACTCATATACTATGTACTACACTGTGCGTTTCTTATATTCTAAGTTTTTGAGTGCAACTCACTCATATACTATGTACTACACTGTGCATTTCGTGTAATGCGGGTTTTTCAGTAAATTCAAGTTTTTCAGTGCAACTCACTCATATACTATGTACTACACTGTGCCTTTCTTATATTCTAAGTTTTTCAGTGCAACTCACTCATATACTATGTACTACACTGTGCGTTTCTTATATTCTAAGTTTTTCAGTGCAACTCACTCATATACTATGTACTACACTGTGCGTTTCTTATATTCTAAGTTTTTCAGTGCAACTCACTCATATACTATGTACTACACTGTGCGTTTCTTATATTCTAAGTTTTTCAGTGCAACTCACTCATATACTATGTACTACACTGTGCGTTTCTTATATTATAAGTTTTTCAGTGCAACTCACTCATATACTATGTACTACACTGTGTGTTTCTTATATTCTAAGTTTTTCAGTGCAACTCACTCATATACTATGTACTACACTGTGCGTTTCTTATATTCTAAGTTTATCAGTGCAACTCACTCATATACTATGTACTACACTGTGCGTTTCTTATATTCTAAGTTTTTCAGTGCAACTCACTCATATACTATGTACTACACTGTGCGTTTCTTATATTCTAAGTTTTTCAGTGCAACTCACTCATATACTATGTACTACACTGTGCGTTTCTTATATTCTAAGTTTTTCAGTGCAACTCACTCATATACTATGTACTACACTGTGCGTTTCTTATATTCTAAGTTTTTCAGTGCAACTCACTCATATACTATGTACTACACTGTGCGTTTCTTATATTCTAAGTTTTTCAGTGCAACTCACTCATATATTATGTACTACACTGTGCGTTTCTTATATTCTAAGTTTTTCAGTGCAACTCACTCATATACTATGTACTACACTGTGCGTTTCTTATATTCTAAGTTTTTCAGTGCAACTCACTCATATACTACGTACTACACTGTGCGTTTCTTATATTCTAAGTTTTTCAGTGCAACTCACTCATATACTATGTACTACACTGTGCGTTTCTTATATTCTAAGTTTTTGAGTGCAACTCACTCATATACTATGTACTACACTGTGCATTTCGTGTAATGCGGGTTTTTCAGTAAATTCAAGTTTTTCAGTGCAACTCACTCATATACTATGTACTACACTGTGCGTTTCTTATATTCTAAGTTTTTCAGTGCAACTCACTCATATACTATGTACTACACTGTGCGTTTCTTATATTCTAAGTTTTTCATTGCAAGTCACTCATATACTATGTACTACACTGTGCGTTTCTTATATTCTAAGTTTTTCAGTGCAACTCACTCATATACTATGTACTAAACTGTGCGTTTCTTATATTCTAAGTTTTTCAGTGCAACTCACTCATATACTATGTACTACACTGTGCGTTTCTTATATTCTAAGTTTTTCAGTGCAACTCACTCATATACTTTGTACTACACTGTGTGTTTCTTATATTCTAAGTTTTTCAGTGCAACTCACTCATATACTACGTACTACACTGTGCGTTTCTTATATTCTAAGTTTTTCAGTTCAACTCACTCATATACTATGTACTACACTGTGCGTTTCTTATATTCTAAGTTTTTGAGTGCAACTCACTCATATACTATGTACTACACTGTGCGTTTCTTATATTCTAAGTTTTTGAGTGCAACTCACTCATATACTATGTACTACACTGTGCATTTCGTGTAATGCGGGTTTTTCAGTAAATTCAAGTTTTTCAGTGCAACTCACTCATATACTATGTACTACACTGTGCCTTTCTTATATTCTAAGTTTTTCAGTGCAACTCACTCATATACTATGTACTACACTGTGCGTTTCTTATATTCTAAGTTTTTCAGTGCAACTCACTCATATACTATGTACTACACTGTGCGTTTCTTATATTCTAAGTTTTTCAGTGCAACTCACTCATATACTATGTACTACACTGTGCGTTTCTTATATTCTAAGTTTTTCAGTGCAACTCACTCATATACTATGTACTACACTGTGCGTTTCTTATATTATAAGTTTTTCAGTGCAACTCACTCATATACTATGTACTACACTGTGCGTTTCTTATATTCTAAGTTTTTCAGTGCAACTCACTCATATACTATGTACTACACTGTGCGTTTCTTATATTCTAAGTTTTTCAGTGCAACTCACTCATATACTATGTACTACACTGTGCGTTTCTTATATTCTAAGTTTTTCAGTGCAACTCACTCATATACTATGTACTACACTGTGCGTTTCTTATATTCTAAGTTTTTCAGTGCAACTCACTCATATACTATGTACTACACTGTGCATTTCGTGTAATGCTGGTTTTTCAGTAAATTCTAAGTTTTTCAGTGCAACTCACTCATATACTATGTACTACACTGTGCGTTTCTTATATTCTAAGTTTTTCAGTGCAACTCACTCATATACTATGTACTGCACTGTGCGTTTCTTTTATTCTAAGTTTTTCAGTGCAACTCACTCATATACTATGTACTACACTGTGCGTTTCTTATATTCTAAGTTTTTCAGTGCAACTCACTCATATACTATGTACTACACTGTGCGTTTCTTATATTCTAAGTTTTTCAGTGCAACTCACTCATATACTATGTACTACACTGTGCGTTTCTTATATTCTAAGTTTTTCAGTGCAACTCACTCATATACTATGTACTACACTGTGCGTTTCTTATATTCTAAGTTTTTCAGTGCAACTCACTCATATACTATGTACTACACTGTGCGTTTCTTATATTCTAAGTTTTTCAGTGCAACTAACTCATATACTATGTACTACACTGTGCGTTTCTTATATTCTAAGTTTTTGAGTGCAACTCACTCATATACTATGTACTACACTGTGCGTTTCTTATATTCTAAGTTTTTGAGTGCAACTCACTCATATACTATGTACTACACTGTGCATTTCGTGTAATGCGGGTTTTTCAGTAAATTCAAGTTTTTCAGTGCAACTCACTCATATACTATGTACTACACTGTGCCTTTCTTATATTCTAAGTTTTTCAGTGCAACTCACTCATATACTATGTACTACACTGTGCGTTTCTTATATTCTAAGTTTTTCAGTGCAACTCACTCATATACTATGTACTACACTGTGCGTTTCTTATATTCTAAGTTTTTCAGTGCAACTCACTCATATACTATGTACTACACTGTGCGTTTCTTATATTCTAAGTTTTTCAGTGCAACTCACTCATATACTATGTACTACACTGTGCGTTTCTTATATTATAAGTTTTTCAGTGCAACTCACTCATATACTATGTACTACACTGTGCGTTTCTTATATTCTAAGTTTTTCAGTGCAACTCACTCATATACTATGTACTACACTGTGCGTTTCTTATATTCTAAGTTTATCAGTGCAACTCACTCATATACTATGTACTACACTGTGCGTTTCTTATATTCTAAGTTTTTCAGTGCAACTCACTCATATACTATGTACTACACTGTGCGTTTCTTATATTCTAAGTTTTTCAGTGCAACTCACTCATACACTATGTACTACACTGTGCGTTTCTTATATTCTAAGTTTTTCAGTGCAACTCACTCATATACTATGTACTACACTGTGCGTTTCTTATATTCTAAGTTTTTCAGTGCAACTCACTCATATACTATGTACTACACTGTGCGTTTCTTATATTCTAAATTTTTCAGTGCAACTCACTCATATATTATGTACTACACTGTGCGTTTCTTATATTCTAAGTTTTTCAGTGCAACTCACTCATATACTATGTACTACACTGTGCGTTTCTTATATTCTAAGTTTTTCAGTGCAACTCACTCATATACTACGTACTACACTGTGCGTTTCTTATATTCTAAGTTTTTCAGTGCAACTCACTCATATACTATGTACTACACTGTGCGTTTCTTATATTCTAAGTTTTTGAGTGCAACTCACTCATATACTATGTACTACACTGTGCGTTTCTTATATTATAAGTTTTTCAGTGCAACTCACTCATATACTATGTACTACACTGTGCGTTTCTTATATTCTAAGTTTTTCAGTGCAACTCACTCATATACTATGTACTACACTGTGCGTTTCTTATATTCTAAGTTTTTCAGTGCAACTCACTCATATACTATGTACTACACTGTGCGTTTCTTATATTCTAAGTTTTTGAGTGCAACTCACTCATATACTATGTACTACACTGTGCGTTTCTTATATTCTAAGTTTTTGAGTGCAACTCACTCATATACTATGTACTACACTGTGCATTTCGTGTAATGCGGGTTTTTCAGTAAATTCAAGTTTTTCAGTGCAACTCACTCATATACTATGTACTACACTGTGCCTTTCTTATATTCTAAGTTTTTCAGTGCAACTCACTCATATACTATGTACTACACTGTGCGTTTCTTATATTCTAAGTTTTTCAGTGCAACTCACTCATATACTATGTACTACACTGTGCGTTTCTTATATTCTAAGTTTTTCAGTGCAACTCACTCATATACTATGTACTACACTGTGCGTTTCTTATATTCTAAGTTTTTCAGTGCAACTCACTCATATACTATGTACTACACTGTACGTTTCTTATATTATAAGTTTTTCAGTGCAACTCACTCATATACTATGTACTACACTGTGCGTTTCTTATATTCTAAGTTTTTCAGTGCAACTCACTCATATACTATGTACTACACTGTGCGTTTCTTATATTCTAAGTTTATCAGTGCAACTCACTCATATACTATGTACTACACTGTGCGTTTCTTATATTCTAAGTTTTTCAGTGCAACTCACTCATATACTATGTACTACACTGTGCGTTTCTTATATTCTAAGTTTTTCAGTGCAACTCACTCATATACTATGTACTACACTGTGCGTTTCTTATATTCTAAGTTTTTCAGTGCAACTCACTCATATACTATGTACTACACTGTGCGTTTCTTATATTCTAAGTTTTTCAGTGCAACTCACTCATATACTATGTACTACACTGTGCCTTTCTTATATTCTAAGTTTTTCAGTGCAACTCACTCATATACTATGTACTACACTGTGCGTTTCTTATATTCTAAGTTTTTCAGTGCAACTCACTCATATACTATGTACTACACTGTGCGTTTCTTATATTCTAAGTTTTTCAGTGCAACTCACTCATATACTATGTACTACACTGTGCGTTTCTTATATTCTAAGTTTTTCAGTGCAACTCACTCATATACTATGTACTACACTGTGCGTTTCTTATATTATAAGTTTTTCAGTGCAACTCACTCATATACTATGTACTACACTGTGCGTTTCTTATATTCTAAGTTTTTCAGTGCAACTCACTCATATACTATGTACTACACTGTGCGTTTCTTATATTCTAAGTTTATCAGTGCAACTCACTCATATACTATGTACTACACTGTGCGTTTCTTATATTCTAAGTTTTTCAGTGCAACTCACTCATATATTATGTACTACACTGTGCGTTTCTTATATTCTAAGTTTTTCAGTGCAACTCACTCATATACTATGTACTACACTGTGCGTTTCTTATATTCTAAGTTTTTCAGTGCAACTCACTCATATACTATGTACTACACTGTGCGTTTCTTATATTCTAAGTTTTTCAGTGCAACTCACTCATATACTATGTACTACACTGTGCGTTTCTTATATTCTAAGTTTTTCAGTGCAACTCACTCATATATTATGTACTACACTGTGCGTTTCTTATATTCTAAGTTTTTCAGTGCAACTCACTCATATACTATGTACTACACTGTGCGTTTCTTATATTCTAAGTTTTTCAGTGCAACTCACTCATATACTACGTACTACACTGTGCGTATCTTATATTCTAAGTTTTTCAGTGCAACTCACTCATATACTATGTACTACACTGTGCGTTTCTTATATTCTAAGTTTTTGAGTGCAACTCACTCATATACTATGTACTACACTGTGCATTTCGTGTAATGCGGGTTTTTCAGTAAATTCAAGTTTTTCAGTGCAACTCACTCATATACTATGTACTACACTGTGCGTTTCTTATATTCTAAGTTTTTCAGTGCAACTCACTCATATACTATGTACTACACTGTGCGTTTCTTATATTCTAAGTTTTTCATTGCAACTCACTCATATACTATGTACTACACTGTGCGTTTCTTATATTCTAAGTTTTTCAGTGCAACTCACTCATATACTATGTACTAAACTGTGCGTTTCTTATATTCTAAGTTTTTCAGTGCAACTCACTCATATACTATGTACTACACTGTGCGTTTCTTATATTCTAAGTTTTTCAGTGCAACTCACTCATATACTTTGTACTACACTGTGTGTTTCTTATATTCTAAGTTTTTCAGTGCAACTCACTCATATACTACGTACTACACTGTGCGTTTCTTATATTCTAAGTTTTTCAGTGCAACTCACTCATATACTATGTACTACACTGTGCGTTTCTTATATTCTAAGTTTTTGAGTGCAACTCACTCATATACTATGTACTACACTGTGCATTTCGTGTAATGCGGGTTTTTCAGTAAATTCAAGTTTTTCAGTGCAACTCACTCATATACTATGTACTACACTGTGCCTTTCTTATATTCTAAGTTTTTCAGTGCAACTCACTCATATACTATGTACTACACTGTGCGTTTCTTATATTCTAAGTTTTTCAGTGCAACTCACTCATATACTATGTACTACACTGTGCGTTTCTTATATTCTAAGTTTTTCAGTGCAACTCACTCATATACTATGTACTACACTGTGCGTTTCTTATATTCTAAGTTTTTCAGTGCAATTCACTCATATACTATGTACTGCACTGTGCGTTTCTTTTATTCTAAGTTTTTCAGTGCAACTCACTCATATACTATGTACTACACTGTGCGTTTCTTATATTCTAAGTTTTTCAGTGCAACTCACTCATATACTATGTACTACACTGTGCGTTTCTTATATTCTAAGTTTTTCAGTGCAACTCACTCATATACTATGTACTACACTGTGCATTTCGTGTAATGCTGGTTTTTCAGTAAATTCTAAGTTTTTCAGTGCAACTCACTCATATACTATGTACTACACTGTGCGTTTCTTATATTCTAAGTTTTTCAGTGCAACTCACTCATATACTACGCACTACACTGTGCGTTTCTTATATTCTAAGTTTTTCAATGCAACTCACTCATATACTATGTACTACACTGTGCGTTTCTTATATTCTAAGTTTTTCATTGCAACTCACTCATATACTATGTACTACACTGTGCATTTCGTGTAATGCGGGTTTTACAGTAAATTGTAACTTTTTCAGTGCAACTCATTCATATACTATGTACTATACTGTGCGTTTCTTATATTCTAAGTTTTTCAGTGCAACTCACTCATATACTACGCACTACACTGTGCGTTTCTTATATTCTAAGTTTTTCAATGCAACTCACTCATATACTATGTACTACACTGTGCGTTTCTTATATTCTAAGTTTTTCATTGCAACTCACTCATATACTATGTACTACACTGTGCGTTTCTTATATTCTAAGTTTTTCAGTGCAACTCACTCATATACTATGTACTACACTGTGCGTTTCTTATATTCTAAGTTTTTCAGTGCAACTCACTCATATACTATGTACTACACTGTGCGTTTCTTATATTCTAAGTTTTTGAGTGCAACTCACTCATATACTATGTACTACACTGTGCATTTCGTGTAATGCGGGTTTTTCAGTAAATTCAAGTTTTTCAGTGCAACTCACTCATATACTATGTACTACACTGTGCGTTTCTTATATTCTAAGTTTTTCAGTGCAACTCACTCATATACTATATACTACACTGTGCGTTTCGTATATTCTAAGTTTTTCAGTGCAACTCACTCATATACTATGTACTACACTGTGCGTTTCTTATATTCTAAGTTTTTCAGTGCAACTCACTCATATACTATGTACTACACTGTGCGTTTCTTATATTCTAAGTTTTACAGTGCAACTCACTCATATACTATGTACTACACTGTGCGTTTCTTATATTCTAAGTTTTTGAGTGCAACTCACTCATATACTATGTACTACACTGTGCATTTCGTGTAATGCGGGTTTTTCAGTAAATTCAAGTTTTTCAGTGCAACTCACTCATATACTATGTACTACACTGTGCGTTTCTTATATTCTAAGTTTTTCAGTGCAACTCACTCATATACTATGTACTACACTGTGCGTTTCTTATATTCTAAGTTTTTCAGTACAACTCACTCATATACTATGTACTACACTGTGCGTTTCTTATATTCTAAGTTTTTCAGTGCAACTCACTCATATACTATGTACTACACTGTGCGTTTCTTATATTCTATTTTTTTCAGTGCAACTCACTCATATACTATGTACTACACTGTGCGTTTCTTATATTCTAAGTTTTTCAGTGCAACTCACTCATATACTATGTACTACACTGTGCGTTTCTTATATTCTAAGTTTTTCAGTGCAACTCACTCATATACTATGTACTACACTGTGCATTTCGTGTAATGCTGGTTTTTCAGTAAATTCTAAGTTTTTCAGTGCAACTCACTCATATACTATGTACTACACTGTGCGTTTCTTATATTCTAAGTTTTTCAGTGCAACTCACTCATATACTATGTACTGCACTGTGCGTTTCTTTTATTCTAAGTTTTTCAGTGCAACTCACTCATATACTATGTACTACACTGTGCGTTTCTTATATTCTAAGTTTTTCAGTGCAACTCACTCATATACTATGTACTACACTGTGCGTTTCTTATATTCTAAGTTTTTGAGTGCAACTCACTCATATACTATGTACTACACTGTGCATTTCGTGTAATGCGGGTTTTTCAGTAAATTCAAGTTTTTCAGTGCAACTCACTCATATACTATGTACTACACTGTGCCTTTCTTATATTCTAAGTTTTTCAGTGCAACTCACTCATATACTATGTACTACACTGTGCGTTTCTTATATTCTAAGTTTTTCAGTGCAACTCACTCATATACTATGTACTACACTGTGCGTTTCTTATATTCTAAGTTTTTCAGTGCAACTCACTCATATACTATGTACTACACTGTGCGTTTCTTATATTCTAAGTTTTTCAGTGCAATTCACTCATATACTATGTACTGCACTGTGCGTTTCTTTTATTCTAAGTTTTTCAGTGCAACTCACTCATATACTATGTACTACACTGTGCGTTTCTTATATTCTAAGTTTTTCAGTGCAACTCACTCATATACTATGTACTACACTGTGCGTTTCTTATATTCTAAGTTTTTCAGTGCAACTCACTCATATACTATGTACTACACTGTGCATTTCGTGTAATGCTGGTTTTTCAGTAAATTCTAAGTTTTTCAGTGCAACTCACTCATATACTATGTACTACACTGTGCGTTTCTTATATTCTAAGTTTTTCAGTGCAACTCACTCATATACTACGCACTACACTGTGCGTTTCTTATATTCTAAGTTTTTCAATGCAACTCACTCATATACTATGTACTACACTGTGCGTTTCTTATATTCTAAGTTTTTCATTGCAACTCACTCATATACTATGTACTACACTGTGCATTTCGTGTAATGCGGGTTTTACAGTAAATTGTAACTTTTTCAGTGCAACTCATTCATATACTATGTACTATACTGTGCGTTTCTTATATTCTAAGTTTTTCAGTGCAACTCACTCATATACTACGCACTACACTGTGCGTTTCTTATATTCTAAGTTTTTCAATGCAACTCACTCATATACTATGTACTACACTGTGCGTTTCTTATATTCTAAGTTTTTCATTGCAACTCACTCATATACTATGTACTACACTGTGCGTTTCTTATATTCTAAGTTTTTCAGTGCAACTCACTCATATACTATGTACTACACTGTGCGTTTCTTATATTCTAAGTTTTTCAGTGCAACTCACTCATATACTATGTACTACACTGTGCGTTTCTTATATTCTAAGTTTTTGAGTGCAACTCACTCATATACTATGTACTACACTGTGCATTTCGTGTAATGCGGGTTTTTCAGTAAATTCAAGTTTTTCAGTGCAACTCACTCATATACTATGTACTACACTGTGCGTTTCTTATATTCTAAGTTTTTCAGTGCAACTCACTCATATACTATATACTACACTGTGCGTTTCGTATATTCTAAGTTTTTCAGTGCAACTCACTCATATACTATGTACTACACTGTGCGTTTCTTATATTCTACGTTTTTCAGTGCAACTCACTCATATACTATGTACTACACTGTGCGTTTCTTATATTCTAAGTTTTTCAGTGCAACTCACTCATATACTATGTACTACACTGTGCGTTTCTTATATTCTAAGTTTTTGAGTGCAACTCACTCATATACTATGTACTACACTGTGCATTTCGTGTAATGCGGGTTTTTCAGTAAATTCAAGTTTTTCAGTGCAACTCACTCATATACTATGTACTACACTGTGCGTTTCTTATATTCTAAGTTTTTCAGTGCAACTCACTCATATACTATGTACTACACTGTGCGTTTCTTATATTCTAAGTTTTACAGTGCAACTCACTCATATACTATGTACTACACTGTGCGTTTCTTAAATTCTAAGTTTTTCAGTGCATCTCACTCATATACTATGTATTACACTGTGCGTTTCTTATATTCTAAGTTTTTCAGTGCAACTCACTCATATACTATGTACTACACTGTGCGTTTCTTATATTCTAAGTTTTTCAGTGCAACTCACTCATATACTATGTACTACACTGTGCGTTTCTTATATTCTAAGTTTTTCAGTACAACTCACTCATATACTATGTACTACACTGTGCGTTTCTTATATTCTAAGTTTTTCAGTGCAACTCACTCATATACTATGTACTACACTGTGCGTTTCTTATATTCTATTTTTTTCAGTGCAACTCACTCATATACTATGTACTACACTGTGCGTTTCTTATATTCTAAGTTTTTCAGTGCAACTCACTCATATACTATGTACTACACTGTGCGTTTCTTATATTCTAAGTTTTTCAGTGCAACTCACTCATATACTATGTACTACACTGTGCATTTCGTGTAATGCTGGTTTTTCAGTAAATTCTAAGTTTTTCAGTGCAACTCACTCATATACTATGTACTACACTGTGCGTTTCTTATATTCTAAGTTTTTCAGTGCAACTCACTCATATACTATGTACTGCACTGTGCGTTTCTTTTATTCTAAGTTTTTCAGTGCAACTCACTCATATACTATGTACTACACTGTGCGTTTCTTATATTCTAAGTTTTTCAGTGCAACTCACTCATATACTATGTACTACACTGTGCGTTTCTTATATTCTAAGTTTTTCAGTGCAACTCACTCATATACTTTGTACTACACTGTGTGTTTCTTATATTCTAAGTTTTTCAGTGCAACTCACTCATATACTACGTACTACACTGTGCGTTTCTTATATTCTAAGTTTTTCAGTGCAACTCACTCATATACTATGTACTACACTGTGCGTTTCTTATATTCTAAGTTTTTTAGTGCAACTCACTCATATACTATGTACTACACTGTGCATTTCGTGTAATGCGGGTTTTTCAGTAAATTCAAGTTTTTCAGTGCAACTCACTCATATACTATGTACTACACTGTGCGTTTCTTATATTCTAAGTTTTTCAGTGCAACTCACTCATATACTATGTACTGCACTGTGCGTTTCTTTTATTCTAAGTTTTTCAGTGCAACTCACTCATATACTATGTACTACACTGTGCGTTTCTTATATTCTAAGTTTTTCAGTGCAACTCACTCATATACTATGTACTACAATGTGCGTTTCTTATATTCTAAGTTTTTCAGTGCAACTCACTCTTATACTTTGTACTACACTGTGTGTTTCTTATATTCTATGTTTTTCAGTGCAACTCACTCATATACTACGTACTACACTGTGCGTTTCTTATATTCTAAGTTTTTCAGTGCAACTCACTCATATACTATGTACTACACTGTGCGTTTCTTATATTCTAAGTTTTTTAGTGCAACTCACTCATATACTATGTACTACACTGTGCATTTCGTGTAATGCGGGTTTTTCAGTAAATTCAAGTTTTTCAGTGCAACTCACTCATATACTATGTACTACACTGTGCGTTTCTTATATTCTAAGTTTTTCAGTGCAACTCACTCATATACTATGTACTACACTGTGCGTTTCTTATATTCTAAGTTTTTCATTGCAACTCACTCATATACTATGTACTACACTGTGCGTTTCTTATATTCTAAGTTTTTCAGTGCAACTCACTCATATACTATGTACTAAACTCTACGTTTCTTATATTCTAAGTTTTTCAGTGCAACTCACTCATATACTATGTACTACACTGTGCATTTCGTGTAATGCGGGTTTTTCAGTAAATTCAAGTTTTTCAGTGCAACTCACTCATATACTATGTACTACACTGTGCGTTTCTTATATTCTAAGTTTTTCAGTGCAACTCACTCATATACTATGTACTACACTGTGCGTTTCTTATATTCTAAGTTTTTCAGTGCAACTCACTCATATACTATGTACTACACTGTGCGTTTCTTATATTCTAAGTTTTTGAGTGCAACTCACTCATATACTATGTACTACACTGTGCGTTTCTTATATTCTAAGTTTTTGAGTGCAACTCACTCATATACTATGTACTACACTGTGCATTTCGTGTAATGCGGGTTTTTCAGTAAATTCAAGTTTTTCAGTGCAACTCACTCATATACTATGTACTACCTTGTGCCTTTCTTATATTCTAAGTTTTTCAGTGCAACTCACTCATATACTATGTACTACACTGTGCGTTTCTTATATTCTAAGTTTTTCAGTGCAACTCGCTCATATACTATGTACTAAACTCTGCGTTTCTTATATTCTAAGTTTTTCAGTGCAACTCACTCATATACTATGTACTACACTGTGCGTTTCTTATATTCTAAGTTTTTCAGTGCAACTCACTCATATACTATGTACTACACTGTGCGTTTCTTATATTCTAAGTTTTTCAGTGCAACTCACTCATATACTATGTACTACACTGTGCGTTTCTTATATTCTAAGTTTTTCAGTGCAACTCACTCATATACTATGTACTACACTGTGCGTTTCTTATATTCTAAGTTTTTCAGTGCAACTCACTCATATACTATGTACTACACTGTGCGTTTCTTATATTCTAAGTTTATCAGTGCAACTCACTCATATACTATGTACTACACTGTGCGTTTCTTATATTCTAAGTTTTTCAGTGCAACTCACTCATATATTATGTACTACACTGTTCGTTTCTTATATTCCAAGTTTTTCAGTGCAACTCACTCATATACTATGTACTACACTGTGCGTTTCTTATATTCTAAGTTTTTCAGTGCAACTCACTCATATACTATGTACTACACTGTGCGTTTCTTATATTCTAAGTTTTTCAGTGCAACTCACTCATATACTATGTACTACACTGTGCGTTTCTTATATTCTAAGTTTTTCAGTGCAACTCACTCATATATTATGTACTACACTGTGCGTTTCTTATATTCTAAGTTTTTCAGTGCAACTCACTCATATACTATGTACTACACTGTGCGTTTCTTATATTCTAAGTTTTTCAGTGCAACTCACTCATATACTACGTACTACACTGTGCGTTTCTTATATTCTAAGTTTTTCAGTGCAACTCACTCATATACTATGTACTACACTGTGCGTTTCTTATATTCTAAGTTTTTTAGTGCAACTCACTCATATACTATGTACTACACTGTGCATTTCGTGTAATGCGGGTTTTTCAGTAAATTCAAGTTTTTCAGTGCAACTCACTCATATACTATGTACTACACTGTGCGTTTCTTATATTCTAAGTTTTTCAGTGCAACTCACTCATATACTATGTACTACACTGTGCGTTTCTTATATTCTAAGTTTTTCAGTGCAACTCACTCATATACTATGTACTACACTGTGCGTTTCTTATATTCTAAGTTTTTCAGTGCAACTCACTCATATACTATGTACTACACTGTGCGTTTCTTATATTCTAAGTTTTTCAGTGCAACTCACTCATATACTATGTACTACACTGTGCGTTTCTTATATTCTAAGTTTTTCAGTGCAACTCACTCATATATTATGTACTACACTGTGCGTTTCTTATATTCTAAGTTTTTCAGTGCAACTCACTCATATACTATGTACTACACTGTGCGTTTCTTATATTCTAAGTTTTTGAGTGCAACTCACTCATATACTATGTACTACACTGTGCGTTTCTTATATTCTAAGTTTTTGAGTGCAACTCACTCATATACTATGTACTACACTGTGCATTTCGTGTAATGCGGGTTTTTCAGTAAATTCAAGTTTTTCAGTGCAACTCACTCATATACTATGTACTACCTTGTGCCTTTCTTATATTCTAAGTTTTTCAGTGCAACTCACTCATATACTATGTACTACACTGTGCGTTTCTTATATTCTAAGTTTTTCAGTGCAACTCACTCATATACTATGTACTACACTGTGCGTTTCTTATATTCTAAGTTTTTCAGTGCAACTCACTCATATACTATGTACTACACTGTGCGTTTCTTATATTATAAGTTTTTCAGTGCAACTCACTCATATACTATGTACTACACTGTGCGTTTCTTATATTCTAAGTTTTTCAGTGCAACTCACTCATATACTATGTACTACACTGTGCGTTTCTTATATTCTAAGTTTTTCAGTGCAACTCACTCATATACTATGTACTACACTGTGCGTTTCTTATATTCTAAGTTTTTCAGTGCAACTCACTCATATACTATGTACTACACTGTGCGTTTCTTATATTCTAAGTTTTTCAGTGCAACTCACTCATATACTATGTACTACACTGTGCATTTCGTGTAATGCTGGTTTTTCAGTAAATTCTAGGTTTTTCAGTGCAACTCACTCATATACTATGTACTACACTGTGCGTTTCTTATATTCTAAGTTTTTCAGTGCAACTCACTCATATACTATGTACTGCACTGTGCGTTTCTTTTATTCTAAGTTTTTCAGTGCAACTCACTCATATACTATGTACTACACTGTGCGTTTCTTATATTCTAAGTTTTTCAGTGCAACTCACTCATATACTATGTACTGCACTGTGCGTTTCTTATATTCTAAGTTTTTCAGTGCAACTCACTCATGTACTATGTACTACACTGTGCGTTTCTTATATTCTAAGTTTTTCAGTGCAACTCACTCATATACTATGTACTACACTGTGCGTTTCTTATATTCTAAGTTTTTCAGTGCAACTCACTCATATACTATGTACAACACTGTGCGTTTCTTATATTCTAAGTTTTTCAGTGCAACTCACTCATATACTATGTACTACACTGTGCGTTTCTTATATTCTAAGTTTTTCAGTGCAACTCACTCATATACTATGTACTACACTGTGCGTTTCTTATATTCTAAGTTTTTCAGTGCAACTCACTCATATACTATGTACTACACTGTGCGTTTCTTATATTCTAAGTTTTTCAGTGCAACTCACTCATATACTATGTACTACACTGTGCGTTTCTTATATTCTAAGTTTTTCAGTGCAACTCACTCATATACTATGTACTACACTGTGCATTTCGTGTAATGCTGGTTTTTCAGTAAATTTAAAGTTTTTCAGTGCAACTCACTCATATACTATGTACTACACTGTGCGTTTCTTATATTCTAAGGGTTTCAGTGCAACTCACTCATATACTATGTACTGCTCTGTGCGTTTCTTTTATTCTAAGTTTTTCAGTGCAACTCACTCATATACTATGTACTACACTGTGCGTTTCTTATATTCTAAGTTTTTCAGTGCAAGTCACTCATATACTATTTACTACACTGTGCGTTTCTTATATTCTAAGTTTTTCAGTGCAACTCACTCATATACTATGTACTACACTGTGCGTTTCTTATATTCTAAGTTTTTCAGTGCAACTCACTCATATACTATGTACTACACTGTGCGTTTCTTATATTCTAAGTTTTTCAGTGCAACTCACTCATATACTATGTACTACACTGTGCGTTTCTTATATTCTAAGTTTTTCAGTGCAACTCACTCATATACTATGTACTACACTGTGCGTTTCTTATATTCTAAGTTTTTCAGTGCAACTCACTCATATACTATGTACTACACTGTGCGTTTCTTATATTCTAAGTTTTTCAGTGCAACTCACTCATATACTATGTACTACACTGTGCGTTTCTTATATTCTAAGTTTTTCAGTGCAACTCACTCATATACTATGTACTACACTGTGCATTTCGTGTAATGCTGGTTTTTCAGTAAATTCTAGGTTTTTCAGTGCAACTCACTCATATACTATGTACTACACTGTGCGTTTCTTATATTCTAAGTTTTTCAGTGCAACTCACTCATATACTATGTACTGCACTGTGCGTTTCTTTTATTCTAAGTTTTTCAGTGCAACTCACTCATATACTATGTACTACACTGTGCGTTTCTTATATTCTAAGTTTTTCAGTGCAACTCACTCATATACTATGTACTGCACTGTGCGTTTCTTATATTCTAAGTTTTTCAGTGCAACTCACTCATGTACTATGTACTACACTGTGCGTTTCTTATATTCTAAGTTTTTCAGTGCAACTCACTCATATACTATGTACTACACTGTGCGTTTCTTATATTCTAAGTTTTTCAGTGCAACTCACTCATATACTATGTACAACACTGTGCGTTTCTTATATTCTAAGTTTTTCAGTGCAACTCACTCATATACTATGTACTACACTGTGCGTTTCTTATATTCTAAGTTTTTCAGTGCAACTCACTCATATACTATGTACTACACTGTGCGTTTCTTATATTCTAAGTTTTTCAGTGCAACTCACTCATATACTATGTACTACACTGTGCGTTTCTTATATTCTAAGTTTTTCAGTGCAACTCACTCATATACTATGTACTACACTGTGCGTTTCTTATATTCTAAGTTTTTGAGTGCAACTCACTCATATACTATGTACTACACTGTGCATTTCGTGTAATGCGGGTTTTTCAGTAAATTCAAGTTTTTCAGTGCAACTCACTCATATACTATGTACTACACTGTGCGTTTCTTATATTCTAAGTTTTTCAGTGCAACTCACTCATATACTATGTACTACACTGTGCGTTTCTTATATTCTAAGTTTTTCATTGCAACTCACTCATATACTATGTACTACACTGTGCGTTTCTTATATTCTAAGTTTTTCAGTGCAACTCACTCATATACTATGTACTACACTGTGCCTTTCTTATATTCTAAGTTTTTCAGTGCAACTCACTCATATACTATGTACTACACTGTGCGTTTCTTATATTCTAAGTTTTTCAGTGCAACTCACTCATATACTTTGTACTACACTGTGTGTTTCTTATATTCTAAGTTTTTCAGTGCAACTCACTCATATACTACGTACTACACTGTGCGTTTCTTATATTCTAAGTTTTTCAATGCAACTCACTCATATACTATGTACTACACTGTGCGTTTCTTATATTCTAAGTTTTTGAGTGCAACTCACTCATATACTATGTACTACACTGTGCATTTCGTGTAATGCGGGTTTTTCAGTAAATTCAAGTTTTTCAGTGCAACTCACTCATATAATATGTACTACACTGTGCGTTTCTTATATTCTAAGTTTTTCAGTGCAACTCACTCATATACTATGTACTACACTGTGCGTTTCTTATATTCTAAGCTTTTCAGTGCAACTCACTCATATACTATGTACTACACTGTGCGTTTCTTATATTCTAAGTTTTTCAGTGCAACTCACTCATATACTATGTACTACACTGTGCGTTTCTTATATTCTAAGTTTTTCAGTGAAACTCACTCATATACTACGTACTACACTGTGCGTTTCTTATATTCTAAGTTTTTCAGTGCAACTCACTCATATACTATGTACTACACTGTGCGTTTCTTATATTCTAAGTTTTTGAGTGCAACTCACTCATATACTATGTACTACACTGTGCATTTCGTGTAATGCGGGTTTTTCAGTAAATTCAAGTTTTTCAGTGCAACTCACTCATATACTATGTACTACACTGTGCGTTTCTTATATTCTAAGTTTTTCAGTGCAACTCACTCATATACTATGTACTACACTGTGCGTTTCTTATATTCTAAGTTTTTCATTGCAACTCACTCATATACTATGTACTACACTGTGCGTTTCTTATATTCTAAGTTTTTCAGTGCAACTCACTCATATACTATGTACTAAACTGTGCGTTTCTTATATTCTAAGTTTTTCAGTGCAACTCACTCATATACTATGTACTACACTGTGCGTTTCTTATATTCTAAGTTTTTCAGTGCAACTCACTCATATACTTTGTACTACACTGTGTGTTTCTTATATTCTAAGTTTTTCAGTGCAACTCACTCATATACTATGTACTACACTGTGCGTTTCTTATATTCTAAGTTTTTCAGTGCAACTCACTCATATACTATGTACTACACTGTGCGTTTCTTATATTCTAAGTTTTTCAGTGCAACTCACTCATATACTATGTACTACACTGTGCCTTTCTTATATTCTAAGTTTTTCAGTGCAACTCACTCATATACTATGTACTACACTGTGCGTTTCTTATATTCTAAGTTTTTCAGTGCAACTCACTCATATACTTTGTACTACACTGTGTGTTTCTTATATTCTAAGTTTTCCAGTGCAACTCACGCATATACTACGTACTACACTGTGTGTTTCTTATATTCTAAGTTTTCCAGTGCAACTCACGCATATACTATGTACTACACTGTGCGTTTCTTATATTCTAAGTTTTTGAGTGCAACTCACTCATATACTATGTACTACACTGTGCATTTCGTGTAATGCGGGTTTTTCAGTAAATTCAAGTTTTTCAGTGCAACTCACTCATATACTATGTACTACACTGTGCGTTTCTTATATTCTAAGTTTTTCAGTGCAACTCACTCATATACTATGTACTACACTGTGCGTTTCTTATATTCTAAGCTTTTCAGTGCAACTCACTCATATACTATGTACTACACTGTGCGTTTCTTATATTCTAAGTTTTTCAGTGCAACTCACTCATATACTATGTACTACACTGTGCGTTTCTTATATTCTAAGTTTTTCAGTGCAACTCACTCATATACTATGTACTACACTGTGCGTTTCTTATATTCTAAGTTTTTCAGTGCAACTCACTCATATATTATGTACTACACTGTGCGTTTCTTATATTCTAAGTTTTTCAGTGCAACTCACTCATATACTATGTACTACACTGTGCGTTTCTTATATTCTAAGTTTTTCAGTGCAACTCACTCATATACTACGTACTACACTGTGCGTTTCTTATATTCTAAGTTTTTCAGTGCAACTCACTCATGTACTATGTACTACACTGTGCGTTTCTTATATTCTAAGTTTTGAGTGCAACTCACTCATATACTATGTACTACACTGTGCATTTCGTGTAATGCGGGTTTTTCAGTAAATTCAAGTTTTTCAGTGCAACTCACTCATATACTATGTACTACACTGTGCGTTTCTTATATTCTAAGTTTTTCAGTGCAACTCACTCATATACTATGTACTACACTGTGCGTTTCTTATATTCTAAGTTTTTCATTGCAACTCACTCATATACTATGTACTACACTGTGCGTTTCTTATATTCTAAGTTTTTCAGTGCAACTCACTCATATACTATGTACTAAACTGTGCGTTTCTTATATTCTAAGTTTTTCAGTGCAACTCACTCATATACTATGTACTACACTGTGCGTTTCTTATATTCTAAGTTTTTCAGTGCAACTCACTCATATACTTTGTACTACACTGTGTGTTTCTTATATTCTAAGTTTTTCAGTGCAACTCACTCATATACTACGTACTACACTGTGCGTTTCTTATATTCTAAGTTTTTCAGTGCAACTCACTCATATACTATGTACTACACTGTGCGTTTCTTATATTCTAAGTTTTTGAGTGCAACTCACTCATATACTATGTACTACACTGTGCATTTCGTGTAATGCGGGTTTTTCAGTAAATTCAAGTTTTTCAGTGCAACTCACTCATATACTATGTACTACACTGTGCGTTTCTTATATTCTAAGTTTTTCAGTGCAACTCACTCATATACTATGTACTACACTGTGCGTTTCTTATATTCTAAGTGTTTCAGTGCAACTCACTCATATACTATGTACTACACTGTGCGTTTCTTATATTCTAAGTTTTTCAGAGCAACTCACTCATATACTATTTACTACACTGTGCGTTTCTTATATTCTAAGTTTTTCAGTGCAACTCACTCATATACTATGTACTACACTGTGCGTTTCTTATATTCTAAGTTTTTCAGTGCAACTCACTCATATACTATGTACTACACTGTGCGTTTCTTATATTCTAAGTTTTTCAGTGCAACTCACTCATATACTATGTACTACACTGTGCGTTTCTTATATTCTAAGTTTTTCAGTGCAACTCACTCATATATTATGTACTACACTGTGCGTTTCTTATATTCTAAGTTTTTCAGTGCAACTCACTCATATACTATGTACTACACTGTGCGTTTCTTATATTCTAAGTTTTTCAGTGCAACTCACTCATATACTACGTACTACACTGTGCGTTTCTTATATTCTAAGTTTTTCAGTGCAACTCACTCATATACTATGTACTACACTGTGCGTTTCTTATATTCTATGTTTTTGAGTGCAACTCACTCATATACTATGTACTACACTGTGCATTTCGTGTAATGCGGGTTTTTCAGTAAATTCAAGTCTTTCAGTGCAACTCACTCATATACTATGTACTACACTGTGCGTTTCTTATATTCTAAGTGTTTCAGTGCAACTCACTCATATACTATGTACTACACTGTGCGTTTCTGATATTCTAAGTTTTTCATTGCAACTCACTCATATACTATGTACTACACTGTGCGTTTCTTATATTCTAAGTTTTTCAGTGCAACTCACTCATATACTATGTACTACACTGTGCGTTTCTTATATTCTAAGTTTTTCAGTGCAACTCACTCATATACTATGTACTACACTGTGCGTTTCTTATATTCTAAGTTTTTCAGTGCAACTCACTCATATACTTTGTACTACACTGTGTGTTTCTTATATTCTAAGTTTTTCAGTGCAACTCACTCATATACTACGTACTACACTGTGCGTTTCTTATATTCTAAGTTTTTCAATGCAACTCACTCATATACTATGTACTACACTGTGCGTTTCTTATATTCTAAGTTTTTGAGTGCAACTCACTCATATACTATGTACTACACTGTGCATTTCGTGTAATGCGGGTTTTTCAGTAAATTCAAGTTTTTCAGTGCAACTCACTCATATACTATGTACTACACTGTGCGTTTCTTATATTCTAAGTTTTTCAGTGCAACTCACTCATATACTATGTACTACACTGTGCGTTTCTTATATTCTAAGTTTTTCATTGCAACTCACTCATATACTATGTACTACACTGTGCGTTTCTTATATTCTAAGTTTTTCAGTGCAACTCACTCATATACTATGTACTATACTGTGCGTTTCTTATATTCTAAGTTTTTCAGTGCAACTCACTCATATACTATGTACTACACTGTGCGTTTCTTATATTCTAAGTTTTTCAGTGCAACTCACTCATATATTATGTACTACACTGTGCGTTTCTTATATTCTAAGTTTTTCAGTGCAACTCACTCATATACTATGTACTACACTGTGCGTTTCTTATATTCTAAGTTTTTCAGTGCAACTCACTCATATACTACGTACTACACTGTGCGTTTCTTATATTCTAAGTTTTTCAGTGCAACTCACTCATATACTATGTACTACACTGTGCGTTTCTTATATTCTAAGTTTTTCAGTGCAACTCACTCATATACTATGTACTACACTGTGCATTTCGTGTAATGCTGGTTTTTCAGTAAATTCTAAGTTTTTCAGTGCAACTCACTCATATACTATGTACTACACTGTGCGTTTCTTATATTCTAAGTGTTTCAGTGCAACTCACTCATATACTATGTACTGCACTGTGCGTTTCTTTTATTCTAAGTTTTTCAGTGCAACTCACTCATATACTATGTACTACACTGTGCGTTTCTTATATTCTAAGTTTTTCAGTGCAACTCACTCATATACTATTTACTACACTGTGCGTTTCTTATATTCTAAGTTTTTCAGTGCAACTCACTCATATACTATGTACTACACTGTGCGTTTCTTATATTCTAAGTTTTTCAGTGCAACTCACTCATATACTATGTACTACACTGTGCGTTTCTTATATTCTAAGTTTTTCAGTGCAACTCACTCATATACTATGTACTACACTGTGCGTTTCTTATATTCTAAGTTTTTCAGTGCAACTCACTCATATACTTTGTACTACACTGTGTGTTTCTTATATTCTAAGTTTTTCAGTGCAACTCACTCATATACTACGTACTACACTGTGCGTTTCTTATATTCTAAGTTTTTCAATGCAACTCACTCATATACTATGTACTACACTGTGCGTTTCTTATATTCTAAGTTTTTGAGTGCAACTCACTCATATACTATGTACTACACTGTGCATTTCGTGTAATGCGGGTTTTTCAGTAAATTGAAGTTTTTCAGTGCAACTCACTCATATAATATGTACTACACTGTGCGTTTCTTATATTCTAAGTTTTTCAGTGCAACTCACTCATATACTATGTACTACACTGTGCGTTTCTTATATTCTAAGTTTTTCAGTGCAACTCACTCATATACTATGTACTACACTGTGCGTTTCTTATATTCTAAGTTTTTCAGTGCAACTCACTCATATACTATGTACTACACTGTGCGTTTCTTATATTCTAAGTTTTTCAGTGCAACTCACTCATATACTATGTACTACACTGTGCGTTTCTTATATTCTAAGTTTTTCAGTGCAACTCACTCATATACTATGTACTACACTGTGCATTTCGTGTAATGCTGGTTTTTCAGTAAATTCTAGGTTTTTCAGTGCAACTCACTCATATACTATGTACTACACTGTGCGTTTCTTATATTCTAAGTTTTTCAGTGCAACTCACTCATATACTATGTACTGCACTGTGCGTTTCTTTTATTCTAAGTTTTTCAGTGCAACTCACTCATATACTATGTACTACACTGTGCGTTTCTTATATTCTAAGTTTTTCAGTGCAACTCACTCATATACTATGTACTGCACTGTGCGTTTCTTATATTCTAAGTTTTTCAGTGCAACTCACTCATATACTATGTACTACACTGTGCTTTTCTTATATTCTAAGTTTTTCAGTGCAACTCACTCATATACTATGTACTACACTGTGCGTTTCTTATATTCTAAGTTTTTCAGTGCAACTCACTCATATACTATGTACTACACTGTGCGTTTCTTATATTCTAAGTTTTTCAGTGCAACTCACTCATATACTATGTACTACACTGTGCGTTTCTTATATTCTAAGTTTTTCAGTGCAACTCACTCATATACTATGTACTACACTGTGCGTTTCTTATATTCTAAGTTTTTCAGTGCAACTCACTCATATACTATGTACTACACTGTGCGTTTCTTATATTCTAAGTTTTTCAGTGCAACTCACTCATATACTATGTACTACACTGTGCGTTTCTTATATTCTAAGTTTTTCAGTGCAACTCACTCATATACTATGTACTACACTGTGCATTTCGTGTAATGCTGGTTTTTCAGTAAATTCTAAGTTTATCAGTGCAACTCACTCATATACTATGTACTACACTGTGCGTTTCTTATATTCTAAGTGTTTCAGTGCAACTCACTCATATACTATGTACTGCACTGTGCGTTTCTTTTATTCTAAGTTTTTCAGTGCAACTCACTCATATACTATGTACTACACTGTGCGTTTCTTATATTCTAAGTTTTTCAGTGCAACTCACTCATATACTATTTACTACACTGTGCGTTTCTTATATTCTAAGTTTTTCAGTGCAACTCACTCATATACTATGTACTACACTGTGCGTTTCTTATATTCTAAGTTTTTCAGTGCAACTCACTCATATACTATGTACTACACTGTGCGTTTCTTATATTCTAAGTTTTTCAGTGCAACTCACTCATATACTATGTACTACACTGTGCGTTTCTTATATTCTAAGTTTTTCAGTGCAACTCACTCATATACTATGTACTACACTGTGCATTTCGTGTAATGCGGGTTTTTCAGTAAATTCAAGTCTTTCAGTGCAACTCACTCATATACTATGTACTACACTGTGCGTTTCTTATATTCTAAGTGTTTCAGTGCAACTCACTCATATACTATGTACTACACTGTGCGTTTCTGATATTCTAAGTTTTTCATTGCAACTCACTCATATACTATGTACTACACTGTGCGTTTCTTATATTCTAAGTTTTTCAGTGCAACTCACTCATATACTATGTACTACACTGTGCGTTTCTTATATTCTAAGTTTTTCAGTGCAACTCACTCATATACTATGTACTACACTGTGCGTTTCTTATATTCTAAGTTTTTCAGTGCAACTCACTCATATACTTTGTACTACACTGTGTGTTTCTTATATTCTAAGTTTTTCAGTGCAACTCACTCATATACTACGTACTACACTGTGCGTTTCTTATATTCTAAGTTTTTCAATGCAACTCACTCATATACTATGTACTACACTGTGCGTTTCTTATATTCTAAGTTTTTGAGTGCAACTCACTCATATACTATGTACTACACTGTGCATTTCGTGTAATGCGGGTTTTTCAGTAAATTCAAGTTTTTCAGTGCAACTCACTCATATACTATGTACTACACTGTGCGTTTCTTATATTCTAAGTTTTTCAGTGCAACTCACTCATATACTATGTACTACACTGTGCGTTTCTTATATTCTAAGTTTTTCATTGCAACTCACTCATATACTATGTACTACACTGTGCGTTTCTTATATTCTAAGTTTTTCAGTGCAACTCACTCATATACTATGTACTATACTGTGCGTTTCTTATATTCTAAGTTTTTCAGTGCAACTCACTCATATACTATGTACTACACTGTGCGTTTCTTATATTCTAAGTTTTTCAGTGCAACTCACTCATATATTATGTACTACACTGTGCGTTTCTTATATTCTAAGTTTTTCAGTGCAACTCACTCATATACTATGTACTACACTGTGCGTTTCTTATATTCTAAGTTTTTCAGTGCAACTCACTCATATACTACGTACTACACTGTGCGTTTCTTATATTCTAAGTTTTTCAGTGCAACTCACTCATATACTATGTACTACACTGTGCGTTTCTTATATTCTAAGTTTTTCAGTGCAACTCACTCATATACTATGTACTACACTGTGCATTTCGTGTAATGCTGGTTTTTCAGTAAATTCTAAGTTTTTCAGTGCAACTCACTCATATACTATGTACTACACTGTGCGTTTCTTATATTCTAAGTGTTTCAGTGCAACTCACTCATATACTATGTACTGCACTGTGCGTTTCTTTTATTCTAAGTTTTTCAGTGCAACTCACTCATATACTATGTACTACACTGTGCGTTTCTTATATTCTAAGTTTTTCAGTGCAACTCACTCATATACTATTTACTACACTGTGCGTTTCTTATATTCTAAGTTTTTCAGTGCAACTCACTCATATACTATGTACTACACTGTGCGTTTCTTATATTCTAAGTTTTTCAGTGCAACTCACTCATATACTATGTACTACACTGTGCGTTTCTTATATTCTAAGTTTTTCAGTGCAACTCACTCATATACTATGTACTACACTGTGCGTTTCTTATATTCTAAGTTTTTCAGTGCAACTCACTCATATACTTTGTACTACACTGTGTGTTTCTTATATTCTAAGTTTTTCAGTGCAACTCACTCATATACTACGTACTACACTGTGCGTTTCTTATATTCTAAGTTTTTCAATGCAACTCACTCATATACTATGTACTACACTGTGCGTTTCTTATATTCTAAGTTTTTGAGTGCAACTCACTCATATACTATGTACTACACTGTGCATTTCGTGTAATGCGGGTTTTTCAGTAAATTGAAGTTTTTCAGTGCAACTCACTCATATAATATGTACTACACTGTGCGTTTCTTATATTCTAAGTTTTTCAGTGCAACTCACTCATATACTATGTACTACACTGTGCGTTTCTTATATTCTAAGTTTTTCAGTGCAACTCACTCATATACTATGTACTACACTGTGCGTTTCTTATATTCTAAGTTTTTCAGTGCAACTCACTCATATACTATGTACTACACTGTGCGTTTCTTATATTCTAAGTTTTTCAGTGCAACTCACTCATATACTATGTACTACACTGTGCGTTTCTTATATTCTAAGTTTTTCAGTGCAACTCACTCATATACTATGTACTACACTGTGCATTTCGTGTAATGCTGGTTTTTCAGTAAATTCTAGGTTTTTCAGTGCAACTCACTCATATACTATGTACTACACTGTGCGTTTCTTATATTCTAAGTTTTTCAGTGCAACTCACTCATATACTATGTACTGCACTGTGCGTTTCTTTTATTCTAAGTTTTTCAGTGCAACTCACTCATATACTATGTACTACACTGTGCGTTTCTTATATTCTAAGTTTTTCAGTGCAACTCACTCATATACTATGTACTGCACTGTGCGTTTCTTATATTCTAAGTTTTTCAGTGCAACTCACTCATATACTATGTACTACACTGTGCTTTTCTTATATTCTAAGTTTTTCAGTGCAACTCACTCATATACTATGTACTACACTGTGCGTTTCTTATATTCTAAGTTTTTCAGTGCAACTCACTCATATACTATGTACTACACTGTGCGTTTCTTATATTCTAAGTTTTTCAGTGCAACTCACTCATATACTATGTACTACACTGTGCGTTTCTTATATTCTAAGTTTTTCAGTGCAACTCACTCATATACTATGTACTACACTGTGCGTTTCTTATATTCTAAGTTTTTCAGTGCAACTCACTCATATACTATGTACTACACTGTGCGTTTCTTATATTCTAAGTTTTTCAGTGCAACTCACTCATATACTATGTACTACACTGTGCGTTTCTTATATTCTAAGTTTTTCAGTGCAACTCACTCATATACTATGTACTACACTGTGCATTTCGTGTAATGCTGGTTTTTCAGTAAATTCTAAGTTTATCAGTGCAACTCACTCATATACTATGTACTACACTGTGCGTTTCTTATATTCTAAGTGTTTCAGTGCAACTCACTCATATACTATGTACTGCACTGTGCGTTTCTTTTATTCTAAGTTTTTCAGTGCAACTCACTCATATACTATGTACTACACTGTGCGTTTCTTATATTCTAAGTTTTTCAGTGCAACTCACTCATATACTATTTACTACACTGTGCGTTTCTTATATTCTAAGTTTTTCAGTGCAACTCACTCATATACTATGTACTACACTGTGCGTTTCTTATATTCTAAGTTTTTCAGTGCAACTCACTCATATACTATGTACTACACTGTGCGTTTCTTATATTCTAAGTTTTTCAGTGCAACTCACTCATATACTATGTACTACACTGTGCGTTTCTTATATTCTAAGTTTTTCAGTGCAACTCACTCATATACTATGTACTACACTGTGCGTTTCTTATATTCTAAGTTTTTCAGTGCAACTCACTCATATATTATGTACTACACTGTGCGTTTCTTATATTCTAAGTTTTTCAGTGCAACTCACTCATATACTATGTACTACACTGTGCGTTTCATATATTCTAAGTTTTTCAGTGCAACTCACTCATATACTATGTACTACACTGTGCGTTTCTTATATTCTAAGTTTTTCAGTGCAACTCACTCATATACTATGTACTACACTGTGCGTTTCTTATATTCTAAGTTTTTCAGTGCAACTCACTCATATACTATGTACTACACTGTGCGTTTCTTATATTCTAAGTTTTTCAGTGCAACTCACTCATATACTATGTACTACACTGTGCCTTTCTTATATTCTAAGTTTTTCAGTGCAACTCACTCATATACTATGTACTACACTGTGCGTTTCTTATATTCTAAGTTTTTCAGTGCAACTCACTCATATACTTTGTACTACACTGTGTGTTTCTTATATTCTAAGTTTTCCAGTGCAACTCACGCATATACTACGTACTACACTGTGTGTTTCTTATATTCTAAGTTTTCCAGTGCAACTCACGCATATACTATGTACTACACTGTGCGTTTCTTATATTCTAAGTTTTTGAGTGCAACTCACTCATATACTATGTACTACACTGTGCATTTCGTGTAATGCGGGTTTTTCAGTAAATTCAAGTTTTTCAGTGCAACTCACTCATATACTATGTACTACACTGTGCGTTTCTTATATTCTAAGTTTTTCAGTGCAACTCACTCATATACTATGTACTACACTGTGCGTTTCTTATATTCTAAGCTTTTCAGTGCAACTCACTCATATACTATGTACTACACTGTGCGTTTCTTATATTCTAAGTTTTTCAGTGCAACTCACTCATATACTATGTACTACACTGTGCGTTTCTTATATTCTAAGTTTTTCAGTGCAACTCACTCATATACTATGTACTACACTGTGCGTTTCTTATATTCTAAGTTTTTCAGTGCAACTCACTCATATATTATGTACTACACTGTGCGTTTCTTATATTCTAAGTTTTTCAGTGCAACTCACTCATATACTATGTACTACACTGTGCGTTTCTTATATTCTAAGTTTTTCAGTGCAACTCACTCATATACTACGTACTACACTGTGCGTTTCTTATATTCTAAGTTTTTCAGTGCAACTCACTCATGTACTATGTACTACACTGTGCGTTTCTTATATTCTAAGTTTTGAGTGCAACTCACTCATATACTATGTACTACACTGTGCATTTCGTGTAATGCGGGTTTTTCAGTGAATTCAAGTTTTTCAGTGCAACTCACTCATATACTATGTACTACACTGTGCGTTTCTTATATTCTAAGTTTTTCAGTGCAACTCACTCATATACTATGTACTACACTGTGCGTTTCTTATATTCTAAGTTTTTCATTGCAACTCACTCATATACTATGTACTACACTGTGCGTTTCTTATATTCTAAGTTTTTCAGTGCAACTCACTCATATACTATGTACTAAACTGTGCGTTTCTTATATTCTAAGTTTTTCAGTGCAACTCACTCATATACTATGTACTACACTGTGCGTTTCTTATATTCTAAGTTTTTCAGTGCAACTCACTCATATACTTTGTACTACACTGTGTGTTTCTTATATTCTAAGTTTTTCAGTGCAACTCACTCATATACTACGTACTACACTGTGCGTTTCTTATATTCTAAGTTTTTCAGTTCAACTCACTCATATACTATGTACTACACTGTGCCTTTCTTATATTCTAAGTTTTTGAGTGCAACTCACTCATATACTATGTACTACCCTGTGCATTTCGTGTAATGCGGGTTTTTCAGTAAATTCAAGTTTTTCAGTGCAACTCACTCATATACTATGTACTACACTGTGCGTTTCTTATATTCTAAGTTTTTCAGTGCAACTCACTCATATACTATGTACTACACTGTGCGTTTCTTATATTCTAAGTGTTTCAGTGCAACTCACTCATATACTATGTACTGCACTGTGCGTTTCTTTTATTCTAAGTTTTTCAGTGCAACTCACTCATATACTATGTACTACACTGTGCGTTTCTTATATTCTAAGTTTTTCAGAGCAACTCACTCATATACTATTTACTACACTGTGCGTTTCTTATATTCTAAGTTTTTCAGTGCAACTCACTCATATACTATGTACTACACTGTGCGTTTCTTATATTCTAAGTTTTTCAGTGCAACTCACTCATATACTATGTACTACACTGTGCGTTTCTTATATTCTAAGTTTTTCAGTGCAACTCACTCATATACTATGTACTACACTGTGCGTTTCTTATATTCTAAGTTTTTCAGTGCAACTCACTCATATATTATGTACTACACTGTGCGTTTCTTATATTCTAAGTTTTTCAGTGCAACTCACTCATATACTATGTACTACACTGTGCGTTTCTTATATTCTAAGTTTTTCAGTGCAACTCACTCATATACTACGTACTACACTGTGCGTTTCTTATATTCTAAGTTTTTCAGTGCAACTCACTCATATACTATGTACTACACTGTGCGTTTCTTATATTCTATGTTTTTGAGTGCAACTCACTCATATACTATGTACTACACTGTGCATTTCGTGTAATGCGGGTTTTTCAGTAAATTCAAGTCTTTCAGTGCAACTCACTCATATACTATGTACTACACTGTGCGTTTCTTATATTCTAAGTGTTTCAGTGCAACTCACTCATATACTATGTACTACACTGTGCGTTTCTGATATTCTAAGTTTTTCATTGCAACTCACTCATATACTATGTACTACACTGTGCGTTTCTTATATTCTAAGTTTTTCAGTGCAACTCACTCATATACTATGTACTACACTGTGCGTTTCTTATATTCTAAGTTTTTCAGTGCAACTCACTCATATACTATGTACTACACTGTGCGTTTCTTATATTCTAAGTTTTTCAGTGCAACTCACTCATATACTTTGTACTACACTGTGTGTTTCTTATATTCTAAGTTTTTCAGTGCAACTCACTCATATACTACGTACTACACTGTGCGTTTCTTATATTCTAAGTTTTTCAATGCAACTCACTCATATACTATGTACTACACTGTGCGTTTCTTATATTCTAAGTTTTTGAGTGCAACTCACTCATATACTATGTACTACACTGTGCATTTCGTGTAATGCGGGTTTTTCAGTAAATTCAAGTTTTTCAGTGCAACTCACTCATATACTATGTACTACACTGTGCGTTTCTTATATTCTAAGTTTTTCAGTGCAACTCACTCATATACTATGTACTACACTGTGCGTTTCTTATATTCTAAGTTTTTCATTGCAACTCACTCATATACTATGTACTACACTGTGCGTTTCTTATATTCTAAGTTTTTCAGTGCAACTCACTCATATACTATGTACTATACTGTGCGTTTCTTATATTCTAAGTTTTTCAGTGCAACTCACTCATATACTATGTACTACACTGTGCGTTTCTTATATTCTAAGTTTTTCAGTGCAACTCACTCATATATTATGTACTACACTGTGCGTTTCTTATATTCTAAGTTTTTCAGTGCAACTCACTCATATACTATGTACTACACTGTGCGTTTCTTATATTCTAAGTTTTTCAGTGCAACTCACTCATATACTACGTACTACACTGTGCGTTTCTTATATTCTAAGTTTTTCAGTGCAACTCACTCATATACTATGTACTATACTGTGCGTTTCTTATATTCTAAGTTTTTCAGTGCAACTCACTCATATACTATGTACTACACTGTGCATTTCGTGTAATGCGGGTTTTTCAGTAAATTCAAGTTTTTCAGTGCAACTCACTCATATACTATGTACTACACTGTGCGTTTCTTATATTCTAAGTTTTTCAGTGCAACTCACTCATATACTATGTACTACACTGTGCGTTTCTTATATTCTAAGTTTTTCATTGCAACTCACTCATATACTATGTACTACACTGTGCGTTTCTTATATTCTAAGTTTTTCAGTGCAACTCACTCATATACTATGTACTAAACTCTGCGTTTCTTATATTCTAAGTTTTTCAGTGCAACTCACTCATATACTATGTACTACACTGTGCGTTTCTTATATTCTAAGTTTTTCAGTGCAACTCACTCATATACTTTGTACTACACTGTGTGTTTCTTATATTCTAAGTTTTTCAGTGCAACTCACTCATATACTACGTACTACACTGTGCGTTTCTTATATTCTAAGTTTTTCAGTGCAACTCACTCATATACTATGTACTACACTGTGCGTTTCTTATATTCTAAGTTTTTGAGTGCAACTCACTCATATACTATGTACTACACTGTGCATTTCGTGTAATGCGGGTTTTTCAGTAAATTCAAGTTTTTCAGTGCAACTCACTCATATACTATGTACTACACTGTGCGTTTCTTATATTCTAAGTTTTTCAGTGCAACTCACTCATATACTATGTACTACACTGTGCGTTTCTTATATTCTAAGCTTTTCAGTGCAACTCACTCATATACTATGTACTACACTGTGCGTTTCTTATATTCTAAGTTTTTCAGTGCAACTCACTCATATACTATGTACTACACTGTGCGTTTCTTATATTCTAAGTTTTTCAGTGCAACTCACTCATATACTATGTACTACACTGTGCGTTTCTTATATTCTAAGTTTTTCAGTGCAACTCACTCATATATTATGTACTACACTGTGCGTTTCTTATATTCTAAGTTTTTCAGTGCAACTCACTCATATACTATGTACTACACTGTGCGTTTCTTATATTCTAAGTTTTTCAGTGCAACTCACTCATATACTACGTACTACACTGTGCGTTTCTTATATTCTAAGTTTTTCAGTGCAACTCACTCATGTACTATGTACTACACTGTGCGTTTCTTATATTCTAAGTTTTTGAGTGCAACTCACTCATATACTATGTACTACACTGTGCATTTCGTGTAATGCGGGTTTTTCAGTAAATTCAAGTTTTTCAGTGCAACTCACTCATATACTATGTACTACACTGTGCGTTTCTTATATTCTAAGTTTTGCAGTGCAACTCACTCATAAACTATGTACTACACTGTGCGTTTCTTATATTCTAAGTTTTTCATTGCAACTCACTCATATACTATGTACTACACTGTGCGTTTCTTATATTCTAAGTTTTTCAGTGCAACTCACTCATATACTATGTACTAAACTGTGCGTTTCTTATATTCTAAGTTTTTCAGTGCAACTCACTCATATACTATGTACTACACTGTGCGTTTCTTATATTCTAAGTTTTTCAGTGCAACTCACTCATATACTTTGTACTACACTGTGTGTTTCTTATATTCTAAGTTTTTCAGTGCAACTCACTCATATACTATGTACTACACTGTGCGTTTCTTATATTCTAAGTTTTTCAGTGCAACTCACTCATATACTATGTACTACACTGTGCGTTTCTTATATTCTAAGTTTTTGAGTGCAACTCACTCATATACTATGTACTACACTCTGCATTTCGTGTAATGCGGGTTTTTCAGTAAATTCAAGTTTTTCAGTGCAACTCACTCATATACTATGTACTACACTGTGCGTTTCTTATATTCTAAGTTTTTCAGTGCAACTCACTCATATACTATGTACTACACTGTGCGTTTCTTATATTCTAAGTGTTTCAGTGCAACTCACTCATATACTATGTACTGCACTGTGCGTTTCTTTTATTCTAAGTTTTTCAGTGCAACTCACTCATATACTATGTACTACACTGTGCGTTTCTTATATTCTAAGTTTTTCAGTGCAACTCACTCATATACTATTTACTACACTGTGCGTTTCTTATATTCTAAGTTTTTCAGTGCAACTCACTCATATACTATGTACTACACTGTGCGTTTCTTATATTCTAAGTTTTTCAGTGCAACTCACTCATATACTATGTACTACACTGTGCGTTTCTTATATTCTAAGTTTTTCAGTGCAACTCACTCATATACTATGTACTACACTGTGCGTTTCTTATATTCTAAGTTTTTCAGTGCAACTCACTCATATATTATGTACTACACTGTGCATTTCTTATATTCTAAGTTTTTCAGTGCAACTCACTCATATACTATGTACTACACTGTGCGTTTCTTATATTCTAAGTTTTTCAGTGCAACTCACTCATATACTACGTACTACACTGTGCGTTTCTTATATTCTAAGTTTTTCAGTGCAACTCACTCATATACTATGTACTACACTGTGCGTTTCTTATATTCTATGTTTTTGAGTGCAACTCACTCATATTCTATGTACTACACTGTGCATTTCGTGTAATGCGGGTTTTTCAGTAAATTCAAGTTTTTCAGTGCAACTCACTCATATACTATGTACTACACTGTGCGTTTCTTATATTCTAAGTTTTTCAGTGCAACTCACTCATATACTATGTACTACACTGTGCGTTTCTGATATTCTAAGTTTTTCATTGCAACTCACTCATATACTATGTACTACACTGTGCGTTTCTTATATTCTAAGTTTTTCAGTGCAACTCACTCATATACTATGTACTACACTGTGCGTTTCTTATATTCTAAGTTTTTCAGTGCAACTCACTCATATACTATGTACTACACTGTGCGTTTCTTATATTCTAAGTTTTTCAGTGCAACTCACTCATATACTTTGTACTACACTGTGTGTTTCTTATATTCTAAGTTTTTCAGTGCAACTCACTCATATACTACGTACTACACTGTGCGTTTCTTATATTCTAAGTTTTTCAATGCAACTCACTCATATACTATGTACTACACTGTGCGTTTCTTATATTCTAAGTTTTTGAGTGCAACTCACTCATATACTATGTACTACACTGTGCATTTCGTGTAATGCGGGTTTTTCAGTAAATTCAAGTTTTTCAGTGCAACTCACTCATATACTATGTACTACACTGTGCGTTTCTTATATTCTAAGTTTTTCAGTGCAACTCACTCATATACTATGTACTACACTGTGCGTTTCTTATATTCTAAGTTTTTCATTGCAACTCACTCATATACTATGTACTACACTGTGCGTTTCTTATATTCTAAGTTTTTCAGTGCAACTCACTCATATACTATGTACTACACTGTGCGTTTCTTATATTCTAAGTTTTTCAGTGCAACTCACTCATATACTATGTACTACACTGTGCGTTTCTTATATTCTAAGTTTTTCAGTGCAACTCACTCATATATTATGTACTACACTGTGCGTTTCTTATATTCTAAGTTTTTCAGTGCAACTCACTCATATACTATGTACTACACTGTGCGTTTCTTATATTCTAAGTTTTTCAGTGCACCTCACTCATATACTACGTACTACACTGTGCGTTTCTTATATTCTAAGTTTTTCAGTGCAACTCACTCATATACTATGTACTACACTGTGCGTTTCTTATATTCTAAGTTTTTCAGTGCAACTCACTCATATACTATGTACTACACTGTGCATTTCGTGTAATGCGGGTTTTTCAGTAAATTCAAGTTTTTCAGTGCAACTCACTCATATACTATGTACTACACTGTGCGTTTCTTATATTCTAAGTTTTTCAGTGCAACTCACTCATATACTATGTACTACACTGTGCGTTTCTTATATTCTAAGTTTTTCATTGCAACTCACTCATATACTATGTACTACACTGTGCGTTTCTTATATTCTAAGTTTTTCAGTGCAACTCACTCATATACTATGTACTAAACTGTGCGTTTCTTATATTCTAAGTTTTTCAGTGCAACTCACTCATATACTATGTACTACACTGTGCGTTTCTTATATTCTAAGTTTTTCAGTGCAACTCACTCATATACTTTGTACTACACTGTGTGTTTCTTATATTCTAAGTTTTTCAGTGCAACTCACTCATATACTACGTACTACACTGTGCGTTTCTTATATTCTAAGTTTTTCAGTGCAACTCACTCATATACTATGTACTACACTGTGCGTTTCTTATATTCTAAGTTTTTGAGTGCAACTCACTCATATACTATGTACTACACTGTGCATTTCGTGTAATGCGGGTTTTTCAGTAAATTCAAGTTTTTCAGTGCAACTCACTCATATACTATGTACTACACTGTGCGTTTCTTATATTCTAAGTTTTTCAGTGCAACTCACTCATATACTATGTACTACACTGTGCGTTTCTTATATTCTAAGTTTTTCAGTGCAACTCACTCATATACTATGTACTGCACTGTGCGTTTCTTATATTCTAAGTTTTTCAGTGCAACTCACTCATATACTATGTACTGCACTGTGCGTTTCTTATATTCTAAGTTTTTCAGTGCAACTCACTCATATACTATTTACTACACTGTGCGTTTCTTATATTCTAAGTTTTTCAGTGCAACTCACTCATATACTATTTACTACACTGTGCGTTTCTTATATTCTAAGTTTTTCAGTGCAACTCACTCATATACTATGTACTACACTGTGCGTTTCTTATATTCTAAGTTTTTCAGTGCAACTCACTCATATACTATGTACTACACTGTGCGTTTCTTATATTCTAAGTTTTTCAGTGCAACTCACTCATATACTATGTACTACACTGTGCATTTCGTGTAATGCGGGTTTTTCAGTAAATCAAGTTTTTCAGTGCAACTCACTCATATACTATGTACTACACTGTGCGTTTCTTATATTCTAAGTTTTTCAGTGCAACTCTCTCATATACTATGTACTACACTGTGCGTTTCTTATATTCTAAGTTTTTCATTGCAACTCACTCATATACTATGTACTACACTGTGCGTTTCTTATATTCTAAGTTTTTCAGTGCAACTCACTCATATACTATGTACTAAACTGTGCGTTTCTTATATTCTAAGTTTTTCAGTGCAACTCACTCATATACTATGTACTACACTGTGCGTTTCTTATATTCTAAGTTTTTCAGTGCAACTCACTCATATACATTGTACTACACTGTGTGTTTCTTATATTCTAAGTTTTTCAGTGCAACTCACTCATATACTACGTACTACACTGTGCGTTTCTTATATTCTAAGTTTTTCAGTGCAACTCACTCATATACTATGTACTACACTGTGCGTTTCTTATATTCTAAGTTTTTGAGTGCAACTCACTCATATACTATGTACTACACTGTGCATTTCGTGTAATGCGGGTTTTTCAGTAAATTCAAGTTTTTCAGTGCAACTCACTCATATACTATGTACTACACTGTGCGTTTCTTATATTCTAAGTTTTTCAGTGCAACTCACTCATATACTATGTACTATACTGTGCGTTTCTTATATTCTAAGTTTTTCAGTGCAACTCACTCATATACTATGTACTACACTGTGCGTTTCTTATATTCTAAGTTTTTGAGTGCAACTCACTCATATACTATGTACTACACTGTGCGTTTCTTATATTCTAAGTTTTTGAGTGCAACTCACTCATATACTATGTACTACACTGTGCATTTCGTGTAATGCGGGTTTTTCAGTAAATTCAAGTTTTTCAGTGCAACTCACTCATATACTATGTACTACACTGTGCGTTACTTATATTCTAAGTGTTTCAGTGCAACTCACTCATATACTATGTACTGCACTGTGCGTTTCTTTTATTCTAAGTTTTTCAGTGCAACTCACTCATATACTATGTACTACACTGTGCGTTTCTTATATTCTAAGTTTTTCAGTGCAACTCACTCATATACTATTTACTACACTGTGCGTTTCTTATATTCTAAGTTTTTCAGTGCAACTCACTCATATACTATGTACTACACTGTGCGTTTCTTATATTCTAAGTTTTTCAGTGCAACTCACTCATATACTACGTACTACACTGTGCGTTTCTTATATTCTAAGTTTTTCAGTGCAACTCACTCATATACTATGTACTACACTGTGCGTTTCTTATATTCTAAGTTTTTCAGTGCAACTCACTCATATACTATGTACTACACTGTGCGTTTCTTATATTCTAAGTTTTTCAGTGCAACTCACTCATATACTACGTACTACACTGTGCGTTTCTTATATTCTAAGTTTTTCAGTGCAACTCACTCATATACTATGTACTACACTGTGCGTTTCTTATATTCTAAGTTTTTGAGTGCAACTCACTCATATACTATGTACTACACTGTGCATTTCGTGTAATACGGGTTTTTCAGTAAATTCAAGTTTTTCAGTGCAACTCACTCATATACTATGTACTACACTGTGCGTTTTTTATATTCTAAGTTTTTCAGTGCAACTCACTCATATACTATGTACTACACTGTGCGTTTCTTATATTCTAAGTTTTTCAGTGTAACTCACTCATATACTATGTACTACACTGTGCCTTTCTTATATTCTAAGTTTTTCAGTGCAACTCACTCATATACTATGTACTACACTGTGCGTTTCTTATATTCTAAGTTTTTCAGTGCAACTCACTCATATACTTTGTACTACACTGTGTGTTTCTTATATTCTAAGTTTTTCAGTGCAACTCACTCATATACTACGTACTACACTGTGCGTTTCTTATATTCTAAGTTTTTCAATGCAACTCACTCATATACTATGTACTACACTGTGCGTTTCTTATATTCTAAGTTTTTGAGTGCAACTCACTCATATACTATGTACTACACTGTGATTTCGTGTAATTCGGGTTTTTCAGTAAATTCAAGTTTTTCAGTGCAACTCACTCATATACTATGTACTACACTGTGCGTTTCTTATATTCTAAGTTTTTCAGTGCAACTCACTCATATACTATGTACTACACTGTGCGTTTCTTATATTCTAAGCTTTTCAGTGCAACTCACTCATATACTATGTACTACACTGTGCGTTTCTTATATTCTAAGTTTTTCAGTGCAACTCACTCATATACTATGTACTACACTGTGCGTTTCTTATATTCTAAGTTTTTCAGTGCAACTCACTCATATACTACGTACTACACTGTGCGTTTCTTATATTCTAAGTTTTTCAGTGCAACTCACTCATATACTATGTACTACACTGTGCGTTTCTTATATCTAAGTTTTTGAGTGCAACTCACTCATATACTATGTACTACACTGTGCATTTCGTGTAATGCGGGTTTTTCAGTAAATTCAAGTTTTTCAGTGCAACTCATTCATATACTATGTACTACACTGTGCGTTTCTTATATTCTAAGTTTTTGAGTGCAACTCACTCATATACTATGTACTACACTGTGCATTTCGTGTAATGCGGGTTTTTCAGTAAATTCAAGTTTTTCAGTGCAACTCACTCATATACTATGTACTACACTGTGCGTTTCTTATATTCTAAGTTTTTCAGTGCAACTCACTCATATACTATGTACTACACTGTGCGTTTCTTATATTCTAAGTTTTTCATTGCAACTCACTCATATACTATGTACTACACTGTGCGTTTCTTATATTCTAAGTTTTTCAGTGCAACTCACTCATATACTATGTACTACACTGTGCGTTTCTTATATTCTAAGTTTTTCAGTGCAACTCACTCATATACTATGTACTACACTGTGCGTTTCTTATATTCTAAGTTTTTCAGTGCAACTCACTCATATATTATGTACTACACTGTGCGTTTCTTATATTCTAAGTTTTTCAGTGCAACTCACTCATATACTATGTACTACACTGTGCGTTTCTTATATTCTAAGTTTTTCAGTGCAACTCACTCATATACTACGTACTACACTGTGCGTTTCTTATATTCTAAGTTTTTCAGTGCAACTCACTCATATACTATGTACTACACTGTGCATTTCGTGTAATGCGGGTTTTTCAGTAAATTCAAGTTTTTCAGTGCAACTCACTCATATACTATGTACTACACTGTGCGTTTCTTATATTCTAAGTTTTTCAGTGCAACTCACTCATATACTATGTACTACACTGTGCGTTTCTTATATTCTAAGTTTTTCATTGCAACTCACTCATATACTATGTACTACACTGTGCGTTTCTTATATTCTAAGTTTTTCAGTGCAACTCACTCATATACTATGTACTAAACTGTGTGTTTCTTATATTCTAAGTTTTTCAGTGCAACTCACTCATATACTATGTACTACACTGTGCGTTTCTTATATTCTAAGTTTTTCAGTGCAACTCACTCATATACTTTGTACTACACTGTGTGTTTCTTATATTCTAAGTTTTTCAGTGCAACTCACTCATATACTACGTACTACACTGTGCGTTTCTTATATTCTAAGTTTTTCAGTGCAACTCACTCATATACTATGTACTACACTGTGCGTTTCTTATATTCTAAGTTTTTGAGTGCAACTCACTCATATACTATGTACTACACTGTGCATTTCGTGTAATGCGGGTTTTTCAGTAAATTCAAGTTTTTCAGTGCAACTCACTCATATACTATGTACTACACTGTGCGTTTCTTATATTCTAAGTTTTTCAGTGCAACTCACTCATATACTATGTACTATACTGTGCGTTTCTTATATTCTAAGTTTTTCAGTGCAACTCACTCATATACTATGTACTACACTGTGCGTTTCTTATATTCTAAGTTTTTGAGTGCAACTCACTCATATACTATGTACTACACTGTGCGTTTCTTATATTCTAAGTTTTTGAGTGCAACTCACTCATATACTATGTACTACACTGTGCATTTCGTGTAATGCGGGTTTTTCAGTAAATTCAAGTTTTTCAGTGCAACTCACTCATATACTATGTACTACACTGTGCGTTTCTTATATTCTAAGTGTTTCAGTGCAACTCACTCATATACTATGTACTGCACTGTGCGTTTCTTTTATTCTAAGTTTTTCAGTGCAACTCACTCATATACTATGTACTACACTGTGCGTTTCTTATATTCTAAGTTTTTCAGTGCAACTCACTCATATACTATGTACTACACTGTGCATTTCGTGTAATGCGGGTTTTTCAGTAAATTCAAGTTTTTCAGTGCAACTCACTCATATACTATGTACTACACTGTGCGTTTCTTATATTCTAAGTTTTTCAGTGCAACTCACTCATATACTATGTACTACACTGTGCGTTTCTTATATTCTAAGTTTTTCATTGCAACTCACTCATATACTATGTACTACACTGTGCGTTTCTTATATTCTAAGTTTTTGAGTGCAACTCACTCATATACTATGTACTACACTGTGCATTTCGTGTAATTCGGGTTTTTCAGTAAATTCAAGTTTTTCAGTGCAACTCACTCATATACTATGTACTACACTGTGCGTTTCTTATATTCTAAGTTTTTCAGTGCAACTCACTCATATACTATGTACTACACTGTGCGTTTCTTATATTCTAAGCTTTTCAGTGCAACTCACTCATATACTATGTACTACACTGTGCGTTTCTTATATTCTAAGTTTTTCAGTGCAACTCACTCATATACTATGTACTACACTGTGCGTTTCTTATATTCTAAGTTTTTCAGTGCAACTCACTCATATACTACGTACTACACTGTGCGTTTCTTATATTCTAAGTTTTTCAGTGCAACTCACTCATATACTATGTACTACACTGTGCGTTTCTTATATCTAAGTTTTTGAGTGCAACTCACTCATATACTATGTACTACACTGTGCATTTCGTGTAATGCGGGTTTTTCAGTAAATTCAAGTTTTTCAGTGCAACTCATTCATATACTATGTACTACACTGTGCGTTTCTTATATTCTAAGTTTTTGAGTGCAACTCACTCATATACTATGTACTACACTGTGCATTTCGTGTAATGCGGGTTTTTCAGTAAATTCAAGTTTTTCAGTGCAACTCACTCATATACTATGTACTACACTGTGCGTTTCTTATATTCTAAGTTTTTCAGTGCAACTCACTCATATACTATGTACTACACTGTGCGTTTCTTATATTCTAAGTTTTTCATTGCAACTCACTCATATACTATGTACTACACTGTGCGTTTCTTATATTCTAAGTTTTTCAGTGCAACTCACTCATATACTATGTACTACACTGTGCGTTTCTTATATTCTAAGTTTTTCAGTGCAACTCACTCATATACTATGTACTACACTGTGCGTTTCTTATATTCTAAGTTTTTCAGTGCAACTCACTCATATATTATGTACTACACTGTGCGTTTCTTATATTCTAAGTTTTTCAGTGCAACTCACTCATATACTATGTACTACACTGTGCGTTTCTTATATTCTAAGTTTTTCAGTGCAACTCACTCATATACTACGTACTACACTGTGCGTTTCTTATATTCTAAGTTTTTCAGTGCAACTCACTCATATACTATGTACTACACTGTGCATTTCGTGTAATGCGGGTTTTTCAGTAAATTCAAGTTTTTCAGTGCAACTCACTCATATACTATGTACTACACTGTGCGTTTCTTATATTCTAAGTTTTTCAGTGCAACTCACTCATATACTATGTACTACACTGTGCGTTTCTTATATTCTAAGTTTTTCATTGCAACTCACTCATATACTATGTACTACACTGTGCGTTTCTTATATTCTAAGTTTTTCAGTGCAACTCACTCATATACTATGTACTAAACTGTGTGTTTCTTATATTCTAAGTTTTTCAGTGCAACTCACTCATATACTATGTACTACACTGTGCGTTTCTTATATTCTAAGTTTTTCAGTGCAACTCACTCATATACTTTGTACTACACTGTGTGTTTCTTATATTCTAAGTTTTTCAGTGCAACTCACTCATATACTACGTACTACACTGTGCGTTTCTTATATTCTAAGTTTTTCAGTGCAACTCACTCATATACTATGTACTACACTGTGCGTTTCTTATATTCTAAGTTTTTGAGTGCAACTCACTCATATACTATGTACTACACTGTGCATTTCGTGTAATGCGGGTTTTTCAGTAAATTCAAGTTTTTCAGTGCAACTCACTCATATACTATGTACTACACTGTGCGTTTCTTATATTCTAAGTTTTTCAGTGCAACTCACTCATATACTATGTACTATACTGTGCGTTTCTTATATTCTAAGTTTTTCAGTGCAACTCACTCATATACTATGTACTACACTGTGCGTTTCTTATATTCTAAGTTTTTGAGTGCAACTCACTCATATACTATGTACTACACTGTGCGTTTCTTATATTCTAAGTTTTTGAGTGCAACTCACTCATATACTATGTACTACACTGTGCATTTCGTGTAATGCGGGTTTTTCAGTAAATTCAAGTTTTTCAGTGCAACTCACTCATATACTATGTACTACACTGTGCGTTTCTTATATTCTAAGTGTTTCAGTGCAACTCACTCATATACTATGTACTGCACTGTGCGTTTCTTTTATTCTAAGTTTTTCAGTGCAACTCACTCATATACTATGTACTACACTGTGCGTTTCTTATATTCTAAGTTTTTCAGTGCAACTCACTCATATACTATGTACTACACTGTGCATTTCGTGTAATGCGGGTTTTTCAGTAAATTCAAGTTTTTCAGTGCAACTCACTCATATACTATGTACTACACTGTGCGTTTCTTATATTCTAAGTTTTTCAGTGCAACTCACTCATATACTATGTACTACACTGTGCGTTTCTTATATTCTAAGTTTTTCATTGCAACTCACTCATATATTATGTACTACACTGTGCGTTTCTTATATTCTAAGTTTTTCAGTGCAACTCACTCATATACTATGTACTAAACTGTGCGTTTCTTATATTCTAAGTTTTTCAGTGCAACTCACTCATATACTATGTACTACACTGTGCGTTTCTTATATTCTAAGTTTTTCAGTGCAACTCACTCATATACTTTGTACTACACTCTGTGTTTCTTATATTCTAAGTTTTTCAGTGCAACTCACTCATATAATACGTACTACACTGTGCGTTTCTTATATTCTAAGTTTTTCAGTGCAACTCACTCATATACTATGTACTACACTGTGCGTTTCTTATATTCTAAGTTTTTGAGTGCAACTCACTCATATACTATGTACTACACTGTGCATTTCGTGTAATGCGGGTTTTTCCGTAAATTCAAGTTTTTCAGTGCAACTCACTCATATACTATGTACTACACTGTGCGTTTCTTATATTCTAAGTTTTTCAGTGCAACTCACTCATATACTATGTACTACACTGTGCGTTTCTTATATTCTAAGTTTTTCAGTGCAACTCACTCATATACTATGTACTACACTGTGCGTTTCTTATATTCTAAGTTTTTGAGTGCAACTCACTCATATACTATGTACTACACTGTGCGTTTCTTATATTCTAAGTTTTTCAGTGCAACTCACTCATATACTATGTACTACACTGTGCATTTCGTGTAATGCGGGTTTTTCAGTAAATTCAAGTTTTTCAGTGCAACTCACTCATATACTATGTACTACCTTGTGCCTTTCTTATATTCTAAGTTTTTCAGTGCAACTCACTCATATACTATGTACTACACTGTGCGTTTCTTATATTCTAAGTTTTTCAGTGCAACTCACTCATATACTATGTACTACACTGTGCGTTTCTTATATTCTAAGTTTTTCATTGCAACTCACTCATATACTATGTACTACACTGTGCGTTTCTTATATTCTAAGTTTTTCAGTGCAACTCACTCATATACTATGTACTACACTGTGCGTTTCTTATATTCTAAGTTTTTCAGTGCAACTCACTCATATACTATGTACTACACTGTGCGTTTCTTATATTCTAAGTTTTTCAGTGCAACTCACTCATATATTATGTACTACACTGTGCGTTTCTTATATTCTAAGTTTTTCAGTGCAACTCACTCATATACTATGTACTACACTGTGCGTTTCTTATATTCTAAGTTTTTCAGTACAACTCACTCATATACTACGTACTACACTGTGCGTTTCTTATATTCTAAGTTTTTCAGTGCAACTCATTCATATACTATGTACTACACTGTGCGTTTCTTATATTCTAAGTTTTTCAGTGCAACTCACTCATATACTATGTACTACACTGTGCATTTCGTGTAATGCGGGTTTTTCAGTAAATTGAAGTTTTTCAGTGCAACTCACTCATATACTATGTACTACACTGTGCGTTTCTTATATTCTAAGTTTTTCAGTGCAACTCACTCATATACTATGTACTACACTGTGCGTTTCTTATATTCTAAGTTTTTCATTGCAACTCACTCATATACTATGTACTACACTGTGCGTTTCTTATATTCTAAGTTTTTCAGTGCAACTCACTCATATACTATGTACTAAACTGTGCGTTTCTTATATTCTAAGTTTTTCAGTGCAACTCACTCATATACTATGTACTACACTGTGCGTTTCTTATATTCTAAGTTTTTCAGTGCAACTCACTCATATACTTTGTACTACACTGTGTGTTTCTTATATTCTAAGTTTTTCAGTGCAACTCACTCATATACTACGTACTACACTGTGCGTTTCTTATATTCTAAGTTTTTCAGTGCAACTCACTCATATACTATGTACTACACTGTGCGTTTCTTATATTCTAAGTTTTTGAGTGCAACTCACTCATATACTATGTACTACACTGTGCATTTCGTGTAATGCGGGTTTTTCAGTAAATTCAAGTTTTTCAGTGCAACTCACTCATATACTATGTACTACACTGTGCGTTTCTTATATTCTAAGTTTTTCAGTGCAACTCACTCATATACTATGTACTATACTGTGCGTTTCTTATATTCTAAGTTTTTCAGTGCAACTCACTCATATACTATGTACTACACTGTGCGTTTCTTATATTCTAAGTTTTTGAGTGCAACTCACTCATATACTATGTACTACACTGTGCGTTTCTTATATTCTAAGTTTTTGAGTGCAACTCACTCATATACTATGTACTACACTGTGCATTTCGTGTAATGCGGGTTTTTCAGTAAATTCAAGTTTTTCAGTGCAACTCACTCATATACTATGTACTACACTGTGCGTTTCTTATATTCTAAGTGTTTCAGTGCAACTCACTCATATACTATGTACTGCACTGTGCGTTTCTTTTATTCTAAGTTTTTCAGTGCAACTCACTCATATACTATGTACTACACTGTGCGTTTCTTATATTCTAAGTTTTTAAGTCCAACTCACTCATATACTATGTACTACACTGTGCGTTTCTTATATTCTAAGTTTTTCAGTGCAACTCACTCATATACTATGTACTACACTGTGCGTTTCTTATATTCTAAGTTTTTCAGTGCAACTCACTCATATACTATGTACTACACTGTGCGTTTCTTATATTCTAAGTTTTTCAGTGCAACTCACTCATATACTATGTACTACACTGTGCGTTTCTTATATTCTAAGTTTTTCAGTGCAACTCACTCATATACTATGTACTACACTGTGCGTTTCTTATATTCTAAGTTTTTGAGTGCAACTCACTCATATACTATGTACTACACTGTGCATTTCGTGTAATGCGGGTTTTTCAGTAAATTCAAGTTTTTCAGTGCAACTCACTCATATACTATGTACTACACTGTGCGTTTCTTATATTCTAAGTTTTTCAGTGCAACTCACTCATATACTATGTACTACACTGTGCGTTTCTTATATTCTAAGTTTTTCATTGCAACTCACTCATATACTATGTACTACACTGTGCGTTTCTTATATTCTAAGTTTTTCAGTGCAACTCACTCATATACTATGTACTACACTGTGCCTTTCTTATATTCTAAGTTTTTCAGTGCAACTCACTCATATACTATGTACTACACTGTGCGTTTCTTATATTCTAAGTTTTTCAGTGAAACTCACTCATATACTTTGTACTACACTGTGTGTTTCTTATATTCTAAGTTTTTCAGTGCAACTCACTCATATACTATGTACTACACTGTGCGTTTCTTATATTCTAAGTTTTTCAATGCAACTCACTCATATACTATGTACTACACTGTGCGTTTCTTATATTCTAAGTTTTTGAGTGCAACTCACTCATATACTATGTACTACACTGTGCATTTCGTGTAATGCGGGTTTTTCAGTAAATTCAAGTTTTTCAGTGCAACTCACTCATATACTATGTACTACACTGTGCGTTTCTTATATTCTAAGTTTTTCAGTGCAACTCACTCATATACTATGTACTACACTGTGCGTTTCTTATATTCTAAGCTTTTCAGTGCAACTCACTCATATACTATGTACTACACTGTGCGTTTCTTATATTCTAAGTTTTTCAGTGCAACTCACTCATATACTATGTACTACACTGTGCGTTTCTTATATTCTAAGTTTTTCAGTGCAACTCACTCATATACTACGTACTACACTGTGCGTTTCTTATATTCTAAGTTTTTCAGTGCAACTCACTCATATACTATGTACTACACTGTGCGTTTCTTATATCTAAGTTTTTGAGTGCAACTCACTCATATACTATGTACTACACTGTGCATTTCGTGTAATGCGGGTTTTTCAGTAAATTCAAGTTTTTCAGTGCAACTCACTCATATACTATGTACTACACTGTGCGTTTCTTATATTCTAAGTTTTTCAGTGCAACTCACTCATATACTATGTACTACACTGTGCGTTTCTTATATTCTAAGTTTTTCATTGCAACTCACTCATATACTATGTACTACACTGTGCGTTTCTTATATTCTAAGTTTTTCAGTGCAACTCACTCATATACTATGTACTAAACTGTGCGTTTCTTATATTCTAAGTTTTTCAGTGCAACTCACTCATATACTATGTACTACACTGTGCGTTTCTTATATTCTAAGTTTTTCAGTGCAAATCACTCATATACTTTGTACTACACTGTGTGTTTCTTATATTCTAAGTTTTTCAGTGCAACTCACTCATATAATACGTACTACACTGTGCGTTTCTTATATTCTAAGTTTTTCAGTGCAACTCACTCATATACTATGTACTACACTGTGCGTTTCTTATATTCTAAGTTTTTGAGTGCAACTCACTCATATACTATGTACTACACTGTGCATTTCGTGTAATGCGGGTTTTTCAGTAAATTCAAGTTTTTCAGTGCAACTCACTCATATACTATGTACTACACTGTGCGTTTCTTATATTCTAAGTTTTTCAGTGCAACTCACTCATATACTATGTACTACACTGTGCGTTTCTTATATTCTAAGTTTTTCAGTGCAACTCACTCATATACTATGTACTACACTGTGCGTTTCTTATATTCTAAGTTTTTGAGTGCAACTCACTCATATACTATGTACTACACTGTGCGTTTCTTATATTCTAAGTTTTTGAGTGCAACTCACTCATATACTATGTACTACACTGTGCATTTCGTGTAATGCGGGTTTTTCAGTAAATTCAAGTTTTTCAGTGCAACTCACTCATATACTATGTACTACCTTGTGCCTTTCTTATATTCTAAGTTTTTCAGTGCAACTCACTCATATACTATGTACTACACTGTGCGTTTCTTATATTCTAAGTTTTTCAGTGCAACTCACTCATATACTATGTACTACACTGTGCGTTTCTTATATTCTAAGTTTTTCAGTGCAACTCACTCATATACTATGTACTACACTGTGCGTTTCTTATATTCTAAGTTTTTCAGTGCAACTCACTCATATACTATGTACTACACTGTGCGTTTCTTATATTCTAAGTTTTTCAGTGCAACTCACTCATATACTATGTACTACACTGTGCGTTTCTTATATTCTAAGTTTTTCAGTGCAACTCACTCATATACTATGTACTACACTGTGCGTTTCTTATATTCTAAGTTTTTCAGTGCAACTCACTCATATACTATGTACTACACTGTGCGTTTCTTATATTCTAAGTTTTTGAGTGCAACTCACTCATATACTATGTACTACACTGTGCATTTCGTGTAATGCGGGTTTTTTAGTAAATTCAAGTTTTTCAGTGCAACTCACTCATATACTATGTACTACACTGTGCGTTTCTTATATTCTAAGTTTTTCAGTGCAACTCACTCATATACTATGTACTACACTGTGCGTTTCTTATATTCTAAGTTTTTCATTGCAACTCACTCATATACTATGTACTACACTGTGCGTTTCTTATATTCTAAGTTTTTCAGTGCAACTCACTCATATACTATGTACTACACTGTGCCTTTCTTATATTCTAAGTTTTTCAGTGCAACTCACTCATATACTATGTACTACACTGTGCGTTTCTTATATTCTAAGTTTTTCAGTGAAACTCACTCATATACTTTGTACTACACTGTGTGTTTCTTATATTCTAAGTTTTTCAGTGCAACTCACTCATATACTATGTACTACACTGTGCGTTTCTTATATTCTAAGTTTTTCAATGCAACTCACTCATATACTATGTACTACACTGTGCGTTTCTTATATTCTAAGTTTTTGAGTGCAACTCACTCATATACTATGTACTACACTGTGCATTTCGTGTAATGCGGGTTTTTCAGTAAATTCAAGTTTTTCAGTGCAACTCACTCATATACTATGTACTACACTGTGCGTTTCTTATATTCTAAGTTTTTCAGTGCAACTCACTCATATACTATGTACTACACTGTGCGTTTCTTATATTCTAAGCTTTTAAGTGCAACTCACTCATATACTATGTACTACACTGTGCGTTTCTTATATTCTAAGTTTTTCAGTGCAACTCACTCATATACTATGTACTACACTGTGCGTTTCTTATATTCTAAGTTTTTAAGTGCAACTCACTCATATACTATGTACTACACTGTGCGTTTCTTATATTCTAAGTGTTTCAGTGCAACTCACTCATATACTATGTACTGCACTGTGCGTTTCTTTTATTCTAAGTTTTTCAGTGGAACTCACTCATATACTATGTACTACACTGTGCGTTTCTTATATTCTAAGTTTTTAAGTGCAACTCACTCATATACTATGTACTACACTGTGCGTTTCTTATATTCTAAGTTTTTCAGTGCAACTCACTCATATACTATGTACTACACTGTGCGTTTCTTATATTCTAAGTTTTTCAGTGCAACTCACTCATATACTATGTACTACACTGTGCGTTTCTTATATTCTAAGTTTTTGAGTGCAACTCACTCATATACTATGTACTACACTGTGCATTTCGTGTAATGCGGGTTTTTCAGTAAATTCAAGTTTTTCAGTGCAACTCACTCATATACTATGTACTACACTGTGCGTTTCTTATATTCTAAGTTTTTCAGTGCAACTCACTCATATACTATGTACTACACTGTGCGTTTCTTATATTCTAAGTTTTTCATTGCAACTCACTCATATACAATGTACTACACTGTGCGTTTCTTATATTCTAAGTTTTTCAGTGCAACTCACTCATATACTATGTACTACACTGTGCCTTTCTTATATTCTAAGTTTTTCAGTGCAACTCACTCATATACTATGTACTACACTGTGCGTTTCTTATATTCTAAGTTTTTCAGTGAAACTCACTCATATACTTTGTACTACACTGTGTGTTTCTTATATTCTAAGTTTTTCAGTGCAACTCACTCATATACTATGTACTACACTGTGCGTTTCTTATATTCTAAGTTTTTCAATGCAACTCACTCATATACTATGTACTACACTGTGCGTTTCTTATATTCTAAGTTTTTGAGTGCAACTCACTCATATACTATGTACTACACTGTGCATTTCGTGTAATGCGGGTTTTTCAGTAAATTCAAGTTTTTCAGTGCAACTCACTCATATACTATGTACTACACTGTGCGTTTCTTATATTCTAAGTTTTTCAGTGCAACTCACTCATATACTATGTACTACACTGTGCGTTTCTTATATTCTAAGCTTTTCAGTGCAACTCACTCATATACTATGTACTACACTGTGCGTTTCTTATATTCTAAGTTTTTCAGTGCAACTCACTCATATACTATGTACTACACTGTGCGTTTCTTATATTCTAAGTTTTTCAGTGCAACTCACTCATATACTACGTACTACACTGTGCGTTTCTTATATTCTAAGTTTTTGAGTGCAACTCACTCATATACTATGTACTACACTGTGCATTTCGTGTAATGCGGGTTTTTCAGTAAATTCAAGTTTTTCAGTGCAACTCACTCATATACTATGTACTACACTGTGCGTTTCTTATATTCTAAGTTTTTCAGTGCAACTCACTCATATACTATGTACTACACTGTGCGTTTCTTATATTCTAAGCTTTTAAGTGCAACTCACTCATATACTATGTACTACACTGTGCGTTTCTTATATTCTAAGTTTTTCAGTGCAACTCACTCATATACTATGTACTACACTGTGCGTTTCTTATATTCTAAGTTTTTAAGTGCAACTCACTCATATACTATGTACTACACTGTGCGTTTCTTATATTCTAAGTGTTTCAGTGCAACTCACTCATATACTATGTACTGCACTGTGCGTTTCTTTTATTCTAAGTTTTTCAGTGGAACTCACTCATATACTATGTACTACACTGTGCGTTTCTTATATTCTAAGTTTTTAAGTGCAACTCACTCATATACTATGTACTACACTGTGCGTTTCTTATATTCTAAGTTTTTCAGTGCAACTCACTCATATACTATGTACTTCACTGTGCGTTTCTTATATTCTAAGTTTTTCAGTGCAACTCACTCATATACTATGTACTACACTGTGCGTTTCTTATATTCTAAGCTTTTAAGTGCAACTCACTCATATACTATGTACTACACTGTGCGTTTCTTATATTCTAAGTTTTTCAGTGCAACTCACTCATATACTATGTACTACACTGTGCGTTTCTTATATTCTAAGTTTTTAAGTGCAACTCACTCATATACTATGTACTACACTGTGCGTTTCTTATATTCTAAGTGTTTCAGTGCAACTCACTCATATACTATGTACTGCACTGTGCGTTTCTTTTATTCTAAGTTTTTCAGTGGAACTCACTCATATACTATGTACTACACTGTGCGTTTCTTATATTCTAAGTTTTTAAGTGCAACTCACTCATATACTATGTACTACACTGTGCGTTTCTTATATTCTAAGTTTTTCAGTGCAACTCACTCATATACTATGTACTACACTGTGCGTTTCTTATATTCTAAGTTTTTCAGTGCAACTCACTCATATACTATGTACTACACTGTGCGTTTCTTATATTCTAAGCTTTTAAGTGCAACTCACTCATATACTATGTACTACACTGTGCGTTTCTTATATTCTAAGTTTTTCAGTGCAACTCACTCATATACTATGTACTACACTGTGCGTTTCTTATATTCTAAGTTTTTAAGTGCAACTCACTCATATACTATGTACTACACTGTGCGTTTCTTATATTCTAAGTGTTTCAGTGCAACTCACTCATATACTATGTACTGCACTGTGCGTTTCTTTTATTCTAAGTTTTTCAGTGGAACTCACTCATATACTATGTACTACACTGTGCGTTTCTTATATTCTAAGTTTTTAAGTGCAACTCACTCATATACTATGTACTACACTGTGCGTTTCTTATATTCTAAGTTTTTCAGTGCAACTCACTCATATACTATGTACTACACTGTGCGTTTCTTATATTCTAAGTTTTTCAGTGCAACTCACTCATATACTATGTACTACACTGTGCGTTTCTTATATTCTAAGTTTTTCAGTGCAACTCACTCATATACTATGTACTACACTGTGCGTTTCTTATATTCTAAGTTTTTCAGTGCAACTCACTCATATACTATGTACTACACTGTGCGTTTCTTATATTCTAAGTTTTTGAGTGCAACTCACTCATATACTATGTACTACACTGTGCATTTCGTGTAATGCGGGTTTTTCAGTAAATTCAAGTTTTTCAGTGCAACTCACTCATATACTATGTACTACACTGTGCGTTTCTTATATTCTAAGTTTTTCAGTGCAACTCACTCATATACTATGTACTACACTGTGCGTTTCTTATATTCTAAGTTTTTCATTGCAACTCACTCATATACAATGTACTACACTGTGCGTTTCTTATATTCTAAGTTTTTCAGTGCAACTCACTCATATACTATGTACTACACTGTGCCTTTCTTATATTCTAAGTTTTTCAGTGCAACTCACTCATATACTATGTACTACACTGTGCGTTTCTTATATTCTAAGTTTTTCAGTGAAACTCACTCATATACTTTGTACTACACTGTGTGTTTCTTATATTCTAAGTTTTTCAGTGCAACTCACTCATATACTATGTACTACACTGTGCGTTTCTTATATTCTAAGTTTTTCAATGCAACTCACTCATATACTATGTACTACACTGTGCGTTTCTTATATTCTAAGTTTTTGAGTGCAACTCACTCATATACTATGTACTACACTGTGCATTTCGTGTAATGCGGGTTTTTCAGTAAATTCAAGTTTTTCAGTGCAACTCACTCATATACTATGTACTACACTGTGCGTTTCTTATATTCTAAGTTTTTCAGTGCAACTCACTCATATACTATGTACTACACTGTGCGTTTCTTATATTCTAAGCTTTTCAGTGCAACTCACTCATATACTATGTACTACACTGTGCGTTTCTTATATTCTAAGTTTTTCAGTGCAACTCACTCATATACTATGTACTACACTGTGCGTTTCTTATATTCTAAGTTTTTCAGTGCAACTCACTCATATACTACGTACTACACTGTGCGTTTCTTATATTCTAAGTTTTTCAGTGCAACTCACTCATATACTATGTACTACACTGTGCGTTTCTTATATCTAAGTTTTTGAGTGCAACTCACTCATATACTATGTACTACACTGTGCATTTCGTGTAATGCGGGTTTTTCAGTAAATTCAAGTTTTTCAGTGCAACTCACTCATATACTATGTACTACACTGTGCGTTTCTTATATTCTAAGTTTTTCAGTGCAACTCACTCATATACTATGTACTACACTGTGCGTTTCTTATATTCTAAGTTTTTCATTGCAACTCACTCATATACTATGTACTACACTGTGCGTTTCTTATATTCTAAGTTTTTCAGTGCAACTCACTCATATACTATGTACTAAACTGTGCGTTTCTTATATTCTAAGTTTTTCAGTGCAACTCACTCATATACTATGTACTACACTGTGCGTTTCTTATATTCTAAGTTTTTCAGTGCAAATCACTCATATACTTTGTACTACACTGTGTGTTTCTTATATTTTAAGTTTTTCAGTGCAACTCACTCATATAATACGTACTACACTGTGCGTTTCTTATATTCTAAGTTTTTCAGTGCAACTCACTCATATACTATGTACTACACTGTGCGTTTCTTATATTCTAAGTTTTTGAGTGCAACTCACTCATATACTATGTACTACACTGTGCATTTCGTGTAATGCGGGTTTTTCAGTAAATTCAAGTTTTTCAGTGCAACTCACTCATATACTATGTACTACACTGTGCGTTTCTTATATTCTAAGTTTTTCAGTGCAACTCACTCATATACTATGTACTACACTGTGCGTTTCTTATATTCTAAGTTTTTCAGTGCAACTCACTCATATACTATGTACTACACTGTGCGTTTCTTATATTCTAAGTTTTTGAGTGCAACTCACTCATATACTATGTACTACACTGTGCGTTTCTTATATTCTAAGTTTTTGAGTGCAACTCACTCATATACTATGTACTACACTGTGCATTTCGTGTAATGCGGGTTTTTCAGTAAATTCAAGTTTTTCAGTGCAACTCACTCATATACTATGTACTACCTTGTGCCTTTCTTATATTCTAAGTTTTTCAGTGCAACTCACTCATATACTATGTACTACACTGTGCGTTTCTTATATTCTAAGTTTTTCAGTGCAACTCACTCATATACTATGTACTACACTGTGCGTTTCTTATATTCTAAGTTTTTCAGTGCAACTCACTCATATACTATGTACTACACTGTGCGTTTCTTATATTCTAAGTTTTTCAGTGCAACTCACTCATATACTATGTACTACACTGTGCGTTTCTTATATTCTAAGTTTTTCAGTGCAACTCACTCATATACTATGTACTACACTGTGCGTTTCTTATATTCTAAGTTTTTCAGTGCAACTCACTCATATACTATGTACTACACTGTGCGTTTCTTATATTCTAAGTTTTTCAGTGCAACTCACTCATATACTATGTACTACACTGTGCGTTTCTTATATTCTAAGTTTTTGAGTGCAACTCACTCATATACTATGTACTACACTGTGCATTTCGTGTAATGCGGGTTTTTCAGTAAATTCAAGTTTTTCAGTGCAACTCACTCATATACTATGTACTACACTGTGCGTTTCTTATATTCTAAGTTTTTCAGTGCAACTCACTCATATACTATGTACTACACTGTGCGTTTCTTATATTCTAAGTTTTTCATTGCAACTCACTCATATACTATGTACTACACTGTGCGTTTCTTATATTCTAAGTTTTTCAGTGCAACTCACTCATATACTATGTACTACACTGTGCCTTTCTTATATTCTAAGTTTTTCAGTGCAACTCACTCATATACTATGTACTACACTGTGCGTTTCTTATATTCTAAGTTTTTCAGTGAAACTCACTCATATACTTTGTACTACACTGTGTGTTTCTTATATTCTAAGTTTTTCAGTGCAACTCACTCATATACTATGTACTACACTGTGCGTTTCTTATATTCTAAGTTTTTCAATGCAACTCACTCATATACTATGTACTACACTGTGCGTTTCTTATATTCTAAGTTTTTGAGTGCAACTCACTCATATACTATGTACTACACTGTGCATTTCGTGTAATGCGGGTTTTTCAGTAAATTCAAGTTTTTCAGTGCAACTCACTCATATACTATGTACTACACTGTGCGTTTCTTATATTCTAAGTTTTTCAGTGCAACTCACTCATATACTATGTACTACACTGTGCGTTTCTTATATTCTAAGCTTTTAAGTGCAACTCACTCATATACTATGTACTACACTGTGCGTTTCTTATATTCTAAGTTTTTCAGTGCAACTCACTCATATACTATGTACTACACTGTGCGTTTCTTATATTCTAAGTTTTTCAGTGCAACTCACTCATATACTACGTACTACACTGTGCGTTTCTTATATTCTAAGTTTTTCAGTGCAACTCACTCATATACTATGTACTACACTGTGCGTTTCTTATATCTAAGTTTTTGAGTGCAACTCGCTCATATACTATGTACTACACTGTGCATTTCGTGTAATGCGGGTTTTTCAGTAAATTCAAGTTTTTCAGTGCAACTCACTCATATACTATGTACTACACTGTGCGTTTCTTATATTCTAAGTTTTTCAGTGCAACTCACTCATATACTATGTACTACACTGTGCGTTTCTTATATTCTAAGTTTTTCATTGCAACTCACTCATATACTATGTACTACACTGTGCGTTTCTTATATTCTAAGTTTTTCAGTGCAACTCACTCATATACTATGTACTAAACTGTGCGTTTCTTATATTCTAAGTTTTTCAGTGCAACTCACTCATATACTATGTACTACACTGTGCGTTTCTTATATTCTAAGTTTTTCAGTGCAACTCACTCATATACTTTGTACTACACTGTGTGTTTCTTATATTCTAAGTTTTTCAGTGCAACTCACTCATATAATACGTACTACACTGTGCGTTTCTTATATTCTAAGTTTTTCAGTGCAACTCACTCATATACTATGTACTACACTGTGCGTTTCTTATATTCTAAGTTTTTGAGTGCAACTCACTCATATACTATGTACTACACTGTGCATTTCGTGTAATGCGGGTTTTTCAGTAAATTCAAGTTTTTCAGTGCAACTCACTCATATACTATGTACTACACTGTGCGTTTCTTATATTCTAAGTTTTTCAGTGCAACTCACTCATATACTATGTACTATACTGTGCGTTTCTTATATTCTAAGTTTTTCAGTGCAACTCACTCATATACTATGTACTACACTGTGCGTTTCTTATATTCTAAGTTTTTGAGTGCAACTCACTCATATACTATGTACTACACTGTGCGTTTCTTATATTCTAAGTTTTTGAGTGCAACTCACTCATATACTATGTACTACACTGTGCATTTGGTGTAATGCGGGTTTTTCAGTAAATTCAAGTTTTTCAGTGCAACTCACTCATATACTATGTACTACACTGTGCGTTTCTTATATTCTAAGTGTTTCAGTGCAACTCACTCATATACTATGTACTGCACTGTGCGTTTCTTTTATTCTAAGTTTTTCAGTGCAACTCACTCATATACTATGTACTACACTGTGCGTTTCTTATATTCTAAGTTTTTAAGTGCAACTCACTCATATACTATGTACTACACTGTGCGTTTCTTATATTCTAAGTTCTTCAGTGCAACTCACTCATATACTATGTACTACACTGTGCGTTTCTTATATTCTAAGTTTTTCAGTGCAACTCACTCATATACTATGTACTACACTGTGCGTTTCTTATATTCTAAGTTTTTCAGTGCAACTCACTCATATACTATGTACTACACTGTGCGTTTCTTATATTCTAAGTTTTTCAGTGCAACTCACTCATATACTATGTACTACACTGTGCGTTTCTTATATTCTAAGTTTTTGAGTGCAACTCACTCATATACTATGTACTACACTGTGCATTTCGTGTAATGCGGGTTTTTCAGTAAATTCAAGTTTTTCAGTGCAACTCACTCATATACTATGTACTACACTGTGCGTTTCTTATATTCTAAGTTTTTCAGTGCAACTCACTCATATACTATGTACTACACTGTGCGTTTCTTATATTCTAAGTTTTTCATTGCAACTCACTCATATACTATGTACTACACTGTGCGTTTCTTATATTCTAAGTTTTTCAGTGCAACTCACTCATATACTATGTACTACACTGTGCCTTTCTTATATTCTAAGTTTTTCAGTGCAACTCACTCATATACTATGTACTACACTGTGCGTTTCTTATATTCTAAGTTTTTCAGTGAAACTCACTCATATACTTTGTACTACACTGTGTGTTTCTTATATTCTAAGTTTTTCAGTGCAACTCACTCATATACTATGTACTACACTGTGCGTTTCTTATATTCTAAGTTTTTCAATGCAACTCACTCATATACTATGTACTACACTGTGCGTTTCTTATATTCTAAGTTTTTGAGTGCAACTCACTCATATACTATGTACTACACTGTGCATTTCGTGTAATGCGGGTTTTTCAGTAAATTCAAGTTTTTCAGTGCAACTCACTCATATACTATGTACTACACTGTGCGTTTCTTATATTCTAAGTTTTTCAGTGCAACTCACTCATATACTATGTACTACACTGTGCGTTTCTTATATTCTAAGCTTTTCAGTGCAACTCACTCATATACTATGTACTACACTGTGCGTTTCTTATATTCTAAGTTTTTCAGTGCAACTCACTCATATACTATGTACTACACTGTGCGTTTCTTATATTCTAAGTTTTTCAGTGCAACTCACTCATATACTACGTACTACACTGTGCGTTTCTTATATTCTAAGTTTTTCAGTGCAACTCACTCATATACTATGTACTACACTGTGCGTTTCTTATATCTAAGTTTTTGAGTGCAACTCACTCATATACTATGTACTACACTGTGCATTTCGTGTAATGCGGGTTTTTCAGTAAATTCAAGTTTTTCAGTGCAACTCACTCATATACTATGTACTACACTGTGCGTTTCTTATATTCTAAGTTTTTCAGTGCAACTCACTCATATACTATGTACTACACTGTGCGTTTCTTATATTCTAAGTTTTTCATTGCAACTCAATCATATACTATGTACTACACTGTGCGTTTCTTATATTCTAAGTTTTTCAGTGCAACTCACTCATATACTATGTACTAAACTGTGCGTTTCTTATATTCTAAGTTTTTCAGTGCAACTCACTCATATACTATGTACTACACTGTGCGTTTCTTATATTCTAAGTTTTTCAGTGCAAATCACTCATATACTTTGTACTACACTGTGTGTTTCTTATATTCTAAGTTTTTCAGTGCAACTCACTCATATAATACGTACTACACTGTGCGTTTCTTATATTCTAAGTTTTTCAGTGCAACTCACTCATATACTATGTACTACACTGTGCGTTTCTTATATTCTAAGTTTTTGAGTGCAACTCACTCATATACTATGTACTACACTGTGCATTTCGTGTAATGCGGGTTTTTCAGTAAATTCAAGTTTTTCAGTGCAACTCACTCATATACTATGTACTACACTGTGCGTTTCTTATATTCTAAGTTTTTCAGTGCAACTCACTCATATACTATGTACTACACTGTGCGTTTCTTATATTCTAAGTTTTTCAGTGCAACTCACTCATATACTATGTACTACACTGTGCGTTTCTTATATTCTAAGTTTTTGAGTGCAACTCACTCATATACTATGTACTACACTGTGCGTTTCTTATATTCTAAGTTTTTGAGTGCAACTCACTCATATACTATGTACTACACTGTGCATTTCGTGTAATGCGGGTTTTTCAGTAAATTCAAGTTTGTCAGTGCAACTCACTCATATACTATGTACTACCTTGTGCCTTTCTTATATTCTAAGTTTTTCAGTGCAACTCACTCATATACTATGTACTACACTGTGCGTTTCTTATATTCTAAGTTTTTCAGTGCAACTCACTCATATACTATGTACTACACTGTGCGTTTCTTATATTCTAAGTTTTTCAGTGCAACTCACTCATATACTATGTACTACACTGTGCGTTTCTTATATTCTAAGTTTTTCAGTGCAACTCACTCATATACTATGTACTACACTGTGCGTTTCTTATATTCTAAGTTTTTCAGTGCAACTCACTCATATACTATGTACTACACTGTGCGTTTCTTATATTCTAAGTTTTTCAGTGCAACTCACTCATATACTATGTACTACACTGTGCGTTTCTTATATTCTAAGTTTTTCAGTGCAACTCACTCATATACTATGTACTACACTGTGCGTTTCTTATATTCTAAGTTTTTGAGTGCAACTCACTCATATACTATGTACTACACTGTGCATTTCGTGTAATGCGGGTTTTTTAGTAAATTCAAGTTTTTCAGTGCAACTCACTCATATACTATGTACTACACTGTGCGTTTCTTATATTCTAAGTTTTTCAGTGCAACTCACTCATATACTATGTACTACACTGTGCGTTTCTTATATTCTAAGTTTTTCATTGCAACTCACTCATATACTATGTACTACACTGTGCGTTTCTTATATTCTAAGTTTTTCAGTGCAACTCACTCATATACTATGTACTACACTGTGCCTTTCTTATATTCTAAGTTTTTCAGTGCAACTCACTCATATACTATGTACTACACTGTGCGTTTCTTATATTCTAAGTTTTTCAGTGAAACTCACTCATATACTTTGTACTACACTGTGTGTTTCTTATATTCTAAGTTTTTCAGTGCAACTCACTCATATACTATGTACTACACTGTGCGTTTCTTATATTCTAAGTTTTTCAATGCAACTCACTCATATACTATGTACTACACTGTGCGTTTCTTATATTCTAAGTTTTTGAGTGCAACTCACTCATATACTATGTACTACACTGTGCATTTCGTGTAATGCGGGTTTTTCAGTAAATTCAAGTTTTTCAGTGCAACTCACTCATATACTATGTACTACACTGTGCGTTTCTTATATTCTAAGTTTTTCAGTGCAACTCACTCATATACTATGTACTACACTGTGCGTTTCTTATATTCTAAGCTTTTAAGTGCAACTCACTCATATACTATGTACTACACTGTGCGTTTCTTATATTCTAAGTTTTTCAGTGCAACTCACTCATATACTATGTACTACACTGTGCGTTTCTTATATTCTAAGTTTTTAAGTGCAACTCACTCATATACTATGTACTACACTGTGCGTTTCTTATATTCTAAGTGTTTCAGTGCAACTCACTCATATACTATGTACTGCACTGTGCGTTTCTTTTATTCTAAGTTTTTCAGTGCAACTCACTCATATACTATGTACTACACTGTGCGTTTCTTATATTCTAAGTTTTTAAGTGCAACTCACTCATATACTATGTACTACACTGTGCGTTTCTTATATTCTAAGTTTTTCAGTGCAACTCACTCATATACTATGTACTACACTGTGCGTTTCTTATATTCTAAGTTTTTCAGTGCAACTCACTCATATACTATGTACTACACTGTGCGTTTCTTATATTCTAAGTTTTTCAGTGCAACTCACTCATATACTATGTACTACACTGTGCGTTTCTTATATTCTAAGTTTTTCAGTGCAACTCACTCATATACTATGTACTACACTGTGCGTTTCTTATATTCTAAGTTTTTGAGTGCAACTCACTCATATACTATGTACTACACTGTGCATTTCGTGTAATGCGGGTTTTTCAGTAAATTCAAGTTTTTCAGTGCAACTCACTCATATACTATGTACTACACTGTGCGTTTCTTATATTCTAAGTTTTTCAGTGCAACTCACTCATATACTATGTACTACACTGTGCGTTTCTTATATTCTAAGTTTTTCATTGCAACTCACTCATATACTATGTACTACACTGTGCGTTTCTTATATTCTAAGTTTTTCAGTGCAACTCACTCATATACTATGTACTACACTGTGCCTTTCTTATATTCTAAGTTTTTCAGTGCAACTCACTCATATACTATGTACTACACTGTGCGTTTCTTATATTCTAAGTTTTTCAGTGAAACTCACTCATATACTTTGTACTACACTGTGTGTTTCTTATATTCTAAGTTTTTCAGTGCAACTCACTCATATACTATGTACTACACTGTGCGTTTCTTATATTCTAAGTTTTTCAATGCAACTCACTCATATACTATGTACTACACTGTGCGTTTCTTATATTCTAAGTTTTTGAGTGCAACTCACTCATATACTATGTACTACACTGTGCATTTCGTGTAATGCGGGTTTTTCAGTAAATTCAAGTTTTTCAGTGCAACTCACTCATATACTATGTACTACACTGTGCGTTTCTTATATTCTAAGTTTTTCAGTGCAACTCACTCATATACTATGTACTACACTGTGCGTTTCTTATATTCTAAGCTTTTCAGTGCAACTCACTCATATACTATGTACTACACTGTGCGTTTCTTATATTCTAAGTTTTTCAGTGCAACTCACTCATATACTATGTACTACACTGTGCGTTTCTTATATTCTAAGTTTTTCAGTGCAACTCACTCATATACTACGTACTACACTGTGCGTTTCTTATATTCTAAGTTTTTCAGTGCAACTCACTCATATACTATGTACTACACTGTGCGTTTCTTATATCTAAGTTTTTGAGTGCAACTCACTCATATACTATGTACTACACTGTGCATTTCGTGTAATGCGGGTTTTTCAGTAAATTCAAGTTTTTCAGTGCAACTCACTCATATACTATGTACTACACTGTGCGTTTCTTATATTCTAAGTTTTTCAGTGCAACTCACTCATATACTATGTACTACACTGTGCGTTTCTTATATTCTAAGTTTTTCATTGCAACTCACTCATATACTATGTACTACACTGTGCGTTTCTTATATTCTAAGTTTTTCAGTGCAACTCACTCATATACTATGTACTAAACTGTGCGTTTCTTATATTCTAAGTTTTTCAGTGCAACTCACTCATATACTATGTACTACACTGTGCGTTTCTTATATTCTAAGTTTTTCAGTGCAAATCACTCATATACTTTGTACTACACTGTGTGTTTCTTATATTCTAAGTTTTTCAGTGCAACTCACTCATATAATACGTACTACACTGTGCGTTTCTTATATTCTAAGTTTTTCAGTGCAACTCACTCATATACTATGTACTACACTGTGCGTTTCTTATATTCTAAGTTTTTGAGTGCAACTCACTCATATACTATGTACTACACTGTGCATTTCGTGTAATGCGGGTTTTTCAGTAAATTCAAGTTTTTCAGTGCAACTCACTCATATACTATGTACTACACTGTGCGTTTCTTATATTCTAAGTTTTTCAGTGCAACTCACTCATATACTATGTACTACACTGTGCGTTTCTTATATTCTAAGTTTTTCAGTGCAACTCACTCATATACTATGTACTACACTGTGCGTTTCTTATATTCTAAGTTTTTCAGTGCAACTCACTCATATACTATGTACTACACTGTGCGTTTCTTATATTCTAAGTTTTTCAGTGCAACTCACTCATATACTATGTACTACACTGTGCGTTTCTTATATTCTAAGTTTTTCAGTGCAACTCACTCATATACTATGTACTACACTGTGCGTTTCTTATATTCTAAGTTTTTGAGTGCAACTCACTCATATACTATGTACTACACTGTGCATTTCGTGTAATGCGGGTTTTTCAGTAAATTCAAGTTTTTCAGTGCAACTCACTCATATACTATGTACTACACTGTGCGTTTCTTATATTCTAAGTTTTTCAGTGCAACTCACTCATATACTATGTACTACACTGTGCGTTTCTTATATTCTAAGTTTTTCATTGCAACTCACTCATATACTATGTACTACACTGTGCGTTTCTTATATTCTAAGTTTTTCAGTGCAACTCACTCATATACTATGTACTACACTGTGCCTTTCTTATATTCTAAGTTTTTCAGTGCAACTCACTCATATACTATGTACTACACTGTGCGTTTCTTATATTCTAAGTTTTTCAGTGAAACTCACTCATATACTTTGTACTACACTGTGTGTTTCTTATATTCTAAGTTTTTCAGTGCAACTCACTCATATACTATGTACTACACTGTGCGTTTCTTATATTCTAAGTTTTTCAATGCAACTCACTCATATACTATGTACTACACTGTGCGTTTCTTATATTCTAAGTTTTTGAGTGCAACTCACTCATATACTATGTACTACACTGTGCATTTCGTGTAATGCGGGTTTTTCAGTAAATTCAAGTTTTTCAGTGCAACTCACTCATATACTATGTACTACACTGTGCGTTTCTTATATTCTAAGTTTTTCAGTGCAACTCACTCATATACTATGTACTACACTGTGCGTTTCTTATATTCTAAGCTTTTAAGTGCAACTCACTCATATACTATGTACTACACTGTGCGTTTCTTATATTCTAAGTTTTTCAGTGCAACTCACTCATATACTATGTACTACACTGTGCGTTTCTTATATTCTAAGTTTTTCAGTGCAACTCACTCATATACTACGTACTACACTGTGCGTTTCTTATATTCTAAGTTTTTCAGTGCAACTCACTCATATACTATGTACTACACTGTGCGTTTCTTATATCTAAGTTTTTGAGTGCAACTCACTCATATACTATGTACTACACTGTGCATTTCGTGTAATGCGGGTTTTTCAGTAAATTCAAGTTTTTCAGTGCAACTCACTCATATACTATGTACTACACTGTGCGTTTCTTATATTCTAAGTTTTTCAGTGCAACTCACTCATATACTATGTACTACACTGTGCGTTTCTTATATTCTAAGTTTTTCATTGCAACTCACTCATATACTATGTACTACACTGTGCGTTTCTTATATTCTAAGTTTTTCAGTGCAACTCACTCATATACTATGTACTAAACTGTGCGTTTCTTATATTCTAAGTTTTTCAGTGCAACTCACTCATATACTATGTACTACACTGTGCGTTTCTTATATTCTAAGTTTTTCAGTGCAAATCACTCATATACTTTGTACTACACTGTGTGTTTCTTATATTCTAAGTTTTTCAGTGCAACTCACTCATATAATACGTACTACACTGTGCGTTTCTTATATTCTAAGTTTTTCAGTGCAACTCACTCATATACTATGTACTACACTGTGCGTTTCTTATATTCTAAGTTTTTGAGTGCAACTCACTCATATACTATGTACTACACTGTGCATTTCGTGTAATGCGGGTTTTTCAGTAAATTCAAGTTTTTCAGTGCAACTCACTCATATACTATGTACTACACTGTGCGTTTCTTATATTCTAAGTTTTTCAGTGCAACTCACTCATATACTATGTACTACACTGTGCGTTTCTTATATTCTAAGTTTTTCAGTGCAACTCACTCATATACTATGTACTACACTGTGCGTTTCTTATATTCTAAGTTTTTGAGTGCAACTCACTCATATACTATGTACTACACTGTGCGTTTCTTATATTCTAAGTTTTTGAGTGCAACTCACTCATATACTATGTACTACACTGTGCATTTCGTGTAATGCGGGTTTTTCAGTAAATTCAAGTTTTTCAGTGCAACTCACTCATATACTATGTACTACCTTGTGCCTTTCTTATATTCTAAGTTTTTCAGTGCAACTCACTCATATACTATGTACTACACTGTGCGTTTCTTATATTCTAAGTTTTTCAGTGCAACTCACTCATATACTATGTACTACACTGTGCGTTTCTTATATTCTAAGTTTTTCAGTGCAACTCACTCATATACTATGTACTACACTGTGCGTTTCTTATATTCTAAGTTTTTCAGTGCAACTCACTCATATACTATGTACTACACTGTGCGTTTCTTATATTCTAAGTTTTTCAGTGCAACTCACTCATATACTATGTACTACACTGTGCGTTTCTTATATTCTAAGTTTTTCAGTGCAACTCACTCATATACTATGTACTACACTGTGCGTTTCTTATATTCTAAGTTTTTCAGTGCAACTCACTCATATACTATGTACTACACTGTGCGTTTCTTATATTCTAAGTTTTTCAGTGCAACTCACTCATATACTATGTACTACACTGTGCGTTTCTTATATTCTAAGTTTTTCAGTGCAACTCACTCATATACTATGTACTACACTGTGCATTTCGTGTAATGCTGGTTTTTCAGTAAATTCTAGGTTTTTCAGTGCAACTCACTCATATACTATGTACTACACTGTGCGTTTCTTATATTCTAAGTTTTTCAGTGCAACTCACTCATATACTATGTACTGCACTGTGCGTTTCTTTTATTCTAAGTTTTTCAGTGCAACTCACTCATATACTATGTACTACACTGTGCGTTTCTTATATTCTAAGTTTTTCAGTGCAACTCACTCATATACTATGTACTGCACTGTGCGTTTCTTATATTCTAAGTTTTTCAGTGCAACTCACTCATATACTATGTACTACACTGTGCGTTTCTTATATTCTAAGTTTTTCAGTGCAACTCACTCATATACTATGTACTACACTGTGCGTTTCTTATATTCTAAGTTTTTCAGTGCAACTCACTCATATACTATGTACTACACTGTGCGTTTCTTATATTATAAGTTTTTCAGTGCAACTCACTCATATACTATGTACTACACTGTGCGTTTCTTATATTCTAAGTTTTTCAGTGCAACTCACTCATATACTATGTACTACACTGTGCGTTTCTTATATTCTAAGTTTTTCAGTGCAACTCACTCATATACTATGTACTACACTGTGCGTTTCTTATATTCTAAGTTTTTCAGTGCAACTCACTCATATACTATGTACTACACTGTGCGTTTCTTATATTCTAAGTTTTTCAGTGCAACTCACTCATATACTATGTACTACACTGTGCATTTCGTGTAATGCTGGTTTTTCAGTAAATTCTAGGTTTTTCAGTGCAACTCACTCATATACTGTGTACTACACTGTGCGTTTCTTATATTCTAAGTTTTTCAGTGCAACTCACTCATATACTATGTACTGCACTGTGCGTTTCTTTTATTCTAAGTTTTTCAGTGCAACTCACTCATATACTATGTACTACACTGTGCGTTTCTTATATTCTAAGTTTTTCAGTGCAACTCACTCATATACTATGTACTGCACTGTGCGTTTCTTATATTCTAAGTTTTTCAGTGCAACTCACTCATATACTATGTACTACACTGTGCGTTTCTTATATTCTAAGTTTTTCAGTGCAACTCACTCATATACTATGTACTACACTGTGCGTTTCTTATATTCTAAGTTTTTCAGTGCAACTCACTCATATACTATGTACTACACTGTGCGTTTCTTATATTCTAAGTTTTTCAGTGCAACTCACTCATATAATACGTACTACACTGTGCGTTTCTTATATTCTAAGTTTTTCAGTGCAACTCACTCATATACTATGTACTACACTGTGTGTTTCTTATATTCTAAGTTTTTGAGTGCAACTCACTCATATACTATGTACTACACTGTGCATTTCGTGTAATGCGGGTTTTTCAGTAAATTCAAGTTTTTCAGTGCAACTCACTCATATACTATGTACTACACTGTGCGTTTCTTATATTCTAAGTTTTTCAGTGCAACTCACTCATATACTATGTACTACACTGTGCGTTTCTTATATTCTAAGTTTTTCATTGCAACTCACTCATATACTATGTACTACACTGTGCGTTTCTTATATTCTAAGTTTTTCAGTGCAACTCACTCATATACTATGTACTAAACTGTGCGTTTCTTATATTCTAAGTTTTTCAGTGCAACTCACTCATATACTATGTACTACACTGTGCGTTTCTTATATTCTAAGTTTTTCAGTGCAAATCACTCATATACTTTGTACTACACTGTGTGTTTCTTATATTCTAAGTTTTTCAGTGCAACTCACTCATATAATACGTACTACACTGTGCGTTTCTTATATTCTAAGTTTTTCAGTGCAACTCACTCATATACTATGTACTACACTGTGCGTTTCTTATATTCTAAGTTTTTGAGTGCAACTCACTCATATACTATGTACTACACTGTGCATTTCGTGTAATGCGGGTTTTTCAGTAAATTCAAGTTTTTCAGTGCAACTCACTCATATACTATGTACTACACTGTGCGTTTCTTATATTCTAAGTTTTTCAGTGCAACTCACTCATATACTATGTACTACACTGTGCGTTTCTTATATTCTAAGTTTTTCAGTGCAACTCACTCATATACTATGTACTACACTGTGCGTTTCTTATATTCTAAGTTTTTGAGTGCAACTCACTCATATACTATGTACTACACTGTGCGGTTCTTATATTCTAAGTTTTTGAGTGCAACTCACTCATATACTATGTACTACACTGTGCATTTCGTGTAATGCGGGTTTTTCAGTAAATTCAAGTTTTTCAGTGCAACTCACTCATATACTATGTACTACCTTGTGCCTTTCTTATATTCTAAGTTTTTCAGTGCAACTCACTCATATACTATGTACTACACTGTGCGTTTCTTATATTCTAAGTTTTTCAGTGCAACTCACTCATATACTATGTACTACACTGTGCGTTTCTTATATTCTAAGTTTTTCAGTGCAACTCACTCATATACTATGTACTACACTGTGCGTTTCTTATATTCTAAGTTTTTCAGTGCAACTCACTCATATATTATGTACTACACTGTGCGTTTCTTATATTCTAAGTTTTTCAGTGCAACTCACTCATATACTATGTACTACAATGTGCGTTTCTTATATTCTAAGTTTTTCAGTGCAACTCACTCATATACTATGTACTACACTGTGCGTTTCTTATATTCTAAGTTTTTCAGTGCAACTCACTCATATACTATGTACTACACTGTGCGTTTCTTATATTCTAAGTTTTTCAGTGCAACTCACTCATATACTATGTACTACACTGTGCGTTTCTTATATTCTAAGTTTTTCAGTGCAACTCACTCATATACTATGTACTACACTGTGCATTTCGTGTAATGCTGGTTTTTCAGTAAATTCTAGGTTTTTCAGTGCAACTCACTCATATACTATGTACTACACTGTGCGTTTCTTATATTCTAAGTTTTTCAGTGCAACTCACTCATATACTATGTACTGCACTGTGCGATTCTTTTATTCTAAGTTTTTCAGTGCAACTCACTCATATACTATGTACTACACTGTGCGTTTCTTATATTCTAAGTTTTTCAGTGCAACTCACTCATAGACTATGTACTGCACTGTGCGTTTCTTATATTCTAAGTTTTTCAGTGCAACTCACTCATATACTATGTACTACACTGTGCGTTTCTTATATTCTAAGTTTTTCAGTGCAACTCACTCATATACTATGTACTACACTGTGCGTTTCTTATATTCTAAGTTTTTCAGTGCAACTCACTCATATACTATGTACTACACTGTGCGTTTCTTATATTCTAAGTTTTTCAGTGCAACTCACTCATATAATACGTACTACACTGTGCGTTTCTTATATTCTAAGTTTTTCAGTGCAACTCACTCATATACTATGTACTACACTGTGCGTTTCTTATATTCTAAGTTTTTGAGTGCAACTCACTCATATACTATGTACTACACTGTGCATTTCGTGTAATGCGGGTTTTTCAGTAAATTCAAGTTTTTCAGTGCAACTCACTCATATACTATGTACTACACTGTGCGTTTCTTATATTCTAAGTTTTTCAGTGCAACTCACTCATATACTATGTACTACACTGTGCGTTTCTTATATTCTAAGTTTTTCAGTGCAACTCACTCATATACTATGTACTACACTGTGCGTTTCTTATATTCTACGTTTTTGAGTGCAACTCACTCATATACTATGTACTACACTGTGCGTTTCTTATATTCTAAGTTTTTGAGTGCAACTCACTCATATACTATGTACTACACTGTGCATTTCGTGTAATGCGGGTTTTTCAGTAAATTCAAGTTTTTCAGTGCAACTCACTCATATACTATATACTACCTTGTGCCTTTCTTATATTCTAAGTTTTTCAGTGCAACTCACTCATATACTATGTACTACACTGTGCGTTTCTTATATTCTAAGTTTTTCAGTGCAACTCACTCATATACTATGTACTACACTGTGCGTTTCTTATATTCTAAGTTTTTCAGTGCAACTCACTCATATACTATGTACTACACTGTGCGTTTCTTATATTCTAAGTTTTTCAGTGCAACTCACTCATATACTATGTACTACACTGTGCGTTTCTTATATTCTAAGTTTTTCAGTGCAACTCACTCATATACTATGTACTACACTGTGCGTTTCTTATATTCTAAGTTTTTCAGTGCAACTCACTCATATACTATGTACTACACTGTGCGTTTCTTATATTCTAAGTTTTTCAGTGCAACTCACTCATATACTATGTACTACACTGTGCGTTTCTTATATTCTAAGTTTTTCAGTGCAACTCACTCATATACTATGTACTACACTGTGCGTTTCTTATATTCTAAGTTTTTCAGTGCAACTCACTCATATACTATGTACTACACTGTGCATTTCGTGTAATGCTGGTTTTTCAGTAAATTCTAGGTTTTTCAGTGCAACTCACTCATATACTATGTACTACACTGTGCGTTTCTTATATTCTAAGTTTTTCAGTGCAACTCACTCATATACTATGTACTGCACTGTGCGTTTCTTATATTCTAAGTTTTTCAGTGCAACTCACTCATATACTATGTACTACACTGTGCGTTTCTTATATTCTAAGTTTTTCAGTGCAACTCACTCATATACTATGTACTGCACTGTGCGTTTCTTATATTCTAAGTTTTTCAGTGCAACTCACTCATATACTATGTACTACACTGTGCGTTTCTTATATTCTAAGTTTTTCAGTGCAACTCACTCATATACTATGTACTACACTGTGCGTTTCTTATATTCTAAGTTTTTCAGTGCAACTCACTCATATACTATGTACTACACTGTGCGTTTCTTATATTCTAAGTTTTTCAGTGCAACTTACTCATATACTATGTACTACACTGTGCGTTTCTTATATTCTAAGTTTTTCAGTGCAACTCACTCATATACTATGTACTACACTGTGCATTTCGTGTAATGCTGGTTTTTCAGTAAATTCTAGGTTTTTCAGTGCAACTCACTCATATACTATGTACTACACTGTGCGTTTCTTATATTCTAAGTTTTTCAGTGCAACTCACTCATATACTATGTACTGCACTGTGCGTTTCTTTTATTCTAAGTTTTTCAGTGCAACTCACTCATATACTATGTACTACACTGTGCGTTTCTTATATTCTAAGTTTTTCAGTGCAACTCACTCATATACTATGTACTGCACTGTGCGTTTCTTATATTCTAAGTTTTTCAGTGCAACTCACTCATATACTATGTACTACACTGTGCGTTTCTTATATTCTAAGTTTTTCAGTGCAACTCACTCATATACTATGTACTACACTGTGCGTTTCTTATATTCTAAGTTTTTCAGTGCAAATCACTCATATACTTTGTACTACACTGTGTGTTTCTTATATTCTAAGTTTTTCAGTGCAACTCACTCATATAATACGTACTACACTGTGCGTTTCTTATATTCTAAGTTTTTCAGTGCAACTCACTCATATACTATGTACTACACTGTGCGTTTCTTATATTCTAAGTTTTTGAGTGCAACTCACTCATATACTATGTACTACACTGTGCATTTCGTGTAATGCGGGTTTTTCAGTAAATTCAAGTTTTTCAGTGCAACTCACTCATATACTATGTACTACACTGTGCGTTTCTTATATTCTAAGTTTTTCAGTGCAACTCACTCATATACTATGTACTACACTGTGCGTTTCTTATATTCTAAGTTTTTCAGTGCAACTCACTCATATACTATGTACTACACTGTGCGTTTCTTATATTCTAAGTTTTTGAGTGCAACTCACTCATATACTATGTACTACACTGTGCGGTTCTTATATTCTAAGTTTTTGAGTGCAACTCACTCATATACTATGTACTACACTGTGCATTTCGTGTAATGCGGGTTTTTCAGTAAATTCAAGTTTTTCAGTGCAACTCACTCATATACTATGTACTACCTTGTGCCTTTCTTATATTCTAAGTTTTTCAGTGCAACTCACTCATATACTATGTACTACACTGTGCGTTTCTTATATTCTAAGTTTTTCAGTGCAACTCACTCATATACTATGTACTACACTGTGCGTTTCTTATATTCTAAGTTTTTCAGTGCAACTCACTCATATACTATGTACTACACTGTGCGTTTCTTATATTCTAAGTTTTTCAGTGCAACTCACTCATATATTATGTACTACACTGTGCGTTTCTTATATTCTAAGTTTTTCAGTGCAACTCACTCATATACTATGTACTACAATGTGCGTTTCTTATATTCTAAGTTTTTCAGTGCAACTCACTCATATACTATGTACTACACTGTGCGTTTCTTATATTCTAAGTTTTTCAGTGCAACTCACTCATATACTATGTACTACACTGTGCGTTTCTTATATTCTAAGTTTTTCAGTGCAACTCACTCATATACTATGTACTACACTGTGCGTTTCTTATATTCTAAGTTTTTCAGTGCAACTCACTCATATACTATGTACTACACTGTGCATTTCGTGTAATGCTGGTTTTTCAGTAAATTCTAGGTTTTTCAGTGCAACTCACTCATATACTATGTACTACACTGTGCGTTTCTTATATTCTAAGTTTTTCAGTGCAACTCACTCATATACTATGTACTGCACTGTGCGATTCTTTTATTCTAAGTTTTTCAGTGCAACTCACTCATATACTATGTACTACACTGTGCGTTTCTTATATTCTAAGTTTTTCAGTGCAACTCACTCATAGACTATGTACTGCACTGTGCGTTTCTTATATTCTAAGTTTTTCAGTGCAACTCACTCATATACTATGTACTACACTGTGCGTTTCTTATATTCTAAGTTTTTCAGTGCAACTCACTCATATACTATGTACTACACTGTGCGTTTCTTATATTCTAAGTTTTTCAGTGCAACTCACTCATATACTATGTACTACACTGTGCGTTTCTTATATTCTAAGTTTTTCAGTGCAACTCACTCATATAATACGTACTACACTGTGCGTTTCTTATATTCTAAGTTTTTCAGTGCAACTCACTCATATACTATGTACTACACTGTGCGTTTCTTATATTCTAAGTTTTTGAGTGCAACTCACTCATATACTATGTACTACACTGTGCATTTCGTGTAATGCGGGTTTTTCAGTAAATTCAAGTTTTTCAGTGCAACTCACTCATATACTATGTACTACACTGTGCGTTTCTTATATTCTAAGTTTTTCAGTGCAACTCACTCATATACTATGTACTACACTGTGCGTTTCTTATATTCTAAGTTTTTCAGTGCAACTCACTCATATACTATGTACTACACTGTGCGTTTCTTATATTCTACGTTTTTGAGTGCAACTCACTCATATACTATGTACTACACTGTGCGTTTCTTATATTCTAAGTTTTTGAGTGCAACTCACTCATATACTATGTACTACACTGTGCATTTCGTGTAATGCGGGTTTTTCAGTAAATTCAAGTTTTTCAGTGCAACTCACTCATATACTATATACTACCTTGTGCCTTTCTTATATTCTAAGTTTTTCAGTGCAACTCACTCATATACTATGTACTACACTGTGCGTTTCTTATATTCTAAGTTTTTCAGTGCAACTCACTCATATACTATGTACTACACTGTGCGTTTCTTATATTCTAAGTTTTTCAGTGCAACTCACTCATATACTATGTACTACACTGTGCGTTTCTTATATTCTAAGTTTTTCAGTGCAACTCACTCATATACTATGTACTACACTGTGCGTTTCTTATATTCTAAGTTTTTCAGTGCAACTCACTCATATACTATGTACTACACTGTGCGTTTCTTATATTCTAAGTTTTTCAGTGCAACTCACTCATATAATACGTACTACACTGTGCGTTTCTTATATTCTAAGTTTTTCAGTGCAACTCACTCATATACTATGTACTACACTGTGCGTTTCTTATATTCTAAGTTTTTGAGTGCAACTCACTCATATACTATGTACTACACTGTGCATTTCGTGTAATGCGGGTTTTTCAGTAAATTCAAGTTTTTCAGTGCAACTCACTCATATACTATGTACTACACTGTGCGTTTCTTATATTCTAAGTTTTTCAGTGCAACTCACTCATATACTATGTACTACACTGTGCGTTTCTTATATTCTAAGTTTTTCAGTGCAACTCACTCATATACTATGTACTACACTGTGCGTTTCTTATATTCTAAGTTTTTGAGTGCAACTCACTCATATACTATGTACTACACTGTGCGGTTCTTATATTCTAAGTTTTTGAGTGCAACTCACTCATATACTATGTACTACACTGTGCATTTCGTGTAATGCGGGTTTTTCAGTAAATTCAAGTTTTTCAGTGCAACTCACTCATATACTATGTACTACCTTGTGCCTTTCTTATATTCTAAGTTTTTCAGTGCAACTCACTCATATACTATGTACTACACTGTGCGTTTCTTATATTCTAAGTTTTTCAGTGCAACTCACTCATATACTATGTACTACACTGTGCGTTTCTTATATTCTAAGTTTTTCAGTGCAACTCACTCATATACTATGTACTACACTGTGCGTTTCTTATATTCTAAGTTTTTCAGTGCAACTCACTCATATATTATGTACTACACTGTGCGTTTCTTATATTCTAAGTTTTTCAGTGCAACTCACTCATATACTATGTACTACAATGTGCGTTTCTTATATTCTAAGTTTTTCAGTGCAACTCACTCATATACTATGTACTACACTGTGCGTTTCTTATATTCTAAGTTTTTCAGTGCAACTCACTCATATACTATGTACTACACTGTGCGTTTCTTATATTCTAAGTTTTTCAGTGCAACTCACTCATATACTATGTACTACACTGTGCGTTTCTTATATTCTAAGTTTTTCAGTGCAACTCACTCATATACTATGTACTACACTGTGCATTTCGTGTAATGCTGGTTTTTCAGTAAATTCTAGGTTTTTCAGTGCAACTCACTCATATACTATGTACTACACTGTGCGTTTCTTATATTCTAAGTTTTTCAGTGCAACTCACTCATATACTATGTACTGCACTGTGCGATTCTTTTATTCTAAGTTTTTCAGTGCAACTCACTCATATACTATGTACTACACTGTGCGTTTCTTATATTCTAAGTTTTTCAGTGCAACTCACTCATAGACTATGTACTGCACTGTGCGTTTCTTATATTCTAAGTTTTTCAGTGCAACTCACTCATATACTATGTACTACACTGTGCGTTTCTTATATTCTAAGTTTTTCAGTGCAACTCACTCATATACTATGTACTACACTGTGCGTTTCTTATATTCTAAGTTTTTCAGTGCAACTCACTCATATACTATGTACTACACTGTGCGTTTCTTATATTCTAAGTTTTTCAGTGCAACTCACTCATATAATACGTACTACACTGTGCGTTTCTTATATTCTAAGTTTTTCAGTGCAACTCACTCATATACTATGTACTACACTGTGCGTTTCTTATATTCTAAGTTTTTGAGTGCAACTCACTCATATACTATGTACTACACTGTGCATTTCGTGTAATGCGGGTTTTTCAGTAAATTCAAGTTTTTCAGTGCAACTCACTCATATACTATGTACTACACTGTGCGTTTCTTATATTCTAAGTTTTTCAGTGCAACTCACTCATATACTATGTACTACACTGTGCGTTTCTTATATTCTAAGTTTTTCAGTGCAACTCACTCATATACTATGTACTACACTGTGCGTTTCTTATATTCTACGTTTTTGAGTGCAACTCACTCATATACTATGTACTACACTGTGCGTTTCTTATATTCTAAGTTTTTGAGTGCAACTCACTCATATACTATGTACTACACTGTGCATTTCGTGTAATGCGGGTTTTTCAGTAAATTCAAGTTTTTCAGTGCAACTCACTCATATACTATATACTACCTTGTGCCTTTCTTATATTCTAAGTTTTTCAGTGCAACTCACTCATATACTATGTACTACACTGTGCGTTTCTTATATTCTAAGTTTTTCAGTGCAACTCACTCATATACTATGTACTACACTGTGCGTTTCTTATATTCTAAGTTTTTCAGTGCAACTCACTCATATACTATGTACTACACTGTGCGTTTCTTATATTCTAAGTTTTTCAGTGCAACTCACTCATATACTATGTACTACACTGTGCGTTTCTTATATTCTAAGTTTTTCAGTGCAACTCACTCATATACTATGTACTACACTGTGCGTTTCTTATATTCTAAGTTTTTCAGTGCAACTCACTCATATACTATGTACTACACTGTGCGTTTCTTATATTCTAAGTTTTTCAGTGCAACTCACTCATATACTATGTACTACACTGTGCGTTTCTTATATTCTAAGTTTTTCAGTGCAACTCACTCATATACTATGTACTACACTGTGCGTTTCTTATATTCTAAGTTTTTCAGTGCAACTCACTCATATACTATGTACTACACTGTGCATTTCGTGTAATGCTGGTTTTTCAGTAAATTCTAGGTTTTTCAGTGCAACTCACTCATATACTATGTACTACACTGTGCGTTTCTTATATTCTAAGTTTTTCAGTGCAACTCACTCATATACTATGTACTGCACTGTGCGTTTCTTATATTCTAAGTTTTTCAGTGCAACTCACTCATATACTATGTACTACACTGTGCGTTTCTTATATTCTAAGTTTTTCAGTGCAACTCACTCATATACTATGTACTGCACTGTGCGTTTCTTATATTCTAAGTTTTTCAGTGCAACTCACTCATATACTATGTACTACACTGTGCGTTTCTTATATTCTAAGTTTTTCAGTGCAACTCACTCATATACTATGTACTACACTGTGCGTTTCTTATATTCTAAGTTTTTCAGTGCAACTCACTCATATACTATGTACTACACTGTGCGTTTCTTATATTCTAAGTTTTTCAGTGCAACTCACTCATATACTATGTACTACACTGTGCGTTTCTTATATTCTAAGTTTTTCAGTGCAACTCACTCATATACTATGTACTACACTGTGCATTTCGTGTAATGCTGGTTTTTCAGTAAATTCTAGGTTTTTCAGTGCAACTCACTCATATACTATGTACTACACTGTGCGTTTCTTATATTCTAAGTTTTTCAGTGCAACTCACTCATATACTATGTACTGCACTGTGCGTTTCTTTTATTCTAAGTTTTTCAGTGCAACTCACTCATATACTATGTACTACACTGTGCGTTTCTTATATTCTAAGTTTTTCAGTGCAACTCACTCATATACTATGTACTGCACTGTGCGTTTCTTATATTCTAAGTTTTTCAGTGCAACTCACTCATATACTATGTACTACACTGTGCGTTTCTTATATTCTAAGTTTTTCAGTGCAACTCACTCATATACTATGTACTACACTGTGCGTTTCTTATATTCTAAGTTTTTCAGTGCAACTCACTCATATACTATGTACTACACTGTGCATTTCGTGTAATGCTGGTTTTTCAGTAAATTCTAAGTTTTTCAGTGCAAATCACTCATATACTATGTACTACACTGTGCGTTTCTTATATTCTAAGTGTTTCAGTGCAACTCACTCATATACTATGTACTACACTGTGCGTTTCTTATATTCTAAGTTTTTCAGTGCAACTCACTCATATAATACGTACTACACTGTGCGTTTCTTATATTCTAAGTTTTTCAGTGCAACTCACTCATATACTATGTACTACACTGTGCGTTTCTTATATTCTAAGTTTTTGAGTGCAACTCACTCATATACTATGTACTACACTGTGCATTTCGTGTAATGCGGGTTTTTCAGTAAATTCAAGTTTTTCAGTGCAACTCACTCATATACTATGTACTACACTGTGCGTTTCTTATATTCTAAGTTTTTCAGTGCAACTCACTCATATACTATGTACTACACTGTGCGTTTCTTATATTCTAAGTTTTTCAGTGCAACTCACTCATATACTATGTACTACACTGTGCGTTTCTTATATTCTACGTTTTTGAGTGCAACTCACTCATATACTATGTACTACACTGTGCGTTTCTTATATTCTAAGTTTTTGAGTGCAACTCACTCATATACTATGTACTACACTGTGCATTTCGTGTAATGCGGGTTTTTCAGTAAATTCAAGTTTTTCAGTGCAACTCACTCATATACTATATACTACCTTGTGCCTTTCTTATATTCTAAGTTTTTCAGTGCAACTCACTCATATACTATGTACTACACTGTGCGTTTCTTATATTCTAAGTTTTTCAGTGCAACTCACTCATATACTATGTACTACACTGTGCGTTTCTTATATTCTAAGTTTTTCAGTGCAACTCACTCATATACTATGTACTACACTGTGCGTTTCTTATATTCTAAGTTTTTCAGTGCAACTCACTCATATACTATGTACTACACTGTGCGTTTCTTATATTCTAAGTTTTTCAGTGCAACTCACTCATATACTATGTACTACACTGTGCGTTTCTTATATTCTAAGTTTTTCAGTGCAACTCACTCATATACTATGTACTACACTGTGCGTTTCTTATATTCTAAGTTTTTCAGTGCAACTCACTCATATACTATGTACTACACTGTGCGTTTCTTATATTCTAAGTTTTTCAGTGCAACTCACTCATATACTATGTACTACACTGTGCGTTTCTTATATTCTAAGTTTTTCAGTGCAACTCACTCATATACTATGTACTACACTGTGCATTTCGTGTAATGCTGGTTTTTCAGTAAATTCTAGGTTTTTCAGTGCAACTCACTCATATACTATGTACTACACTGTGCGTTTCTTATATTCTAAGTTTTTCAGTGCAACTCACTCATATACTATGTACTGCACTGTGCGTTTCTTATATTCTAAGTTTTTCAGTGCAACTCACTCATATACTATGTACTACACTGTGCGTTTCTTATATTCTAAGTTTTTCAGTGCAACTCACTCATATACTATGTACTACACTGTGCATTTCGTGTAATGCTGGTTTTTCAGTAAATTCTAGGTTTTTCAGTGCAACTCACTCATATACTATGTACTACACTGTGCGTTTCTTATATTCTAAGTTTTTCAGTGCAACTCACTCATATACTATGTACTGCACTGTGCGTTTCTTTTATTCTAAGTTTTTCAGTGCAACTCACTCATATACTATGTACTACACTGTGCGTTTCTTATATTCTAAGTTTTTCAGTGCAACTCACTCATATACTATGTACTGCACTGTGCGTTTCTTATATTCTAAGTTTTTCAGTGCAACTCACTCATATACTATGTACTACACTGTGCGTTTCTTATATTCTAAGTTTTTCAGTGCAACTCACTCATATACTATGTACTACACTGTGCGTTTCTTATATTCTAAGTTTTTCAGTGCAACTCACTCATATACTATGTACTACACTGTGCATTTCGTGTAATGCTGGTTTTTCAGTAAATTCTAAGTTTTTCAGTGCAAATCACTCATATACTATGTACTACACTGTGCGTTTCTTATATTCTAAGTGTTTCAGTGCAACTCACTCATATACTATGTACTGCACTGTGCGTTTCTTTTATTCTAAGTTTTTCAGTGCAACTCACTCATATACTATGTACTACACTGTGCGTTTCTTATATTCTAAGTTTTTCAGTGCAACTCACTCATATACTATTTACTACACTGTGCGTTTCTTATATTCTAAGTTTTTCAGTGCAACTCACTCATATACTTTGTACTACACTGTGTGTTTCTTATATTCTAAGTTTTTCAGTGCAACTCACTCATATAATACGTACTACACTGTGCGTTTCTTATATTCTAAGTTTTTCAGTGCAACTCACTCATATACTATGTACTACACTGTGCGTTTCTTATATTCTAAGTTTTTGAGTGCAACTCACTCATATACTATGTACTACACTGTGCATTTCGTGTAATGCGGGTTTTTCAGTAAATTCAAGTTTTTCAGTGCAACTCACTCATATACTATGTACTACACTGTGCGTTTCTTATATTCTAAGTTTTTCAGTGCAACTCACTCATATACTATGTACTACACTGTGCGTTTCTTATATTCTAAGTTTTTCAGTGCAACTCACTCATATACTATGTACTACACTGTGCGTTTCTTATATTCTAAGTTTTTGAGTGCAACTCACTCATATACTATGTACTACACTGTGCGTTTCTTATATTCTAAGTTTTTGAGTGCAACTCACTCATATACTATGTACTACACTGTGCATTTCGTGTAATGCGGGTTTTTCAGTAAATTCAAGTTTTTCAGTGCAACTCACTCATATACTATGTACTACCTTGTGCCTTTCTTATATTCTAAGTTTTTCAGTGCAACTCACTCATATACTATGTACTACACTGTGCGTTTCTTATATTCTAAGTTTTTCAGTGCAACTCACTCATATACTATGTACTACACTGTGCGTTTCATATATTCTAAGTTTTTCAGTGCAACTCACTCATATACTATGTACTACACTGTGCGTTTCTTATATTCTAAGTTTTTCAGTGCAACTCACTCATATACTATGTACTACACTGTGCGTTTCTTATATTCTAAGTTTTTCAGTGCAACTCACTCATATACTATGTACTACACTGTGCGTTTCTTATATTCTAAGTTTTTCAGTGCAACTCACTCATATACTATGTACTACACTGTGCGTTTCTTATATTCTAAGTTTTTCAGTGCAACTCACTCATATACTATGTACTACACTGTGCGTTTCTTATATTCTAAGTTTTTCAGTGCAACTCACTCATATACTATGTACTACACTGTGCGTTTCTTATATTCTAAGTTTTTCAGTGCAACTCACTCATATACTATGTACTACACTGTGCATTTCGTGTAATGCTGGTTTTTCAGTAAATTCTAGGTTTTTCAGTGCAACTCACTCATATACTATGTACTACACTGTGCGTTTCTTATATTCTAAGTTTTTCAGTGCAACTCACTCATATACTATGTACTGCACTGTGCGTTTCTTATATTCTAAGTTTTTCAGTGCAACTCACTCATATACTATGTACTACACTGTGTGTTTCTTATATTCTAAGTTTTTCAGTGCAACTCACTCATATACTATGTACTGCACTGTGCGTTTCTTATATTCTAAGTTTTTCAGTGCAACTCACTCATATACTATGTACTACACTGTGCGTTTCTTATATTCTAAGTTTTTCAGTGCAACTCACTCATATACTATGTACTACACTGTGCGTTTCTTATATTCTAAGTTTTTCAGTGCAACTCACTCATATACTATGTACTACACTGTGCGTTTCTTATATTCTAAGTTTTTCAGTGCAACTCACTCATATACTATGTACTACACTGTGCGTTTCTTATATTCTAAGTTTTTCAGTGCAACTCACTCATATACTATGTACTACACTGTGCATTTCGTGTAATGCTGGTTTTTCAGTAAATTCTAGGTTTTTCAGTGCAACTCACTCATATACTATGTACTACACTGTGCGTTTCTTATATTCTAAGTTTTTCAGTGCAACTCACTCATATACTATGTACTGCACTGTGCGTTTCTTTTATTCTAAGTTTTTCAGTGCAACTCACTCATATACTATGTACTACACTGTGCGTTTCTTATATTCTAAGTTTTTCAGTGCAACTCACTCATATACTATGTACTGCACTGTGCGTTTCTTATATTCTAAGTTTTTCAGTGCAACTCACTCATATACTATGTACTACACTGTGCGTTTCTTATATTCTAAGTTTTTCAGTGCAACTCACTCATATACTATGTACTACACTGTGCGTTTCTTATATTCTAAGTTTTTCAGTGCAACTCACTCATATACTATGTACTACACTGTGCGTTTCTTATATTATAAGTTTTTCAGTGCAACTCACTCATATACTATGTACTACACTGTGCGTTTCTTATATTCTAAGTTTTTCAGTGCAACTCACTCATATACTATGTACTACACTGTGCGTTTCTTATATTCTAAGTTTTTCAGTGCAACTCACTCATATACTATGTACTACACTGTGCGTTTCTTATATTCTAAGTTTTTCAGTGCAACTCACTCATATACTATGTACTACACTGTGCGTTTCTTATATTCTAAGTTTTTCAGTGCAACTCACTCATATACTATGTACTACACTGTGCATTTCGTGTAATGCTGGTTTTTCAGTAAATTCTAGGTTTTTCAGTGCAACTCACTCATATACTATGTACTACACTGTGCGTTTCTTATATTCTAAGTTTTTCAGTGCAACTCACTCATATACTATGTACTGCACTGTGCGTTTCTTTTATTCTAAGTTTTTCAGTGCAACTCACTCATATACTATGTACTACACTGTGCGTTTCTTATATTCTAAGTTTTTCAGTGCAACTCACTCATATACTATGTACTGCACTGTGCGTTTCTTATATTCTAAGTTTTTCAGTGCAACTCACTCATATACTATGTACTACACTGTGCGTTTCTTATATTCTAAGTTTTTCAGTGCAACTCACTCATATACTATGTACTACACTGTGCGTTTCTTATATTCTAAGTTTTTCAGTGCAACTCACTCATATACTATGTACTACACTGTGCGTTTCTTATATTATAAGTTTTTCAGTGCAACTCACTCATATACTATGTACTACACTGTGCGTTTCTTATATTCTAAGTTTTTCAGTGCAACTCACTCATATACTATGTACTACACTGTGCGTTTCTTATATTCTAAGTTTTTCAGTGCAACTCACTCATATACTATGTACTACACTGTGCGTTTCTTATATTCTAAGTTTTTCAGTGCAACTCACTCATATACTATGTACTACACTGTGCGTTTCTTATATTCTAAGTTTTTCAGTGCAACTCACTCATATACTATGTACTACACTGTGCATTTCGTGTAATGCTGGTTTTTCAGTAAATTCTAGGTTTTTCAGTGCAACTCACTCATATACTATGTACTACACTGTGCGTTTCTTATATTCTAAGTTTTTCAGTGCAACTCACTCATATACTATGTACTGCACTGTGCGTTTCTTTTATTCTAAGTTTTTCAGTGCAACTCACTCATATACTATGTACTACACTGTGCGTTTCTTATATTCTAAGTTTTTCAGTGCAACTCACTCATATACTATGTACTGCACTGTGCGTTTCTTATATTCTAAGTTTTTCAGTGCAACTCACTCATATACTATGTACTACACTGTGCGTTTCTTATATTCTAAGTTTTTCAGTGCAACTCACTCATATACTATGTACTACACTGTGCGTTTCTTATATTCTAAGTTTTTCTGTGCAACTCACTCATATACTATGTACTACACTGTGCGTTTCTTATATTCTAAGTTTTTCAGTGCAACTCACTCATATACTATGTACTACACTGTGCGTTTCTTATATTCTAAGTTTTTCTGTGCAACTCACTCATATACTATGTACTACACTGTGCGTTTCTTATATTCTAAGTTTTTCAGTGCAACTCACTCATATACTATGTACTACACTGTGCGTTTCTTATATTCTAAGTTTTTCAGTGCAACTCACTCATATACTATGTACTACACTGTGCGTTTCTTATATTCTAAGTTTTTCAGTGCAACTCACTCATATACTATGTACTACACTGTGCATTTCGTGTAATGCTGGTTTTTCAGTAAATTCTAAGTTTTTCAGTGCAACTCACTCATATACTATGTACTACACTGTGCGTTTCTTATATTCTAAGTGTTTCAGTGCAACTCACTCATATACTATGTACTGCACTGTGCGTTTCTTTTATTCTAAGTTTTTCAGTGCAACTCACTCATATACTATGTACTACAATGTGCGTTTCTTATATTCTAAGTTTTTCAGTGCAACTCACTCATATACTATTTACTACACTGTGCGTTTCTTATATTCTAAGTTTTTCAGTGCAACTCACTCATATACTATGTACTACACTGTGCGTTTCTTATATTCTAAGTTTTTCAGTGCAACTCACTCATATACTATGTACTACACTGTGCGTTTCTTATATTCTAAGTTTTTCAGTGCAACTCACTCATATACTATGTACTGCACTGTGCGTTTCTTATATTCTAAGTTTTTCAGTGCAACTCACTCATATACTATGTACTACACTGTGCGTTTCTTATATTCTAAGTTTTTCAGTGCAACTCACTCATATACTATGTACTACACTGTGCGTTTCTTATATTCTAAGTTTTTCAGTGCAACTCACTCATATACTATGTACTACACTGTGCGTTTCTTATATTCTAAGTTTTTCAGTGCAACTCACTCATATACTATGTACTACACTGTGCGTTTCTTATATTCTAAGTTTTTCAGTGCAACTCACTCATATACTATGTACTACACTGTGCGTTTCTTATATTCTAAGTTTTTCAGTGCAACTCACTCATATACTATGTACTACACTGTGCATTTCGTGTAATGCTGGTTTTTCAGTAAATTCTAGGTTTTTCAGTGCAACTCACTCATATACTATGTACTACACTGTGCGTTTCTTATATTCTAAGTTTTTCAGTGCAACTCACTCATATACTATGTACTGCACTGTGCGTTTCTTTTATTCTAAGTTTTTCAGTGCAACTCACTCATATACTATGTACTACACTGTGCGTTTCTTATATTCTAAGTTTTTCAGTGCAACTCACTCATATACTATGTACTGCACTGTGCGTTTCTTATATTCTAAGTTTTTCAGTGCAACTCACTCATATACTATGTACTACACTGTGCGTTTCTTATATTCTAAGTTTTTCAGTGCAACTCACTCATATACTATGTACTACACTGTGCGTTTCTTATATTCTAAGTTTTTCAGTGCAACTCACTCATATACTATGTACTACACTGTGCGTTTCTTATATTCTAAGTTTTTCAGTGCAACTCACTCATATACTATGTACTACACTGTGCATTTCGTGTAATGCTGGTTTTTCAGTAAATTCTAGGTTTTTCAGTGCAACTCACTCATATACTATGTACTACACTGTGCGTTTCTTATATTCTAAGTTTTTCAGTGCAACTCACTCATATACTATGTACTGCACTGTGCGTTTCTTTTATTCTAAGTTTTTCAGTGCAACTCACTCATATACTATGTACTACACTGTGCGTTTCTTATATTCTAAGTTTTTCAGTGCAACTCACTCATATACTATGTACTGCACTGTGCGTTTCTTATATTCTAAGTTTTTCAGTGCAACTCACTCATATACTATGTACTACACTGTGCGTTTCTTATATTCTAAGTTTTTCAGTGCAACTCACTCATATACTATGTACTACACTGTGCGTTTCTTATATTCTAAGTTTTTCAGTGCAACTCACTCATATACTATGTACTACACTGTGCGTTTCTTATATTCTAAGTTTTTCAGTGCAACTCACTCATATACTATGTACTACACTGTGCGTTTCTTATATTCTAAGTTTTTCAGTGCAACTCACTCATATACTATGTACTACACTGTGCGTTTCTTATATTCTAAGTTTTTCAGTGCAACTCACTCATATACTATGTACTACACTGTGCATTTCGTGTAATGCTGGTTTTTCAGTAAATTCTAGGTTTTTCAGTGCAACTCACTCATATACTATGTACTACACTGTGCGTTTCTTATATTCTAAGTTTTTCAGTGCAACTCACTCATATACTATGTACTGCACTGTGCGTTTCTTTTATTCTAAGTTTTTCAGTGCAACTCACTCATATACTATGTACTACACTGTGCGTTTCTTATATTCTAAGTTTTTCAGTGCAACTCACTCATATACTATGTACTGCACTGTGCGTTTCTTATATTCTAAGTTTTTCAGTGCAACTCACGCATATACTATGTACTACACTGTGCGTTTCTTATATTCTAAGTTTTTCAGTGCAACTCACTCATATACTATGTACTACACTGTGCGTTTCTTATATTCTAAGTTTTTCAGTGCAACTCACTCATATACTATGTACTACACTGTGCGTTTCTTATATTATAAGTTTTTCAGTGCAACTCACTCATATACTATGTACTACACTGTGCGTTTCTTATATTCTAAGTTTTTCAGTGCAACTCACTCATATACTATGTACTACACTGTGCGTTTCTTATATTCTAAGTTTTTCAGTGCAACTCACTCATATACTATGTACTACACTGTGCGTTTCTTATATTCTAAGTTTTTCAGTGCAACTCACTCATATACTATGTACTACACTGTGCGTTTCTTATATTCTAAGTTTTTCAGTGCAACTCACTCATATACTATGTACTACACTGTGCATTTCGTGTAATGCTGGTTTTTCAGTAAATTCTAGGTTTTTCAGTGCAACTCACTCATATACTATGTACTACACTGTGCGTTTCTTATATTCTAAGTTTTTCAGTGCAACTCACTCATATACTATGTACTGCACTGTGCGTTTCTTTTATTCTAAGTTTTTCAGTGCAACTCACTCATATACTATGTACTACACTGTGCGTTTCTTATATTCTAAGTTTTTCAGTGCAACTCACTCATATACTATATACTGCACTGTGCGTTTCTTATATTCTAAGTTTTTCAGTGCAACTCACTCATATACTATGTACTACACTGTGCGTTTCTTATATTCTAAGTTTTTCAGTGCAACTCACTCATATACTATGTACTACACTGTGCGTTTCTTATATTCTAAGTTTTTCTGTGCAACTCACTCATATACTATGTACTATACTGTGCGTTTCTTATATTCTAAGTTTTTCAGTGCAACTCACTCATATACTATGTACTACACTGTGCGTTTCTTATATTCTAAGTTTTTCAGTGCAACTCACTCATATACTATGTACTACACTGTGCGTTTCTTATATTCTAAGTTTTTCAGTGCAACTCACTCATATACTATGTACTACACTGTGCGTTTCTTATATTCTAAGTTTTTCAGTGCAACTCACTCATATACTATGTACTACACTGTGCGTTTCTTATATTCTAAGTTTTTCAGTGCAACTCACTCATATACTATGTACTACACTGTGCGTTTCTTATATTCTAAGTGTTTCAGTGCAACTCACTCATATACTATGTACTGCACTGTGCGTTTCTTTTATTCTAAGTTTTTCAGTGCAACTCACTCATATACTATGTACTACACTGTGCGTTTCTTATATTCTAAGTTTTTCAGTGCAACTCACTCATATACTATGTACTACACTGTGCGTTTCTTATATTCTAAGTTTTTCAGTGCAACTCACTCATATACTATGTACTACACTGTGCGTTTCTTATATTCTAAGTTTTTCAGTGCAACTCACTCATATACTATGTACTACACTGTGCGTTTCTTATATTCTAAGTTTTTCAGTGCAACTCACTCATATACTATGTACTACACTGTGCATTTCGTGTAATGCTGGTTTTTCAGTAAATTCTAGGTTTTTCAGTGCAACTCACTCATATACTATGTACTACACTGTGCGTTTCTTATATTCTAAGTTTTTCAGTGCAACTCACTCATATACTATGTACTGCACTGTGCGTTTCTTTTATTCTAAGTTTTTCAGTGCAACTCACTCATATACTATGTACTACACTGTGCGTTTCTTATATTCTAAGTTTTTCAGTGCAACTCACTCATATACTATGTACTGCACTGTGCGTTTCTTATATTCTAAGTTTTTCAGTGCAACTCACTCATATACTATGTACTACACTGTGCGTTTCTTATATTCTAAGTTTTTCAGTGCAACTCACTCATATACTATGTACTACACTGTGCGTTTCTTATATTCTAAGTTTTTCAGTGCAACTCACTCATATACTATGTACTACACTGTGCGTTTCTTATATTATAAGTTTTTCAGGTCAACTCACTCATATACTATGTACTACACTGTGCGTTTCTTATATTCTAAGTTTTTCAGTGCAACTCACTCATATACTATGTACTACACTGTGCGTTTCTTATATTCTAAGTTTTTCAGTGCAACTCACTCATATACTATGTACTACACTGTGCGTTTCTTATATTCTAAGTTTTTCAGTGCAACTCACTCATATACTATGTACTACACTGTGCGTTTCTTATATTCTAAGTTTTTCAGTGCAACTCACTCATATACTATGTACTACACTGTGCATTTCGTGTAATGCTGGTTTTTCAGTAAATTCTAGGTTTTTCAGTGCAACTCACTCATATACTATGTACTACACTGTGCGTTTCTTATATTCTAAGTTTTTCAGTGCAACTCACTCATATACTATGTACTGCACTGTGCGTTTCTTTTATTCTAAGTTTTTCAGTGCAACTCACTCATATACTATGTACTACACTGTGCGTTTCTTATATTCTAAGTTTTTCAGTGCAACTCACTCATATACTATGTACTGCACTGTGCGTTTCTTATATTCTAAGTTTTTCAGTGCAACTCACTCATATACTATGTACTACACTGTGCGTTTCTTATATTCTAAGTTTTTCAGTGCAACTCACTCATATACTATGTACTACACTGTGCGTTTCTTATATTCTAAGTTTTTCTGTGCAACTCACTCATATACTATGTACTACACTGTGCGTTTCTTATATTCTAAGTTTTTCAGTGCAACTCACTCATATACTATGTACTACACTGTGCGTTTCTTATATTCTAAGTTTTTCAGTGCAACTCACTCATATACTATGTACTACACTGTGCGTTTCTTATATTCTAAGTTTTTCAGTGCAACTCACTCATATACTATGTACTACACTGTGCGTTTCTTATATTCTAAGTTTTTCAGTGCAACTCACTCATATACTATGTACTACACTGTGCATTTCGTGTAATGCTGGTTTTTCAGTAAATTCTAAGTTTTTCAGTGCAACTCACTCATATACTATGTACTACACTGTGCGTTTCTTATATTCTAAGTGTTTCAGTGCAACTCACTCATATACTATGTACTGCACTGTGCGTTTCTTTTATTCTAAGTTTTTCAGTGCAACTCACTCATATACTATGTACTACAATGTGCGTTTCTTATATTCTAAGTTTTTCAGTGCAACTCACTCATATACTATTTACTACACTGTGCGTTTCTTATATCCTAAGTTTTTCAGTGCAACTCACTCATATACTATGTACTACACTGTGCGTTTCTTATATTCTAAGTTTTTCAGTGCAACTCACTCATATACTATGTACTACACTGTGCGTTTCTTATATTCTAAGTTTTTCAGTGCAACTCACTCATATACTATGTACTGCACTGTGCGTTTCTTATATTCTAAGTTTTTCAGTGCAACTCACTCATATACTATGTACTACACTGTGCGTTTCTTATATTCTAAGTTTTTCAGTGCAACTCACTCATATACTATGTACTACACTGTGCGTTTCTTATATTCTAAGTTTTTCAGTGCAACTCACTCATATACTATGTACTACACTGTGCGTTTCTTATATTCTAAGTTTTTCAGTGCAACTCACTCATATACTATGTACTACACTGTGCGTTTCTTATATTCTAAGTTTTTCAGTGCAACTCACTCATATACTATGTACTACACTGTGCGTTTCTTATATTCTAAGTTTTTCAGTGCAACTCACTCATATACTATGTACTACACTGTGCATTTCGTGTAATGCTGGTTTTTCAGTAAATTCTAGGTTTTTCAGTGCAACTCACTCATATACTATGTACTACACTGTGCGTTTCTTATATTCTAAGTTTTTCAGTGCAACTCACTCATATACTATGTACTGCACTGTTCGTTTCTTTTATTCTAAGTTTTTCAGTGCAACTCACTCATATACTATGTACTACACTGTGCGTTTCTTATATTCTAAGTTTTTCAGTGCAACTCACTCATATACTATGTACTGCACTGTGCGTTTCTTATATTCTAAGTTTTTCAGTGCAACTCACTCATATACTATGTACTACACTGTGCGTTTCTTATATTCTAAGTTTTTCAGTGCAACTCACTCATATACTATGTACTACACTGTGCGTTTCTTATATTCTAAGTTTTTCAGTGCAACTCACTCATATACTATGTACTACACTGTGCGTTTCTTATATTCTAAGTTTTTCAGTGCAACTCACTCATATACTATGTACTACACTGTGCATTTCGTGTAATGCTGGTTTTTCAGTAAATTCTAGGTTTTTCAGTGCAACTCACTCATATACTATGTACTACACTGTGCGTTTCTTATATTCTAAGTTTTTCAGTGCAACTCACTCATATACTATGTACTGCACTGTGCGTTTCTTTTATTCTAAGTTTTTCAGTGCAACTCACTCATATACTATGTACTACACTGTGCGTTTCTTATATTCTAAGTTTTTCAGTGCAACTCACTCATATACTATGTACTGCACTGTGCGTTTCTTATATTCTAAGTTTTTCAGTGCAACTCACTCATATACTATGTACTACACTGTGCGTTTCTTATATTCTAAGTTTTTCAGTGCAACTCACTCATATACTATGTACTACACTGTGCGTTTCTTATATTCTAAGTTTTTCAGTGCAACTCACTCATATACTATGTACTACACTGTGCGTTTCTTATATTCTAAGTTTTTCAGTGCAACTCACTCATATACTATGTACTACACTGTGCGTTTCTTATATTCTAAGTTTTTCAGTGCAACTCACTCATATACTATGTACTACACTGTGCGTTTCTTATATTCTAAGTTTTTCAGTGCAACTCACTCATATACTATGTACTACACTGTGCATTTCGTGTAATGCTGGTTTTTCAGTAAATTCTAGGTTTTTCAGTGCAACTCACTCATATACTATGTACTACACTGTGCGTTTCTTATATTCTAAGTTTTTCAGTGCAACTCACTCATATACTATGTACTGCACTGTGCGTTTCTTTTATTCTAAGTTTTTCAGTGCAACTCACTCATATACTATGTACTACACTGTGCGTTTCTTATATTCTAAGTTTTTCAGTGCAACTCACTCATATACTATGTACTGCACTGTGCGTTTCTTATATTCTAAGTTTTTCAGTGCAACTCACTCATATACTATGTACTACACTGTGCGTTTCTTATATTCTAAGTTTTTCAGTGCAACTCACTCATATACTATGTACTACACTGTGCGTTTCTTATATTCTAAGTTTTTCAGTGCAACTCACTCATATACTATGTACTACACTGTGCGTTTCTTATATTATAAGTTTTTCAGTGCAACTCACTCATATACTATGTACTACACTGTGCGTTTCTTATATTCTAAGTTTTTCAGTGCAACTCACTCATATACTATGTACTACACTGTGCGTTTCTTATATTCTAAGTTTTTCAGTGCAACTCACTCATATACTATGTACTACACTGTGCGTTTCTTATATTCTAAGTTTTTCAGTGCAACTCACTCATATACTATGTACTACACTGTGCGTTTCTTATATTCTAAGTTTTTCAGTGCAACTCACTCATATACTATGTACTACACTGTGCATTTCGTGTAATGCTGGTTTTTCAGTAAATTCTAGGTTTTTCAGTGCAACTCACTCATATACTATGTACTACACTGTGCGTTTCTTATATTCTAAGTTTTTCAGTGCAACTCACTCATATACTATGTACTGCACTGTGCGTTTCTTTTATTCTAAGTTTTTCAGTGCAACTCACTCATATACTATGTACTACACTGTGCGTTTCTTATATTCTAAGTTTTTCAGTGCAACTCACTCATATACTATGTACTGCACTGTGCGTTTCTTATATTCTAAGTTTTTCAGTGCAACTCACTCATATACTATGTACTACACTGTGCGTTTCTTATATTCTAAGTTTTTCAGTGCAACTCACTCATATACTATGTACTACACTGTGCGTTTCTTATATTCTAAGTTTTTCAGTGCAACTCACTCATATACTATGTACTACACTGTGCGTTTCTTATATTCTAAGTTTTTCAGTGCAACTCACTCATATACTATGTACTACACTGTGCGTTTCTTATATTCTAAGTTTTTCAGTGCAACTCACTCATATACTATGTACTACACTGTGCGTTTCTTATATTCTAAGTTTTTCAGTGCAACTCACTCATATACTATGTACTACACTGTGCGTTTCTTATATTCTAAGTTTTTCAGTGCAACTCACTCATATACTATGTACTACACTGTGCATTTCGTGTAATGCTGGTTTTTCAGTAAATTCTAAGTTTTTCAGTGCAACTCACTCATATACTATGTACTACACTGTGCGTTTCTTATATTCTAAGTGTTTCAGTGCAACTCACTCATATACTATGTACTGCACTGTGCGTTTCTTTTATTCTAAGTTTTTCAGTGCAACTCACTCATATACTATGTACTACAATGTGCGTTTCTTATATTCTAAGTTTTTCAGTGCAACTCACTCATATACTATTTACTACACTGTGCGTTTCTTATATTCTAAGTTTTTCAGTGCAACTCACTCATATACTATGTACTACACTGTGCGTTTCTTATATTCTAAGTTTTTCAGTGCAACTCACTCATATACTATGTACTACACTGTGCGTTTCTTATATTCTAAGTTTTTCAGTGCAACTCACTCATATACTATGTACTGCACTGTGCGTTTCTTATATTCTAAGTTTTTCAGTGCAACTCACTCATATACTATGTACTACACTGTGCGTTTCTTATATTCTAAGTTTTTCAGTGCAACTCACTCATATACTATGTACTACACTGTGCGTTTCTTATATTCTAAGTTTTTCAGTGCAACTCACTCATATACTATGTACTACACTGTGCGTTTCTTATATTCTAAGTTTTTCAGTGCAACTCACTCATATACTATGTACTACACTGTGCGTTTCTTATATTCTAAGTTTTTCAGTGCAACTCACTCATATACTATGTACTACACTGTGCGTTTCTTATATTCTAAGTTTTTCAGTGCAACTCACTCATATACTATGTACTACACTGTGCATTTCGTGTAATGCTGGTTTTTCAGTAAATTCTAGGTTTTTCAGTGCAACTCACTCATATACTATGTACTACACTGTGCGTTTCTTATATTCTAAGTTTTTCAGTGCAACTCACTCATATACTATGTACTGCACTGTGCGTTTCTTTTATTCTAAGTTTTTCAGTGCAACTCACTCATATACTATGTACTACACTGTGCGTTTCTTATATTCTAAGTTTTTCAGTGCAACTCACTCATATACTATGTACTGCACTGTGCGTTTCTTATATTCTAAGTTTTTCAGTGCAACTCACTCATATACTATGTACTACACTGTGCGTTTCTTATATTATAAGTTTTTCAGTGCAACTCACTCATATACTATGTACTACACTGTGCGTTTCTTATATTCTAAGTTTTTCAGTGCAACTCACTCATATACTATGTACTACACTGTGCGTTTCTTATATTCTAAGTTTTTCAGTGCAACTCACTCATATACTATGTACTACACTGTGCGTTTCTTATATTCTAAGTTTTTCAGTGCAACTCACTCATATACTATGTACTACACTGTGCGTTTCTTATATTCTAAGTTTTTCAGTGCAACTCACTCATATACTATGTACTACACTGTGCGTTTCTTATATTCTAAGTTTTTCAGTGCAACTCACTCATATACTATGTACTACACTGTGCGTTTCTTATATTCTAAGTTTTTCAGTGCAACTCACTCATATACTATGTACTACACTGTGCATTTCGTGTAATGCTGGTTTTTCAGTAAATTCTAAGTTTTTCAGTGCAACTCACTCATATACTATGTACTACACTGTGCGTTTCTTATATTCTAAGTGTTTCAGTGCAACTCACTCATATACTATGTACTGCACTGTGCGTTTCTTTTATTCTAAGTTTTTCAGTGCAACTCACTCATATACTATGTACTACAATGTGCGTTTCTTATATTCTAAGTTTTTCAGTGCAACTCACTCATATACTATTTACTACACTGTGCGTTTCTTATATTCTAAGTTTTTCAGTGCAACTCACTCATATACTATGTACTACACTGTGCGTTTCTTATATTCTAAGTTTTTCAGTGCAACTCACTCATATACTATGTACTACACTGTGCGTTTCTTATATTCTAAGTTTTTCAGTGCAACTCACTCATATACTATGTACTGCACTGTGCGTTTCTTATATTCTAAGTTTTTCAGTGCAACTCACTCATATACTATGTACTACACTGTGCGTTTCTTATATTCTAAGTTTTTCAGTGCAACTCACTCATATACTATGTACTACACTGTGCGTTTCTTATATTCTAAGTTTTTCAGTGCAACTCACTCATATACTATGTACTACACTGTGCGTTTCTTATATTCTAAGTTTTTCAGTGCAACTCACTCATATACTATGTACTACACTGTGCGTTTCTTATATTCTAAGTTTTTCAGTGCAACTCACTCATATACTATGTACTACACTGTGCGTTTCTTATATTCTAAGTTTTTCAGTGCAACTCACTCATATACTATGTACTACACTGTGCATTTCGTGTAATGCTGGTTTTTCAGTAAATTCTAGGTTTTTCAGTGCAACTCACTCATATACTATGTACTACACTGTGCGTTTCTTATATTCTAAGTTTTTCAGTGCAACTCACTCATATACTATGTACTGCACTGTGCGTTTCTTTTATTCTAAGTTTTTCAGTGCAACTCACTCATATACTATGTACTACACTGTGCGTTTCTTATATTCTAAGTTTTTCAGTGCAACTCACTCATATACTATGTACTGCACTGTGCGTTTCTTATATTCTAAGTTTTTCAGTGCAACTCACTCATATACTATGTACTACACTGTGCGTTTCTTATATTCTAAGTTTTTCAGTGCAACTCACTCATATACTATGTACTACACTGTGCGTTTCTTATATTCTAAGTTTTTCAGTGCAACTCACTCATATACTATGTACTACACTGTGCGTTTCTTATATTCTAAGTTTTTCAGTGCAACTCACTCATATACTATGTACTACACTGTGCGTTTCTTATATTCTAAGTTTTTCAGTGCAACTCACTCATATACTATGTACTACACTGTGCGTTTCTTATATTCTAAGTTTTTCAGTGCAACTCACTCATATACTATGTACTACACTGTGCGTTTCTTATATTCTAAGTTTTTCAGTGCAACTCACTCATATACTATGTACTACACTGTGCGTTTCTTATATTCTAAGTTTTTCAGTGCAACTCACTCATATACTATGTACTACACTGTGCATTTCGTGTAATGCTGGTTTTTCAGTAAATTCTAAGTTTTTCAGTGCAACTCACTCATATACTATGTACTACACTGTGCGTTTCTTATATTCTAAGTGTTTCAGTGCAACTCACTCACATACTATGTACTGCACTGTGCGTTTCTTTTATTCTAAGTTTTTCAGTGCAACTCACTCATATACTATGTACTACAATGTGCGTTTCTTATATTCTAAGTTTTTCAGTGCAACTCACTCATATACTATTTACTACACTGTGCGTTTCTTATATTCTAAGTTTTTCAGTGCAACTCACTCATATACTATGTACTACACTGTGCGTTTCTTATATTCTAAGTTTTTCAGTGCAACTCACTCATATACTATGTACTACACTGTGCGTTTCTTATATTCTAAGTTTTTCAGTGCAACTCACTCATATACTATGTACTGCACTGTGCGTTTCTTATATTCTAAGTTTTTCAGTGCAACTCACTCATATACTATGTACTACACTGTGCGTTTCTTATATTCTAAGTTTTTCAGTGCAACTCACTCATATACTATGTACTACACTGTGCGTTTCTTATATTCTAAGTTTTTCAGTGCAACTCACTCATATACTATGTACTACACTGTGCGTTTCTTATATTCTAAGTTTTTCAGTGCAACTCACTCATATACTATGTACTACACTGTGCGTTTCTTATATTCTAAGTTTTTCAGTGCAACTCACTCATATACTATGTACTACACTGTGCGTTTCTTATATTCTAAGTTTTTCAGTGCAACTCACTCATATACTATGTACTACACTGTGCATTTCGTGTAATGCTGGTTTTTCAGTAAATTCTAGGTTTTTCAGTGCAACTCACTCATATACTATGTACTACACTGTGCGTTTCTTATATTCTAAGTTTTTCAGTGCAACTCACTCATATACTATGTACTGCACTGTGCGTTTCTTTTATTCTAAGTTTTTCAGTGCAACTCACTCATATACTATGTACTACACTGTGCGTTTCTTATATTCTAAGTTTTTCAGTGCAACTCACTCATATACTATGTACTGCACTGTGCGTTTCTTATATTCTAAGTTTTTCAGTGCAACTCACTCATATACTATGTACTACACTGTGCGTTTCTTATATTATAAGTTTTTCAGTGCAACTCACTCATATACTATGTACTACACTGTGCGTTTCTTATATTCTAAGTTTTTCTGTGCAACTCACTCATATACTATGTACTACACTGTGCGTTTCTTATATTCTAAGTTTTTCAGTGCAACTCACTCATATACTATGTACTACACTGTGCGTTTCTTATATTCTAAGTTTTTCAGTGCAACTCACTCATATACTATGTACTACACTGTGCGTTTCTTATATTCTAAGTTTTTCAGTGCAACTCACTCATATACTATGTACTACACTGTGCGTTTCTTATATTCTAAGTTTTTCAGTGCAACTCACTCATATACTATGTACTACACTGTGCGTTTCTTATATTCTAAGTTTTTCAGTGCAACTCACTCATATACTATGTACTACACTGTGCATTTCGTGTAATGCTGGTTTTTCAGTAAATTCTAAGTTTTTCAGTGCAACTCACTCATATACTATGTACTACACTGTGCGTTTCTTATATTCTAAGTGTTTCAGTGCAACTCACTCATATACTATGTACTGCACTGTGCGTTTCTTTTATTCTAAGTTTTTCAGTGCAACTCACTCATATACTATGTACTACAATGTGCGTTTCTTATATTCTAAGTTTTTCAGTGCAACTCACTCATATACTATTTACTACACTGTGCGTTTCTTATATTCTAAGTTTTTCAGTGCAACTCACTCATATACTATGTACTACACTGTGCGTTTCTTATATTCTAAGTTTTTCAGTGCAACTCACTCATATACTATGTACTACACTGTGCGTTTCTTATATTCTAAGTTTTTCAGTGCAACTCACTCATATACTATGTACTGCACTGTGCGTTTCTTATATTCTAAGTTTTTCAGTGCAACTCACTCATATACTATGTACTACACTGTGCGTTTCTTATATTCTAAGTTTTTCAGTGCAACTCACTCATATACTATGTACTACACTGTGCGTTTCTTATATTCTAAGTTTTTCAGTGCAACTCACTCATATACTATGTACTACACTGTGCGTTTCTTATATTCTAAGTTTTTCAGTGCAACTCACTCATATACTATGTACTACACTGTGCGTTTCTTATATTCTAAGTTTTTCAGTGCAACTCACTCATATACTATGTACTACACTGTGCGTTTCTTATATTCTAAGTTTTTCAGTGCAACTCACTCATATACTATGTACTACACTGTGCATTTCGTGTAATGCTGGTTTTTCAGTAAATTCTAGGTTTTTCAGTGCAACTCACTCATATACTATGTACTACACTGTGCGTTTCTTATATTCTAAGTTTTTCAGTGCAACTCACTCATATACTATGTACTGCACTGTGCGTTTCTTTTATTCTAAGTTTTTCAGTGCAACTCACTCATATACTATGTACTACACTGTGCGTTTCTTATATTCTAAGTTTTTCAGTGCAACTCACTCATATACTATGTACTGCACTGTGCGTTTCTTATATTCTAAGTTTTTCAGTGCAACTCACTCATATACTATGTACTACACTGTGCGTTTCTTATATTATAAGTTTTTCAGTGCAACTCACTCATATACTATGTACTACACTGTGCGTTTCTTATATTCTAAGTTTTTCTGTGCAACTCACTCATATACTATGTACTACACTGTGCGTTTCTTATATTCTAAGTTTTTCAGTGCAACTCACTCATATACTATGTACTACACTGTGCGTTTCTTATATTCTAAGTTTTTCAGTGCAACTCACTCATATACTATGTACTACACTGTGCGTTTCTTATATTCTAAGTTTTTCAGTGCAACTCACTCATATACTATGTACTACACTGTGCGTTTCTTATATTCTAAGTTTTTCAGTGCAACTCACTCATATACTATGTACTACACTGTGCGTTTCTTATATTCTAAGTTTTTCAGTGCAACTCACTCATATACTATGTACTACACTGTGCATTTCGTGTAATGCTGGTTTTTCAGTAAATTCTAAGTTTTTCAGTGCAACTCACTCATATACTATGTACTACACTGTGCGTTTCTTATATTCTAAGTGTTTCAGTGCAACTCACTCATATACTATGTACTGCACTGTGCGTTTCTTTTATTCTAAGTTTTTCAGTGCAACTCACTCATATACTATGTACTACAATGTGCGTTTCTTATATTCTAAGTTTTTCAGTGCAACTCACTCATATACTATTTACTACACTGTGCGTTTCTTATATTCTAAGTTTTTCAGTGCAACTCACTCATATACTATGTACTACACTGTGCGTTTCTTATATTCTAAGTTTTTCAGTGCAACTCACTCATATACTATGTACTACACTGTGCGTTTCTTATATTCTAAGTTTTTCAGTGCAACTCACTCATATACTATGTACTGCACTGTGCGTTTCTTATATTCTAAGTTTTTCAGTGCAACTCACTCATATACTATGTACTACACTGTGCGTTTCTTATATTCTAAGTTTTTCAGTGCAACTCACTCATATACTATGTACTACACTGTGCGTTTCTTATATTCTAAGTTTTTCAGTGCAACTCACTCATATACTATGTACTACACTGTGCGTTTCTTATATTCTAAGTTTTTCAGTGCAACTCACTCATATACTATGTACTACACTGTGCGTTTCTTATATTCTAAGTTTTTCAGTGCAACTCACTCATATACTATGTACTACACTGTGCGTTTCTTATATTCTAAGTTTTTCAGTGCAACTCACTCATATACTATGTACTACACTGTGCATTTCGTGTAATGCTGGTTTTTCAGTAAATTCTAGGTTTTTCAGTGCAACTCACTCATATACTATGTACTACACTGTGCGTTTCTTATATTCTAAGTTTTTCAGTGCAACTCACTCATATACTATGTACTGCACTGTGCGTTTCTTTTATTCTAAGTTTTTCAGTGCAACTCACTCATATACTATGTACTACACTGTGCGTTTCTTATATTCTAAGTTTTTCAGTGCAACTCACTCATATACTATGTACTGCACTGTGCGTTTCTTATATTCTAAGTTTTTCAGTGCAACTCACTCATATACTATGTACTACACTGTGCGTTTCTTATATTCTAAGTTTTTCAGTGCAACTCACTCATATACTATGTACTACACTGTGCGTTTCTTATATTCTAAGTTTTTCTGTGCAACTCACTCATATACTATGTACTACACTGTGCGTTTCTTATATTCTAAGTTTTTCAGTGCAACTCACTCATATACTATGTACTACACTGTGCGTTTCTTATATTCTAAGTTTTTCAGTGCAACTCACTCATATACTATGTACTACACTGTGCGTTTCTTATATTCTAAGTTTTTCAGTGCAACTCACTCATATACTATGTACTACACTGTGCGTTTCTTATATTCTAAGTTTTTCAGTGCAACTCACTCATATACTATGTACTACACTGTGCGTTTCTTATATTCTAAGTTTTTCAGTGCAACTCACTCATATACTATGTACTACACTGTGCGTTTCTTATATTCTAAGTTTTTCAGTGCAACTCACTCATATACTATGTACTACACTGTGCATTTCGTGTAATGCTGGTTTTTCAGTAAATTCTAGGTTTTTCAGTGCAACTCACTCATATACTATGTACTACACTGTGCGTTTCTTATATTCTAAGTTTTTCAGTGCAACTCACTCATATACTATGTACTGCACTGTGCGTTTCTTTTATTCTAAGTTTTTCAGTGCAACTCACTCATATACTATGTACTACACTGTGCGTTTCTTATATTCTAAGTTTTTCAGTGCAACTCACTCATATACTACGTACTGCACTGTGCGTTTCTTATATTCTAAGTTTTTCAGTGCAACTCACTCATATACTATGTACTACACTGTGCGTTTCTTATATTCTAAGTTTTTCAGTGCAACTCACTCATATACTATGTACTACACTGTGCGTTTCTTATATTCTAAGTTTTTCTGTGCAACTCACTCATATACTATGTACTACACTGTGCGTTTCTTATATTCTAAGTTTTTCAGTGCAACTCACTCATATACTATGTACTACACTGTGCGTTTCTTATATTCTAAGTTTTTCAGTGCAACTCACTCATATACTATGTACTACACTGTGCGTTTCTTATATTCTAAGTTTTTCAGTGCAACTCACTCATATACTATGTACTACACTGTGCGTTTCTTATATTCTAAGTTTTTCAGTGCAACTCACTCATATACTATGTACTACACTGTGCGTTTCTTATATTCTAAGTTTTTCAGTGCAACTCACTCATATACTATGTACTACACTGTGCATTTCGTGTAATGCTGGTTTTTCAGTAAATTCTAAGTTTTTCAGTGCAACTCACTCATATACTATGTACTACACTGTGCGTTTCTTATATTCTAAGTGTTTCAGTGCAACTCACTCATATACTATGTACTGCACTGTGCGTTTCTTTTATTCTAAGTTTTTCAGTGCAACTCACTCATATACTATGTACTACAATGTGCGTTTCTTATATTCTAAGTTTTTCAGTGCAACTCACTCATATACTATTTACTACACTGTGCGTTTCTTATATTCTAAGTTTTTCAGTGCAACTCACTCATATACTATGTACTACACTGTGCGTTTCTTATATTCTAAGTTTTTCAGTGCAACTCACTCATATACTATGTACTACACTGTGCGTTTCTTATATTCTAAGTTTTTCAGTGCAACTCACTCATATACTATGTACTGCACTGTGCGTTTCTTATATTCTAAGTTTTTCAGTGCAACTCACTCATATACTATGTACTACACTGTGCGTTTCTTATATTCTAAGTTTTTCAGTGCAACTCACTCATATACTATGTACTACACTGTGCGTTTCTTATATTCTAAGTTTTTCAGTGCAACTCACTCATATACTATGTACTACACTGTGCGTTTCTTATATTCTAAGTTTTTCAGTGCAACTCACTCATATACTATGTACTACACTGTGCGTTTCTTATATTCTAAGTTTTTCAGTGCAACTCACTCATATACTATGTACTACACTGTGCGTTTCTTATATTCTAAGTTTTTCAGTGCAACTCACTCATATACTATGTACTACACTGTGCATTTCGTGTAATGCTGGTTTTTCAGTAAATTCTAGGTTTTTCAGTGCAACTCACTCATATACTATGTACTACACTGTGCGTTTCTTATATTCTAAGTTTTTCAGTGCAACTCACTCATATACTATGTACTGCACTGTGCGTTTCTTTTATTCTAAGTTTTTCAGTGCAACTCACTCATATACTATGTACTACACTGTGCGTTTCTTATATTCTAAGTTTTTCAGTGCAACTCACTCATATACTATGTACTGCACTGTGCGTTTCTTATATTCTAAGTTTTTCAGTGCAACTCACTCATATACTATGTACTACACTGTGCGTTTCTTATATTATAAGTTTTTCAGTGCAACTCACTCATATACTATGTACTACACTGTGCGTTTCTTATATTCTAAGTTTTTCTGTGCAACTCACTCATATACTATGTACTACACTGTGCGTTTCTTATATTCTAAGTTTTTCAGTGCAACTCACTCATATACTATGTACTACACTGTGCGTTTCTTATATTCTAAGTTTTTCAGTGCAACTCACTCATATACTATGTACTACACTGTGCGTTTCTTATATTCTAAGTTTTTCAGTGCAACTCACTCATATACTATGTACTACACTGTGCGTTTCTTATATTCTAAGTTTTTCAGTGCAACTCACTCATATACTATGTACTACACTGTGCGTTTCTTATATTCTAAGTTTTTCAGTGCAACTCACTCATATACTATGTACTACACTGTGCATTTCGTGTAATGCTGGTTTTTCAGTAAATTCTAAGTTTTTCAGTGCAACTCACTCATATACTATGTACTACACTGTGCGTTTCTTATATTCTAAGTGTTTCAGTGCAACTCACTCATATACTATGTACTGCACTGTGCGTTTCTTTTATTCTAAGTTTTTCAGTGCAACTCACTCATATACTATGTACTACAATGTGCGTTTCTTATATTCTAAGTTTTTCAGTGCAACTCACTCATATACTATTTACTACACTGTGCGTTTCTTATATTCTAAGTTTTTCAGTGCAACTCACTCATATACTATGTACTACACTGTGCGTTTCTTATATTCTAAGTTTTTCAGTGCAACTCACTCATATACTATGTACTACACTGTGCGTTTCTTATATTCTAAGTTTTTCAGTGCAACTCACTCATATACTATGTACTGCACTGTGCGTTTCTTATATTCTAAGTTTTTCAGTGCAACTCACTCATATACTATGTACTACACTGTGCGTTTCTTATATTCTAAGTTTTTCAGTGCAACTCACTCATATACTATGTACTACACTGTGCGTTTCTTATATTCTAAGTTTTTCAGTGCAACTCACTCATATACTATGTACTACACTGTGCGTTTCTTATATTCTAAGTTTTTCAGTGCAACTCACTCATATACTATGTACTACACTGTGCGTTTCTTATATTCTAAGTTTTTCAGTGCAACTCACTCATATACTATGTACTACACTGTGCGTTTCTTATATTCTAAGTTTTTCAGTGCAACTCACTCATATACTATGTACTACACTGTGCATTTCGTGTAATGCTGGTTTTTCAGTAAATTCTAGGTTTTTCAGTGCAACTCACTCATATACTATGTACTACACTGTGCGTTTCTTATATTCTAAGTTTTTCAGTGCAACTCACTCATATACTATGTACTGCACTGTGCGTTTCTTTTATTCTAAGTTTTTCAGTGCAACTCACTCATATACTATGTACTACACTGTGCGTTTCTTATATTCTAAGTTTTTCAGTGCAACTCACTCATATACTATGTACTACACTGTGCGTTTCTTATATTCTAAGTTTTTCAGTGCAACTCACTCATATACTATGTACTGCACTGTGCGTTTCTTTTATTCTAAGTTTTTCAGTGCAACTCACTCATATACTATGTACTACACTGTGCGTTTCTTATATTCTAAGTTTTTCAGTGCAACTCACTCATATACTATGTACTGCACTGTGCGTTTCTTATATTCTAAGTTTTTCAGTGCAACTCACTCATATACTATGTACTACACTGTGCGTTTCTTATATTATAAGTTTTTCAGTGCAACTCACTCATATACTATGTACTACACTGTGCGTTTCTTATATTCTAAGTTTTTCTGTGCAACTCACTCATATACTATGTACTACACTGTGCGTTTCTTATATTCTAAGTTTTTCAGTGCAACTCACTCATATACTATGTACTACACTGTGCGTTTCTTATATTCTAAGTTTTTCAGTGCAACTCACTCATATACTATGTACTACACTGTGCGTTTCTTATATTCTAAGTTTTTCAGTGCAACTCACTCTTATACTATGTACTACACTGTGCGTTTCTTATATTCTAAGTTTTTCAGTGCAACTCACTCATATACTATGTACTACACTGTGCGTTTCTTATATTCTAAGTTTTTCAGTGCAACTCACTCATATACTATGTACTACACTGTGCATTTCGTGTAATGCTGGTTTTTCAGTAAATTCTAAGTTTTTCAGTGCAACTCACTCATATACTATGTACTACACTGTGCGTTTCTTATATTCTAAGTGTTTCAGTGCAACTCACTCATATACTATGTACTGCACTGTGCGTTTCTTTTATTCTAAGTTTTTCAGTGCAACTCACTCATATACTATGTACTACAATGTGCGTTTCTTATATTCTAAGTTTTTCAGTGCAACTCACTCATATACTATTTACTACACTGTGCGTTTCTTATATTCTAAGTTTTTCAGTGCAACTCACTCATATACTATGTACTACACTGTGCGTTTCTTATATTCTAAGTTTTTCAGTGCAACTCACTCATATACTATGTACTACACTGTGCGTTTCTTATATTCTAAGTTTTTCAGTGCAACTCACTCATATACTATGTACTGCACTGTGCGTTTCTTATATTCTAAGTTTTTCAGTGCAACTCACTCATATACTATGTACTACACTGTGCGTTTCTTATATTCTAAGTTTTTCAGTGCAACTCACTCATATACTATGTACTACACTGTGCGTTTCTTATATTCTAAGTTTTTCAGTGCAACTCACTCATATACTATGTACTACACTGTGCGTTTCTTATATTCTAAGTTTTTCAGTGCAACTCACTCATATACTATGTACTACACTGTGCGTTTCTTATATTCTAAGTTTTTCAGTGCAACTCACTCATATACTATGTACTACACTGTGCGTTTCTTATATTCTAAGTTTTTCAGTGCAACTCACTCATATACTATGTACTACACTGTGCATTTCGTGTAATGCTGGTTTTTCAGTAAATTCTAGGTTTTTCAGTGCAACTCACTCATATACTATGTACTACACTGTGCGTTTCTTATATTCTAAGTTTTTCAGTGCAACTCACTCATATACTATGTACTGCACTGTGCGTTTCTTTTATTCTAAGTTTTTCAGTGCAACTCACTCATATACTATGTACTACACTGTGCGTTTCTTATATTCTAAGTTTTTCAGTGCAACTCACTCATATACTATGTACTGCACTGTGCGTTTCTTATATTCTAAGTTTTTCAGTGCAACTCACTCATATACTATGTACTACACTGTGCGTTTCTTATATTCTAAGTTTTTCAGTGCAACTCACTCATATACTATGTACTACACTGTGCGTTTCTTATATTCTAAGTTTTTCTGTGCAACTCACTCATATACTATGTACTACACTGTGCGTTTCTTATATTCTAAGTTTTTGAGTGCAACTCACTCATATACTATGTACTACACTGTGCGTTTCTTATATTCTAAGTTTTTCAGTGCAACTCACTCATATACTATGTACTACACTGTGCGTTTCTTATATTCTAAGTTTTTCAGTGCAACTCACTCATATACTATGTACTACACTGTGCGTTTCTTATATTCTAAGTTTTTCAGTGCAACTCACTCATATACTATGTACTACACTGTGCGTTTCTTATATTCTAAGTTTTTCAGTGCAACTCACTCATATACTATGTACTACACTGTGCATTTCGTGTAATGCTGGTTTTTCAGTAAATTCTAAGTTTTTCAGTGCAACTCACTCATATACTATGTACTACACTGTGCGTTTCTTATATTCTAAGTGTTTCAGTGCAACTCACTCATATACTATGTACTGCACTGTGCGTTTCTTTTATTCTAAGTTTTTCAGTGCAACTCACTCATATACTATGTACTACAATGTGCGTTTCTTATATTCTAAGTTTTTCAGTGCAACTCACTCATATACTATTTACTACACTGTGCGTTTCTTATATTCTAAGTTTTTCAGTGCAACTCACTCATATACTATGTACTACACTGTGCGTTTCTTATATTCTAAGTTTTTCAGTGCAACTCACTCATATACTATGTACTACACTGTGTGTTTCTTATATTCTAAGTTTTTCAGTGCAACTCACTCATATACTATGTACTGCACTGTGCGTTTCTTATATTCTAAGTTTTTCAGTGCAACTCACTCATATACTATGTACTACACTGTGCGTTTCTTATATTCTAAGTTTTTCAGTGCAACTCACTCATATACTATGTACTACACTGTGCGTTTCTTATATTCTAAGTTTTTCAGTGCAACTCACTCATATACTATGTACTACACTGTGCGTTTCTTATATTCTAAGTTTTTCAGTGCAACTCACTCATATACTATGTACTACACTGTGCGTTTCTTATATTCTAAGTTTTTCAGTGCAACTCACTCATATACTATGTACTACACTGTGCATTTCGTGTAATGCTGGTTTTTCAGTAAATTCTAGGTTTTTCAGTGCAACTCACTCATATACTATGTACTACACTGTGCGTTTCTTATATTCTAAGTTTTTCAGTGCAACTCACTCATATACTATGTACTGCACTGTGCGTTTCTTTTATTCTAAGTTTTTCAGTGCAACTCACTCATATACTATGTACTACACTGTGCGTTTCTTATATTCTAAGTTTTTCAGTGCAACTCACTCATATACTATGTACTGCACTGTGCGTTTCTTATATTCTAAGTTTTTCAGTGCAACTCACTCATATACTATGTACTACACTGTGCGTTTCTTATATTATAAGTTTTTCAGTGCAACTCACTCATATACTATGTACTACACTGTGCGTTTCTTATATTCTAAGTTTTTCTGTGCAACTCACTCATATACTATGTACTACACTGTGCGTTTCTTATATTCTAAGTTTTTCAGTGCAACTCACTCATATACTATGTACTACACTGTGCGTTTCTTATATTCTAAGTTTTTCAGTGCAACTCACTCATATACTATGTACTACACTGTGCGTTTCTTATATTCTAAGTTTTTCAGTGCAACTCACTCATATACTATGTACTACACTGTGCGTTTCTTATATTCTAAGTTTTTCAGTGCAACTCACTCATATACTATGTACTACACTGTGCGTTTCTTATATTCTAAGTTTTTCAGTGCAACTCACTCATATACTATGTACTACACTGTGCATTTCGTGTAATGCTGGTTTTTCAGTAAATTCTAAGTTTTTCAGTGCAACTCACTCATATACTATGTACTACACTGTGCGTTTCTTATATTCTAAGTGTTTCAGTGCAACTCACTCATATACTATGTACTGCACTGTGCGTTTCTTTTATTCTAAGTTTTTCAGTGCAACTCACTCATATACTATGTACTACAATGTGCGTTTCTTATATTCTAAGTTTTTCAGTGCAACTCACTCATATACTATTTACTACACTGTGCGTTTCTTATATTCTAAGTTTTTCAGTGCAACTCACTCATATACTATGTACTACACTGTGCGTTTCTTATATTCTAAGTTTTTCAGTGCAACTCACTCATATACTATGTACTACACTGTGCGTTTCTTATATTCTAAGTTTTTCAGTGCAACTCACTCATATACTATGTACTGCACTGTGCGTTTCTTATATTCTAAGTTTTTCAGTGCAACTCACTCATATACTATGTACTACACTGTGCGTTTCTTATATTCTAAGTTTTTCAGTGCAACTCACTCATATACTATGTACTACACTGTGCGTTTCTTATATTCTAAGTTTTTCAGTGCAACTCACTCATATACTATGTACTACACTGTGCGTTTCTTATATTCTAAGTTTTTCAGTGCAACTCACTCATATACTATGTACTACACTGTGCGTTTCTTATATTCTAAGTTTTTCAGTGCAACTCACTCATATACTATGTACTGCACTGTGCGTTTCTTTTATTCTAAGTTTTTCAGTGCAACTCACTCATATACTATGTACTACACTGTGCGTTTCTTATATTCTAAGTTTTTCAGTGCAACTCACTCATATACTATGTACTACACTGTGCGTTTCTTATATTCTAAGTTTTTCAGTGCAACTCACTCATATACTATGTACTACACTGTGCGTTTCTTATATTCTAAGTTTTTCAGTGCAACTCACTCATATACTATGTACTACACTGTGCATTTCGTGTAATGCTGGTTTTTCAGTAAATTCTAGGTTTTTCAGTGCAACTCACTCATATACTATGTACTACACTGTGCGTTTCTTATATTCTAAGTTTTTCAGTGCAACTCACTCATATACTATGTACTGCACTGTGCGTTTCTTTTATTCTAAGTTTTTCAGTGCAACTCACTCATATACTATGTACTACACTGTGCGTTTCTTATATTCTAAGTTTTTCAGTGCAACTCACTCATATACTATGTACTGCACTGTGCGTTTCTTATATTCTAAGTTTTTCAGTGCAACTCACTCATATACTATGTACTACACTGTGCGTTTCTTATATTCTAAGTTTTTCAGTGCAACTCACTCATATACTATGTACTACACTGTGCGTTTCTTATATTCTAAGTTTTTCTGTGCAACTCACTCATATACTATGTACTACACTGTGCGTTTCTTATATTCTAAGTTTTTCAGTGCAACTCACTCATATACTATGTACTACACTGTGCGTTTCTTATATTCTAAGTTTTTCAGTGCAACTCACTCATATACTATGTACTACACTGTGCGTTTCTTATATTCTAAGTTTTTCAGTGCAACTCACTCATATACTATGTACTACACTGTGCGTTTCTTATATTCTAAGTTTTTCAGTGCAACTCACTCATATACTATGTACTACACTGTGCGTTTCTTATATTCTAAGTTTTTCAGTGCAACTCACTCATATACTATGTACTACACTGTGCATTTCGTGTAATGCTGGTTTTTCAGTAAATTCTAAGTTTTTCAGTGCAACTCACTCATATACTATGTACTACACTGTGCGTTTCTTATATTCTAAGTGTTTCAGTGCAACTCACTCATATACTATGTACTGCACTGTGCGTTTCTTTTATTCTAAGTTTTTCAGTGCAACTCACTCATATACTATGTACTACAATGTGCGTTTCTTATATTCTAAGTTTTTCAGTGCAACTCACTCATATACTATTTACTACACTGTGCGTTTCTTATATTCTAAGTTTTTGAGTGCAACTCACTCATATACTATGTACTACACTGTGCGTTTCTTATATTCTAAGTTTTTCAGTGCAACTCACTCATATACTATGTACTACACTGTGCGTTTCTTATATTCTAAGTTTTTCAGTGCAACTCACTCATATACTATGTACTACACTGTGCGTTTCTTATATTCTAAGTTTTTCAGTGCAACTCACTCATATACTATGTACTACACTGTGCGTTTCTTATATTCTAAGTTTTTCAGTGCAACTCACTCATATACTATGTACTACACTGTGCGTTTCTTATATTCTAAGTTTTTCAGTGCAACTCACTCATATACTACGTACTACACTGTGCGTTTCTTATATTCTAAGTTTTTCAGTGCAACTCACTCATATACTATGTACTACACTGTGCGTTTCTTATATTCTAAGTTTTTGAGTGCAACTCACTCATATACTATGTACTACACTGTGCATTTCGTGTAATGCGGGTTTTTCAGTAAATTCAAGTTTTTCAGTGCAACTCACTCATATACTATGTACTACACTGTGCGTTTCTTATATTCTAAGTTTTTCAGTGCAACTCACTCATATACTATGTACTACACTGTGCGTTTCTTATATTCTAAGTTTTTCATTGCAACTCACTCATATACTATGTACTACACTGTGCGTTTCTTATATTCTAAGTTTTTCAGTGCAACTCACTCATATACTATGTACTACACTGTGCCTTTCTTATATTCTAAGTTTTTCAGTGCAACTCACTCATATACTATGTACTACACCGTGCGTTTCTTATATTTTAAGTTTTTCAGTGCAACTCACTCATATACTTTGTACTACACTGTGTGTTTCTTATATTCTAAGTTTTTCAGTGCAACTCACTTATATACTACGTACTACACTGTGCGTTTCTTATATTCTAAGTTTTTCAATGCAACTCACTCATATACTATGTACTACACTGTGCGTTTCTTATATTCTAAGTTTTTGATTGCAACTCACTCATATACTATGTACTACACTGTGCATTTCGTGTAATGCGGGTTTTTCAGTAAATTCAAGTTTTTCAGTGCAACTCACTCATATACTATGTACTACACTGTGCGTTTCTTATATTCTAAGTTTTTCAGTGCAACTCACTCATATACTATGTACTACACTGTGCGTTTCTTATATTCTAAGCTTTTCAGTGCAACTCACTCATATACTATGTACTACACTGTGCGTTTCTTATATTCTAAGTTTTTCAGTGCAACTCACTCATATACTATGTACTACACTGTGCGTTTCTTATATTCTAAGTTTTTCAGTGCAACTCACTCATATACTATGTACTACACTGTGCGTTTCTTATATTCTAAGTTTTTCAGTGCAACTCACTCATATATTATGTACTACACTGTGCGTTTCTTATATTCTAAGTTTTTCAGTGCAACTCACTCATATACTACGTACTACACTGTGCGTTTCTTATATTCTAAGTTTTTCAGTGCAACTCACTCATATACTACGTACTACACTGTGCGTTTCTTATATTCTAAGTTTTTCAGTGCAACTCACTCATATACTATGTACTACACTGTGCGTTTCTTATATTCTAAGTTTTTGAGTGCAACTCACTCATATACTATGTACTACACTGTGCATTTCGTGTAATGCGGGTTTTTCAGTAAATTCAAGTTTTTCAGTGCAACTCACTCATATACTATGTACTACACTGTGCGTTTCTTATATTCTAAGTTTTTCAGTGCAACTCACTCATACACTATGTACTACACTGTGCGTTTCTTATATTCTAAGTTTTTCATTGCAACTCACTCATATACTATGTACTACACTGTGCGTTTCTTATATTCTAAGTTTTTCAGTGCAACTCACTCATATGCTATGTACTAAACTGTGCGTTTCTTATATTCTATTTTTTCAGTGCAACTCACTCATATACTATGTACTACACTGTGCGTTTCTTATATTCTAAGTTTTTCAGTGCAACTCACTCATATACTTTGTACTACACTGTGTGTTTCTTATATTCTAAGTTTTTCAGTGCAACTCACTCATATACTACGTACTACACTGTGCGTTTCTTATATTCTAAGTTTTTCAGTGCAACTCACTCATATACTATGTACTACACTGTGCGTTTCTTATATTCTAAGTTTTTGAGTGCAACTCACTCATATACTATGTACTACACTGTGCATTTCGTGTAATGCGGGTTTTTCAGTAAATTCAAGTTTTTCAGTGCAACTCACTCATATACTATGTACTACACTGTGCGTTTCTTATATTCTAAGTTTTTCAGTGCAACTCACTCATATACTATGTACTACACTGTGCGTTTCTTATATTCTAAGTGTTTCAGTGCAACTCACTCATATACTATGTACTGCACTGTGCGTTTCTTTTATTCTAAGTTTTTCAGTGCAACTCACTCATATACTATGTACTACACTGTGCGTTTCTTATATTCTAAGTTTTTCAGTGCAACTCACTCATATACTATTTACTACACTGTGCGTTTCTTATATTCTAAGTTTTTCAGTGCAACTCACTCATATACTATGTACTACACTGTGCGTTTCTTATATTCTAAGTTTTTCAGTGCAACTCACTCATATACTATGTACTACACTGTGCGTTTCTTATATTCTAAGTTTTTCAGTGCAACTCACTCATATACTATGTACTACACTGTGCGTTTCTTATATTCTAAGTTTTTCAGTGCAACTCACTCATATACTATGTACTACACTGTGCGTTTCTTATATTCTAAGTTTTTCAGTGCAACTCACTCATATATTATGTACTACACTGTGCGTTTCTTATATTCTAAGTTTTTCAGTGCAACTCACTCATATACTATGTACTACACTGTGCGTTTCTTATATTCTAAGTTTTTCAGTGCAACTCACTCATATACTACGTACTACACTGTGCGTTTCTTATATTCTAAGTTTTTCAGTGCAACTCACTCATATACTATGTACTACACTGTGCGTTTCTTATATTCTAAGTTTTTGAGTGCAACTCACTCATATACTATGTACTACACTGTGCATTTCGTGTAATGCGGGTTTTTCAGTAAATTCAAGTTTTTCAGTGCAACTCACTCATATACTATGTACTACACTGTGCGTTTCTTATATTCTAAGTTTTTCAGTGCAACTCACTCATATACTATGTACTACACTGTGCGTTTCTTATATTCTAAGTTTTTCATTGCAATTCACTCATATACTATGTACTACACTGTGCGTTTCTTATATTCTAAGTTTTTCAGTGCAACTCACTCATATACTATGTACTACACTGTGCCTTTCTTATATTCTAAGTTTTTCAGTGCAACTCACTCATATACTATGTACTACACTGTGCGTTTCTTATATTCTAAGTTTTTCAGTGCAACTCACTCATATACTATGTACTACACTGTGCATTTCGTGTAATGCGGGTTTTTCAGTAAATTCAAGTTTTTCAGTGCAACTCACTCATATACTATGTACTACACTGTGCGTTTCTTATATTCTAAGTTTTTCAGTGCAACTCACTCATATACTATGTACTACACTGTGCGTTTCTTATATTCTAAGCTTTTCAGTGCAACTCACTCATATACTATGTACTACACTGTGCGTTTCTTATATTCTAAGTTTTTCAGTGCAACTCACTCATATAATATGTACTACACTGTGCGTGTCTTATATTCTAAGTTTTTCAGTGCAACTCACTCATATACTATGTACTATACTGTGCGTTTCTTATATTCTAAGTTTTTCAGTGCAACTCACTCATATACTATGTACTACACTGTGCGTTTCTTATATTCTAAGTTTTTGAGTGCAACTCACTCATATACTATGTAATACACTGTGCGTTTCTTATATTCTAAGTTTTTGAGTGCAACTCACTCATATACTATGTACTACACTGTGCATTTCGTGTAATGCGGGTTTTTCAGTAAATTCAAGTTTTTCAGTGCAACTCACTCATATACTATGTACTACCTTGTGCCTTTCTTATATTCTAAGTTTTTCAGTGCAACTCACTCATATACTATGTACTACACTGTGCGTTTCTTATATTCTAAGTTTTTCAGTGCAACTCACTCATATACTATGTACTACACTGTGCGTTTCTTATATTCTAAGTTTTTCAGTGCAACTCACTCATATACTATGTACTACACTGTGCGTTTCTTATATTCTAAGTTTTTCAGTGCAACTCACTCATATACTATGTACTACACTGTGCGTTTCTTATATTCTAAGTTTTTCAGTGCAACTCACTCATATACTATGTACTACACTGTGCGTTTCTTATATTCTAAGTTTTTCAGTGCAACTCACTCATATACTATGTACTACACTGTGCATTTCGTGTAATGCTGGTTTTTCAGTAAATTCTAGGTTTTTCAGTGCAACTCACTCATATACTATGTACTACACTGTGCGTTTCTTATATTCTAAGTTTTTCAGTGCAACTCACTCATATACTATGTACTGCACTGTGCGTTTCTTTTATTCTAAGTTTTTCAGTGCAACTCACTCATATACTATGTACTACACTGTGCGTTTCTTATATTCTAAGTTTTTCAGTGCAACTCACTCATATACTATGTACTACACTGTGCGTTTCTTATATTCTAAGTTTTTCAGTGCAACTCACTCATATACTATGTACTACACTGTGCGTTTCTTATATTCTAAGTTTTTCAGTGCAACTCACTCATATACTATGTACTACACTGTGCGTTTCTTATATTCTAAGTTTTTCAGTGCAACTCACTCATATACTATGTACTACACTGTGCGTTTCTTATATTCTAAGTTTTTCAGTGCAACTCACTCATATACTATGTACTACACTGTGCGTTTCTTATATTCTAAGTTTTTCAGTGCAACTCACTCATATACTATGTACTACACTGTGCGTTTCTTATATTCTAAGTTTTTCAGTGCAACTCACTCATATACTATGTACTACACTGTGCGTTTCTTATATTCTAAGTTTTTCAGTGCAACTCACTCATATACTATGTACTACACTGTGCGTTTCTTATATTCTAAGTTTTTCAGTGCAACTCACTCATATACTATGTACTACACTGTGCATTTCGTGTAATGCTGGTTTTTCAGTAAATTCAAGTTTTTCAGTGCAACTCACTCATATACTATGTACTACACTGTGCGTTTCTTATATTCTAAGTTTTTCAGTGCAACTCACTCATATACTATGTACTACACTGTGCGTTTCTTATATTCTAAGTTTTTCATTGCTACTCACTCATATACTATGTACTACACTGTGCGTTTCTTATATTCTAAGTTTTTCAGTGCAACTCACTCATAAACTATGTACTAAACGGTGCGTTTCTTATATTCTAAGTTTTTCAGTGCAACTCACTCATATACTATGTACTACACTGTGCGTTTCTTATATTCTAAGTTTTTCAGTGCAACTCACTCATATACTTTGTACTACACTGTGTGTTTCTTATATTCTAAGTTTTTCAGTGCAACTCACTCATATACTACGTACTACACTGTGCGTTTCTTATATTCTAAGTTTTTCAGTGCAACTCACTCATATACTATGTACTACACTGTGCGTTTCTTATATTCTAAGTTTTTGAGTGCAACTCACTCATATACTATGTACTACACTGTGCATTTCGTGTAATGCGGGTTTTTCAGTAAATTCAAGTTTTTCAGTGCAACTCACTCATATACTATGTACTACACTGTGCGTTTCTTATATTCTAAGTTTTTCAGTGCAACTCACTCATATACTATGTACTACACTGTGCGTTTCTTATATTCTAAGTTTTTCAGTGCAACTCACTCATATACTATGTACTACACTGTGCGTTTCTTATATTCTAAGTTTTTCAGTGCAACTCACTCATATACTATGTACTACACTGTGCGTTTCTTATATTCTAAGTGTTTCAGTGCAACTCACTCATATACTATGTACTGCACTGTGCGTTTCTTTTATTCTAAGTTTTTCAGTGCAACTCACTCATATACTATGTACTACACTGTGCGTTTCTTATATTCTAAGTTTTTCAGTGCAACTCACTCATATACTATTTACTACACTGTGCGTTTCTTATATTCTAAGTTTTTCAGTGCAACTCACTCATATACTATGTACTACACTGTGCGTTTCTTATATTCTAAGTTTTTCAGTGCAACTCACTCATATACTATGTACTACACTGTGCGTTTCTTATATTCTAAGTTTTTCAGTGCAACTCACTCATATACTATGTACTACACTGTGCGTTTCTTATATTCTAAGTTTTTCAGTGCAACTCACTCATATACTATGTACTACACTGTGCGTTTCTTATATTCTAAGTTTTTCAGTGCAACTCACTCATATATTATGTACTACACTGTGCGTTTCTTATATTCTAAGTTTTTCAGTGCAACTCACTCATATACTATGTACTACACTGTGCGTTTCTTATATTCTAAGTTTTTCAGTGCAACTCACTCATATACTACGTACTACACTGTGCGTTTCTTATATTCTAAGTTTTTCAGTGCAACTCACTCATATACTATGTACTACACTGTGCGTTTCTTATATTCTAAGTTTTTCAGTGCAACTCACTCATATACTATGTACTACACTGTGCATTTCGTGTATGCGGGTTTTTCAGTAAATTCAAGTTTTTCAGTGCAACTCACTCATATACTATGTACTACACTGTGCGTTTCTTATATTCTAAGTTTTTCAGTGCAACTCACTCATATACTATGTACTACACTGTGCGTTTCTTATATTCTAAGTTTTTCATTGCAACTCACTCATATACTATGTACTACACTGTGCGTTTCTTATATTCTAAGTTTTTCAGTGCAACTCACTCATATACTATGTACTACACTGTGCCTTTCTTATATTCTAAGTTTTTCAGTGCAACTCACTCATATACTATGTACTACACTGTGCGTTTCTTATATTCTAAGTTTTTCAGTGCAACTCACTCATATACTTTGTACTACACTGTGTGTTTCTTATATTCTAAGTTTTTCAGTGCAACTCACTCATATACTACGTACTACACTGTGCGTTTCTTATATTCTAAGTTTTTCAATGCAACTCACTCATATACTATGTACTACACTGTGCGTTTCTTATATTCTAAGTTTTTGAGTGCAACTCACTCATATACTATGTACTACACTGTGCATTTCGTGTAATGCGGGTTTTTCAATAAATTCAAGTTTTTCAGTGCAACTCACTCATATACTATGTACTACACTGTGCGTTTCTTATATTCTAATTTTTTCAGTGCAACTCATTCATATACTATGTACTACACTGTGCGTTTCTTATATTCTAAGTTTTTGAGTGCAACTCACTCATATACTATGTACTACACTGTGCATTTCGTGTAATGCGGGTTTTTCAGTAAATTCAAGTTTTTCAGTGCAACTCACTCATATACTATGTACTACACTGTGCGTTTCTTATATTCTAAGTTTTTCAGTGCAACTCACTCATATACTATGTACTACACTGTGCGTTTCTTATATTCTAAGTTTTTCATTGCTACTCACTCATATACTATGTACTACACTGTGCGTTTCTTATATTCTAAGTTTTTCAGTGCAACTCACTCATATACTATGTACTAAACGGTGCGTTTCTTATATTCTAAGTTTTTCAGTGCAACTCACTCATATACTATGTACTACACTGTGCGTTTCTTATATTCTAAGTTTTTCAGTGCAACTCACTCATATACTTTGTACTACACTGTGCGTTTCTTATATTCTAAGTTTTTGAGTGCAACTCACTCATATACTATGTACTACACTGTGCATTTCGTGTAATGCGGGTTTTTCAGTAAATTCAAGTTTTTCAGTGCAACTCACTCATATACTATGTACTACACTGTGCGTTTCTTATATTCTAAGTTTTTCAGTGCAACTCACTCATATACTATGTACTACACTGTGCGTTTCTTATATTCTAAGTTTTTCAGTGCAACTCACTCATATACTATGTACTACACTGTGCGTTTCTTATATTCTAAGTTTTTCAGTGCAACTCACTCATATACTATGTACTACACTGTGCGTTTCTTATATTCTAAGTTTTTCAGTGCAACTCACTCATATACTATGTACTACACTGTGCGTTTCTTATATTCTAAGTTTTTCAGTGCAACTCACTCATATACTATGTACTACAATGTGCATTTCGTGTAATGCTGGTTTTTCAGTAAATTCTAAGTTTTTCAGTGCAACTCACTCATATACTATGTACTACACTGTGCGTTTCTTATATTCTAAGTGTTTCAGTGCAACTCACTCATATACTATGTACTGCACTGTGCGTTTCTTTTATTCTAAGTTTTTCAGTGCAACTCACTCATATACTATGTACTACACTGTGCGTTTCTTATATTCTAAGTTTTTCAGTGCACCTCACTCATATACTATTTACTACACTGTGCGTTTCTTATATTCTAAGTTTTTCAGTGCAACTCACTCATATACTATGTACTACACTGTGCGTTTCTTATATTCTAAGTTTTTCAGTGCAACTCACTCATATACTATGTACTACACTGTGCGTTTCTTATATTCTAAGTTTTTCAGTGCAACTCACTCATATACTATGTACTACACTGTGCGTTTCTTATATTCTAAGTTTTTTAAGTGCAACTCACTCATATACTATGTACTACACTGTGCGTTTCTTATATTCTAAGTTTTTCAGTGCAACTCACTCATATATTATGTACTACACTGTGCGTTTCTTATATTCTAAGTTTTTCAGTGCAACTCACTCATATACTATGTACTACACTGTGCGTTTCTTATATTCTAAGTTTTTCAGTGCAACTCACTCATATACTACGTACTACACTGTGCGTTTCTTATATTCTAAGTTTTTCAGTGCAACTCACTCATATACTATGTACTACACTGTGCGTTTCTTATATTCTAAGTTTTTGAGTGCAACTCACTCATATACTATGTACTACACTGTGCATTTCGTGTATGCGGGTTTTTCAGTAAATTCAAGTTTTTCAGTGCAACTCACTCATATACTATGTACTACACTGTGCGTTTCTTATATTCTAAGTTTTTCAGTGCAACTCACTCATATACTATGTACTACACTGTGCGTTTCTTATATTCTAAGTTTTTCATTGCAACTCACTCATATACTATGTACTACACTGTGCGTTTCTTATATTCTAAGTTTTTCAGTGCAACTCACTCATATACTATGTACTACACTGTGCCTTTCTTATATTCTAAGTTTTTCAGTGCAACTCACTCATATACTATGTACTACACTGTGCGTTTCTTATATTCTAAGTTTTTCAGTGCAACTCACTCATATACTTTGTACTACACTGTGTGTTTCTTATATTCTAAGTTTTTCAGTGCAACTCACTCATATACTACGTACTACACTGTGCGTTTCTTATATTCTAAGTTTTTCAATGCAACTCACTCATATACTATGTACTACACTGTGCGTTTCTTATATTCTAAGTTTTTGAGTGCAACTCACTCATATACTATGTACTACACTGTGCATTTCGTGTAATGCGGGTTTTTCAGTAAATTCAAGTTTTTCAGTGCAACTCACTCATATACTATGTACTACACTGTGCGTTTCTTATATTCTAATTTTTTCAGTGCAACTCATTCATATACTATTTACTACACTGTGCGTTTCTTATATTCTAAGTTTTTGAGTGCAACTCACTCATATACTATGTACTACACTGTGCATTTCGTGTAATGCGGGTTTTTCAGTAAATTCAAGTTTTTCAGTGCAACTCACTCATATACTATGTACTACACTGTGCGTTTCTTATATTCTAAGTTTTTCAGTGCAACTCACTCATATACTATGTACTACACTGTGCGTTTCTTATATTCTAAGTTTTTCATTACTACTCACTCATATACTATGTACTACACTGTGCGTTTCTTATATTCTAAGTTTTTCAGTGCAACTCACTCATATACTATGTACTAAACGGTGCGTTTCTTATATTCTAAGTTTTTCAGTGCAACTCACTCATATACTATGTACTACACTGTGCGTTTCTTATATTCTAAGTTTTTCAGTGCAACTCACTCATATACTTTGTACTACACTGTGTGTTTCTTATATTCTAAGTTTTTCAGTGCAACTCACTCATATACTACGTACTACACTGTGCGTTTCTTATATTCTAAGTTTTTCAGTGCAACTCACTCATATACTATGTACTACACTGTGCGTGTCTTATATTCTAAGTTTTTGAGTGCAACTCACTCATATACTATGTACTACACTGTGCATTTCGTGTAATGCGGGTTTTTCAGTAAATTCAAGTTTTTCAGTGCAACTCACTCATATACTATGTACTACACTGTGCGTTTCTTATATTCTAAGTTTTTCAGTGCAACTCACTCATATACTATGTACTACACTGTGCGTTTCTTATATTCTAAGTTTTTCAGTGCAACTCACTCATATACTATGTACTACACTGTGCGTTTCTTATATTCTAAGTTTTTCAGTGCAACTCACTCATATACTATGTACTACACTGTGCGTTTCTTATATTCTAAGTTTTTCAGTGCAACTCACTCATATACTATGTACTACACTGTGCATTTCGTGTAATGCTGGTTTTTCAGTAAATTCTAAGTTTTTCAGTGCAACTCACTCATATACTATGTACTACACTGTGCGTTTCTTATATTCTAAGTGTTTCAGTGCAACTCACTCATATACTATGTACTGCACTGTGCGTTTCTTTTATTCTAAGTTTTTCAGTGCAACTCACTCATATACTATGTACTACACTGTGCGTTTCTTTTATTCTAAGTTTTTCAGTGCAACTCACTCATATACTATGTACTACACTGTGCGTTTCTTATATTCTAAGTTTTTCAGTGCACCTCACTCATATACTATTTACTACACTGTGCGTTTCTTATATTCTAAGTTTTTCAGTGCAACTCACTCATATACTATGTACTACACTGTGCGTTTCTTATATTCTAAGTTTTTCAGTGCAACTCACTCATATACTATGTACTACACTGTGCGTTTCTTATATTCTAAGTTTTTCAGTGCAACTCACTCATATACTATGTACTACACTGTGCGTTTCTTATATTCTAAGTTTTTCAGTGCAACTCACTCATATACTATGTACTACACTGTGCGTTTCTTATATTCTAAGTTTTTCAGTGCAACTCACTCATATATTATGTACTACACTGTGCGTTTCTTATATTCTAAGTTTTTCAGTGCAACTCACTCATATACTATGTACTACACTGTGCGTTTCTTATATTCTAAGTTTTTCAGTGCAACTCACTCATATACTACGTACTACACTGTGCGTTTCTTATATTCTAAGTTTTTCAGTGCAACTCACTCATATACTATGTACTACACTGTGCGTTTCTTATATTCTAAGTTTTTGAGTGCAACTCACTCATATACTATGTACTACACTGTGCATTTCGTGTATGCGGGTTTTTCAGTAAATTCAAGTTTTTCAGTGCAACTCACTCATATACTATGTACTACACTGTGCGTTTCTTATATTCTAAGTTTTTCAGTGCAACTCACTCATATACTATGTACTACACTGTGCGTTTCTTATATTCTAAGTTTTTCATTGCAACTCACTCATATACTATGTACTACACTGTGCGTTTCTTATATTCTAAGTTTTTCAGTGCAACTCACTCATATACTATGTACTACACTGTGCCTTTCTTATATTCTAAGTTTTTCAGTGCAACTCACTCATATACTATGTACTACACTGTGCGTTTCTTATATTCTAAGTTTTTCAGTGCAACTCACTCATATACTTTGTACTACACTGTGTGTTTCTTATATTCTAAGTTTTTCAGTGCAACTCACTCATATACTACGTACTACACTGTGCGTTTCTTATATTCTAAGTTTTTCAATGCAACTCACTCATATACTATGTACTACACTGTGCGTTTCTTATATTCTAAGTTTTTGAGTGCAACTCACTCATATACTATGTACTACACTGTGCATTTCGTGTAATGCGGGTTTTTCAGTAAATTCAAGTTTTTCAGTGCAACTCACTCATATACTATGTACTACACTGTGCGTTTCTTATATTCTAAGTTTTTCAGTGCAACTCACTCATATACTATGTACTGCACTGTGCGTTTCTTTTATTCTAAGTTTTTCAGTGCAACTCACTCATATACTATGTACTACACTGTGCGTTTCTTATATTCTAAGTTTTTCAGTGCAACTCACTCATATACTATGTACTACACTGTGCGTTTCTTATATTCTAAGTTTTTCAGTGCAACTCACTCATATACTATGTACTACACTGTGCGTTTCTTATATTCTAAGTTTTTCAGTGCAACTCACTCATATACTATGTACTACACTGTGCGTTTCTTATATTCTAAGTTTTTCAGTGCAACTCACTCATATACTATGTACTACACTGTGCGTTTCTTATATTCTAAGTTTTTCAGTGCAACTCACTCTTATACTTTGTACTACACTGTGCGTTTCTTATATTCTAAGTTTTTCAGTGCAACTCACTCATATACTATGTACTACACTGTGCGTTTCTTATATTCTAAGTTTTTCAGTGCAACTCACTCATATACTATGTACTACACTGTGCATTTCGTGTAATGCGGGTTTTTCAGTAAATTCTAAGTTTTTCAGTGCAACTCACTCATATACTATGTACTACACTGTGCATTTCGTGTAATGCGGGTTTTTCAGTAAATTCAAGTTTTTCAGTGCAACTCACTCATATACTATGTACTACACTGTGCGTTTCTTATATTCTAAGTTTTTCAGTGCAACTCACTCATATACTATGTACTACACTGTGCGTTTCTTATATTCTAAGTTTTTCATTGCTACTCACTCATATACTATGTACTACACTGTGCGTTTCTTATATTCTAAGTTTTTCAGTGCAACTCACTCATATACTATGTACTAAACGGTGCGTTTCTTATATTCTAAGTTTTTCAGTGCAACTCACTCATATACTATGTACTACACTGTGCGTTTCTTATATTCTAAGTTTTTCAGTGCAACTCACTCATATACTTTGTACTACACTGTGTGTTTCTTATATTCTAAGTTTTTCAGTGCAACTCACTCATATACTACGTACTACACTGTGCGTTTCTTATATTCTAAGTTTTTCAGTGCAACTCACTCATATACTATGTACTACACTGTGCGTTTCTTATATTCTAAGTTTTTGAGTGCAACTCACTCATATACTATGTACTACACTGTGCGTTTCTTATATTCTAAGTTTTTCAGTGCAACTCACTCATATACTATGTACTACACTGTGCGTTTCTTATATTCTAAGTTTTTCAGTGCAACTCACTCATATACTATGTACTACAATGTGCATTTCGTGTAATGCTGGTTTTTCAGTAAATTCTAAGTTTTTCAGTGCAACTCACTCATATACTATGTACTACACTGTGCGTTTCTTATATTCTAAGTGTTTCAGTGCAACTCACTCATATACTATGTACTGCACTGTGCGTTTCTTTTATTCTAAGTTTTTCAGTGCAACTCACTCATATACTATGTACTACACTGTGCGTTTCTTATATTCTAAGTTTTTCAGTGCAACTCACTCATATACTATTTACTACACTGTGCGTTTCTTATATTCTAAGTTTTTCAGTGCAACTCACTCATATACTATGTACTACACTGTGCGTTTCTTATATTCTAAGTTTTTCAGTGCAACTCACTCATATACTATGTACTACACTGTGCGTTTCTTATATTCTAAGTTTTTCAGTGCAACTCACTCATATACTATGTACTACACTGTGCGTTTCTTATATTCTAAGTTTTTTAAGTGCAACTCACTCATATACTATGTACTACACTGTGCGTTTCTTATATTCTAAGTTTTTCAGTGCAACTCACTCATATATTATGTACTACACTGTGCGTTTCTTATATTCTAAGTTTTTCAGTGCAACTCACTCATATACTATGTACTACACTGTGCGTTTCTTATATTCTAAGTTTTTCAGTGCAACTCACTCATATACTACGTACTACACTGTGCGTTTCTTATATTCTAAGTTTTTCAGTGCAACTCACTCATATACTATGTACTACACTGTGCGTTTCTTATATTCTAAGTTTTTGAGTGCAACTCACTCATATACTATGTACTACACTGTGCATTTCGTGTATGCGGGTTTTTCAGTAAATTCAAGTTTTTCAGTGCAACTCACTCATATACTATGTACTACACTGTGCGTTTCTTATATTCTAAGTTTTTCAGTGCAACTCACTCATATACTATGTACTGCACTGTGCGTTTCTTTTATTCTAAGTTTTTCAGTGCAACTCACTCATATACTATGTACTACACTGTGCGTTTCTTATATTCTAAGTTTTTCAGTGCAACTCACTCATATACTATGTACTACACTGTGCGTTTCTTATATTCTAAGTTTTTCAGTGCAACTCACTCATATACTATGTACTACACTGTGCGTTTCTTATATTCTAAGTTTTTCAGTGCAACTCACTCATATACTATGTACTACACTGTGCGTTTCTTATATTCTAAGTTTTTCAGTGCAACTCACTCATATACTATGTACTACACTGTGCGTTTCTTATATTCTAAGTTTTTCAGTGCAACTCACTCTTATACTTTGTACTACACTGTGCGTTTCTTATATTCTAAGTTTTTCAGTGCAACTCACTCATATACTATGTACTACACTGTGCATTTCGTGTAATGCGGGTTTTTCAGTAAATTCTAAGTTTTTCAGTGCAACTCACTCATATACTATGTACTACACTGTGCGTTTCTTATATTCTAAGTTTTTCAGTGCAACTCACTCATATACTATGTACTACACTGTGCGTTTCTTATATTCTAAGTTTTTCAGTGCAACTCACTCATATACTATGTACTACACTGTGCATTTCGTGTAATGCTGGTTTTTTTAGTAAATTCTAAGTTTTTCAGTGCAACTCACTCATATACTATGTACTACACTGTGCGTTTCTTATATTCTAAGTTTTTCAGTGCAACTCACTCTTATACTATGTACTACACTGTGCGTTTCTTATATTCTAAGTTTTTCAGTGCAACTCACTCATATACTATGTACTACACTGTGCGTTTCTTATATTCTAAGTTTTTCAGTGCAACTCACTCATATACTATGTACTACACTGTGCGTTTCTTATATTCTAAGTGTTTCAGTGCAACTCACTCATATACTATGTACTGCACTGTGCGTTTCTTTTATTCTAAGTTTTTCAGTGCAACTCACTCATATACTATGTACTACACTGTGCGTTTCTTATATTCTAAGTTTTTCAGTGCAACTCACTCATATACTATTTACTACACTGTGCGTTTCTTATATTCTAAGTTTTTCAGTGCAACTCACTCATATACTATGTACTACACTGTGCGTTTCTTATATTCTAAGTTTTTCAGTGCAACTCACTCATATACTATGTACTACACTGTGCGTTTCTTATATTCTAAGTTTTTCAGTGCAACTCACTCATATACTATGTACTACACTGTGCGTTTCTTATATTCTAAGTTTTTCAGTGCAACTCACTCATATACTATGTACTACACTGTGCGTTTCTTATATTCTAAGTTTTTCAGTGCAACTCACTCATATATTATGTACTACACTGTGCGTTTCTTATATTCTAAGTTTTTCAGTGCAACTCACTCATATACTATGTACTACACTGTGCGTTTCTTATATTCTAAGTTTTTCAGTGCAACTCACTCATATACTACGTACTACACTGTGCGTTTCTTATATTCTAAGTTTTTCAGTGCAACTCACTCATATACTATGTACTACACTGTGCGTTTCTTATATTCTAAGTTTTTCAGTGCAACTCACTCATATACTATGTACTACACTGTGCATTTCGTGTATGCGGGTTTTTCAGTAAATTCAAGTTTTTCAGTGCAACTCACTCATATACTATGTACTACACTGTGCGTTTCTTATATTCTAAGTTTTTCAGTGCAACTCACTCATATACTATGTACTACACTGTGCGTTTCTTATATTCTAAGTTTTTCATTGCAACTCACTCATATACTATGTACTACACTGTGCGTTTCTTATATTCTAAGTTTTTCAGTGCAACTCACTCATATACTATGTACTACACTGTGCCTTTCTTATATTCTAAGTTTTTCAGTGCAACTCACTCATATACTATGTACTACACTGTGCGTTTCTTATATTCTAAGTTTTTCAGTGCAACTCACTCATATACTTTGTACTACACTGTGTGTTTCTTATATTCTAAGTTTTTCAGTGCAACTCACTCATATACTACGTACTACACTGTGCGTTTCTTATATTCTAAGTTTTTCAATGCAACTCACTCATATACTATGTACTACACTGTGCGTTTCTTATATTCTAAGTTTTTGAGTGCAACTCACTCATATACTATGTACTACACTGTGCATTTCGTGTAATGCGGGTTTTTCAATAAATTCAAGTTTTTCAGTGCAACTCACTCATATACTATGTACTACACTGTGCGTTTCTTATATTCTAATTTTTTCAGTGCAACTCATTCATATACTATGTACTACACTGTGCGTTTCTTATATTCTAAGTTTTTGAGTGCAACTCACTCATATACTATGTACTACACTGTGCATTTCGTGTAATGCGGGTTTTTCAGTAAATTCAAGTTTTTCAGTGCAACTCACTCATATACTATGTACTACACTGTGCGTTTCTTATATTCTAAGTTTTTCAGTGCAACTCACTCATATACTATGTACTACACTGTGCGTTTCTTATATTCTAAGTTTTTCATTGCTACTCACTCATATACTATGTACTACACTGTGCGTTTCTTATATTCTAAGTTTTTCAGTGCAACTCACTCATATACTATGTACTAAACGGTGCGTTTCTTATATTCTAAGTTTTTCAGTGCAACTCACTCATATACTATGTACTACACTGTGCGTTTCTTATATTCTAAGTTTTTCAGTGCAACTCACTCATATACTTTGTACTACACTGTGTGTTTCTTATATTCTAAGTTTTTCAGTGCAACTCACTCATATACTACGTACTACACTGTGCGTTTCTTATATTCTAAGTTTTTCAGTGCAACTCACTCATATACTATGTACTACACTGTGCGTTTCTTATATTCTAAGTTTTTGAGTGCAACTCACTCATATACTATGTACTACACTGTGCATTTCGTGTAATGCGGGTTTTTCAGTAAATTCAAGTTTTTCAGTGCAACTCACTCATATACTATGTACTACACTGTGCGTTTCTTATATTCTAAGTTTTTCAGTGCAACTCACTCATATACTATGTACTACACTGTGCGTTTCTTATATTCTAAGTTTTTCAGTGCAACTCACTCATATACTATGTACTACACTGTGCGTTTCTTATATTCTAAGTTTTTCAGTGCAACTCACTCATATACTATGTACTACACTGTGCGTTTCTTATATTCTAAGTTTTTCAGTGCAACTCACTCATATACTATGTACTACACTGTGCGTTTCTTATATTCTAAGTTTTTCAGTGCAACTCACTCATATACTATATACTACAATGTGCATTTCGTGTAATGCTGGTTTTTCAGTAAATTCTAAGTTTTTCAGTGCAACTCACTCATATACTATGTACTACACTGTGCGTTTCTTATATTCTAAGTGTTTCAGTGCAACTCACTCATATACTATGTACTGCACTGTGCGTTTCTTTTATTCTAAGTTTTTCAGTGCAACTCACTCATATACTATGTACTACACTGTGCGTTTCTTATATTCTAAGTTTTTCAGTGCACCTCACTCATATACTATTTACTACACTGTGCGTTTCTTATATTCTAAGTTTTTCAGTGCAACTCACTCATATACTATGTACTACACTGTGCGTTTCTTATATTCTAAGTTTTTCAGTGCAACTCACTCATATACTATGTACTACACTGTGCGTTTCTTATATTCTAAGTTTTTCAGTGCAACTCACTCATATACTATGTACTACACTGTGCGTTTCTTATATTCTAAGTTTTTTAAGTGCAACTCACTCATATACTATGTACTACACTGTGCGTTTCTTATATTCTAAGTTTTTCAGTGCAACTCACTCATATATTATGTACTACACTGTGCGTTTCTTATATTCTAAGTTTTTCAGTGCAACTCACTCATATACTATGTACTACACTGTGCGTTTCTTATATTCTAAGTTTTTCAGTGCAACTCACTCATATACTACGTACTACACTGTGCGTTTCTTATATTCTAAGTTTTTCAGTGCAACTCACTCATATACTATGTACTACACTGTGCGTTTCTTATATTCTAAGTTTTTGAGTGCAACTCACTCATATACTATGTACTACACTGTGCATTTCGTGTATGCGGGTTTTTCAGTAAATTCAAGTTTTTCAGTGCAACTCACTCATATACTATGTACTACACTGTGCGTTTCTTATATTCTAAGTTTTTCAGTGCAACTCACTCATATACTATGTACTACACTGTGCGTTTCTTATATTCTAAGTTTTTCATTGCAACTCACTCATATACTATGTACTACACTGTGCGTTTCTTATATTCTAAGTTTTTCAGTGCAACTCACTCATATACTATGTACTACACTGTGCCTTTCTTATATTCTAAGTTTTTCAGTGCAACTCACTCATATACTATGTACTACACTGTGCGTTTCTTATATTCTAAGTTTTTCAGTGCAACTCACTCATATACTTTGTACTACACTGTGTGTTTCTTATATTCTAAGTTTTTCAGTGCAACTCACTCATATACTACGTACTACACTGTGCGTTTCTTATATTCTAAGTTTTTCAATGCAACTCACTCATATACTATGTACTACACTGTGCGTTTCTTATATTCTAAGTTTTTGAGTGCAACTCACTCATATACTATGTACTACACTGTGCATTTCGTGTAATGCGGGTTTTTCAGTAAATTCAAGTTTTTCAGTGCAACTCACTCATATACTATGTACTACACTGTGCGTTTCTTATATTCTAATTTTTTCAGTGCAACTCATTCATATACTATTTACTACACTGTGCGTTTCTTATATTCTAAGTTTTTGAGTGCAACTCACTCATATACTATGTACTACACTGTGCATTTCGTGTAATGCGGGTTTTTCAGTAAATTCAAGTTTTTCAGTGCAACTCACTCATATACTATGTACTACACTGTGCGTTTCTTATATTCTAAGTTTTTCAGTGCAACTCACTCATATACTATGTACTACACTGTGCGTTTCTTATATTCTAAGTTTTTCATTACTACTCACTCATATACTATGTACTACACTGTGCGTTTCTTATATTCTAAGTTTTTCAGTGCAACTCACTCATATACTTTGTACTACACTGTGTGTTTCTTATATTCTAAGTTTTTCAGTGCAACTCACTCATATACTACGTACTACACTGTGCGTTTCTTATATTCTAAGTTTTTCAGTGCAACTCACTCATATACTATGTACTACACTGTGCGTGTCTTATATTCTAAGTTTTTGAGTGCAACTCACTCATATACTATGTACTACACTGTGCATTTCGTGTAATGCGGGTTTTTCAGTAAATTCAAGTTTTTCAGTGCAACTCACTCATATACTATGTACTACACTGTGCGTTTCTTATATTCTAAGTTTTTCAGTGCAACTCACTCATATACTATGTACTACACTGTGCGTTTCTTATATTCTAAGTTTTTCAGTGCAACTCACTCATATACTATGTACTACACTGTGCGTTTCTTATATTCTAAGTTTTTCAGTGCAACTCACTCATATACTATGTACTACACTGTGCGTTTCTTATATTCTAAGTTTTTCAGTGCAACTCACTCATATACTATGTACTACACTGTGCATTTCGTGTAATGCTGGTTTTTCAGTAAATTCTAAGTTTTTCAGTGCAACTCACTCATATACTATGTACTACACTATGCGTTTCTTATATTCTAAGTGTTTCAGTGCAACTCACTCATATACTATGTACTGCACTGTGCGTTTCTTTTATTCTAAGTTTTTCAGTGCAACTCACTCATATACTATGTACTACACTGTGCGTTTCTTTTATTCTAAGTTTTTCAGTGCAACTCACTCATATACTATGTACTACACTGTGCGTTTCTTATATTCTAAGTTTTTCAGTGCACCTCACTCATATACTATTTACTACACTGTGCGTTTCTTATATTCTAAGTTTTTCAGTGCAACTCACTCATATACTATGTACTACACTGTGCGTTTCTTATATTCTAAGTTTTTCAGTGCAACTCACTCATATACTATGTACTACACTGTGCGTTTCTTATATTCTAAGTTTTTCAGTGCAACTCACTCATATACTATGTACTACACTGTGCGTTTCTTATATTCTAAGTTTTTCAGTGCAACTCACTCATATACTATGTACTACACTGTGCGTTTCTTATATTCTAAGTTTTTCAGTGCAACTCACTCATATATTATGTACTACACTGTGCGTTTCTTATATTCTAAGTTTTTCAGTGCAACTCACTCATATACTATGTACTACACTGTGCGTTTCTTATATTCTAAGTTTTTCAGTGCAACTCACTCATATACTACGTACTACACTGTGCGTTTCTTATATTCTAAGTTTTTCAGTGCAACTCACTCATATACTATGTACTACACTGTGCGTTTCTTATATTCTAAGTTTTTGAGTGCAACTCACTCATATACTATGTACTACACTGTGCATTTCGTGTATGCGGGTTTTTCAGTAAATTCAAGTTTTTCAGTGCAACTCACTCATATACTATGTACTACACTGTGCGTTTCTTATATTCTAAGTTTTTCAGTGCAACTCACTCATATACTATGTACTACACTGTGCGTTTCTTATATTCTAAGTTTTTCATTGCAACTCACTCATATACTATGTACTACACTGTGCGTTTCTTATATTCTAAGTTTTTCAGTGCAACTCACTCATATACTATGTACTACACTGTGCCTTTCTTATATTCTAAGTTTTTCAGTGCAACTCACTCATATACTATGTACTACACTGTGCGTTTCTTATATTCTAAGTTTTTCAGTGCAACTCACTCATATACTTTGTACTACACTGTGTGTTTCTTATATTCTAAGTTTTTCAGTGCAACTCACTCATATACTACGTACTACACTGTGCGTTTCTTATATTCTAAGTTTTTCAATGCAACTCACTCATATACTATGTACTACACTGTGCGTTTCTTATATTCTAAGTTTTTGAGTGCAACTCACTCATATACTATGTACTACACTGTGCATTTCGTGTAATGCGGGTTTTTCAGTAAATTCAAGTTTTTCAGTGCAACACACTCATATACTATGTACTACACTGTGCGTTTCTTATATTCTAATTTTTTCAGTGCAACTCATTCATATACTATGTACTACACTGTGCGTTTCTTATATTCTAAGTTTTTGAGTGCAACTCACTCATATACTATGTACTACACTGTGCATTTCGTGTAATGCGGGTTTTTCAGTAAATTCAAGTTTTTCAGTGCAACTCACTCATATACTATGTACTACACTGTGCGTTTCTTATATTCTAAGTTTTTCAGTGCAACTCACTCATATACTATGTACTACACTGTGCGTTTCTTATATTCTAAGTTTTTCATTGCTACTCACTCATATACTATGTACTACACTGTGCGTTTCTTATATTCTAAGTTTTTCAGTGCAACTCACTCATATACTATGTACTAAACGGTGCGTTTCTTATATTCTAAGTTTTTCAGTGCAACTCACTCATATACTATGTACTACACTGTGCGTTTCTTATATTCTAAGTTTTTCAGTGCAACTCACTCATATACTTTGTACTACACTGTGTGTTTCTTATATTCTAAGTTTTTCAGTGCAACTCACTCATATACTACGTACTACACTGTGCGTTTCTTATATTCTAAGTTTTTCAGTGCAACTCACTCATATACTATGTACTACACTGTGCGTTTCTTATATTCTAAGTTTTTGAGTGCAACTCACTCATATACTATGTACTACACTGTGCATTTCGTGTAATGCGGGTTTTTCAGTAAATTCAAGTTTTTCAGTGCAACTCACTCATATACTATGTACTACACTGTGCGTTTCTTATATTCTAAGTTTTTCAGTGCAACTCACTCATATACTATGTACTACACTGTGCGTTTCTTATATTCTAAGTTTTTCATTGCAACTCACTCATATACTATGTACTACACTGTGCGTTTCTTATATTCTAAGTTTTTCACTGCAACTCACTCATATACTATGTACTACACTGTGCGTTTCTTATATTCTAAGTTTTTGAGTGCAACTCACTCATATACTATGTACTACACTGTGCGTTTCTTATATTCTAAGTTTTTGAGTGCAACTCACTCATATACTATGTACTACACTGTGCATTTCGTGTAATGCGGGTTTTTCAGTAAATTCAAGTTTTTCAGTGCAACTCACTCATATACTATGTACTACACTGTGCCTTTCTTATATTCTAAGTTTTTCAGTGCAACTCACTCATATACTATGTACTACACTGTGCGTTTCTTATATTCTAAGTTTTTCAGTGCAACTCACTCATATACTATGTACTACACTGTGCGTTTCTTATATTCTAAGTTTTTCAGTGCAACTCACTCATATGCTATACTACACTGTGCGTTTCTTATATTCTAAGTTTTTCAGTGCAACTCACTCATATACTATGTACTACACTGTGCGTTTCTTATATTATAAGTTTTTCAGTGCAACTCACTCATATACTATGTACTACACTGTGCGTTTCTTATATTCTAAGTTTTTCAGTGCAACTCACTCATATACTATGTACTACACTGTGCGTTTCTTATATTCTAAGTTTTACAGTGCAACTCACTCATATACTATGTACTACACTGTGCGTTTCTTATATTCTAAGTTTTTCAGTGCAACTCACTCATATACTATGTACTACACTGTGCATTTCGTGTAATGCTGGTTTTTCAGTAAATTCTAGGTTTTTCAGTGCAACTCACTCATATACTATGTACTGCACTGTGCGTTTCTTATATTCTAAGTTTTTCAGTGCAACTCACTCATATACTATGTACTGCACTGTGCGTTTCTTTTATTCTAAGTTTTTCAGTGCAACTCACTCATATACTATGTACTACACTGTGCGTTTCTTATATTCTAAGTTTTTCAGTGCAACTCACTCATATACTATGTACTACACTGTGCGTTTCTTATATTCTAAGTTTTTCAGTGCAACTCACTCATATACTATGTACTACACTGTGCGTTTCTTATATTCTAAGTTTTTCAGTGCAACTCACTCATATACTATGTACTACACTGTGCGTTTCTTATATTCTAAGTTTTTCAGTGCAACTCACTCATATACTATGTACTACACTGTGCGTTTCTTATATTCTAAGTTTTTCAGTGCAACTCACTCATATACTATGTACTACACTGTGCGTTTCTTATATTCTAAGTTTTTCAGTGCAACTCACTCATATACTATGTACTACACTGTGTTTTTCTTATATTCTAAGTTTTTCAGTGCAACTCACTCATATACTATGTACTACACTGTGCGTTTCTTATATTCTAAGTTTTTCAGTGCAACTCACTCATTATACTATGTACTACACTGTGCGTTTCTTATATTCTAAGTTTTTCAGTGCAACTCACTCATATACTATGTACTACACTGTGCATTTCGTGTAATGCTGGTTTTTCAGTAAATTCTAAGTTTTTCAGTGCAACTCACTCATATACTATGTACTACACTGTGCGTTTCTTATATTCTAAGTGTTTCAGTGCAACTCACTCATATACTATGTACTGCACTGTGCGTTTCTTTTATTCTAAGTTTTTCAGTGCAACTCACTCATATACTATGTACTACACTGTGCGTTTCTTATATTCTAAGTTTTTCAGTGCAACTCACTCATATACTATGTACTACACTGTGCGTTTCTTATATTCTAAGTTTTTCAGTGCAACTCACTCATATACTATGTACTACACTGTGCGTTTCTTATATTCTAAGTTTTTCAGTGCAACTCACTCATATACTATGTACTACACTGTGCGTTTCTTATATTCTAAGTTTTTCAGTGCAACTCACTCATATACTATGTACTACACTGTGCGTTTCTTATATTCTAAGTTTTTCATTGCAACTCACTCATATACTATGTACTACACTGTGCGTTTCTTATATTCTAAGTTTTTCAGTGCAACTCACTCATATACTATGTACTACACTGTGCCTTTCTTATATTCTAAGTTTTTCAGTGCAACTCACTCATATACTATGTACTACACTGTGCGTTTCTTATATTCTAAGTTTTTCAGTGCAACTCACTCATATACTTTGTACTACACTGTGTGTTTCTTATATTCTAAGTTTTTCAGTGCAACTCACTCATATACTACGTACTACACTGTGCGTTTCTTATATTCTAAGTTTTTCAATGCAACTCACTCATATACTATGTACTACACTGTGCGTTTCTTATATTCTAAGTTTTTGAGTGCAACTCACTCATATACTATGTACTACACTGTGCATTTCGTGTAATGCGGGTTTTTCAATAAATTCAAGTTTTTCAGTGCAACTCACTCATATACTATGTACTACACTGTGCGTTTCTTATATTCTAATTTTTTCAGTGCAACTCATTCATATACTATGTACTACACTGTGCGTTTCTTATATTCTAAGTTTTTGAGTGCAACTCACTCATATACTATGTACTACACTGTGCATTTCGTGTAATGCGGGTTTTTCAGTAAATTCAAGTTTTTCAGTGCAACTCACTCATATACTATGTACTACACTGTGCGTTTCTTATATTCTAAGTTTTTCAGTGCAACTCACTCATATACTATGTACTACACTGTGCGTTTCTTATATTCTAAGTTTTTCATTGCTACTCACTCATATACTATGTACTACACTGTGCGTTTCTTATATTCTAAGTTTTTCAGTGCAACTCACTCATATACTATGTACTAAACGGTGCGTTTCTTATATTCTAAGTTTTTCAGTGCAACTCACTCATATACTATGTACTACACTGTGCGTTTCTTATATTCTAAGTTTTTCAGTGCAACTCACTCATATACTTTGTACTACACTGTGTGTTTCTTATATTCTAAGTTTTTCAGTGCAACTCACTCATATACTACGTACTACACTGTGCGTTTCTTATATTCTAAGTTTTTCAGTGCAACTCACTCATATACTATGTACTACACTGTGCGTTTCTTATATTCTAAGTTTTTGAGTGCAACTCACTCATATACTATGTACTACACTGTGCATTTCGTGTAATGCGGGTTTTTCAGTAAATTCAAGTTTTTCAGTGCAACTCACTCATATACTATGTACTACACTGTGCGTTTCTTATATTCTAAGTTTTTCAGTGCAACTCACTCATATACTATGTACTACACTGTGCGTTTCTTATATTCTAAGTTTTTCAGTGCAACTCACTCATATACTATGTACTACACTGTGCGTTTCTTATATTCTAAGTTTTTCAGTGCAACTCACTCATATACTATGTACTACACTGTGCGTTTCTTATATTCTAAGTTTTTCAGTGCAACTCACTCATATACTATGTACTACACTGTGCGTTTCTTATATTCTAAGTTTTTCAGTGCAACTCACTCATATACTATATACTACAATGTGCATTTCGTGTAATGCTGGTTTTTCAGTAAATTCTAAGTTTTTCAGTGCAACTCACTCATATACTATGTACTACACTGTGCGTTTCTTATATTCTAAGTGTTTCAGTGCAACTCACTCATATACTATGTACTGCACTGTGCGTTTCTTTTATTCTAAGTTTTTCAGTGCAACTCACTCATATACTATGTACTACACTGTGCGTTTCTTATATTCTAAGTTTTTCAGTGCACCTCACTCATATACTATTTACTACACTGTGCGTTTCTTATATTCTAAGTTTTTCAGTGCAACTCACTCATATACTATGTACTACACTGTGCGTTTCTTATATTCTAAGTTTTTCAGTGCAACTCACTCATATACTATGTACTACACTGTGCGTTTCTTATATTCTAAGTTTTTCAGTGCAACTCACTCATATACTATGTACTACACTGTGCGTTTCTTATATTCTAAGTTTTTTAAGTGCAACTCACTCATATACTATGTACTACACTGTGCGTTTCTTATATTCTAAGTTTTTCAGTGCAACTCACTCATATATTATGTACTACACTGTGCGTTTCTTATATTCTAAGTTTTTCAGTGCAACTCACTCATATACTATGTACTACACTGTGCGTTTCTTATATTCTAAGTTTTTCAGTGCAACTCACTCATATACTACGTACTACACTGTGCGTTTCTTATATTCTAAGTTTTTCAGTGCAACTCACTCATATACTATGTACTACACTGTGCGTTTCTTATATTCTAAGTTTTTGAGTGCAACTCACTCATATACTATGTACTACACTGTGCATTTCGTGTATGCGGGTTTTTCAGTAAATTCAAGTTTTTCAGTGCAACTCACTCATATACTATGTACTACACTGTGCGTTTCTTATATTCTAAGTTTTTCAGTGCAACTCACTCATATACTATGTACTACACTGTGCGTTTCTTATATTCTAAGTTTTTCATTGCAACTCACTCATATACTATGTACTACACTGTGCGTTTCTTATATTCTAAGTTTTTCAGTGCAACTCACTCATATACTATGTACTACACTGTGCCTTTCTTATATTCTAAGTTTTTCAGTGCAACTCACTCATATACTATGTACTACACTGTGCGTTTCTTATATTCTAAGTTTTTCAGTGCAACTCACTCATATACTTTGTACTACACTGTGTGTTTCTTATATTCTAAGTTTTTCAGTGCAACTCACTCATATACTACGTACTACACTGTGCGTTTCTTATATTCTAAGTTTTTCAATGCAACTCACTCATATACTATGTACTACACTGTGCGTTTCTTATATTCTAAGTTTTTGAGTGCAACTCACTCATATACTATGTACTACACTGTGCATTTCGTGTAATGCGGGTTTTTCAGTAAATTCAAGTTTTTCAGTGCAACTCACTCATATACTATGTACTACACTGTGCGTTTCTTATATTCTAATTTTTTCAGTGCAACTCATTCATATACTATTTACTACACTGTGCGTTTCTTATATTCTAAGTTTTTGAGTGCAACTCACTCATATACTATGTACTACACTGTGCATTTCGTGTAATGCGGGTTTTTCAGTAAATTCAAGTTTTTCAGTGCAACTCACTCATATACTATGTACTACACTGTGCGTTTCTTATATTCTAAGTTTTTCAGTGCAACTCACTCATATACTATGTACTACACTGTGCGTTTCTTATATTCTAAGTTTTTCATTACTACTCACTCATATACTATGTACTACACTGTGCGTTTCTTATATTCTAAGTTTTTCAGTGCAACTCACTCATATACTTTGTACTACACTGTGTGTTTCTTATATTCTAAGTTTTTCAGTGCAACTCACTCATATACTACGTACTACACTGTGCGTTTCTTATATTCTAAGTTTTTCAGTGCAACTCACTCATATACTATGTACTACACTGTGCGTGTCTTATATTCTAAGTTTTTGAGTGCAACTCACTCATATACTATGTACTACACTGTGCATTTCGTGTAATGCGGGTTTTTCAGTAAATTCAAGTTTTTCAGTGCAACTCACTCATATACTATGTACTACACTGTGCGTTTCTTATATTCTAAGTTTTTCAGTGCAACTCACTCATATACTATGTACTACACTGTGCGTTTCTTATATTCTAAGTTTTTCAGTGCAACTCACTCATATACTATGTACTACACTGTGCGTTTCTTATATTCTAAGTTTTTCAGTGCAACTCACTCATATACTATGTACTACACTGTGCGTTTCTTATATTCTAAGTTTTTCAGTGCAACTCACTCATATACTATGTACTACACTGTGCATTTCGTGTAATGCTGGTTTTTCAGTAAATTCTAAGTTTTTCAGTGCAACTCACTCATATACTATGTACTACACTGTGCGTTTCTTATATTCTAAGTGTTTCAGTGCAACTCACTCATATACTATGTACTGCACTGTGCGTTTCTTTTATTCTAAGTTTTTCAGTGCAACTCACTCATATACTATGTACTACACTGTGCGTTTCTTTTATTCTAAGTTTTTCAGTGCAACTCACTCATATACTATGTACTACACTGTGCGTTTCTTATATTCTAAGTTTTTCAGTGCACCTCACTCATATACTATTTACTACACTGTGCGTTTCTTATATTCTAAGTTTTTCAGTGCAACTCACTCATATACTATGTACTACACTGTGCGTTTCTTATATTCTAAGTTTTTCAGTGCAACTCACTCATATACTATGTACTACACTGTGCGTTTCTTATATTCTAAGTTTTTCAGTGCAACTCACTCATATACTATGTACTACACTGTGCGTTTCTTATATTCTAAGTTTTTCAGTGCAACTCACTCATATACTATGTACTACACTGTGCGTTTCTTATATTCTAAGTTTTTCAGTGCAACTCACTCATATATTATGTACTACACTGTGCGTTTCTTATATTCTAAGTTTTTCAGTGCAACTCACTCATATACTATGTACTACACTGTGCGTTTCTTATATTCTAAGTTTTTCAGTGCAACTCACTCATATACTACGTACTACACTGTGCGTTTCTTATATTCTAAGTTTTTCAGTGCAACTCACTCATATACTATGTACTACACTGTGCGTTTCTTATATTCTAAGTTTTTGAGTGCAACTCACTCATATACTATGTACTACACTGTGCATTTCGTGTATGCGGGTTTTTCAGTAAATTCAAGTTTTTCAGTGCAACTCACTCATATACTATGTACTACACTGTGCGTTTCTTATATTCTAAGTTTTTCAGTGCAACTCACTCATATACTATGTACTACACTGTGCGTTTCTTATATTCTAAGTTTTTCATTGCAACTCACTCATATACTATGTACTACACTGTGCGTTTCTTATATTCTAAGTTTTTCAGTGCAACTCACTCATATACTATGTACTACACTGTGCCATTCTTATATTCTAAGTTTTTCAGTGCAACTCACTCATATACTATGTACTACACTGTGCGTTTCTTATATTCTAAGTTTTTCAGTGCAACTCACTCATATACTTTGTACTACACTGTGTGTTTCTTATATTCTAAGTTTTTCAGTGCAACTCACTCATATACTACGTACTACACTGTGCGTTTCTTATATTCTAAGTTTTTCAATGCAACTCACTCATATACTATGTACTACACTGTGCGTTTCTTATATTTTAAGTTTTTGAGTGCAACTCACTCATATACTATGTACTACACTGTGCATTTCGTGTAATGCGGGTTTTTCAGTAAATTCAAGTTTTTCAGTGCAACACACTCATATACTATGTACTACACTGTGCGTTTCTTATATTCTAATTTTTTCAGTGCAACTCATTCATATACTATGTACTACACTGTGCGTTTCTTATATTCTAAGTTTTTGAGTGCAACTCACTCATATACTATGTACTACACTGTGCATTTCGTGTAATGCGGGTTTTTCAGTAAATTCAAGTTTTTCAGTGCAACTCACTCATATACTATGTACTACACTGTGCGTTTCTTATATTCTAAGTTTTTCAGTGCAACTCACTCATATACTATGTACTACACTGTGCGTTTCTTATATTCTAAGTTTTTCATTGCTACTCACTCATATACTATGTACTACACTGTGCGTTTCTTATATTCTAAGTTTTTCAGTGCAACTCACTCATATACTATGTACTAAACGGTGCGTTTCTTATATTCTAAGTTTTTCAGTGCAACTCACTCATATACTATGTACTACACTGTGCGTTTCTTATATTCTAAGTTTTTCAGTGCAACTCACTCATATACTTTGTACTACACTGTGTGTTTCTTATATTCTAAGTTTTTCAGTGCAACTCACTCATATACTACGTACTACACTGTGCGTTTCTTATATTCTAAGTTTTTCAGTGCAACTCACTCATATACTATGTACTACACTGTGCGTTTCTTATATTCTAAGTTTTTGAGTGCAACTCACTCATATACTATGTACTACACTGTGCATTTCGTGTAATGCGGGTTTTTCAGTAAATTCAAGTTTTTCAGTGCAACTCACTCATATACTATGTACTACACTGTGCGTTTCTTATATTCTAAGTTTTTCAGTGCAACTCACTCATATACTATGTACTACACTGTGCGTTTCTTATATTCTAAGTTTTTCATTGCAACTCACTCATATACTATGTACTACACTGTGCGTTTCTTATATTCTAAGTTTTTCACTGCAACTCACTCATATACTATGTACTACACTGTGCGTTTCTTATATTCTAAGTTTTTGAGTGCAACTCACTCATATACTATGTACTACACTGTGCGTTTCTTATATTCTAAGTTTTTGAGTGCAACTCACTCATATACTATGTACTACACTGTGCATTTCGTGTAATGCGGGTTTTTCAGTAAATTCAAGTTTTTCAGTGCAACTCACTCATATACTATGTACTACACTGTGCCTTTCTTATATTCTAAGTTTTTCAGTGCAACTCACTCATATACTATGTACTACACTGTGCGTTTCTTATATTCTAAGTTTTTCAGTGCAACTCACTCATATACTATGTACTACACTGTGCGTTTCTTATATTCTAAGTTTTTCAGTGCAACTCACTCATATGCTATACTACACTGTGCGTTTCTTATATTCTAAGTTTTTCAGTGCAACTCACTCATATACTATGTACTACACTGTGCGTTTCTTATATTATAAGTTTTTCAGTGCAACTCACTCATATACTATGTACTACACTGTGCGTTTCTTATATTCTAAGTTTTTCAGTGCAACTCACTCATATACTATGTACTACACTGTGCGTTTCTTATATTCTAAGTTTTACAGTGCAACTCACTCATATACTATGTACTACACTGTGCGTTTCTTATATTCTAAGTTTTTCAGTGCAACTCACTCATATACTATGTACTACACTGTGCATTTCGTGTAATGCTGGTTTTTCAGTAAATTCTAGGTTTTTCAGTGCAACTCACTCATATACTATGTACTGCACTGTGCGTTTCTTATATTCTAAGTTTTTCAGTGCAACTCACTCATATACTATGTACTGCACTGTGCGTTTCTTTTATTCTAAGTTTTTCAGTGCAACTCACTCATATACTATGTACTACACTGTGCGTTTCTTATATTCTAAGTTTTTCAGTGCAACTCACTCATATACTATGTACTACACTGTGCGTTTCTTATATTCTAAGTTTTTCAGTGCAACTCACTCATATACTATGTACTACACTGTGCGTTTCTTATATTCTAAGTTTTTCAGTGCAACTCACTCATATACTATGTACTACACTGTGCGTTTCTTATATTCTAAGTTTTTCAGTGCAACTCACTCATATACTATGTACTACACTGTGCGTTTCTTATATTCTAAGTTTTTCAGTGCAACTCACTCATATACTATGTACTACACTGTGCGTTTCTTATATTCTAAGTTTTTCAGTGCAACTCACTCATATACTATGTACTACACTGTGTTTTTCTTATATTCTAAGTTTTTCAGTGCAACTCACTCATATACTATGTACTACACTGTGCGTTTCTTATATTCTAAGTTTTTCAGTGCAACTCACTCATTATACTATGTACTACACTGTGCGTTTCTTATATTCTAAGTTTTTCAGTGCAACTCACTCATATACTATGTACTACACTGTGCATTTCGTGTAATGCTGGTTTTTCAGTAAATTCTAAGTTTTTCAGTGCAACTCACTCATATACTATGTACTACACTGTGCGTTTCTTATATTCTAAGTGTTTCAGTGCAACTCACTCATATACTATGTACTGCACTGTGCGTTTCTTTTATTCTAAGTTTTTCAGTGCAACTCACTCATATACTATGTACTACACTGTGCGTTTCTTATATTCTAAGTTTTTCAGTGCAACTCACTCATATACTATGTACTACACTGTGCGTTTCTTATATTCTAAGTTTTTCAGTGCAACTCACTCATATACTATGTACTACACTGTGCGTTTCTTATATTCTAAGTTTTTCAGTGCAACTCACTCATATACTATGTACTACACTGTGCGTTTCTTATATTCTAAGTTTTTCAGTGCAACTCACTCATATACTATGTACTACACTGTGCGTTTCTTATATTCTAAGTTTTTCAGTGCAACTCACCCATATACTATGTACTACACTGTGCGTTTCTTATATTCTAAGTTTTTCAGTGCAACTCACTCATATATTATGTACTACACTGTGCGTTTCTTATATTCTAAGTTTTTCAGTGCAACTCACTCATATACTATGTACTACACTGTGCGTTTCTTATATTCTAAGTTTTTCAGTGCAACTCACTCATATACTACGTACTACACTGTGCGTTTCTTATATTCTAAGTTTTTCAGTGCAACTCACTCATATACTATGTACTACACTGTGCGTTTCTTATATTCTAAGTTTTTGAGTGCAACTCACTCATATACTATGTACTACACTGTGCATTTCGTGTAATGCGGGTTTTTCAGTAAATTCAAGTTTTTCAGTGCAACTCACTCATATACTATGTACTACACTGTGCGTTTCTTATATTCTAAGTTTTTCAGTGCAACTCACTCATATACTATGTACTACACTGTGCGTTTCTTATATTCTAAGTTTTTCATTGCAACTCACTCATATACTATGTACTACACTGTGCGTTTCTTATATTCTAAGTTTTTCAGTGCAACTCACTCATATACTATGTACTACACTGTGCCTTTCTTATATTCTAAGTTTTTCAGTGCAACTCACTCATATACTATGTACTACACTGTGTGTTTCTTATATTCTAAGTTTTTCAGTGCAACTCACTCATATACTTTGTACTACACTGTGTGTTTCTTATATTCTAAGTTTTTCAGTGCAACTCACTCATATACTACGTACTACACTGTGCGTTTCTTATATTCTAAGTTTTTCAATGCAACTCACTCATATACTATGTACTACACTGTGCGTTTCTTACATTCTAAGTTTTTGAGTGCAACTCACTCATATACTATGTACTACACTGTGCATTTCGTGTAATGCGGGTTTTTCAGTAAATTCAAGTTTTTCAGTGCAACTCACTCATATACTATGTACTACACTGTGCGTTTCTTATATTCTAAGTTTTTCAGTGCAACTCACTCATATACTATGTACTACACTGTGCGTTTCTTATATTCTAAGTTTTTCAGTGCAACTCACTCATATACTATGTACTACACTGTGCGTTTCTTATATTCTAAGTTTTTGAGTGCAACTCACTCATATACTATGTACTACACTGTGCGTTTCTTATATTCTAAGTTTTTGAGTGCAACTCACTCATATACTATGTACTACACTGTGCATTTCGTGTAATGCGGGTTTTTCAGTAAATTCAAGTTTTTCAGTGCAACTCACTCATATACTATGTACTACACTGTGCCTTTCTTATATTCTAAGTTTTTCAGTGCAACTCACTCATATACTATGTACTACACTGTGCGTTTCTTATATTCTAAGTTTTTCAGTGCAACTCACTAATATACTATGTACTACACTGTGCGTTTCTTATATTCTAAGTTTTTCAGTGCAACTCACTCATATACTATGTACTACACTGTGCGTTTCTTATATTCTAAGTTTTTCAGTGCAACTCACTCATATACTATGTACTACACTGTGCGTTTCTTATATTCTAAGTTTTTCAGTGCAACTCACTCATATACTATGTACTACACTGTGCGTTTCTTATATTCTAAGTTTTTCAGTGCAACTCACTCATATACTATGTACTACACTGTGCGTTTCTTATATTCTAAGTTTTTCAGTGCAACTCACTCATATACTATGTACTACACTGTGCGTTTCTTATATTCTAAGTTTTTCAGTGCAACTCACTCATATACTATGTACTACACTGTGCGTTTCTTATATTCTAAGTTTTTCAGTGCAACTCACTCATATACTATGTACTACACTGTGCGTTTCTTATATTCTAAGTTTTTCAGTGCAACTCACTCATATACTATGTACTACACTGTGCGTTTCTTATATTCTAAGTTTTTCAGTGCAACTCACTCATATACTATGTACTACACTGTGCGTTTCTTATATTCTAAGTTTTTCAGTGCAACTCACTCATATACTATGTACTACACTGTGCGTTTCTTATATTCTAAGTTTTTCAGTGCAACTCACTCATATACTATGTACTACACTGTGCATTTCGTGTAATGCTGGTTTTTCAGTAAATTCTAGGTTTTTCAGTGCAACTCACTCATATACTATGTACTACACTGTGCGTTTCTTATATTCTAAGTTTTTCAGTGCAACTCACTCATATACTATGTACTGCACTGTGCGTTTCTTTTATTCTAAGTTTTTCAGTGCAACTCACTCATATACTATGTACTACACTGTGCGTTTCTTATATTCTAAGTTTTTCAGTGCAACTCACTCATATACTATGTACTACACTGTGCGTTTCTTATATTCTAAGTTTTTCAGTGCAACTCACTCATATACTATGTACTACACTGTGCGTTTCTTATATTCTAAGTTTTTCAGTGCAACTCACTCATATACTATGTACTACACTGTGCGTTTCTTATATTCTAAGTTTTTCAGTGCAACTCACTCATATACTATGTACTACACTGTGCGTTTCTTATATTCTAAGTTTTTCAGTGCAACTCACTCATATACTATGTACTACACTGTGCGTTTCTTATATTCTAAGTTTTTCAATGCAACTCACTCATATACTATGTACTACACTGTGCGTTTCTTACATTCTAAGTTTTTGAGTGCAACTCACTCATATACTATGTACTACACTGTGCATTTCGTGTAATGCGGGTTTTTCAGTAAATTCAAGTTTTTCAGTGCAACTCACTCATATACTATGTACTACACTGTGCGTTTCTTATATTCTAAGTTTTTCAGTGCAACTCACTCATATACTATGTACTACACTGTGCGTTTCTTATATTCTAAGTTTTTCAGTGCAACTCACTCATATACTATGTACTACACTGTGCGTTTCTTATATTCTAAGTTTTTGAGTGCAACTCACTCATATACTATGTACGACACTGTGCGTTTCTTATATTCTAAGTTTTTGAGTGCAACTCACTCATATACTATGTACTACACTGTGCATTTCGTGTAATGCGGGTTTTTCAGTAAATTCAAGTTTTTCAGTGCAACTCACTCATATACTATGTACTACACTGTGCCTTTCTTATATTCTAAGTTTTTCAGTGCAACTCACTCATATACTATGTACTACACTGTGCGTTTCTTATATTCTAAGTTTTTCAGTGCAACTCACTCATATACTATGTACTACACTGTGCGTTTCTTATATTCTAAGTTTTTCAGTGCAACTCACTCATATACTATGTACTACACTGTGCGTTTCTTATATTCTAAGTTTTTCAGTGCAACTCACTCATATACTATGTACTACACTGTGCGTTTCTTATATTCTAAGTTTTTCAGTGCAACTCACTCATATACTATGTACTACACTGTGCGTTTCTTATATTCTAAGTTTTTCAGTGCAACTCATTTATATACTATGTACTACACTGTGCGTTTCTTATATTCTAAGTTTTTCAGTGCAACTCACTCATATACTATGTACTACACTGTGCGTTTCTTATATTATAAGTTTTTCAGTGCAACTCACTCATATACTATGTACTACACTGTGCGTTTCTTATATTCTAAGTTTTTCAGTGCAACTCACTCATATACTATGTACTACACTGTGCGTTTCTTATATTCTAAGTTTTTCAGTGCAACTCACTCATATACTATGTACTACACTGTGCGTTTCTTATATTCTAAGTTTTTCAGTGCAACTCACTCATATACTATGTACTACACTGTGCGTTTCTTATATTCTAAGTTTTTCAGTGCAACTCACTCATATACTATGTACTACACTGTGCGTTTCTTATATTCTAAGTTTTTCAGTGCAACTCACTCATATACTATGTACTACACTGTGCATTTCGTGTAATGCTGGTTTTTCAGTAAATTCTAGGTTTTTCAGTGCAACTCACTCATATACTATGTACTACACTGTGCGTTTCTTATATTCTAAGTTTTTCAGTGCAACTCACTCATATACTATGTACTGCACTGTGCGTTTCTTTTATTCTAAGTTTTTCAGTGCAACTCACTCATATACTATGTACTACACTGTGCGTTTCTTATATTCTAAGTTTTTCAGTGCAACTCACTCATATACTATGTACTACACTGTGCGTTTCTTATATTCTAAGTTTTTCAGTGCAACTCACTCATATACTATGTACTACACTGTGCGTTTCTTATATTCTAAGTTTTTCAGTGCAACTCACTCATATACTATGTACTACACTGTGCGTTTCTTATATTCTAAGTTTTTCAGTGCAACTCACTCATATACTATGTACTACACTGTGCGTTTCTTATATTCTAAGTTTTTCAGTGCAACTCACTCATATACTATGTACTACACTGTGTTTTTCTTATATTCTAAGTTTTTCAGTGCAACTCACTCATATACTATGTACTACACTGTGCGTTTCTTATATTCTAAGTTTTTCAGTGCAACTCACTCATATACTATGTACTACACTGTGCGTTTCTTATATTCTAAGTTTTTCAGTGCAACTCACTCATATACTATGTACTACACTGTGCATTTCGTGTAATGCTGGTTTTTCAGTAAATTCTAAGTTTTTCAGTGCAACTCACTCATATACTATGTACTACACTGTGCGTTTCTTATATTCTAAGTGTTTCAGTGCAACTCACTCATATACTATGTACTGCACTGTGCGTTTCTTTTATTCTAAGTTTTTCAGTGCAACTCACTCATATACTATGTACTACACTGTGCGTTTCTTATATTCTAAGTTTTTCAGTGCAACTCACTCATATACTATGTACTACACTGTGCGTTTCTTATATTCTAAGTTTTTCAGTGCAACTCACTCATATACTATGTACTACACTGTGCGTTTCTTATATTCTAAGTTTTTCAGTGCAACTCACTCATATACTATGTACTACACTGTGCGTTTCTTATATTCTAAGTTTTTCAGTGCAACTCACTCATATACTATGTACTACACTGTGCGTTTCTTATATTCTAAGTTTTTCAGTGCAACTCACCCATATACTATGTACTACACTGTGCGTTTCTTATATTCTAAGTTTTTCAGTGCAACTCACTCATATATTATGTACTACACTGTGCGTTTCTTATATTCTAAGTTTTTCAGTGCAACTCACTCATATACTATGTACTACACTGTGCGTTTCTTATATTCTAAGTTTTTCAGTGCAACTCACTCATATACTACGTACTACACTGTGCGTTTCTTATATTCTAAGTTTTTCAGTGCAACTCACTCATATACTATGTACTACACTGTGCGTTTCTTATATTCTAAGTTTTTGAGTGCAACTCACTCATATACTATGTACTACACTGTGCATTTCGTGTAATGCGGGTTTTTCAGTAAATTCAAGTTTTTCAGTGCAACTCACTCATATACTATGTACTACACTGTGCGTTTCTTATATTCTAAGTTTTTCAGTGCAACTCACTCATATACTATGTACTACACTGTGCGTTTCTTATATTCTAAGTTTTTCATTGCAACTCACTCATATACTATGTACTACACTGTGCGTTTCTTATATTCTAAGTTTTTCAGTGCAACTCACTCATATACTATGTACTACACTGTGCCTTTCTTATATTCTAAGTTTTTCAGTGCAACTCACTCATATACTATGTACTACACTGTGTGTTTCTTATATTCTAAGTTTTTCAGTTCAACTCACTCATATACTTTGTACTACACTGTGTGTTTCTTATATTCTAAGTTTTTCAGTGCAACTCACTCATATACTACGTACTACACTGTGCGTTTCTTATATTCTAAGTTTTTCAATGCAACTCACTCATATACTATGTACTACACTGTGCGTTTCTTATATTCTAAGTTTTTGAGTGCAACTCACTCATATACTATGTACTACACTGTGCATTTCGTGTAATGCGGGTTTTTCAGTAAATTCAAGTTTTTCAGTCCAACTCACTCATATACTATGTACTACACTGTGCGTTTCTTATATTCTAAGTTTTTCAGTGCAACTCACTCATATACTATGTACTACACTGTGCGTTTATTATATTCTAAGTTTTTCAGTGCAACTCACTCATATACTATGTACTACACTGTGCGTTTCTTATATTCTAAGTTTTTGAGTGCAACTCACTCATATACTATGTACTACACTGTGCGTTTCTTATATTCTAAGTTTTTCAGTGCAACTCACTCATATAATATGTACTACACTGTGCGTTTCTTATATTCTAAGTTTTTCAGTGCAACTCACTCATATACTATGTACTACACTGTGCATTTCGTGTAATGCTGGTTTTTCAGTAAATTCTAAGTTTTTCAGTGCAACTCACTCATATACTATGTACTACACTATGCGTTTCTTATATTCTAAGTTTTTCAGTGCAACTCACTCATATACTATGTACTGCACTGTGCGTTTCTTTTATTCTAAGTTTTTCAGTGCAACTCACTCATATACTATGTACTACACTGTGCGTTTCTTATATTCTAAGTTTTTCAGTGCAATCACTCATATACTATGTACTACACTGTGCGTTTCTTATATTCTAAGTTTTTCAGTGCAACTCACTCATATACTATGTACTACACTGTGCGTTTCTTATATTCTAAGTTTTTGAGTGCAACTCACTCATATACTATGTACTACACTGTGCATTTCGTGTAATGCGGGTTTTTCAGTAAATTCAAGTTTTTCAGTGCAACTCACTCATATACTATGTACTACACTGTGCGTTTCTTATATTCTAAGTTTTTCAGTGCAACTCACTCATATACTATGTACTAAACTGTGCGTTTCTTATATTCTAAGTTTTTCATTGCAACTCACTCATTTACTATGTACTACACTGTGCGTTTCTTATATTCTAAGTTTTTCAGTGCAACTCACTCATATACTATGTACTACACTGTGCCTTTCTTATATACTAAGTTTTTCAGTGCAACTCACTCATATACTATGTACTACACTGTGCGTTTCTTATATTCTAAGTTTTTCAGTGCAACTCACTCATATAATTTGTACTACACTGTGTGTTTCTTATATTCTAAGTTTTTCAGTGCAACTCACTCATATACTACGTACTACACTGTGCGTTTCTTATATTCTAAGTTTTTCAGTGCAACTCACTCATATACTATGTACTACACTGTGCGTTTCTTATATTCTAAGTTTTTGAGTGCAACTCACTCATATACTATGTACTACACTGTGCATTTCGTGTAATGCGGGTTTTTAAGTACATTCAAGTTTTTCAGTGCAACTCACTCATATACTATGTACTACACTGTGCGTTTCTTATATTCTAAGTTTTTCAGTGCAACTCACTCATATACTATTTACTACACTGTGCGTTTCTTATATTCTAAGTTTTTCAGTGCAACTCACTCATATACTATGTACTACACTGTGCGTTTCTTATATTCTAAGTTTTTGAGTGCAACTCACTCATATACTATGTACTACACTGTGCGTTTCATATATTCTAAGTTTTTCAGTGCAACTCACTCATATACTATGTACTACACTGTGCATTTCGTGTAATGCGGGTTTTTCAGTAAATTCAAGTTTTTCAGTGCAACTCACTCATATACTATGTACTACACTGTGCCTTTCTTATATTCTAAGTTTTTCAGTGCAACTCACTCATATACTATGTACTACACTGTGCGTTTCTTAAATTCTAAGTTTTTCAGTGCAACTCACTCATATACTATGTACTACACTGTGCGTTTCTTATATTCTAAGTTTTTCAGTGCAACTCACTCATATACTATGTACTACACTGTGCGTTTCTTATATTCTAAGTTTTTCAGCGCAACTCACTCATATACTATGTACTACACTGTGCGTTTCTTATATTATAAGTTTTTCAGTGCAACTCACTCATATACTATGTACTACACTGTGCGTTTCTTATATTCTAAGTTTTTCAGTGCAACTCACTCATATACTATGTACTACACTGTGCGTTTCTTATATTCTAAGTTTTTCAGTGCAACTCACTCATATAATATGTACTACATTGTGCGTTTCTTATATTCTAAGTTTTTCAGTGCAACTCACTCATATACTATGTACTACACTCTGCGTTTCTTATATTCTAAGTTTTTCAGTGCAACTCACTCATATACTATGTACTACACTGTGCATTTCGTGTAATGCTGGTTTTTCATTAAATTCTAAGTTTTTCAGTGCAACTCACTCATATACTATGTACTACACTGTGCGTTTCTTATATTCTAAGTTTTTCAGTGCAACTCACTCATATACTATGTACTGCACTGTGCGTTTCTTTTATTCTAAGTTTTTCAGTGCAACTCACTCATATACTATGTACTACACTGTGCGTTTCTTATATTCTAAGTTTTTCAGTGCAATCACTCATATACTATGTACTACACTGTGCGTTTCTTATATTCTAAGTTTTTCAGTGCAACTCACTAATATACTATGTACTACACTGTGCGTTTCTTATATTCTAAGTTTTTCAGTGCAACTCACTCATATACTATGAACTACACTGTGCGTTTCTTATATTCTAAGTTTTTCAGTGCAACTCACTCATATACTATGTACTACACTGTGCGTTTCTTATATTCTAAGTTTTTCAGTGCAACTCACTCATATACTATGTACTACACTGTGCGTTTCTTATATTCTAAGTTTTTCAGTGCAACTCACTCATATACTATGTACTACACTGTGCGTTTCTTATATTCTAAGTTTTTCAGTGCAACTCACTCATATACTATGTACTACACTGTGCATTTCGTTTAATGCTGGTTTTTCAGTAAATTCTAAGTTTTTCAGTGCAACTCACTCATATACTATGTACTACACTGTGCGTTTCTTATATTCTAAGTTTTTCAGTGCAACTCACTCATATACTATGTACTGCACTGTGCGTTTCTTTTATTCTAAGTTTTTCAGTACAACTCACTCATATACTATGTACTACACTGTGCGTTTCTTATATTCTAAGTTTTTCAGTGCAACTCACTCATATACTATGTACTACACTGTGCGTTTCTTATATTCTAAGTTTTTCAGTGCAACTCACTCATATACTATGTACTACAATATGCGTTTCTTATATTCTAAGTTTTTCAGTGCAACTCACTCATATACTATGTACTACACTGTGCGTTTCTTATATTCTAAGTTTTTCAGTGCAACTCACTCATATACTATGTACTACACTGTGCGTTTCTTATATTCTAAGTTTTTCAGTGCAACTCACTCATATACTATGTACTACACTGTGTGTTTCTTATATTCTAAGTTTTTCAGTGCAACTCACTCATATACTATGTACTACACTGTGCGTTTCTTATATTCTAAGTTTTTCAGTGCAACTCACTCATATACTATGTACTACACTGTGCGTTTCTTATATTCTAAGTTTTTCAGTGCAACTCACTCATATACTATGTACTACACTGTGCGTTTCTTATATTCTAAGTTTTTCAGTGCAACTCACTCATATACTATGTACTACACTGTGCGTTTCTTATATTCTAAGTTTTTCAGTGCAACTCACTCATATATTATGTACTACACTGTGCGTTTCTTATATTCTAAGTTTTTCAGTGCAACTCACTCATATACTATGTACTACACTGTGCGTTTCTTATATTCTAAGTTTTTCAGTGCAACTCACTCATATACTATGTACTACACTGTGCGTTTCTTATATTCTAAGTTTTTCAGTGCAACTCACTCATATACTATGTACTACACTGTGCGTTTCTTATATTATAAGTTTTTCAGTGCAACTCACTCATATACTATGTACTACACTGTGCGCTTCTTATATTCTAAGTTTTTCAGTGCAACTCACTCATATACTATGTACTACACTGTGCGTTTCTTATATTCTAAGTTTTTCAGTGCAACTCACTCATATACTATGTACTACACTGTGCGTTTCTTATATTCTAAGTTTTTCAGTGCAACTCACTCATATAATATGTACTACACTGTGCGTTTCTTATATTCTAAGTTTTTCAGTGCAACTCACTCATATACTATGTACTACACTGTGCGTTTCTTATATTCTAAGTTTTTCAGTGCAACTCACTCATATACTATGTACTACACTGTGCATTTCGTGTAATGCTGGTTTTTCAGTAAATTCTAAGTTTTTCAGTGCAACTCACTCATATACTATGTACTACACTGTGCGTTTCTTATATTCTAAGTTTTTCAGTGCAACTCACTCATATACTATGTACTGCACTGTGCGTTTCTTTTATTCTAAGTTTTTCAGTGCAACTCACTCATATACTATGTACTACACTGTGCGTTTCTTATATTCTAAGTTTTTCAGGGCAATCACTCATATACTATGTACTACACTGTGCGTTTCTTATATTCTAAGTTTTTCAGTGCAACTCACTCATATACTATGTACTACACTGTGCGTTTCTTATATTCTAAGTTTTTCAGTGCAACTCACTCATATACTATGTACTACACTGTGCGTTTCTTATATTCTAAGTTTTTCAGTGCAACTCACTCATATACTACGTACTACACTGTGCGTTTCTTATATTCTAAGTTTTTCAGTGCAACTCACTCATATACTATGTACTACACTGTGCTTTTCTTATATTCTAAGTTTTTGAGTGCAACTCACTCATATACTATGTACTACACTGTGCATTTCGTGTAATGCGGGTTTTTCAGTAAATTCAAGTTTTTCAGTGCAACTCACTCATATACTATGTACTACACTGTGCGTTTCTTATATTCTAAGTTTTTCAGTGCAACTCACTCATATACTATGTACTACACTGTGCGTTTCTTATATTCTAAGTTTTTCATTGCAACTCACTCATATAGTATGTACTACACTGTGCGTTTCTTATATTCTAAGTTTTTCAGTGCAACTCACTCATATACTATGTACTACACTGTGCCTTTCTTATATTCTAAGTTTTTCAGTGCAACTCACTCATATACTATGTACTACACTGTGCGTTTCTTATATTCTAAGTTTTTCAGTGCAACTCACTCATATACTTTGTACTACACTGTGTGTTTCTTATATTCTAAGTTTTTCAGTGCAACTCACTCATATACTACGTACTACACTGTGCGTTTCTTATATTCTAAGTTTTTCAGTGCAACTCACTCATATACTATGTACTACACTGTGCGTTTCTTATATTCTAAGTTTTTGAGTGCAACTCACTCATATACTATGTACTACACTGTGCATTTCGTGTAATGCGGGTTTTTCAGTAAATTCAAGTTTTTCAGTGCAACTCACTCATATACTATGTACTACACTGTGCGTTTCTTATATTCTAAGTTTTTCAGTGCAACTCACTCATATACTATGTACTACACTGTGCGTTTCTTATATTCTAAGTTTTTCAGTGCAACTCACTCATATACTATGTACTACACTGTGCGTTTCTTATATTCTAAGTTTTTCAGTGCAACTCACTCATATACTATGTACTACACTGTGCGTTTCTTATATTCTAAGTTTTTCAGTGCAACTCACTCATATACTATGTACTACACTGTGCGTTTCTTATATTATAAGTTTTTCAGTGCAACTCACTCATATACTATGTACTACACTGTGCGTTTCTTATATTCTAAGTTTTTCAGTGCAACTCACTCATATATTATGTACTACACTGTGCGTTTCTTATATTCTAAGTTTTTCAGTGCAATTCACTCATATAATATGTACTACACTGTGCGTTTCTTATATTCTAAGTTTTTCAGTGCAACTCACTCATATACTATGTACTACACTGTGCGTTTCTTATATTCTAAGTTTTTCAGTGCAACTCACTCATATACTATGTACTACACTGTGCATTTCATGTAATGCTGGTTTTTCATTAAATTCTAAGTTTTTCAGTGCAACTCACTCATATACTATGTACTACACTGTGCGTTTCTTATATTCTAAGTTTTTCAGTGCAACTCACTCATATACTATGTACTGCACTGTGCGTTTCTTTTATTCTAAGTTTTTCAGTGCAACTCACTCATATACTATGTACTACACTGTGCGTTTCTTATATTCTAAGTTTTTCAGTGCAATCACTCATATACTATGTACTACACTGTGCGTTTCTTATATTCTAAGTTTTTCAGTGCAACTCACTCATATACTATGTACTACACTGTGCGTTTCTTATATTCTAAGTTTTTCAGTGCAACTCACTCATATACTATGTACTACACTGTGCGTTTCTTATATTCTAAGTTTTTCAGTGCAACTCACTCATATACTATGTACTACACTGTGCGTTTCTTATATTCTAAGTTTTTCACTGCAACTCACTCATATACTATGTACTACACTGTGCGTTTCTTATATTCTAAGTTTTTCAGTGCAACTCACTCATATACTATGTACTACACTGTGCGTTTCTTATATTCTAAGTTTTTCAGTGCAACTCACTCATATACTATGTACTACACTGTGCATTTTGTTTAATGCTGGTTTTTCAGTAAATTCTAAGTTTTTCAGTGCAACTCACTCATATACTATGTACTACACTGTGCGTTTCTTATATTCTAAGTTTTTCAGTGCAACTCACTCATATACTATGTACTGCACTGTGCGTTTCTTTTATTCTAAGTTTTTCAGTGCAACTCACTCATATACTATGTACTACACTGTGCGTTTCTTATATTCTAAGTTTTTCAGTGCAACTCACTCATATACTATGTACTACACTGTGCGTTTCTTATATTCTAAGTTTTTCAGTGCAACTCACTCATATACTATGTACTACACTGTGCTTTTCTTATATTCTAAGTTTTTGAGTGCAACTCACTCATATACTATGTACTACACTGTGCATTTCGTGTAATGCGGGTTTTTCAGTAAATTCAAGTTTTTCAGTGCAACTCACTCATATACTATGTACTACACTGTGCGTTTCTTATATTCTAAGTTTTTCAGTGCAACTCACTCATATACTATGTACTACACTGTGCGTTTCTTATATTCTAAGTTTTTCATTGCAACTCACTCATATAGTATGTACTACACTGTGCGTTTCTTATATTCTAAGTTTTTCAGTGCAACTCACTCATATACTATGTACTACACTGTGCCTTTCTTATATTCTAAGTTTTTCAGTGCAACTCACTCATATACTATGTACTACACTGTGCGTTTCTTATATTCTAAGTTTTTCAGTGCAACTCACTCATATACTTTGTACTACACTGTGTGTTTCTTATATTCTAAGTTTTTCAGTGCAACTCACTCATATACTACGTACTACACTGTGCGTTTCTTATATTCTAAGTTTTTCAGTGCAACTCACTCATATACTATGTACTACACTGTGCGTTTCTTATATTCTAAGTTTTTGAGTGCAACTCACTCATATACTATGTACTACACTGTGCATTTCGTGTAATGCGGGTTTTTCAGTAAATTCAAGTTTTTCAGTGCAACTCACTCATATACTATGTACTACACTGTGCGTTTCTTATATTCTAAGTTTTTCAGTGCAACTCACTCATATACTATGTACTACACTGTGCGTTTCTTATATTCTAAGTTTTTCAGTGCAACTCACTCATATACTATGTACTACACTGTGCGTTTCTTATATTCTAAGTTTTTCAGTGCAACTCACTCATATACTATGTACTACACTGTGCGTTTCTTATATTCTAAGTTTTTGAGTGCAACTCACTCATATACTATGTACTACACTGTGCATTTCGTGTAATGCGGGTTTTTCAGTAAATTCAAGTTTTTCAGTGCAACTCACTCATATACTATGTACTACACTGTGCGTTTCTTATATTCTAAGTTTTTCAGTGCAACTCACTCATATACTATGTACTACACTGTGCGTTTCTTATATTCTAAGGTTTTCAGTGCAACTCACTCATATACTATGTACTACACTGTGCGTTTCTTATATTCTAAGTTTTTCAGTGCAACTCACTCATATACTATGTACTACACTGTGCGTTTCTTATATTCTAAGTTTTTCAGTGCAACTCACTCATATACTATGTACTACACTGTGCGTTTCTTATATTATAAGTTTTTCAGTGCAACTCACTCATATACTATGTACTACACTGTGCGTTTCTTATATTCTAAGTTTTTCAGTGCAACTCACTCATATATTATGTACTACACTGTGCGTTTCTTATATTCTAAGTTTTTCAGTGCAATTCACTCATATAATATGTACTACACTGTGCGTTTCTTATATTCTAAGTTTTTCAGTGCAACTCACTCATATACTATGTACTACACTGTGCGTTTCTTATATTCTAAGTTTTTCAGTGCAACTCACTCATATACTATGTACTACACTGTGCATTTCATGTAATGCTGGTTTTTCATTAAATTCTAAGTTTTTCAGTGCAACTCACTCATATACTATGTACTACACTGTGCGTTTCTTATATTCTAAGTTTTTCAGTGCAACTCACTCATATACTATGTACTGCACTGTGCGTTTCTTTTATTCTAAGTTTTTCAGTGCAACTCACTCATATACTATGTACTACACTGTGCGTTTCTTATATTCTAAGTTTTTCAGTGCAATCACTCATATACTATGTACTACACTGTGCGTTTCTTATATTCTAAGTTTTTCAGTGCAACTCACTCATATACTATGTACTACACTGTGCGTTTCTTATATTCTAAGTTTTTCAGTGCAACTCACTCATATACTATGTACTACACTGTGCGTTTCTTATATTCTAAGTTTTTCAGTGCAACTCACTCATATACTATGTACTACACTGTGCGTTTCTTATATTCTAAGTTTTTCACTGCAACTCACTCATATACTATGTACTACACTGTGCGTTACTTATATTCTAAGTTTTTCAGTGCAACTCACTCATATACTATGTACTACACTGTGCGTTTCTTATATTCTAAGTTTTTCAGTGCAACTCACTCATATACTATGTACTACACTGTGCATTTTGTTTAATGCTGGTTTTTCAGTAAATTCTAAGTTTTTCAGTGCAACTCACTCATATACTATGTACTACACTGTGCGTTTCTTATATTCTAAGTTTTTCAGTGCAACTCACTCATATACTATGTACTGCACTGTGCGTTTCTTTTATTCTAAGTTTTTCAGTGCAACTCACTCATATACTATGTACTACACTGTGCGTTTCTTATATTCTAAGTTTTTCAGTGCAACTCACTCATATACTATGTACTACACTGTGCGTTTCTTATATTCTAAGTTTTTCAGTGCAACTCACTCATATACTATGTACTACAATGTGCGTTTCTTATATTCTAAGTTTTTCAGTGCAACTCACTCATATACTATGTACTACACTGTGCGTTTCTTATATTCTAAGTTTTTCAGTGCAACTCACTCATATACTATGTACTACACTGTGCGTTTCTTATATTCTAAGTTTTTCAGTGCAACTCACTCATATACTATGTACTACACTGTGCGTTTCTTATATTCTAAGTTTTTCAGTGCAACTCACTCATATACTATGTACTACACTGTGCGTTTCTTATATTCTAAGTTTTTCAGTGCAACTCACTCATATACTATGTACTACACTGTGAGTTTCTTATATTCTAAGTTTTTCAGTGCAACTCACTCATATACTATGTACTACACTGTGCGTTTCTTATATTCTACGTTTTTCAGTGCAACTCACTCATATACTATGTACTACACTGTGCGTTTCTTATATTCTAAGTTTTTCAGTGCAACTCACTCATATATTATGTACTACACTGTGCGTTTCTTATATTCTTAGTTTTTCAGTGCAACTCACTCATATACTATGTACTACACTGTGCATTTCGTGTAATGCTGGTTTTTCAGTAAATTCTAAGTTTTTCAGTGCAACTCACTCATATACTATGTACTACACTGTGCGTTTCTTATATTCTAAGTTTTTCAGTGCAACTCACTCATATACTATGTACTACACTGTGCGTTTCTTATATTCTAAGTTTTTCAGTGCAACTCACTCATATACTATGTACTACACTGTGCATTTCGTGTAATGCTGGTTTTTCATTAAATTCTAAGTTTTTCAGTGCAACTCACTCATATACTATGTACTACACTGTGCGTTTCTTATATTCTAAGTTTTTCAGTGCAACTCACTCATATACTATGTACTGCACTGTGCGTTTCTTTTATTCTAAGTTTTTCAGTGCAACTCACTCATATACTATGTACTACACTGTGCGTTTCTTATATTCTAAGTTTTTCAGTGCAATCACTCATATACTATGTACTACACTGTGCGTTTCTTATATTCTAAGTTTTTCAGTGCAACTCACTCATATACTATGTACTACACTGTGCGTTTCTTATATTCTAAGTTTTTCAGTGCAACTCACTCATATACTATGTACTACACTGTGCGTTTCTTATATTCTAAGTTTTTCAGTGCAACTCACTCATATACTATGTACTACACTGTGCGTTTCTTATATTCTAAGGTTTTCACTGCAACTCACTCATATACTATGTACTACACTTTGCGTTTCTTATATTCTAAGTTTTTCAGTGCAACTCACTCATATACTATGTACTACACTGTGCGTTTCTTATATTCTAAGTTTTTCAGTGCAACTCACTCATATACTATGTACTACACTGTGCATTTCGTTTAATGCTGGTTTTTCAGTAAATTCTAAGTTTTTCAGTGCAACTCACTCATATACTATGTACTACACTGTGCGTTTCTTATATTCTAAGTTTTTCAGTGCAACTCACTCATATACTATGTACTGCACTGTGCGTTTCTTTTATTCTAAGTTTTTCAGTGCAACTCACTCATATACTATGTACTACACTTTGCGTTTCTTATATTCTAAGTTTTTCAGTGCAACTCACTCATATACTATGTACTACACTGTGCGTTTCTTATATTCTAAGTTTTTCAGTGCAACTCACTCATATACTATGTACTACAATGTGCGTTTCTTATATTCTAAGTTTTTCAGTGCAACTCACTCATATACTACGTACTACACTGTGCGTTTCTTATATTCTAAGTTTTTCAGTGCAACTCACTCATATACTATGTACTACACTGTGCGTTTCTTATATTCTAAGTTTTTGAGTGCAACTCACTCATATACTATGTACTACACTGTGCATTTCGTGTAATGCGGGTTTTTCAGTAAATTCAAGTTTTTCAGTGCAACTCACTCATATACTATGTACTACACTGTGCGTTTCTTATATTCTAATTTTTTCAGTGCAACTCACTCATATACTATGTACTACACTGTGCGTTTCTTATATTCTAAGTTTTTCAGTGCAACTCACTCATATACTATGTACTACACTCTGCGTTTCTTATATTCTAAGTTTTTGAGTGCAACTCAATCATATACTATGTACTACACTGTGCATTTCGTGTAATGCGGGTTTTTCAGTAAATTCAAGTTTTTCAGTGCAACTCACTCATATACTATGTACTACACTGTGCGTTTCTTATATTCTAAGTTTTTCAGTGCAACTCACTCATATACTATGTACTACACTGTGCGTTTCTTATATTCTAAGTTTTTCAGTGCAACTCACTCATATACTATGTACTACACTGTGCGTTTCTTATATTCTAAGTTTTTCAGTGCAACTCACTCATATACTATGTACTACACTGTGCATTTCTTATATTCTAAGTTTTTCAGTGCAACTCACTCATATACTATGTACTACACTGTGCGTTTCTTATATTCTAAGTTTTTCAGTGCAACTCACTCATATACTATGTACTACACTGTGCGTTTCTTATATTCTAAGTTTTTCAGTGCAACTCACTCATATACTATGTACTACACTGTGCGTTTCTTATATTCTAAGTTTTTCAGTGCAACTGACTCATATACTATGTACTACACTGTGCGTTTCTTATATTCTAAGTTTTTCAGTGCAACTCACTCATATAATATGTACTACACTGTGCGTTTCTTATATTCTAAGTTTTTCAGTGCAACTCACTCATATACTATGTACTACACTGTGCGTTTCTTATATTCTAAGTTTTTCAGTGCAACTCACTCATATACTATGTACTACACTGTGCATTTCGTGTAATGCTGGTTTTTCAGTAAATTCTAAGTTTTTCAGTGCAACTCACTCATATACTATGTACTACACTATGCGTTTCTTATATTCTAAGTTTTTCAGTGCAACTCACTCATATACTATGTACTGCACTGTGCGTTTCTTTTATTCTAAGTTTTTCACTGCAACTCACTCATATACTATGTACTACACTGTGCGTTTCTTATATTCTAAGTTTTTCAGTGCAATAACTCATATACTATGTACTACACTGTGCGTTTCTTATATTCTAAGTTTTTCAGTGCAACTCACTCATATACTACGTACTACACTGTGCGTTTCTTATATTCTAAGTTTTTCAGTGCAACTCACTCATATACTATGTACTACACTGTGCGTTTCTTATATTCTAAGTTTTTCAGTGCAACTCACTCATATACTATGTACTACACTGTGCATTTCGTTTAATGCTGGTTTTTCAGTAAATTCTAAGTTTTTCAGTGCAACTCACTCATATACTATGTACTACACTGTGCGTTTCTTATATTCTAAGTTTTTCAGTGCAACTCACTCATATACTATGTACTACACTGTGCATTTCTTATATTCTAAGTTTTTCAGTGCAACTCACTCATATACTATGTACTACACTGTGCGTTTCTTATATTCTAAGTTTTTCAGTGCAACTCACTCATATACTATGTACTACACTGTGCGTTTCTTATATTCTAAGTTTTTCAGTGCAACTCACTCATATACTATGTACTACACTGTGCGTTTCTTATATTCTAAGTTTTTCAGTGCAACTGACTCATATACTATGTACTACACTGTGCGTTTCTTATATTCTAAGTTTTTCAGTGCAACTCACTCATATAATATGTACTACACTGTGCGTTTCTTATATTCTAAGTTTTTCAGTGCAACTCACTCATATACTATGTACTACACTGTGCGTTTCTTATATTCTAAGTTTTTCAGTGCAACTCACTCATATACTATGTACTACACTGTGCATTTCGTGTAATGCTGGTTTTTCAGTAAATTCTAAGTTTTTCAGTGCAACTCACTCATATACTATGTACTACACTATGCGTTTCTTATATTCTAAGTTTTTCAGTGCAACTCACTCATATACTATGTACTGCACTGTGCGTTTCTTTTATTCTAAGTTTTTCACTGCAACTCACTCATATACTATGTACTACACTGTGCGTTTCTTATATTCTAAGTTTTTCAGTGCAATAACTCATATACTATGTACTACACTGTGCGTTTCTTATATTCTAAGTTTTTCAGTGCAACTCACTCATATACTACGTACTACACTGTGCGTTTCTTATATTCTAAGTTTTTCAGTGCAACTCACTCATATACTATGTACTACACTGTGCGTTTCTTATATTCTAAGTTTTTCAGTGCAACTCACTCATATACTATGTACTACACTGTGCGTTTCTTATATTCTAAGTTTTTCAGTGCAACTCACTCATATACTATGTACTACACTGTGCGTTTCTTATATTCTAAGTTTTTCAGTGCAACTCACTCATATACTATGTACTACACTGTGCGTTTCTTATATTCTAAGTTTTTCAGTGCAACTCACTCATATACTATGTACTACACTGTGCATTTCGTTTAATGCTGGTTTTTCAGTAAATTCTAAGTTTTTCAGTGCAACTCACTCATATACTATGTACTACACTGTGCATTTCGTGTAATGCGGGTTTTTCAGTAAATTCAAGTTTTTCAGTGCAACTCACTCATATACTATGTACTACACTGTGCGTTTCTTATATTCTAAGTTTTTCAGTGCAACTCACTCATATACTATGTACTAAACTGTGCGTTTCTTATATTCTAAGTTTTTCATTGCAACTCACTCATATACTATGTACTACACTGTGCGTTTCTTATATTCTAAGTTTTTCAGTGCAACTCACTCATATACTATGTACTACAGTGTGCCTTTCTTATATACTAAGTTTTTCAGTGCAACTCACTCATATACTATGTACTACACTGTGCGTTTCTTATATTCTAAGTTTTTCAGTGCAACTCACTCATATACTTTGTACTACACTGTGTGTTTCTTATATTCTAAGTTTTTCAGTGCAACTCACTCATATACTACGTACTACACTGTGCGTTTCTTATATTCTAAGTTTTTCAGTGCAACTCACTCATATACTATGTACTACACTGTGCGTTTCTTATATTCTAAGTTTTTGAGTGCAACTCACTCATATACTATGTACTACACTGTGCGTTTCATATATTCTAAGTTTTTGAGTGCAACTCACTCATATACTATGTACTACACTGTGCATTTCGTGTAATGCGGGTTTTTCAGTAAATTCAAGTGTTTCAGTGCAACTCACTCATATACTATGTACTACACTGTGCGTTTCTTATATTCTAAGTTTTTCAGTGCAACTCACTCATATACTATGTACTACACTGTGCGTTTCTTATATTCTAAGTTTTTCAGTGCAACTCACTCATATACTATGTACTACACTGTGCGTTTCTTATATTCTAAGTTTTTGAGTGCAACTCACTCATATACTATGTACTACACTGTGCGTTTCATATATTCTAAGTTTTTGAGTGCAACTCACTCATATACTATGTACTACACTGTGCATTTCGTGTAATGCGGGTTTTTCAGTAAATTCAAGTTTTTCAGTGCAACTCACTCATATACTATGTACTACACTGTGCCTTTCTTATATTCTAAGTTTTTCAGTGCAACTCACTCATATACTATGTACTACACTGTGCGTTTCTTATATTCTAAGTTTTTCAGTGCAACTCACTCATATACTATGTACTACACTGTGCGTTTCTTATATTCTAAGTTTTTCAGTGCAACTCACTCATATACTATGTACTACACTGTGCGTTTCTTATATTCTAAGTTTTTCAGTGCAACTCACTCATATACTATGTACTACACTGTGCGTTTCTTATATTATAAGTTTTTCAGTGCAACTCACTCATATACTATGTACTACACTGTGCGTTTCTTATATTCTAAGTTTTTCAGTGCAACTCACTCATATACTATGTACTACACTGTGCGTTTCTTATATTCTAAGTTTTTCAGTGCAACTCACTCATATAATATGTACTACATTGTGCGTTTCTTATATTCTAAGTTTTTCAGTGCAACTCACTCATATACTATGTACTACACTGTGCGTTTCTTATATTCTAAGTTTTTCAGTGCAACTCACTCATATACTATGTACTACACTGTGCATTTCGTGTAATGCTGGTTTTTCATTAAATTCTAAGTTTTTCAGTGCAACTCACTCATATACTATGTACTACACTGTGCGTTTCTTATATTCTAAGTTTTTCAGTGCAACTCACTCATATACTATGTACTGCACTGTGCGTTTCTTTTATTCTAAGTTTTTCAGTGCAACTCACTCATATACTATGTACTACACTGTGCGTTTCTTATATTCTAAGTTTTTCAGTGCAATCACTCATATACTATGTACTACACTGTGCGTTTCTTATATTCTAAGTTTTTCAGTGCAACTCACTAATATACTATGTACTACACTGTGCGTTTCTTATATTCTAAGTTTTTCAGTGCAACTCACTCATATACTATGTACTACACTGTGCGTTTCTTATATTCTAAGTTTTTCAGTGCAACTCACTCATATACTATGTACTACACTGTGCGTTTCTTATATTCTAAGTTTTTCAGTGCAACTCACTCATATACTATGTACTACACTGTGCGTTTCTTATATTCTAAGTTTTTCAGTGCAACTCACTCATATACTATGTACTACACTGTGCGTTTCTTATATTCTAAGTTTTTCAGTGCAACTCACTCATATACTATGTACTACACTGTGCATTTCGTTTAATGCTGGTTTTTCAGTAAATTCTAAGTTTTTCAGTGCAACTCACTCATATACTATGTACTACACTGTGCGTTTCTTATATTCTAAGTTTTTCAGTGCAACTCACTCATATACTATGTACTGCACTGTGCGTTTCTTTTATTCTAAGTTTTTCAGTACAACTCACTCATATACTATGTACTACACTGTGCGTTTCTTATATTCTAAGTTTTTCAGTGCAACTCACTCATATACTATGTACTACACTGTGCGTTTCTTATATTCTAAGTTTTTCAGTGCAACTCACTCATATACTATGTACTACAATGTGCGTTTCTTATATTCTAAGTTTTTCAGTGCAACTCACTCATATACTATGTACTACACTGTGCGTTTCTTATATTCTAAGTTTTTCAGTGCAACTCACTCATATACTATGTACTACACTGTGCGTTTCTTATATTCTAAGTTTTTCAGTGCAACTCACTCATATACTATGTACTACACTGTGCGTTTCTTATATTCTAAGGTTTTCAGTGCAACTCACTCATATACTATGTACTACACTGTGCGTTTCTTATATTCTAAGTTTTTCAGTGCAACTCACTCATATACTATGTACTACACTGTGCGTTTCTTATATTCTAAGTTTTTCAGTGCAACTCACTCATATACTATGTACTACACTGTGCGTTTCTTATATTCTAAGTTTTTCAGTGCAACTCACTCATATACTATGTACTACACTGTGCGTTTCTTATATTCTAAGTTTTTCAGTGCAACTCACTCATATATTATGTACTACACTGTGCGTTTCTTATATTCTAAGTTTTTCAGTACAACTCACTCATATACTATGTACTACACTGTGCGTTTCTTATATTCTAAGTTTTTCAGTGCAACTCACTCATATACTATGTACTACACTGTGCGTTTCTTATATTCTAAGTTTTTCAGTGCAACTCACTCATATACTATGTACTACACTGTGCGTTTCTTATATTATAAGTTTTTCAGTGCAACTCACTCATATACTATGTACTACACTGTGCGCTTCTTATATTCTAAGTTTTTCAGTGCAACTCACTCATATACTATGTACTACACTGTGCGTTTCTTATATTCTAAGTTTTTCAGTGCAACTCACTCATATACTATGTACTACACTGTGCATTTCGTGTAATGCTTGTTTTTCAGTAAATTCTAAGTTTTTCAGTGCAACTCACTCATATACTATGTACTACACTGTGCGTTTCTTATATTCTAAGTTTTTCAGTGCAACTCACTCATATACTATGTACTACACTGTGCGTTTCTTATATTCTAAGTTTTTCAGTGCAACTCACTCATATACTATGTACTACACTGTGCGTTTCTTATATTCTAAGTTTTTCAGTGCAACTCACTCATATACTATGTACTACACTGTGCGTTTCTTATATTCTAAGTTTTTCAGTGCAACTCACTCATATAATATGTACTACACTGTGCGTTTCTTATATTCTAAGTTTTTCAGTGCAACTCACTCATATACTATGTACTACACTGTGCGTTTCTTATATTCTAAGTTTTTCAGTGCAACTCACTCATATACTATGTACTACACTGTGCATTTCGTGTAATGCTGGTTTTTCAGTAAATTCTAAGTTTTTCAGTGCAACTCACTCATATACTATGTACTACACTGTGCGTTTCTTATATTCTAAGTTTTTCAGTGCAACTCACTCATATACTATGTACTGCACTGTGCGTTTCTTTTATTCTAAGTTTTCAGTGCAACTCACTCATATACTATGTACTACACTGTGCGTTTCTTATATTCTAAGTTTTTCAGTGCAATCACTCATATACTATGTACTACACTGTGCGTTTCTTATATTCTAAGTTTTTCAGTGCAACTCACTCATATACTATGTACTACACTGTGCGTTTCTTATATTCTAAGTTTTTCAGTGCAACTCACTCATATACTATGTACTACACTGTGCGTTTCTTATATTCTAAGTTTTTCAGTGCAACTCACTCATATACTATGTACTACACTGTGCTTTTCTTATATTCTAAGTTTTTGAGTGCAACTCACTCATATACTATGTACTACACTGTGCATTTCGTGTAATGCGGGTTTTTCAGTAAATTCAAGTTTTTCAGTGCAACTCACTCATATACTATGTACTACACTGTGCGTTTCTTATATTCTAAGTTTTTCAGTGCAACTCACTCATATACTATGTACTACACTGTGCGTTTCTTATATTCTAAGTTTTTCATTGCAACTCACTCATATACTATGTACTACACTGTGCGTTTCTTATATTCTAAGTTTTTCAGTGCAACTCACTCATATACTATGTACTACACTGTGCCTTTCTTATATTCTAAGTTTTTCAGTGCAACTCACTCATATACTATGTACTACACTGTGCGTTTCTTATATTCTAAGTTTTTCAGTGCAACTCACTCATATACTTTGTACTACACTGTGTGTTTCTTATATTCTAAGTTTTTCAGTGCAACTCACTCATATACTACGTACTACACTGTGCGTTTCTTATATTCTAAGTTTTTCAGTGCAACTCACTCATATACTATGTACTACACTGTGCGTTTCTTATATTCTAAGTTTTTGAGTGCAACTCACTCATATACTATGTACTACACTGTGCATTTCGTGTAATGCGGGTTTTTCAGTAAATTCAAGTTTTTCAGTGCAACTCACTCATATACTATGTACTACACTGTGCGTTTCTTATATTCTAAGTTTTTCAGTGCAACTCACTCATATACTATGTACTACACTGTGCGTTTCTTATATTCTAAGTTTTTCAGTGCAACTCACTCATATACTATGTACTACACTGTGCGTTTCTTATATTCTAAGTTTTTGAGTGCAACTCACTCATATACTATGTACTACACTGTGCGTTTCTTATATTCTAAGTTTTTGAGTGCAACTCACTCATATACTATGTACTACACTGTGCATTTCGTGTAATGCGGGTTTTTCAGTAAATTCAAGTTTTTCAGTGCAACTCACTCATATACTATGTACTACACTGTGCGTTTCTTATATTCTAAGTTTTTCAGTGCAACTCACTCATATACTATGTACTACACTGTGAGTTTCTTATATTCTAAGTTTTTCAGTGCAACTCACTCATATACTATGTACTACACTGTGCGTTTCTTATATTCTAAGTTTTTCAGTGCAACTCACTCATATACTATGTACTACACTGTGAGTTTCTTATATTCTAAGTTTTTCAGTGCAACTCACTCATATACTATGTACTACACTGTGCGTTTCTTATATTCTAAGTTTTTCAGTGCAACTCACTCATATACTATGTACTACACTGTGCGTTTCTTATATTCTAAGTTTTTCAGTGCAACTCACTCATATATTATGTACTACACTGTGCGTTTCTTATATTCTAAGTTTTTCAGTGCAACTCACTCATATACTATGTACTACACTGTGCGCTTCTTATATTCTAAGTTTTTCAGTGCAACTCACTCATATACTATGTACTACACTGTGCATTTCGTGTAATGCTGGTTTTTCAGTAAATTCTAAGTTTTTCAGTGCAACTCACTCATATACTATGTACTACATTGTGCGTTTCTTATATTCTAAGTTTTTCAGTGCAACTCACTCATATACTATGTACTACACTGTGCGTTTCTTATATTCTAAGTTTTTCAGTGCAACTCACTCATATACTATGTACTACACTGTGCATTTCGTGTAATGCTGGTTTTTCAGTAAATTCTAAGTTTTTCAGTGCAACTCACTCATATACTATGTACTAAACTGTGCGTTTCTTATATTCTAAGTTTTTCAGTGCAACTCACTCATATACTATGTACTGCACTGTGCGTTTCTTTTATTCTAAGTTTTTCAGTGCAACTCACTCATATACTATGTACTACACTGTGCGTTTCTTATATTCTAAGTTTTTCAGTGCAATCACTCATATACTATGTACTACACTGTGCGTTTCTTATATTCTAAGTTTTTCAGTGCAACTCACTCATATACTATGTACTACACTGTGCGTTTCTTATATTCTAAGTTTTTCAGTGCAACTCACTCATATACTATGTACTACACTGTGCGTTTCTTATATTCTAAGTTTTCAGTGCAACTCACTCATATACTATGTACTACACTGTGCGTTTCTTATATTCTAAGTTTTTGAGTGCAACTCACTCATATACTATGTACTACACTGTGCATTTCGTGTAATGCGGGTTTTTCAGTAAATTCAAGTTTTTCAGTGCAACTCACTCATATACTATGTACTACACTGTGCGTTTCTTATATTCTAAGTTTTTCAGTGCAACTCACTCATATACTATGTACTACACTGTGCGTTTCTTATATTCTAAGTTTTTCAGTGCAACTCACTCATATACTATGTACTACACTGTGCGTTTCTTATATTCTAAGTTTTCAGTGCAACTCACTCATATACTATGTACTACACTGTGCGTTTCTTATATTCTAAGGTTTTCAGTGCAACTCACTCATATACTATGTCCTACACTGTGCGTTTCTTATATTCTAAGTTTTTCAGTGCAACTCACTCATATACTATGTACTACACTGTGCGTTTCTTATATTATAAGTTTTTCAGTGCAACTCACTCATATACTATGTACTACACTGTGCGTTTCTTATATTCTAAGTTTTTCAGTGCAACTCACTCATATACTATGTACTACACTGTGCGTTTCTTATATTCTAAGTTTTTCAGTGCAACTCACTCATATAATATGTACTACACTGTGCGTTTCTTATATTCTAAGTTTTTCAGTGCAACTCACTCATATACTATGTACTACACTGTGCGTTTCTTATATTCTAAGTTTTTCAGTGCAACTCACTCATATACTATGTACTACACTGTGCATTTCATGTAATGCTGGTTTTTCATTAAATTCTAAGTTTTTCAGTGCAACTCACTCATATACTATGTACTACACTGTGCGTTTCTTATATTCTAAGTTTTTCAGTGCAACTCACTCATATACTATGTACTGCACTGTGCGTTTCTTTTATTCTAAGTTTTTCAGTGCAACTCACTCATATACTATGTACTACACTGTGCGTTTCTTATATTCTAAGTTTTTCAGTGCAATCACTCATATACTATGTACTACACTGTGCGTTTCTTATATTCTAAGTTTTTCAGTGCAACTCACTCATATACTATGTACTACACTGTGCGTTTCTTATATTCTAAGTTTTTCAGTGCAACTCACTCATATACTATGTACTACACTGTGCGTTTCTTATATTCTAAGTTTTTCAGTGCAACTCACTCATATACTATGTACTACACTGTGCGTTTCTTATATTCTAAGTTTTTCACTGCAACTCACTCATATACTATGTACTACACTGTGCGTTTCTTATATTCTAAGTTTTTCAGTGCAACTCACTCATATACTATGTACTACACTGTGCGTTTCTTATATTCTAAGTTTTTCAGTGCAACTCACTCATATACTATGTACTACACTGTGCATTTCGTTTAATGCTGGTTTTTCAGTAAATTCTAAGTTTTTCAGTGCAACTCACTCATATACTATGTACTACACTGTGCGTTTCTTATATTCTAAGTTTTTCAGTGCAACTCACTCATATACTATTTACTGCACTGTGCGTTTCTTTTATTCTAAGTTTTTCAGTGCAACTCACTCATATACTATGTACTACACTGTGCGTTTCTTATATTCTAAGTTTTTCAGTGCAACTCACTCATATACTATGTACTACACTGTGCGTTTCTTATATTCTAAGTTTTTCAGTGCAACTCACTCATATACTATGTACTACACTGTGCGTTTCTTATATTCTAAGTTTTTCAGTGCAACTCACTCATATACTATGTACTACACTGTGCGTTTCTTATATTCTAAGTTTTTCAGTGCAACTCACTCATATACTATGTACTACACTGTGCGTTTCTTATATTCTAAGTTTTTCAGTGCAACTCACTCATATACTATGTACTACACTGTGCGTTTCTTATATTCTAAGTTTTTCAGTGCAACTCACTCATATACTATGTACTACACTGTGCGTTTCTTATATTCTAAGTTTTTCAGTGCAACTCACTCATATACTATGTACTACACTGTGAGTTTCTTATATTCTAAGTTTTTCAGTGCAACTCACTCATATACTATGTACTACACTGTGCGTTTCTTATATTCTAAGTTTTTCAGTGCAACTCACTCATATACTATGTACTACACTGTGCGTTTCTTATATTCTAAGTTTTTCAGTGCAACTCACTCATATATTATGTACTACACTGTGCGTTTCTTATATTCTAAGTTTTTCAGTGCAACTCACTCATATACTATGTACTACACTGTGCGCTTCTTATATTCTAAGTTTTTCAGTGCAACTCACTCATATACTATGTACTACACTGTGCATTTCGTGTAATGCTGGTTTTTCAGTAAATTCTAAGTTTTTCAGTGCAACTCACTCATATACTATGTACTACACTGTGCGTTTCTTATATTCTAAGTTTTTCAGTGCAACTCACTCATATACTATGTACTACACTGTGCGTTTCTTATATTCTAAGTTTTTCAGTGCAACTCACTCATATACTATGTACTACACTGTGCATTTCGTGTAATGCTGGTTTTTCAGTAAATTCTAAGTTTTTCAGTGCAACTCACTCATATACTATGTACTACACTGTGCGTTTCTTATATTCTAAGTTTTTCAGTGCAACTCACTCATATACTATGTACTGCACTGTGCGTTTCTTTTATTCTAAGTTTTTCAGTGCAACTCACTCATATACTATGTACTACACTGTGCGTTTCTTATATTCTAAGTTTTTCAGTGCAATCACTCATATACTATGTACTACACTGTGCGTTTCTTATATTCTAAGTTTTTCAGTGCAACTCACTCATATACTATGTACTACACTGTGCGTTTCTTATATTCTAAGTTTTTCAGTGCAACTCACTCATATACTATGTACTACACTGTGCGTTTCTTATATTCTAAGTTTTTCAGTGCAACTCACTCATATACTATGTACTACACTGTGCGTTTCTTATATTCTAAGGTTTTCACTGCAACTCACTCATATACTATGTACTACACTGTGCGTTTCTTATATTCTAAGTTTTTCAGTGCAACTCACTCATATACTATGTACTACACTGTGCGTTTCTTATATTCTAAGTTTTTCAGTGCAACTCACTCATATACTATGTACTACACTGTGCATTTCGTTTAATGCTGGTTTTTCAGTAAATTCTAAGTTTTTCAGTGCAACTCACTCATATACTATGTACTACACTGTGCGTTTCTTATATTCTAAGTTTTTCAGTGCAACTCACTCATATACTATGTACTGCACTGTGCGTTTCTTTTATTCTAAGTTTTTCAGTGCAACTCACTCACATACTATGTACTACACTGTGCGTTTCTTATATTCTAAGTTTTTCAGTGCAACTCACTCATATACTATGTACTACACTGTGCGTTTCTTATATTCTAAGTTTTTCAGTGCAACTCACTCATATACTATGTACTACAATGTGCGTTTCTTATATTCTAAGTTTTTCAGTGCAACTCACTCATATACTATGTACTACACTGTGCGTTTCTTATATTCTAAGTTTTTCAGTGCAACTCACTCATATACTATGTACTACACTGTGCGTTTCTTATATTCTAAGTTTTTCAGTGCAACTCACTCATATACTATGTACTACACTGTGCATTTCGTGTAATGCTGGTTTTTCAGTAAATTCTAAGTTTTTCAGTGCAACTCACTCATATACTATGTACTACACTGTGCGTTTCTTATATTCTAAGTTTTTCAGTGCAACTCACTCATATACTATGTACTGCACTGTGCGTTTCTTTTATTCTAAGTTTTTCAGTGCAACTCACTCATATACTATGTACTACACTGTGCGTTTCTTTTATTCTAAGTTTTTCAGTGCAACTGACTCATATACTATGTACTACACTGTGCGTTTCTTATATTCTAAGTTTTTCAGTGCAACTCACTCATATACTATGTACTACACTGTGCGTTTCTTATATTCTAAGTTTTTCAGTGCAACTCACTCATATACTATGTACTACACTGTGCGTTTCTTATATTCTAAGTTTTTCAGTGCAACTCACTCATATACTATGTACTACACTGTGCGTTTCTTATATTCTAAGGTTTTCACTGCAACTCACTCATATACTATGTACTACACTGTGCGTTTCTTATATTCTAAGTTTTTCAGTGCAACTCACTCATATACTATGTACTACACTGTGCGTTTCTTATATTCTAAGTTTTTCAGTGCAACTCACTCATATACTATGTACTACACTGTGCATTTCGTTTAATGCTGGTTTTTCAGTAAATTCTAAGTTTTTCAGTGCAACTCACTCATATACTATGTACTACACTGTGCGTTTCTTATATTCTAAGTTTTTCAGTGCAACTCACTCATATACTATGTACTGCACTGTGCGTTTCTTTTATTCTAAGTTTTTCAGTGCAACTCACTCACATACTATGTACTACACTGTGCGTTTCTTATATTCTAAGTTTTTCAGTGCAACTCACTCATATACTATGTACTACACTGTGCGTTTCTTATATTCTAAGTTTTTCAGTGCAACTCACTCATATACTATGTACTACAATGTGCGTTTCTTATATTCTAAGTTTTTCAGTGCAACTCACTCATATACTATGTACTACACTGTGCGTTTCTTATATTCTAAGTTTTTCAGTGCAACTCACTCATATACTATGTACTACACTGTGCGTTTCTTATATTCTAAGTTTTTCAGTGCAACTCACTCATATACTATGTACTACACTGTGCATTTCGTGTAATGCTGGTTTTTCAGTAAATTCTAAGTTTTTCAGTGCAACTCACTCATATACTATGTACTACACTGTGCGTTTCTTATATTCTAAGTTTTTCAGTGCAACTCACTCATATACTATGTACTGCACTGTGCGTTTCTTTTATTCTAAGTTTTTCAGTGCAACTCACTCATATACTATGTACTACACTGTGCGTTTCTTTTATTCTAAGTTTTTCAGTGCAACTGACTCATATACTATGTACTACACTGTGCGTTTCTTATATTCTAAGTTTTTCAGTGCAACTCACTCATATACTATGTACTACACTGTGCGTTTCTTATATTCTAAGTTTTTCAGTGCAACTCACTCATATACTATGTACTACACTGTGCGTTTCTTATATTATAAGTTTTTCAGTGCAACTCACTCATATACTATGTACTACACTGTGCGTTTCTTATATTCTAAGTTTTTCAGTGCAACTCACTCATATACTATGTACTACACTGTGCGTTTCTTATATTCTAAGTTTTTCAGTGCAACTCACTCATATACTATGTACTACACTGTGCGTTTCTTATATTCTAAGTTTTTCAGTGCAACTCACTCATATACTATGTACTACACTGTGCGTTTCTTATATTCTAAGTTTTTCAGTGCAACTCACTCATATACTATGTACTACACTGTGCGTTTCTTATATTCTAAGTTTTTCAGTGCAACTCACTCATATACTATGTACTACACTGTGCGTTTCTTATATTCTAAGTTTTTCAGTGCAACTCACTCATATACTATGTACTACACTGTGCGATTCTTATATTCTAAGTTTTTCAGTGCAACTCACTCATATACTATGTACTACACTGTGCATTTCGTTTAATGCTGGTTTTTCAGTAAATTCTAAGTTTTTCAGTGCAACTCACTCATATACTATGTACTACACTGTGCGTTTCTTATATTCTAAATTTTTCAGTGCAACTCACTCATATACTATGTACTGCACTGTGCGTTTCTTTTATTCTAAGTTTTTCAGTGCAACTCACTCATATACTATGTACTACACTGTGCGTTTCTTATATTCTAAGTTTTTCAGTGCAACTCACTCATATACTATGTACTACACTGTGCGTTTCTTATATTCTAAGTTTTTCAGTGCAACTCACTCATATACTATGTACTACAATGTGCGTTTCTTATATTCTAAGTTTTTCAGTGCAACTCACTCATATACTATGTACTACACTGTGCGTTTCTTATATTCTAAGTTTTTCAGTGCAACTCACTCATATACTATGTACTACACTGTGCGTTTCTTATATTCTAAGTTTTTCAGTGCAACTCACTCATATACTATGTACTACACTGTGCGTTTCTTATATTCTAAGTTTTTCAGTGCAACTCATTCATATACTATGTACTACACTGTGCGTTTCTTATATTCTAAGTTTTTCAGTGCAACTCACTCATATACTATGTACTACACTGTGGGTTTCTTATATTCTAAGTTTTTCAGTGCAACTCACTCATATACTATGTACTACACTGTGCGTTTCTTATATTCTAAGTTTTTCAGTGCAACTCACTCATATACTATGTACTACACTGTGCGTTTCTTATATTCTAAGTTTTTCAGTGCAACTCACTCATATATTATGTACTACACTGTGCGTTTCTTATATTCTAAGTTTTTCAGTGCAACTCACTCATATACTATGTACTACACTGTGCGTTTCTTATATTCTAAGTTTTTCAGTGCAACTCACTCATATACTATGTACTACACTGTGCGTTTCTTATATTCTAAGTTTTTCAGTGCAACTCACTCATATACTATGTACTACACTGTGCGTTTCTTATATTATAAGTTTTTCAGTGCAACTCACTCATATACTATGTACTACACTGTGCGTTTTTTATATTCTAAGTTTTTCAGTGCAACTCACTCATATACTATGTACTACACTGTGCGTTTCTTATATTCTAAGTTTTTCAGTGCAACTCACTCATATACTATGTACTACACTGTGCGTTTCTTATATTCTAAGTTTTTCAGTGCAACTCACTCATATACTATGTACTACACTGTGCATTTCGTGTAATGCTGGTTTTTCAGTAAATTCTGAGTTTTTCAGTGCAACTCACTCATATACTATGTACTACACTGTGCGTTTCTTATATTCTAAGTTTTTCAGTGCAACTCACTCATATACTATGTACTGCACTGTGCGTTTCTTTTATTCTAAGTTTTTCAGTGCAACTCACTCATATACTATGTACTACACTGTGCGTTTCTTATATTCTAAGTTTTTCAGTGCAACTCACTCATATACTATGTACTACACTGTGCGTTTCTTATATTCTAAGTTTTTCAGTTCAACTCACTCATATACTATGTACTACACTGTGCGTTTCTTATATTCTAAGTTTTTCATTGCAACTCACTCATATACTATGTACTACACTGTGCGTTTCTTATATTCTAAGTTTTTCCGTGCAACTCACTTATATACTATGTACTACACTGTGTGTTTCTTATATTCTAAGTTTTTCAGTGCAACTCACTCATATACTATGTACTACACTGTGCGTTTCTTATATTCTAAGTTTTTCAGTGCAACTCACTCATATACTATGTACTACACTGTGCGTTTCTTATATTCTAAGTTTTTCAGTGCAACTCACTCATATACTATGTACTACACTGTGCATTTCGTGTAATGCTGGTTTTTCAGTAAATTCTAAGTTTTTCAGTGCAACTCACTCATATACTATGTACTACACTGTGCGTTTCTTATATTCTAAGTTTTTCAGTGCAACTCACTCATATACTATGTACTACACTGTGCGTTTCTTATATTCTAAGTTTTTCAGTGCAACTCACTCATATACTATGTACTACACTGTGAGTTTCTTATATTCTAAGTTTTTCAGTGCAACTCACTCATATACTATGTACTACACTGTGCGTTTCTTATATTCTAAGTTTTTCAGTGCAACTCACTCATATACTATGTACTACACTGTGCGTTTCTTATATTCTAAGTTTTTCAGTGCAACTCACTCATATATTATGTACTACACTGTGCGTTTCTTATATTCTAAGTTTTTCAGTGCAACTCACTCATATACTATGTACTACACTGTGCGCTTCTTATATTCTAAGTTTTTCAGTGCAACTCACTCATATACTATGTACTACACTGTGCATTTCGTGTAATGCTGGTTTTTCAGTAAATTCTAAGTTTTTCAGTGCAACTCACTCATATACTATGTACTACACTGTGCGTTTCTTATATTCTAAGTTTTTCAGTGCAACTCACTCATATACTATGTACTACACTGTGCGTTTCTTATATTCTAAGTTTTTCAGTGCAACTCACTCATATACTATGTACTACACTGTGCATTTCGTGTAATGCTGGTTTTTCAGTAAATTCTAAGTTTTTCAGTGCAACTCACTCATATACTATGTACTACACTGTGCGTTTCTTATATTCTAAGTTTTTCAGTGCAACTCACTCATATACTATGTACTGCACTGTGCGTTTCTTTTATTCTAAGTTTTTCAGTGCAACTCACTCATATACTATGTACTACACTGTGCGTTTCTTATATTCTAAGTTTTTCAGTGCAATCACTCATATACTATGTACTACACTGTGCATTTCTTATATTCTAAGTTTTTCAGTGCAACTCACTCATATACTATGTACTACACTGTGCGTTTCTTATATTCTAAGTTTTTCAGTGCAACTCACTCATATACTATGTACTACACTGTGCGTTTCTTATATTCTAAGTTTTTCAGTGCAACTCACTCATATACTATGTACTACACTGTGCGTTTCTTATATTCTAAGGTTTTCACTGCAACTAACTCATATACTATGTACTACACTGTGCGTTTCTTATATTCTAAGTTTTTCAGTGCAACTCACTCATATACTATGTACTACACTGTGCGTTTCTTATATTCTAAGTTTTTCAGTGCAACTCACTCATATACTATGTACTACACTGTGCATTTCGTTTAATGCTGGTTTTTCAGTAAATTCTAAGTTTTTCAGTGCAACTCACTCATATACTATGTACTACACTGTGCGTTTCTTATATTCTAAGTTTTTCAGTGCAACTCACTCATATACTATGTACTGCACTGTGCGTTTCTTTTATTCTAAGTTTTTCGGTGCAACTCACTCATATACTATGTACTACACTGTGCGTTTCTTATATTCTAAGTTTTTCAGTGCAACTCACTCATATACTATGTACTACACTGTGCGTTTCTTATATTCTAAGTTTTTCAGTGCAACTCACTCATATACTATGTACTACAATGTGCGTTTCTTATATTCTAAGTTTTTCAGTGCAACTCACTCATATACTATGTACTACACTATGCGTTTCTTATATTCTAAGTTTTTCAGTGCAACTCACTCATATACTATGTACTACACTGTGCGTTTCTTATATTCTAAGTTTTTCAGTGCAACTCACTCATATACTATGTACTACACTGTGCGTTTCTTATATTCTAAGTTTTTCAGTGCAACTCACTCATATACTATGTACTACACTGTGCGTTTCTTATATTATAAGTTTTTCAGTGCAACTCACTCATATACTATGTACTACACTGTGCGTTTCTTATATTCTAAGTTTTTCAGTGCAACTCACTCATATACTATGTACTACACTGTGCGTTTTTTATATTCTAAGTTTTTCAGTGCAACTCACTCATATACTATGTACTACACTGTGCGTTTCTTATATTCTAACTTTTTCAGTGCAACTCACTCATATACTATGTACTACACTGTGCGTTTCTTATATTCTAAGTTTTTCAGTGCAACTCACTCATATACTATGTACTACGCTGTGCGTTTCTTATATTCTATGTTTTTCAGTGCAACTCACTCATATACTATGTACTACACTGTGCGTTTCTTATATTCTAAGTTTTTCAGTGCAACTCACTCATATACTATGTACTACACTGTGCGTTTCTTATATTCTAAGTTTTTCAGTGCAACTCACTCATCACTATGTACTACACTGTGCATTTCGTGTAATGCTGGTTTTTCAGTAAATTCTGAGTTTTTCAGTGCAACTCACTCATATACTATGTACTACACTGTGCGTTTCTTATATTCTAAGTTTTTCAGTGCAACTCACTCATATACTATGTACTGCACTGTGCGTTTCTTTTATTCTAAGTTTTTCAGTGCAACTCACTCATATACTATGTACTACACTGTGCGTTTCTTATATTCTAAGTTTTTCAGTGCAACTCACTCATATACTATGTACTACACTGTGCGTTTCTTATATTCTAAGTTTTTCAGTGCAACTCACTCATATACTATGTACTACACTGTGCGTTTCTTATATTCTAAGTTTTTCATTGCAACTCACTCATATACTATGTACTACACTGTGCGTTTCTTATATTCTAAGTTTTTCCGTGCAACTCACTCATATACTATGTACTACACTGTGCGTTTCTTATATTCTAAGTTTTTCAGTGCAACTCACTCATATACTATGTACTACACTGTGCGTTTCTTATATTCTAAGTTTTTCAGTGCAACTCACTCATATACTATGTACTACACTGTGCGTTTCTTATATTCTAAGTTTTTCAGTGCAACTCACTCATATACTATGTACTACACTGTGCATTTCGTGTAATGCTGGTTTTTCAGTAAATTCTAAGTTTTTCAGTGCAACTCACTCATATACTATGTACTACACTGTGCGTTTCTTATATTCTAAGTTTTTCAGTGCAACTCACTCATATACTATGTACTACACTGTGCGTTTCTTATATTCTAAGTTTTTCAGTGCAACTCACTCATATACTATGTACTACACTGTGAGTTTCTTATATTCTAAGTTTTTCAGTGCAACTCACTCATATACTATGTACTACACTGTGCGTTTCTTATATTCTAAGTTTTTCAGTGCAACTCACTCATATACTATGTACTACACTGTGCGTTTCTTATATTCTAAGTTTTTCAGTGCAACTCACTCATATATTATGTACTACACTGTGCGTTTCTTATATTCTAAGTTTTTCAGTGCAACTCACTCATATACTATGTACTACACTGTGCGCTTCTTATATTCTAAGTTTTTCAGTGCAACTCACTCATATACTATGTACTACACTGTGCATTTCGTGTAATGCTGGTTTTTCAGTAAATTCTAAGTTTTTCAGTGCAACTCACTCATATACTATGTACTACACTGTGCGTTTCTTATATTCAAAGTTTTTCAGTGCAACTCACTCATATACTATGTACTACACTGTGCGTTTCTTATATTCTAAGTTTTTCAGTGCAACTCACTCATATACTATGTACTACACTGTGCATTTCGTGTAATGCTGGTTTTTCAGTAAATTCTAAGTTTTTCAGTGCAACTCACTCATATACTATGTACTACACTGTGCGTTTCTTATATTCTAAGTTTTTCAGTGCAACTCACTCATATACTATGTACTGCACTGTGCGTTTCTTTTATTCTAAGTTTTTCAGTGCAACTCACTCATATACTATGTACTACACTGTGCGTTTCTTATATTCTAAGTTTTTCAGTGCAATCACTCATATACTATGTACTACACTGTGCGTTTCTTATATTCTAAGTTTTTCAGTGCAACTCACTCATATACTATGTACTACACTGTGCGTTTCTTATATTCTAAGTTTTTCAGTGCAACTCACTCATATACTATGTACTACATTGTGCGTTTCTTATATTCTAAGTTTTTCAGTGCAACTCACTCATATACTATGTACTACACTGTGCGTTTCTTATATTCTAAGGTTTTCACTGCAACTCACTCATATACTATGTACTACACTGTGCGTTTCTTATATTCTAAGTTTTTCAGTGCAACTCACTCATATACTATGTACTACACTGTGCGTTTCTTATATTCTAAGTTTTTCAGTGCAACTCACTCATATACTATGTACTACACTGTGCATTTCGTTTAATGCTGGTTTTTCAGTAAATTCTAAGTTTTTCAGTGCAACTCACTCATATACTATGTACTACACTGTGCGTTTCTTATATTCTAAGTTTTTCAGTGCAACTCACTCATATACTATGTACTGCACTGTGCGTTTCTTTTATTCTAAGTTTTTCAGTGCAACTCACTCATATACTATGTACTACACTGTGCGTTTCTTATATTCTAAGTTTTTCAGTGCAACTCACTCATATACTATGTACTACACTGTGCGTTTCTTATATTCTAAGTTTTTCAGTGCAACTCACTCATATACTATGTACTACAATGTGCGTTTCTTATATTCTAAGTTTTTCAGTGCAACTCACTCATATACTATGTACTACACTGTGCGTTTCTTATATTCTAAGTTTTTCAGTGCAACTCACTCATATACTATGTACTACACTGTGCGTTTCTTATATTCTAAGTTTTTCAGTGCAACTCACTCATATACTATGTACTACACTGTGCGTTTCTTATATTCTAAGTTTTTCAGTGCAACTCACTCATATACTATGTACTACACTGTGCGTTTCTTATATTCTAAGTTTTTCAGTGCAACTCACTCATATACTATGTACTACACTGTGAGTTTCTTATATTCTAAGTTTTTCAGTGCAACTCACTCATATACTATGTACTACACTGTGCGTTTCTTATATTCTAAGTTTTTCAGTGCAACTCACTCATATACTATGTACTACACTGTGCGTTTCTTATATTCTAAGTTTTTCAGTGCAACTCACTCATACATTATGTACTACACTGTGCGTTTCTTATATTCTAAGTTTTTCAGTGCAACTCACTCATATACTATGTACTACACTGTGCGCTTCTTATATTCTAAGTTTTTCAGTGCAACTCACTCATATACTATGTACTACACTGTGCATTTCGTGTAATGCTGGTTTTTCAGTAAATTCTAAGTTTTTCAGTGCAACTCACTCATATACTATGTACTACACTGTGCGTTTCTTATATTCTAAGTTTTTCAGTGCAACTCACTCATATACTATGTACTACACTGTGCGTTTCTTATATTCTAAGTTTTTCAGTGCAACTCACTCATATACTATGTACTACACTGTGCATTTCGTGTAATGCTGGTTTTTCAGTAAATTCTAAGTTTTTCAGTGCAACTCACTCATATACTATGTACTACACTGTGCGTTTCTTATATTCTAAGTTTTTCAGTGCAACTCACTCATATACTATGTACTGCACTGTGCGTTTCTTTTATTCTAAGTTTTTCAGTGCAACTCACTCATATACTATGTACTACACTGTGCGTTTCTTATATTCTAAGTTTTTCAGTGCAACTGACTCATATACTATGTACTACACTGTGCGTTTCTTATATTCTAAGTTTTTCATTGCAACTCACTCATATACTATGTACTACACTGTGCGTTTCTTATATTCTAAGTTTTTCATTGCAACTCACTCATATACTATGTACTACACTGTGCGTTTCTTATATTCTAAGTTTTTCCGTGCAACTCACTCATATACTATATACTACACTGTGCGTTTCTTATATTCTAAGTTTTTCAGTGCAACTCACTCATATACTATGTACTACACTGTGCATTTCGTTTAATGCTGGTTTTTCAGTAAATTCTAAGTTTTTCAGTGCAACTCACTCATATACTATGTACTACACTGTGCGTTTCTTATATTCTAAGTTTTTCAGTGCAACTCACTCATATACTATGTACTGCACTGTGCGTTTCTTTTATTCTAAGTTTTTCAGTGCAACTCACTCATATACTATGTACTACACTGTGCGTTTCTTATATTCTAAGTTTTTCAGTGCAACTCACTCATATACTATGTACTACACTGTGCGTTTCTTATATTCTAAGTTTTTCAGTGCAACTCACTCATATACTATGTACTACAATGTGCGTTTCTTATATTCTAAGTTTTTCAGTGCAACTCACTCATATACTATGTACTACACTGTGCGTTTCTTATATTCTAAGTTTTTCAGTGCAACTCACTCATATACTATGTACTACACTGTGCGTTTCTTATATTCTAAGTTTTTCAGTGCAACTCACTCATATACTATGTACTACACTGTGCGTTTCTTATATTCTAAGTTTTTCAGTGCAACTCACTCATATACTATGTACTACACTGTGCGTTTCTTATATTCTAAGTTTTTCAGTGCAACTCACTCATATACTATGTACTACACTGTGAGTTTCTTATATTCTAAATTTTTCAGTGCAACTCACTCATATACTATGTACTACACTGTGCGTTTCTTATATTCTAAGTTTTTCAGTGCAACTCACTCATATACTATGTACTACACTGTGCGTTTCTTATATCCTAAGTTTTTCAGTGCAACTCACTCATACATTATGTACTACACTGTGCGTTTCTTATATTCTAAGTTTTTCAGTGCAACTCACTCATATACTATGTACTACACTGTGCGCTTCTTATATTCTAAGTTTTTCAGTGCAACTCACTCATATACTATGTACTACACTGTGCATTTCGTGTAATGCTGGTTTTTCAGTAAATTCTAAGTTTTTCAGTGCAACTCACTCATATACTATGTACTACACTGTGCGTTTCTTATATTCTAAGTTTTTCAGTGCAACTCACTCATATACTATGTACTACACTGTGCGTTTCTTATATTCTAAGTTTTTCAGTGCAACTCACTCATATACTATGTACTACACTGTGCATTTCGTGTAATGCTGGTTTTTCAGTAAATTCTAAGTTTTTCAGTGCAACTCACTCATATACTATGTACTACACTGTGCGTTTCTTATATTCTAAGTTTTTCAGTGCAACTCACTCATATACTATGTACTGCACTGTGCGTTTCTTTTATTCTAAGTTTTTCAGTGCAACTCACTCATATACTATGTACTACACTGTGCGTTTCTTATATTCTAAGTTTTTCAGTGCAACTGACTCATATACTATGTACTACACTGTGCGTTTCTTATATTCTAAGTTTTTCATTGCAACTCACTCATATACTATGTACTACACTGTGCGTTTCTTATATTCTAAGTTTTTCATTGCAACTCACTCATATACTATGTACTACACTGTGCGTTTCTTATATTCTACGTTTTTCCGTGCAACTCACTCATATACTATGTACTACACTGTGCGTTTCTTATATTCTAAGTTTTTCAGTGCAACTCACTCATATACTATGTACTACACTGTGCGTTTCTTATATTCTAAGTTTTTCAGTGCAACTCACTCATATACTATGTACTACACTGTGCGTTTCTTATATTCTAAGTTTTTCAGTGCAACTCACTCATATACTATGTACTACACTGTGCGTTTCTTATATTCTAAGTTTTTCAGTGCAACTCACTCATATACTATGTACTACACTGTGCGTTTCTTATATTCTAAGTTTTTCAGTGCAACTCACTCATATACTATGTACTACACTGTGCGTTTCTTATATTCTAAGTTTTTCCGTGCAACTCACTCATATACTATGTACTACACTGTGCGTTTCTTATATTCTAAGTTTTTCAGTGCAACTCACTCATATACTATGTACTACACTGTGCGTTTCTTATATTCTAAGTTTTTCAGTGCAACTCACTCATATACTATGTACTACACTGTGCGTTTCTTATATTCTAAGTTTTTCAGTGCAACTCACTCATATACTATGTACTACACTGTGCGTTTCTTATATTCTAAGTTTTTCAGTGCAACTCACTCATATACTATGTACTACACTGTGCGTTTCTTATATTCTAAGTTTTTCAGTGCAACTCACTCATATACTATGTACTACACTGTGCGTTTCTTATATTCTAAGTTTTTCAGTGCAACTCACTCATATACTATGTACTACACTGTGCGTTTCTTATATTCTAAGTTTTTCAGTGCAACTCACTCATATACTATGTACTACACTGTGCATTTCGTTTAATGCTGGTTTTTCAGTAAATTCTAAGTTTTTCAGTGCAACTCACTCATATACTATGTACTACACTGTGCGTTTCTTATATTCTAAATTTTTCAGTGCAACTCACTCATATACTATGTACTGCACTGTGCGTTTCTTTTATTCTAAGTTTTTCAGTGCAACTCACTCATATACTATGTACTACACTGTGCGTTTCTTATATTCTAAGTTTTTCAGTGCAACTCACTCATATACTATGTACTACACTGTGCGTTTCTTATATTCTAAGTTTTTCAGTGCAACTCACTCATATACTATGTACTACACTGTGCGTTTCTTATATTCTAAGTTTTTCAGTGCAACTCACTCATATACTATGTACTACACTGTGCATTTCGTGTAATGCTGGTTTTTCAGTAAATTCTGAGTTTTTCAGTGCAACTCACTCATATACTATGTACTACACTGTGCGTTTCTTATATTCTAAGTTTTTCAGTGCAACTCACTCATATACTATGTACTGCACTGTGCGTTTCTTTTATTCTAAGTTTTTCAGTGCAACTCACTCATATACTATGTACTACACTGTGCGTTTCTTATATTCTAAGTTTTTCAGTGCAACTCACTCATATACTATGTACTACACTGTGCGTTTCTTATATTCTAAGTTTTTCAGTGCAACTCACTCATATACTATGTACTACACTGTGCGTTTCTTATATTCTAAGTTTTTCATTGCAACTCACTCATATACTATGTACTACACTGTGCGTTTCTTATATTCTAAGTTTTTCCGTGCAACTCACTCATATACTATGTACTACACTGTGCGTTTCTTATATTCTAAGTTTTTCAGTGCAACTCACTCATATACTATGTACTACACTGTGCGTTTCTTATATTCTAAGTTTTTCAGTGCAACTCACTCATATACTATGTACTACACTGTGCGTTTCTTATATTCTAAGTTTTTCAGTGCAACTCACTCATATACTATGTACTACACTGTGCATTTCGTGTAATGCTGGTTTTTCAGTAAATTCTAAGTTTTTCAGTGCAACTCACTCATATACTATGTACTACACTGTGCATTTCTTATATTCTAAGTTTTTCAGTGCAACTCACTCATATACTATGTACTACACTGTGCGTTTCTTATATTCTAAGTTTTTCAGTGCAACTTACTCATATACTATGTACTACACTGTGCGTTTCTTATATTCTAAGTTTTTCAGTGCAACTCACTCATATACTATGTACTACACTGTGCGTTTCTTATATTCTAAGTTTTTCAGTGCAACTCACTCATATACTATGTACTACACTGTGCGTTTCTTATATTCTAAGTTTTTCAGTGCAACTCACTCATATATTATGTACTACACTGTGCGTTTCTTATATTCTAAGTTTTTCAGTGCAACTCACTCATATACTATGTACTACACTGTGCATTTCGTGTAATGCGGGTTTTACAGTAAATTGTAAGTTTTTCGGTACAACTCATTCATATACTATGTACTATACTTTGCGTTTCTTATATTCTAAGTTTTTCAGTGCAACTCACTCATATACTATGCACTACACTGTGCGTTTCTTATATTCTAAGTTTTTCAATTCAACTCACTCATATACTATGTACTACACTGTGTGTTTCTTATATTCTAAGTTTTTCATTGCAACTCACTCATATACTATGTACTACACTGTGCGTTTCTTATATTCTAAGTTTTTCAGTGCAACTCACTCATATACTATGTACTACACTGTGCGTTTCTTATATTCTAAGTTTTTGAGTGCAACTCACTCATATACTATGTACTACACTGTGCATTTCGTGTAATCCGGGTTTTTCAGTAAATTCAAGTTTTTCAGTGCAACTCACTCATATACTATGTACTACACTGTGCGTTTCGTGTAGTCTGGGATTTTCAGTGCACCTCACTCATATACTATGTACTACACTGTGCGTTTCTTATATTCTAAGTTTTTCAGTGCAACTCACTCATATACTATGTACTACACTGTGCGTTTCTTATATTCTAAGTTTTTCATTGCAACTCACTCATATACTATGTACTACACTGTGCGTTTCTTATATTCTAAGTTTTTCCGTGCAACTCACTCATATACTATGTACTACACTGTGCGTTTCTTATATTCTAAGTTTTTCAGTGCAACTCACTCATATACTATGTACTACACTGTGCCTTTCTTATATTCTAAGTTTTTCAGTGCAACTCACTCATATACTATGTACTACACTGTGCGTTTCTTATATTCTAAGTTTTTCAGTGCAACTCACTCATATACTATGTACTACACTGTGCGTTTCTTATATTCTAAGTTTTTCAGTGCAACTCACTCATATACTATGTACTACACTGTGCGTTTCTTATATTCTAAGTTTTTCAGTGCAACTCACTCATATACTATGTACTACACTGTGCGTTTCTTATATTCTAAGTTTTTCAGTGCAACTCACTCATATACTATGTACTACACTGTGCGTTTCTTATATTCTAAGTTTTTCAGTGCAACTCACTCATATACTATGTACTACACTGTGCATTTCGTTTAATGCTGGCTTTTCAGTAAATTCTAAGTTTTTCAGTGCAACTCACTCATATACTATGTACTACACTGTGCGTTTCTTATATTCTAAATTTTTCAGTGCAACTCACTCATATACTATGTACTGCACTGTGCGTTTCTTTTATTCTAAGTTTTTCAGTGCAACTCACTCATATACTATGTACTACACTGTGCGTTTCTTATATTCTAAGTTTTTCAGTGCAACTCACTCATATACTATGTACTACACTGTGCGTTTCTTATATTCTAAGTTTTTCAGTGCAACTCACTCATATACTATGTACTACAATGTGCGTTTCTTATATTCTAAGTTTTTCAGTGCAACTCACTCATATACTATGTACTACACTGTGCGTTTCTTATATTCTAAGTTTTTCAGTGCAACTCACTCATATACTATGTACTACACTGTGCGTTTCTTATATTCTAAGTTTTTCAGTGCAACTCACTCATATACTATGTACTACACTGTGCGTTTCTTATATTCTAAGTTTTTCAGTGCAACTCACTCATATACTATGTACTACACTGTGCGTTTCTTATATTCTAAGTTTTTCAGTGCAACTCACTCATATACTATGTACTACACTGTGCGTTTCTTATATTCTAAGTTTTTCAGTGCAACTCACTCATATACTATGTACTACACTGTGGGTTTCTTATATTCTAAGTTTTTCAGTGCAACTCACTCATATACTATGTACTACACTGTGCGTTTCTTATATTCTAAGTTTTTTAGTGCAACTCACTCATATACTATGTACTACACTGTGCGTTTCTTATATTCTAAGTTTTTCAGTGCAACTCACTCATATATTATGTACTACACTGTGCGTTTCTTATATTCTAAGTTTTTCAGTGCAACTCACTCATATACTATGTACTACACTGTGCGTTTCTTATATTCTAAGTTTTTCAGTGCAACTCACTCATATACTATGTACTACACTGTGCGTTTCTTATATTCTAAGTTTTTCAGTGCAACTCACTCATATAATATATACTACACTGTGCGCTTCTTATATTCTAAGTTTTTCAGTGCAACTCACTCATATACTATGTACTACACTGTGCGTTTCTTATATTCTAAGTTTTTCAGTGCAACTCACTCATATACTATGTACTACACTGTGCGTTTTTTATATTCTAAGTTTTTCAGTGGAACTCACTCATATACTATGTACTACACTGTGCGTTTCTTATATTCTAACTTTTTCAGTGCAACTCACTCATATACTATGTACTACACTGTGCGTTTCTTATATTCTAAGTTTTTCAGTGCAACTCACTCATATACTATGTACTACACTGTGCGTTTCTTATATTCTAAGTTTTTCAGTGCAACTCACTCATATACTATGTACTACACTGTGCGTTTCTTATATTCTAAGTTTTTCATTGCAACTCACTCATATACTATGTACTACACTGTGCGTTTCTTATATTCTAAGTTTTTCCGTGCAACTCACTCATATACTATGTACTACACTGTGCGTTTCTTATATTCTAAGTTTTTCAGTGCAACTCACTCATATACTATGTACTACACTGTGCGTTTCTTATATTCTAACTTTTTCAGTGCAACTCACTCATATACTATGTACTACACTGTGCGTTTCTTATATTCTAACTTTTTCAGTGCAACTCACTCATATACTATGTACTACACTGTGCGTTTCTTATATTCTAACTTTTTCAGTGCAACTCACTCATATACTATGTACTACACTGTGCGTTTCTTATATTCTAAGTTTTTCAGTGCAACTCACTCATATACTATGTACTACGCTGTGCGTTTCTTATATTCTATGTTTTTCAGTGCAACTCACTCATATACTATGTACTACACTGTGCGTTTCTTATATTCTAAGTTTTTCAGTGCAACTCACTCATATACTATGTACTACACTGTGCATTTCGTGTAATGCTGGTTTTTCAGTAAATTCTGAGTTTTTCAGTGCAACTCACTCATATACTATGTACTACACTGTGCGTTTCTTATATTCTAAGTTTTTCAGTGCAACTCACTCATATACTATGTACTGCACTGTGCGTTTCTTTTATTCTAAGTTTTTCAGTGCAACTCACTCATATACTATGTACTACACTGTGCGTTTCTTATATTCTAAGTTTTTCAGTGCAACTCACTCATATACTATGTACTACACTGTGCGTTTCTTATATTCTAAGTTTTTCAGTGCAACTCACTCATATACTATGTACTACACTGTGCGTTTCTTATATTCTAAGATTTTCATTGCAACTCACTCATATACTATGTACTACACTGTGCGTTTCTTATATTCTAAGTTTTTCCGTGCAACTCACTCATATACTATGTACTACACTGTGCGTTTCTTATATTCTAAGTTTTTCAGTGCAACTCACTCATATACTATGTACTACACTGTGCGTTTCTTATATTCTAAGTTTTTCAGTGCAACTCACTCATATACTATGTACTACACTGTGCGTTTCTTATATTCTAAGTTTTTCAGTGCAACTCACTCATATACTATGTACTACACTGTGCATTTCGTGTAATGCTGGTTTTTCAGTAAATTCTAAGTTTTTCAGTGCAACTCACTCATATACTATGTACTACACTGTGCGTTTCTTATATTCTAAGTTTTTCAGTGCAACTCACTCATATACTATGTACTACACTGTGCGTTTCTTATATTCTAAGTTTTTCAGTGCAAATTACTCATATACTATGTACTACACTGTGCGTTTCTTATATTCTAAGTTTTTCAGTGCAACTCACTCATATACTATGTACTACAATGTGCGTTTCTTATATTCTAAGTTTTTCAGTGCAACTCACTCATATATTATGTACTACACTGTGCGTTTCTTATATTCTAAGTTTTTCAGTGCAACTCACTCATATACTATGTACTACACTGTGCATTTCGTGTAATGCGGGTTTTACAGTAAATTGTAAGGTTTTCGGTACAACTCATTCATATACTATGTACTATACTTTGCGTTTCTTATATTCTAAGTTTTTCAGTGCAACTCACTCATATACTATGCACTACACTGTGCGTTTCTTATATTCTAAGTTTTTCAATTCAACTCACTCATATACTATGTACTACACTGTGCGTTTCTTATATTCTAAGTTTTTCATTGCAACTCACTCATATACTATGTACTACACTGTGCGTTTCTTATATTCTAAGTTTTTCAGTGCAACTCACTCATATACTATGTACTACACTGTGCGTTTCTTATATTCTAAGTTTTTGAGTGCAACTCACTCATATACTATGTACTACACTGTGCATTTCGTGTAATCCGGGTTTTTCAGTAAATTCAAGTTTTTCAGTGCAACTCACTCATATACTATGTACTACACTGTGCGTTTCGTGTAGTCTGGGATTTTCAGTGCACCTCACTCATATACTATGTACTACACTGTGCGTTTCTTATATTCTAAGTTTTTCAGTGCAACTCACTCATATACTATGTACTACACTGTGCGTTTCTTATATTCTAAGATTTTCAGTGCAACTCACTCATATACTATGTACTACAATGTGCGTTTCTTATATTCTAAGTTTTTCAGTGCAACTAACTCATATACTATGTACTACACTGTGCGTTTCTTATATTCTAAGTTTTTCAGTGCAACTCACTCATATATTATGTACTACACTGTGCGTTTCTTATATTCTAAGTTTTTCAGTGCAACTCACTCATATACTATGTACTACACTGTGCGTTTTTTATATTCTAAGTTTTTCAGTGCAACTCACTCGTATACTATGTACTACACTGTGCGTTTCTTATATTCTAACTTTTTCAGTGCAACTCACTCATATACTATGTACTACACTGTGCGTTTCTTATATTCTAAGTTTTTCAGTGCAACTCACTCATATACTATGTACTACGCTGTGCGTTTCTTATATTCTATGTTTTTCAGTGCAACTCACTCATATACTATGTACTACACTGTGCGTTTCTTATATTCTAAGTTTTTCAGTGCAACTCACTCATATACTATGTACTACACTGTGCGTTTCTTATATTCTAAGTTTTTCAGTGCAACTCACTCATATACTATGTACTACACTGTGCATTTCGTGTAATGCTGGTTTTTCAGTAAATTCTGAGTTTTTCAGTGCAACTCACTCATATACTATGTACTACACTGTGCGTTTCTTATATTCTAAGTTTTTCAGTGCAACTCACTCATATACTATGTACTGCACTGTGCGTTTCTTTTATTCTAAGTTTTTCAGTGCAACTCACTCATATACTATGTACTACACTGTGCGTTTCTTATATTCTAAGTTTTTCAGTGCAACTCACTCATATACTATGTACTACACTGTGCGTTTCTTATATTCTAAGTTTTTCAGTGCAACTCACTCATATACTATGTACTACACTGTGCGTTTCTTATATTCTAAGTTTTTCATTGCAACTCACTCATATACTATGTACTACACTGTGCGTTTCTTATATTCTAAGTTTTTCCGTGCAACTCACTCATATACTATGTACTACACTGTGCGTTTCTTATATTCTAAGTTTTTCAGTGCAACTCACTCATATACTATGTACTACACTGTGCGTTTCTTATATTCTAAGTTTTTCAGTGCAACTCACTCATATACTATGTACTACACTGTGCGTTTCTTATATTCTAAGTTTTTCAGTGCAACTCACTCATATACTATGTACTACACTGTGCATTTCGTGTAATGCTGGTTTTTCAGTAAATTCTAAGTTTTTCAGTGCAACTCACTCATATACTATGTACTACACTGTGCGTTTCTTATATTCTAAGTTTTTCAGTGCAACTCACTCATATACTATGTACTGCACTGTGCGTTTCTTTTATTCTAAGTTTTTCAGTGCAACTCACTCATATACTATGTACTACACTGTGCGTTTCTTATATTCTAAGTTTTTCAGTGCAACTCAATCATATACTATGTACTACACTGTGCGTTTCTTATATTCTAAGTTTTTCAGTGCAACTCACTCATATACTATGTACTACACTGTGCGTTTCTTATATTCTAAGTTTTTGAGTGCAACTCACTCATATACTATGTACTACACTGTGCGTTTCTTATATTCTAAGTTTTTCAGTGCAACTCACTCATATACTATGTACTACACTGTGCGTTTCTTATATTCTAAGGTTTTCAGTGCAACTCACTCATATACTATGTACTAAACTGTGCGTTTCTTATATTCTAAGTTTTTCAGTGCAACTCACTCATATACTATGTACTACACTGTGCTTTTCTTATATTCTAAGTTTTTCAGTGCAACTCACTCATATACTATGTACTACACTGTGCGTTTCTTATATTCTAAGTTTTTCAGTGCAACTCACTCATATACTATGTACTACACTGTGCGTTTCTTATATTCTAAGTTTTTCAGTGCAACTCACTCATATACTATGTACTACACTGTGCGTTTCTTATATTCTAAGTTTTTCAGTGCAACTCACTCATATATTATGTACTACACTGTGCGTTTCTTATATTCTAAGTTTTTCAGTGCAACTCACTCATATACTATGTACTACACTGTGCATTTCGTGTAATGCGGGTTTTACAGTAAATTGTAAGTTTTTCGGTACAACTCATTCATATACTATGTACTATACTTTGCGTTTCTTATATTCTAAGTTTTTCAGTGCAACTCACTCATATACTATGCACTACACTGTGCGTTTCTTATATTCTAAGTTTTTCAATTCAACTCACTCATATACTATGTACTACACTGTGCGTTTCTTATATTCTAAGTTTTTCATTGCAACTCACTCATATACTATGTACTACACTGTGCGTTTCTTATATTCTAAGTTTTTCAGTGCAACTCACTCATATACTATGTACTACACTGTGCGTTTCTTATATTCTAAGTTTTTGAGTGCAACTCACTCATATACTATGTACTACACTGTGCATTTCGTGTAATCCGGGTTTTTCAGTAAATTCAAGTTTTTCAGTGCAACTCACTCATATACTATGTACTACACTGTGCGTTTCGTGTAGTCTGGGATTTTCAGTGCACCTCACTCATATACTATGTACTACACTGTGCTTTTCTTATATTCTAAGTTTTTCAGTGCAACTCACTCATATACTATGTACTACACTGTGCGTTTCTTATATTCTAAGATTTTCAGTGCAACTCACTCATATACTATGTACTACAATGTGCGTTTCTTATATTCTAAGTTTTTCAGTGCAACTCACTCATATACTATGTACTACACTGTGCGTTTCTTATATTCTAAGTTTTTCAGTGCAACTCATATATTATGTACTACACTGTGCGTTTCTTATATTCTAAGTTTTTCAGTGCAACTCACTCATATACTATGTACTACACTGTGCGTTTTTTATATTCTAAGTTTTTCAGTGCAACTCACTCATATACTATGTACTACACTGTGCGTTTCTTATATTCTAACTTTTTCAGTGCAACTCACTCATATACTATGTACTACACTGTGCGTTTCTTATATTCTAAGTTTTTCAGTGCAACTCACTCATATACTATGTACTACGCTGTGCGTTTCTTATATTCTATGTTTTTCAGTGCAACTCACTCATATACTATGTACTACACTGTGCGTTTCTTATATTCTAAGTTTTTCAGTGCAACTCACTCATATACTATGTACTACACTGTGCGTTTCTTATATTCTAAGTTTTTCAGTGCAACTCACTCATATACTATGTACTACACTGTGCATTTCGTGTAATGCTGGTTTTTCAGTAAATTCTGAGTTTTTCAGTGCAACTCACTCATATACTATGTACTACACTGTGCGTTTCTTATATTCTAAGTTTTTCAGTGCAACTCACTCATATACTATGTACTGCACTGTGCGTTTCTTTTATTCTAAGTTTTTCAGTGCAACTCACTCATATACTATGTACTACACTGTGCGTTTCTTATATTCTAAGTTTTTCAGTGCAACTCACTCATATACTATGTACTACACTGTGCGTTTCTTATATTCTAAGTTTTTCAGTGCAACTCACTCATATACTATGTACTACACTGTGCGTTTCTTATATTCTAAGTTTTTCATTGCAACTCACTCATATACTATGTACTACACTGTGCGTTTCTTATATTCTAAGTTTTTCCGTGCAACTCACTCATATACTATGTACTACACTGTGCGTTTCTTATATTCTAAGTTTTTCAGTGCAACTCACTCATATACTATGTACTACACTGTGCGTTTCTTATATTCTAAGTTTTTCACTGCAACTCACTCATATACTATGTACTACACTGTGCGTTTCTTATATTCTAAGTTTTTCAGTGCAACTCACTCATATACTATGTACTACACTGTGCATTTCGTGGAATGCTGGTTTTTCAGTAAATTCTAAGTTTTTCAGTGCAACTCACTCATATATTATGTACTACACTGTGCGTTTCTTATATTCTAAGTTTTTCAGTGCAACTCACTCATATACTATGTACTACACTGTGCATTTCGTGTAATGCGGGTTTTACAGTAAATTGTAAGTTTTTCGGTACAACTCATTCATATACTATGTACTATACTTTGCGTTTCTTATATTCTAAGTTTTTCAGTGCAACTCACTCATATACTATGCACTACACTGTGCGTTTCTTATATTCTAAGTTTTTCAATTCAACTCACTCATATACTATGTACTACACTGTGCGTTTCTTATATTCTAAGTTTTTCATTGCAACTCACTCATATACTATGTACTACACTGTGCGTTTCTTATATTCTAAGTTTTTCAGTGCAACTCACTCATATACTATGTACTACACTGTGCGTTTCTTATATTCTAAGTTTTTGAGTGCAACTCACTCATATACTATGTACTACACTGTGCATTTCGTGTAATCCGGGTTTTTCAGTAAATTCAAGTTTTTCAGTGCAACTCACTCATATACTATGTACTACACTGTGCGTTTCGTGTAGTCTGGGATTTTCAGTGCACCTCACTCATATACTATGTACTACACTGTGCGTTTCTTATATTCTAAGTTTTTCAGTGCAACTCACTCATATACTATGTACTACACAGTGCGTTTCTTATATTCTAAGATTTTCAGTGCAACTCACTCATATACTATGTACTACAATGTGCGTTTCTTATATTCTAAGTTTTTCAGTGCAACTCACTCATATACTATGTACTACACTGTGCGTTTCTTATATTCTAAGTTTTTCAGTGCAACTCACTCATATATTATGTACTACACTGTGCGTTTCTTATATTCTAAGTTTTTCAGTGCAACTCACTCATATACTATGTACTACACTGTGCGTTTTTTATATTCTAAGTTTTTCAGTGCAACTCACTCATATACTATGTACTACACTGTGCGTTTCTTATATTCTAACTTTTTCAGTGCAACTCACTCATATACTATGTACTACACTGTGCGTTTCTTATATTCTAAGTTTTTCAGTGCAACTCACGCATATACTATGTACTACGCTGTGCGTTTCTTATATTCTATGTTTTTCAGTGCAACTCACTCATATACTATGTACTACACTGTGCGTTTCTTATATTCTAAGTTTTTCAGTGCAACTCACTCATATACTATGTACTACACTGTGCGTTTCTTATATTCTAAGTTTTTCAGTGCAACTCACTCATATACTATGTACTACACTGTGCATTTCGTGTAATGCTGGTTTTTCAGTAAATTCTGAGTTTTTCAGTGCAACTCACTCATATACTATGTACTACACTCTGCGTTTCTTATATTCTAAGTTTTTCAGTGCAACTCACTCATATACTATGTACTGCACTGTGCGTTTCTTTTATTCTAAGTTTTTCAGTGCAACTCACTCATATACTATGTACTACACTGTGTGTTTCTTATATTCTAAGTTTTTCAGTGCAACTCACTCATATACTATGTACTACACTGTGCGTTTCTTATATAATAAGTTTTTCAGTGCAACTCACTCATATACTATGTACTACACTGTGCGTTTCTTATATTCTAAGTTTTTCATTGCAACTCACTCATATACTATGTACTACACTGTGCGTTTCTTATATTCTAAGTTTTTCCGTGCAACTCACTCATATACTATGTACTACACTGTGCGTTTCTTATATTCTAAGTTTTTCAGTGCAACTCACTCATATACTATGTACTACACTGTGCGTTTCTTATATTCTAAGTTTTTCAGTGCAACTCACTCATATACTATGTACTACACTGTGCGTTTCTTATATTCTAAGTTTTTCAGTGCAACTCACTCATATACTATGTACTACACTGTGCATTTCGTGGAATGCTGGTTTTTCAGTAAATTCTAAGTTTTTCAGTGCAACTCACTCATATACTATGTACTACACTGTGCGTTTCTTATATTCTAAGTTATTCAGTGCAACTCACTCATATACTATGTACTGCACTGTGCGTTTCTTTTATTCTAAGTTTTTCAGTGCAACTCACTCATATACTATGTACTACACTGTGCGTTTCTTATATTCTAAGTTTTTCAGTGCAACTCAATCATATACTATGTACTACACTGTGCGTTTCTTATATTCTAAGTTTTTCCGTGCAACTCACTCATATACTATGTACTACACTGTGCGTTTCTTATATTCTAAGTTTTTCAGTGCAACTCACTCATATACTATGTACTACACTGTGCGTTTCTTATATTCTAAGTTTTTCAGTGCAACTCACTCATATACTATGTACTACACTGTGCGTTTCTTATATTCTATGTTTTTCAGTGCAACTCACTCATATACTATGTACTACACTGTGCATTTCGTGGAATGCTGGTTTTTCAGTAAATTCTAAGTTTTTCAGTGCAACTCACTCATATACTATGTACTACACTGTGCGTTTCTTATATTCTAAGTTTTTCAGTGCAACTCACTCATATACTATGTACTGCACTGTGCGTTTCTTTTATTCTAATTTTTTCAGTGCAACTCACTCATATACTATGTACTACACTGTGCGTTTCTTATATTCTAAGTTTTTCAGTGCAACTCAATCATATACTATGTACTACACTGTGCGTTTCTTATATTCTAAGTTTTTCAGTGCAACTCACTCATATACTATGTACTACAATGTGCGTTTCTTATATTCTAAGTTTTTCAGTGCAACTCACTCATATACTATGTACTACACTGTGCGTTTCTTATATTCTAAGTTTTTCAGTGCAACTCACTCATATACTATGTACTACACTGTGCGTTTCTTATATTCTAAGGTTTTCAGTGCAACTCACTCATATATTATGTACTAAACTGTGCGTTTCTTATATTCTAAGTTTTTCAGTGCAACTCACTCATATACTATGTACTACACTGTGCGTTTCTTATATTCTAAGTTTTTCAGTGCAACTCACTCATATACTATGTACTACACTGTGCGTTTCTTATATTCTAAGTTTTTCAGTGCAACTCACTCATATACTATGTACTACACTGTGCGTTTCTTATATTCTAAGTTTTTCAGTGCAACTCACTCATATACTATGTACTACACTGTGCGTTTCTTATATTCTAAGTTTTTCAGTGCAACTCACTCATATATTATGTACTACACTGTGCGTTTCTTATATTCTAAGTTTTTCAGTGCAACTCACTCATATACTATGTACTACACTGTGCGTTTCTTATATTCTAAGTTTTTCAGTGCAACTCACTCATATACTATGTACTACACTGTGCGTTTCTTATATTCTAAGTTTTTCAGTGCAACTCACTCATATACTATGTACTACACTGTGCGTTTCTTATATTCTAAGTTTTTCAGTGCAACTCACTCATATACTATGTACTACACTGTGCATTTCGTGGAATGCTGGTTTTTCAGTAAATTCTAAGTTTTTCAGTGCAACTCACTCATATACTATGTACTACACTGTGCGTTTCTTATATTCTAAGTTATTCAGTGCAACTCACTCATATACTATGTACTGCACTGTGCGTTTCTTTTATTCTAAGTTTTTCAGTGCAACTCACTCATATACTATGTACTACACTGTGCGTTTCTTATATTCTAAGTTTTTCAGTGCAACTCAATCATATACTATGTACTACACTGTGCGTTTCTTATATTCTAAGTTTTTCCGTGCAACTCACTCATATACTATGTACTACACTGTGCGTTTCTTATATTCTAAGTTTTTCAGTGCAACTCACTCATATACTATGTACTACACTGTGCGTTTCTTATATTCTAAGTTTTTCAGTGCAACTCACTCATATACTATGTACTACACTGTGCGTTTCTTATATTCTAAGTTTTTCAGTGCAACTCACTCATATACTATGTACTACACTGTGCATTTCGTGGAATGCTGGTTTTTCAGTAAATTCTAAGTTTTTCAGTGCAACTCACTCATATACTATGTACACACTGTGCGTTTCTTATATTCTAAGTTTTTCAGTGCAACTCACTCATATACTATGTACTGCACTGTGCGTTTCTTTTATTCTAATTTTTTCAGTGCAACTCACTCATATACTATGTACTACACTGTGCGTTTCTTATATTCTAAGTTTTTCAGTGCAACTCAATCATATACTATGTACTACACTGTGCGTTTCTTATATTCTAAGTTTTTCAGTGCAACTCACTCATATACTATGTACTACAATGTGCGTTTCTTATATTCTAAGTTTTTCAGTGCAACTCACTCATATACTATGTACTACACTGTGCGTTTCTTATATTCTAAGTTTTTCAGTGCAACTCACTCATATACTATGTACTACACTGTGCGTTTCTTATATTCTAAGGTTTTCAGTGCAACTCACTCATATACTATGTACTAAACTGTGCGTTTCTTATATTCTAAGTTTTTCAGTGCAACTCACTCATATACTATGTACTACACTGTGCGTTTCTTATATTCTAAGTTTTTCAGTGCAACTTACTCATATACTATGTACTACACTGTGCGTTTCTTATATTCTAAGTTTTTCAGTGCAACTCACTCATATACTATGTACTACACTGTGCGTTTCTTATATTCTAAGTTTTTCAGTGCAACTCACTCATATACTATGTACTACACTGTGCGTTTCTTATATTCTAAGTTTTTCAGTGCAACTCACTCATATATTATGTACTACACTGTGCGTTTCTTATATTCTAAGTTTTTCAGTGCAACTCACTCATATACTATGTACTACACTGTGCATTTCGTGTAATGCGGGTTTTACAGTAAATTGTAAGTTTTTCGGTGCAACTCATTCATATACTATGTACTATACTTTGCGTTTCTTATATTCTAAGTTTTTCAGTGCAACTCACTCATATACTATGCACTACACTGTGCGTTTCTTATATTCTAAATTTTTCAATTCAACTCACTCATATACTATGTACTACACTGTGCGTTTCTTATATTCTAAGTTTTTCATTGCAACTCACTCATATACTATGTACTACACTGTGCGTTTCTTATATTCTAAGTTTTTCAGTGCAACTCACTCATATACTATGTACTACACTGTGCGTTTCTTATATTCTAAGTTTTTGAGTGCAACTCACTCATATACTATGTACTACACTGTGCATTTCGTGTAATCCGGGTTTTTCAGTAAATTCAAGTTTTTCAGTGCAACTCACTCATATACTATGTACTACAATGTGCGTTTCGTGTAGTCTGGGATTTTCAGTGCACCTCACTCATATACTATGTACTACACTGTGCGTTTCTTATATTCTAAGTTTTTCAGTGCAACTCACTCATATACTATGTACTACACTGTGCGTTTCTTATATTCTAAGATTTTCAGTGCAACTCACTCATATACTATGTACTACAATGTGCGTTTCTTATATTCTAAGTTTTTCAGTGCAACTCACTCATATACTATGTACTACACTGTGCGTTTCTTATATTCTAAGTTTTTCAGTGCAACTCACTCATATATTATGTACTACACTGTGCGTTTCTTATATTCTAAGTTTTTCAGTGCAACTCACTCATATACTATGTACTACACTGTGCGTTTCTTATATTCTAAGTTTTTCAGTGCAACTCACTCATATACTATGTACTACACTGTGCGTTTCTTATATTCTAAGTTTTTCAGTGCAACTCACTCATATACTATGTACTACACTGTGCGTTTCTTTTATTCTAAGTTTTTCAGTGCAACTCACTCATATATTATGTACTACACTGTGCGTTTCTTATATTCTAAGTTTTTCAGTGCAACTCACTCATATACTATGTACTACACTGTGCGTTTCTTATATTCTAAGTTTTTCAGTGCAACTCACTCATATACTATGTACTACACTGTGCGTTTCTTATATTCTAAGTTTTTCAGTGCAACTCACTCATATACTATGTACTACACTGTGCGTTTCTTATATTCTAAGTTTTTCAGTGAAACTCACTCATATACTATGTACTACACTGTGCGTTTCTTATATTCTAAGTTTTTCAGTGCAACTCACTCATATACTATGTACTACACTGTGCGTTTCTTATATTCTAAGTTTTTCAGTGCAACTCACTCATATACTATGTACTACACTGTGCGTTTCGTGTAATCCGGGTTTTTCAGTAAATTCAAGTTTTTCAGTGCAACTCACTCATATACTATGTACTACACTGTGCGTTTCGTGTAGTCTGGGTTTTTCAGTGCACCTCACTCATATACTATGTACTACACTGTGCGTTTCTTATATTCTAAGTTTTTCAGTGCAACTCACTCATATACTATGTACTACATTGTGCGTTTCTTATATTCTAAGTTTTTCAGTGCAACTCACTCATATACTATGTACTACAATGTGCGTTTCTTATATTCTAAGTTTTTCAGTGCAACTCACTCATATACTATGTACTACACTGTGCGTTTCTTATATTCTAAGTTTTTCAGTGCAACTCACTCATATACTATGTACTACACTGTGCGTTTCTTATATTCTAAGTTTTTCAGTGCAACTCACTCATATACTATGTACTACACTGTGCGTTTCTTATATTCTAAGTTTTTCAGTGCAACTCACTCATATACTATGTACTACACTGTGCGTTTCTTATATTCTAAGTTTTTCAGTGCAACTCACTCATATACTATGTACTACACTGTGCGTTTTTTATATTCTAAGTTTTTCAGTGCAACTCACTCATATACTATGTACTACACTGTGCGTTTCTTATATTCTAACTTTTTCAGTGCAACTCACTCATATACTATGTACTACACTGTGCGTTTCTTATATTCTAAGTTTTTCAGTGCAACTCACTCATATACTATGTACTACGCTGTGCGTTTCTTATATTCTAAGTTTTTCAGTGCAACTCACTCATATACTATGTACTACGCTGTGCGTTTCTTATATTCTATGTTTTTCAGTGCAACTCACTCATATACTATGTACTACACTGTGCGTTTCTTATATTCTAAGTTTTTCAGTGCAACTCACTCATATACTATGTACTACACTGTGCATTTCGTGTAATGCTGGTTTTTCAGTAAATTCTGAGTTTTTCAGTGCAACTCACTCATATACTATGTACTACACTGTGCGTTTCTTATATTCTAAGTTTTTCAGTGCAACTCACTCATATACTATGTACTGCACTGTGCGTTTCTTTTATTCTAAGTTTTTCAGTGCAACTCACTCATATACTATGTACTACACTGTGCGTTTCTTATATTCTAAGTTTTTCAGTGCAACTCACTCATATACTATGTACTACACTGTGCGTTTCTTATATTCTAAGTTTTTCAGTGCAACTCACTCATATACTATGTACTACACTGTGCGTTTCTTATATTCTAAGTTTTTCATTGCAACTCACTCATATACTATGTACTACACTGTGCGTTTCTTATATTCTAAGTTTTTCCGTGCAACTCACTCATATACTATGTACTACACTGTGCGTTTCTTATATTCTAAGTTTTTCAGTGCAACTCACTCATATACTATGTACTACACTGTGCGTTTCTTATATTCTAAGTTTTTCAGTGCAACTCACTCATATACTATGTACTACACTGTGCGTTTCTTATATTCTAAGTTTTTCAGTGCAACTCACTCATATACTATGTACTACACTGTGCATTTCGTGTAATGCTGGTTTTTCAGTAAATTCTAAGTTTTTCAGTGCAACTCACTCATATACTATGTACTACACTGTGCGTTTCTTATATTCTAAGTTTTTCAGTGCAACTCACTCATATACTATGTACTACACTGTGCGTTTCTTATATTCTAAGTTTTTCAGTGCAACTTACTCATATACTATGTACTACACTGTGCGTTTCTTATATTCTAAGTTTTTCAGTGCAACTCACTCATATACTATGTACTACACTGTGCGTTTCTTATATTCTAAGTTTTTCAGTGCAACTCACTCATATACTATGTACTACACTGTGCGTTTCTTATATTCTAAGTTTTTCAGTGCAACTCACTCATATATTATGTACTACACTGTGCGTTTCTTATATTCTAAGTTTTTCAGTGCAACTCACTCATATACTATGTACTACACTGTGCATTTCGTGTAATGCGGGTTTTACAGTAAATTGTAAGTTTTTCGGTACAACTCATTCATATACTATGTACTATACTTTGCGTTTCTTATATTCTAAGTTTTTCAGTGCAACTCACTCATATACTATGCACTACACTGTGCGTTTCTTATATTCTAAGTTTTTCAATTCAACTCACTCATATACTATGTACTACACTGTGCGTTTCTTATATTCTAAGTTTTTCATTGCAACTCACTCATATACTATGTACTACACTGTGCGTTTCTTATATTCTAAGTTTTTCAGTGCAACTCACTCATATACTATGTACTACACTGTGCGTTTCTTATATTCTAAGTTTTTGAGTGCAACTCACTCATATACTATGTACTACACTGTGCATTTCGTGTAATCCGGGTTTTTCAGTAAATTCAAGTTTTTCAGTGCAACTCACTCATATACTATGTACTACACTGTGCGTTTCGTGTAGTCTGGGATTTTCAGTGCACCTCACTCATATACTATGTACTACACTGTGCGTTTCTTATATTCTAAGTTTTTCAGTGCAACTCACTCATATACTATGTACTACACTGTGCGTATCTTATATTCTAAGATTTTCAGTGCAACTCACTCATATACTATGTACTACAATGTGCGTTTCTTATATTCTAAGTTTTTCAGTGCAACTAACTCATATACTATGTACTACACTGTGCGTTTCTTATATTCTAAGTTTTTCAGTGCAACTCACTCATATATTATGTACTACACTGTGCGTTTCTTATATTCTAAGTTTTTCAGTGCAACTCACTCATATACTATGTACTACACTGTGCGTTTTTTATATTCTAAGTTTTTCAGTGCAACTCACTCGTATACTATGTACTACACTGTGCGTTTCTTATATTCTAACTTTTTCAGTGCAACTCACTCATATACTATGTACTACACTGTGCGTTTCTTATATTCTAAGTTTTTCAGTGCAACTCACTCATATACTATGTACTACGCTGTGCGTTTCTTATATTCTATGTTTTTCAGTGCAACTCACTCATATACTATGTACTACACTGTGCGTTTCTTATATTCTAAGTTTTTCAGTGCAACTCACTCATATACTATGTACTACACTGTGCGTTTCTTATATTCTAAGTTTTTCAGTGCAACTCACTCATATACTATGTACTACACTGTGCATTTCGTGTAATGCTGGTTTTTCAGTAAATTCTGAGTTTTTCAGTGCAACTCACTCATATACTATGTACTACACTGTGCGTTTCTTATATTCTAAGTTTTTCAGTGCAACTCACTCATATACTATGTACTGCACTGTGCGTTTCTTTTATTCTAAGTTTTTCAGTGCAACTCACTCATATACTATGTACTACACTGTGCGTTTCTTATATTCTAAGTTTTTCAGTGCAACTCACTCATATACTATGTACTACACTGTGCGTTTCTTATATTCTAAGTTTTTCAGTGCAACTCACTCATATACTATGTACTACACTCTCCGTTTCTTATATTCTAAGTTTTTCATTGCAACTCACTCATATACTATGTACTACACTGTGCGTTTCTTATATTCTAAGTTTTTCCGTGCAACTCACTCATATACTATGTACTACACTGTGCGTTTCTTATATTCTAAGTTTTTCAGTGCAACTCACTCATATACTATGTACTACACTGTGCGTTTCTTATATTCTAAGTTTTTCAGTGCAACTCACTCATATACTATGTACTACACTGTGCGTTTCTTATATTCTAAGTTTTTCAGTGCAACTCACTCATATACTATGTACTACACTGTGCATTTCGTGTAATGCTGGTTTTTCAGTAAATTCTAAGTTTTTCAGTGCAACTCACTCATATACTATGTACTACACTGTGCGTTTCTTATATTCTAAGTTTTTCAGTGCAACTCACTCATATACTATGTACTACACTGTGCGTTTCTTATATTCTAAGTTTTTGAGTGCAACTCACTCATATACTATGTACTACACTGTGCATTTCGTGTAATCCGGGTTTTTCAGTAAATTCAAGTTTTTCAGTGCAACTCACTCATATACTATGTACTACACTGTGCGTTTCGTGTAGTCTGGGATTTTCAGTGCACCTCACTCATATACTATGTACTACACTGTGCTTTTCTTATATTCTAAGTTTTTCAGTGCAACTCACTCATATACTATGTACTACACTGTGCGTTTCTTATATTCTAAGATTTTCAGTGCAACTCACTCATATACTATGTACTACAATGTGCGTTTCTTATATTCTAAGTTTTTCAGTGCAACTCACTCATATACTATGTACTACACTGTGCGTTTCTTATATTCTAAGTTTTTCAGTGCAACTCATATATTATGTACTACACTGTGCGTTTCTTATATTCTAAGTTTTTCAGTGCAACTCACTCATATACTATGTACTACACTGTGCGTTTTTTATATTCTAAGTTTTTCAGTGCAACTCACTCATATACTATGTACTACACTGTGCGTTTCTTATATTCTAACTTTTTCAGTGCAACTCACTCATATACTATGTACTACACTGTGCGTTTCTTATATTCTAAGTTTTTCAGTGCAACTCACTCATATACTATGTACTACGCTGTGCGTTTCTTATATTCTATGTTTTTCAGTGCAACTCACTCATATACTATGTACTACACTGTGCGTTTCTTATATTCTAAGTTTTTCAGTGCAACTCACTCATATACTATGTACTACACTGTGCGTTTCTTATATTCTAAGTTTTTCAGTGCAACTCACTCATATACTATGTACTACACTGTGCATTTCGTGTAATGCTGGTTTTTCAGTAAATTCTGAGTTTTTCAGTGCAACTCACTCATATACTATGTACTACACTGTGCGTTTCTTATATTCTAAGTTTTTCAGTGCAACTCACTCATATACTATGTACTGCACTGTGCGTTTCTTTTATTCTAAGTTTTTCAGTGCAACTCACTCATATACTATGTACTACACTGTGCGTTTCTTATATTCTAAGTTTTTCAGTGCAACTCACTCATATACTATGTACTACACTGTGCGTTTCTTATATTCTAAGTTTTTCAGTGCAACTCACTCATATACTATGTACTACACTGTGCGTTTCTTATATTCTAAGTTTTTCATTGCAACTCACTCATATACTATGTACTACACTGTGCGTTTCTTATATTCTAAGTTTTTCCGTGCAACTCACTCATATACTATGTACTACACTGTGCGTTTCTTATATTCTAAGTTTTTCAGTGCAACTCACTCATATACTATGTACTACACTGTGCGTTTCTTATATTCTAAGTTTTTCACTGCAACTCACTCATATACTATGTACTACACTGTGCGTTTCTTATATTCTAAGTTTTTCAGTGCAACTCACTCATATACTATGTACTACACTGTGCATTTCGTGGAATGCTGGTTTTTCAGTAAATTCTAAGTTTTTCAGTGCAACTCACTCATATATTATGTACTACACTGTGCGTTTCTTATATTCTAAGTTTTTCAGTGCAACTCACTCATATACTATGTACTACACTGTGCATTTCGTGTAATGCGGGTTTTACAGTAAATTGTAAGTTTTTCGGTACAACTCATTCATATACTATGTACTATACTTTGCGTTTCTTATATTCTAAGTTTTTCAGTGCAACTCACTCATATACTATGCACTACACTGTGCGTTTCTTATATTCTAAGTTTTTCAATTCAACTCACTCATATACTATGTACTACACTGTGCGTTTCTTATATTCTAAGTTTTTCATTGCAACTCACTCATATACTATGTACTACACTGTGCGTTTCTTATATTCTAAGTTTTTCAGTGCAACTCACTCATATACTATGTACTACACTGTGCGTTTCTTATATTCTAAGTTTTTGAGTGCAACTCACTCATATACTATGTACTACACTGTGCATTTCGTGTAATCCGGGTTTTTCAGTAAATTCAAGTTTTTCAGTGCAACTCACTCATATACTATGTACTACACTGTGCGTTTCGTGTAGTCTGGGATTTTCAGTGCACCTCACTCATATACTATGTACTACACTGTGCGTTTCTTATATTCTAAGTTTTTCAGTGCAACTCACTCATATACTATGTACTACACTGTGCGTTTCTTATATTCTAAGATTTTCAGTGCAACTCACTCATATACTATGTACTACAATGTGCGTTTCTTATATTCTAAGTTTTTCAGTGCAACTCACTCATATACTATGTACTACACTGTGCGTTTCTTATATTCTAAGTTTTTCAGTGCAACTCACTCATATATTATGTACTACACTGTGCGTTTCTTATATTCTAAGTTTTTCAGTGCAACTCACTCATATACTATGTACTACACTGTGCGTTTTTTATATTCTAAGTTTTTCAGTGCAACTCACTCATATACTATGTACTACACTGTGCGTTTCTTATATTCTAACTTTTTCAGTGCAACTCACTCATATACTATGTACTACACTGTGCGTTTCTTATATTCTAAGTTTTTCAGTGCAACTCACGCATATACTATGTACTACGCTGTGCGTTTCTTATATTCTATGTTTTTCAGTGCAACTCACTCATATACTATGTACTACACTGTGCGTTTCTTATATTCTAAGTTTTTCAGTGCAACTCACTCATATACTATGTACTACACTGTGCGTTTCTTATATTCTAAGTTTTTCAGTGCAACTCACTCATATACTATGTACTACACTGTGCATTTCGTGTAATGCTGGTTTTTCAGTAAATTCTGAGTTTTTCAGTGCAACTCACTCATATACTATGTACTACACTCTGCGTTTCTTATATTCTAAGTTTTTCAGTGCAACTCACTCATATACTATGTACTGCACTGTGCGTTTCTTTTATTCTAAGTTTTTCAGTGCAACTCACTCATATACTATGTACTACACTGTGTGTTTCTTATATTCTAAGTTTTTCAGTGCAACTCACTCATATACTATGTACTACACTGTGCGTTTCTTATATAATAAGTTTTTCAGTGCAACTCACTCATATACTATGTACTACACTGTGCGTTTCTTATATTCTAAGTTTTTCATTGCAACTCACTCATATACTATGTACTACACTGTGCGTTTCTTATATTCTAAGTTTTTCCGTGCAACTCACTCATATACTATGTACTACACTGTGCGTTTCTTATATTCTAAGTTTTTCAGTGCAACTCACTCATATACTATGTACTACACTGTGCGTTTCTTATATTCTAAGTTTTTCAGTGCAACTCACTCATATACTATGTACTACACTGTGCGTTTCTTATATTCTAAGTTTTTCAGTGCAACTCACTCATATACTATGTACTACACTGTGCATTTCGTGGAATGCTGGTTTTTCAGTAAATTCTAAGTTTTTCAGTGCAACTCACTCATATACTATGTACTACACTGTGCGTTTCTTATATTCTAAGTTATTCAGTGCAACTCACTCATATACTATGTACTGCACTGTGCGTTTCTTTTATTCTAAGTTTTTCAGTGCAACTCACTCATATACTATGTACTACACTGTGCGTTTCTTATATTCTAAGTTTTTCAGTGCAACTCAATCATATACTATGTACTACACTGTGCGTTTCTTATATTCTAAGTTTTTCCGTGCAACTCACTCATATACTATGTACTACACTGTGCGTTTCTTATATTCTAAGTTTTTCAGTGCAACTCACTCATATACTATGTACTACACTGTGCGTTTCTTATATTCTAAGTTTTTCAGTGCAACTCACTCATATACTATGTACTACACTGTGCGTTTCTTATATTCTATGTTTTTCAGTGCAACTCACTCATATACTATGTACTACACTGTGCATTTCGTGGAATGCTGGTTTTTCAGTAAATTCTAAGTTTTTCAGTGCAACTCACTCATATACTATGTACTACACTGTGCGTTTCTTATATTCTAAGTTTTTCAGTGCAACTCACTCATATACTATGTACTGCACTGTGCGTTTCTTTTATTCTAATTTTTTCAGTGCAACTCACTCATATACTATGTACTACACTGTGCGTTTCTTATATTCTAAGTTTTTCAGTGCAACTCAATCATATACTATGTACTACACTGTGCGTTTCTTATATTCTAAGTTTTTCAGTGCAACTCACTCATATACTATGTACTACAATGTGCGTTTCTTATATTCTAAGTTTTTCAGTGCAACTCACTCATATACTATGTACTACACTGTGCGTTTCTTATATTCTAAGTTTTTCAGTGCAACTCACTCATATACTATGTACTACACTGTGCGTTTCTTATATTCTAAGGTTTTCAGTGCAACTCACTCATATACTATGTACTAAACTGTGCGTTTCTTATATTCTAAGTTTTTCAGTGCAACTCACTCATATACTATGTACTACACTGTGCGTTTCTTATATTCTAAGTTTTTCAGTGCAACTCACTCATATACTATGTACTACACTGTGCGTTTCTTATATTCTAAGTTTTTCAGTGCAACTCACTCATATACTATGTACTACACTGTGCGTTTCTTATATTCTAAGTTTTTCAGTGCAACTCACTCATATACTATGTACTACACTGTGCGTTTCTTATATTCTAAGTTTTTCAGTGCAACTCACTCATATATTATGTACTACACTGTGCGTTTCTTATATTCTAAGTTTTTCAGTGCAACTCACTCATATACTATGTACTACACTGTGCGTTTCTTATATTCTAAGTTTTTCAGTGCAACTCACTCATATACTATGTACTACACTGTGCGTTTCTTATATTCTAAGTTTTTCAGTGCAACTCACTCATATACTATGTACTACACTGTGCGTTTCTTATATTCTAAGTTTTTCAGTGCAACTCACTCATATACTATGTACTACACTGTGCATTTCGTGGAATGCTGGTTTTTCAGTAAATTCTAAGTTTTTCAGTGCAACTCACTCATATACTATGTACTACACTGTGCGTTTCTTATATTCTAAGTTATTCAGTGCAACTCACTCATATACTATGTACTGCACTGTGCGTTTCTTTTATTCTAAGTTTTTCAGTGCAACTCACTCATATACTATGTACTACACTGTGCGTTTCTTATATTCTAAGTTTTTCAGTGCAACTCAATCATATACTATGTACTACACTGTGCGTTTCTTATATTCTAAGTTTTTCCGTGCAACTCACTCATATACTATGTACTACACTGTGCGTTTCTTATATTCTAAGTTTTTCAGTGCAACTCACTCATATACTATGTACTACACTGTGCGTTTCTTATATTCTAAGTTTTTCAGTGCAACTCACTCATATACTATGTACTACACTGTGCGTTTCTTATATTCTAAGTTTTTCAGTGCAACTCACTCATATACTATGTACTACACTGTGCATTTCGTGGAATGCTGGTTTTTCAGTAAATTCTAAGTTTTTCAGTGCAACTCACTCATATACTATGTACACACTGTGCGTTTCTTATATTCTAAGTTTTTCAGTGCAACTCACTCATATACTATGTACTGCACTGTGCGTTTCTTTTATTCTAATTTTTTCAGTGCAACTCACTCATATACTATGTACTACACTGTGCGTTTCTTATATTCTAAGTTTTTCAGTGCAACTCAATCATATACTATGTACTACACTGTGCGTTTCTTATATTCTAAGTTTTTCAGTGCAACTCACTCATATACTATGTACTACAATGTGCGTTTCTTATATTCTAAGTTTTTCAGTGCAACTCACTCATATACTATGTACTACACTGTGCGTTTCTTATATTCTAAGTTTTTCAGTGCAACTCACTCATATACTATGTACTACACTGTGCGTTTCTTATATTCTAAGGTTTTCAGTGCAACTCACTCATATACTATGTACTAAACTGTGCGTTTCTTATATTCTAAGTTTTTCAGTGCAACTCACTCATATACTATGTACTACACTGTGCGTTTCTTATATTCTAAGTTTTTCAGTGCAACTTACTCATATACTATGTACTACACTGTGCGTTTCTTATATTCTAAGTTTTTCAGTGCAACTCACTCATATACTATGTACTACACTGTGCGTTTCTTATATTCTAAGTTTTTCAGTGCAACTCACTCATATACTATGTACTACACTGTGCGTTTCTTATATTCTAAGTTTTTCAGTGCAACTCACTCATATATTATGTACTACACTGTGCGTTTCTTATATTCTAAGTTTTTCAGTGCAACTCACTCATATACTATGTACTACACTGTGCATTTCGTGTAATGCGGGTTTTACAGTAAATTGTAAGTTTTTCGGTGCAACTCATTCATATACTATGTACTATACTTTGCGTTTCTTATATTCTAAGTTTTTCAGTGCAACTCACTCATATACTATGCACTACACTGTGCGTTTCTTATATTCTAAATTTTTCAATTCAACTCACTCATATACTATGTACTACACTGTGCGTTTCTTATATTCTAAGTTTTTCATTGCAACTCACTCATATACTATGTACTACACTGTGCGTTTCTTATATTCTAAGTTTTTCAGTGCAACTCACTCATATACTATGTACTACACTGTGCGTTTCTTATATTCTAAGTTTTTGAGTGCAACTCACTCATATACTATGTACTACACTGTGCATTTCGTGTAATCCGGGTTTTTCAGTAAATTCAAGTTTTTCAGTGCAACTCACTCATATACTATGTACTACAATGTGCGTTTCGTGTAGTCTGGGATTTTCAGTGCACCTCACTCATATACTATGTACTACACTGTGCGTTTCTTATATTCTAAGTTTTTCAGTGCAACTCACTCATATACTATGTACTACACTGTGCGTTTCTTATATTCTAAGATTTTCAGTGCAACTCACTCATATACTATGTACTACAATGTGCGTTTCTTATATTCTAAGTTTTTCAGTGCAACTCACTCATATACTATGTACTACACTGTGCGTTTCTTATATTCTAAGTTTTTCAGTGCAACTCACTCATATATTATGTACTACACTGTGCGTTTCTTATATTCTAAGTTTTTCAGTGCAACTCACTCATATACTATGTACTACACTGTGCGTTTCTTATATTCTAAGTTTTTCAGTGCAACTCACTCATATACTATGTACTACACTGTGCGTTTCTTATATTCTAAGTTTTTCAGTGCAACTCACTCATATACTATGTACTACACTGTGCGTTTCTTTTATTCTAAGTTTTTCAGTGCAACTCACTCATATATTATGTACTACACTGTGCGTTTCTTATATTCTAAGTTTTTCAGTGCAACTCACTCATATACTATGTACTACACTGTGCGTTTCTTATATTCTAAGTTTTTCAGTGCAACTCACTCATATACTATGTACTACACTGTGCGTTTCTTATATTCTAAGTTTTTCAGTGCAACTCACTCATATACTATGTACTACACTGTGCGTTTCTTATATTCTAAGTTTTTCAGTGAAACTCACTCATATACTATGTACTACACTGTGCGTTTCTTATATTCTAAGTTTTTCAGTGCAACTCACTCATATACTATGTACTACACTGTGCGTTTCTTATATTCTAAGTTTTTCAGTGCAACTCACTCATATACTATGTACTACACTGTGCGTTTCGTGTAATCCGGGTTTTTCAGTAAATTCAAGTTTTTCAGTGCAACTCACTCATATACTATGTACTACACTGTGCGTTTCGTGTAGTCTGGGTTTTTCAGTGCACCTCACTCATATACTATGTACTACACTGTGCGTTTCTTATATTCTAAGTTTTTCAGTGCAACTCACTCATATACTATGTACTACATTGTGCGTTTCTTATATTCTAAGTTTTTCAGTGCAACTCACTCATATACTATGTACTACAATGTGCGTTTCTTATATTCTAAGTTTTTCAGTGCAACTCACTCATATACTATGTACTACACTGTGCGTTTCTTATATTCTAAGTTTTTCAGTGCAACTCACTCATATACTATGTACTACACTGTGCGTTTCTTATATTCTAAGTTTTTCAGTGCAACTCACTCATATACTATGTACTACACTGTGCGTTTCTTATATTCTAAGTTTTTCAGTGCAACTCACTCATATACTATGTACTACACTGTGCGTTTCTTATATTCTAAGTTTTTCAGTGCAACTCACTCATATACTATGTACTACACTGTGCGTTTTTTATATTCTAAGTTTTTCAGTGCAACTCACTCATATACTATGTACTACACTGTGCGTTTCTTATATTCTAACTTTTTCAGTGCAACTCACTCATATACTATGTACTACACTGTGCGTTTCTTATATTCTAAGTTTTTCAGTGCAACTCACTCATATACTATGTACTACGCTGTGCGTTTCTTATATTCTAAGTTTTTCAGTGCAACTCACTCATATACTATGTACTACGCTGTGCGTTTCTTATATTCTATGTTTTTCAGTGCAACTCACTCATATACTATGTACTACACTGTGCGTTTCTTATATTCTAAGTTTTTCAGTGCAACTCACTCATATACTATGTACTACACTGTGCATTTCGTGTAATGCTGGTTTTTCAGTAAATTCTGAGTTTTTCAGTGCAACTCACTCATATACTATGTACTACACTGTGCGTTTCTTATATTCTAAGTTTTTCAGTGCAACTCACTCATATACTATGTACTGCACTGTGCGTTTCTTTTATTCTAAGTTTTTCAGTGCAACTCACTCATATACTATGTACTACACTGTGCGTTTCTTATATTCTAAGTTTTTCAGTGCAACTCACTCATATACTATGTACTACACTGTGCGTTTCTTATATTCTAAGTTTTTCAGTGCAACTCACTCATATACTATGTACTACACTGTGCGTTTCTTATATTCTAAGTTTTTCATTGCAACTCACTCATATACTATGTACTACACTGTGCGTTTCTTATATTCTAAGTTTTTCCGTGCAACTCACTCATATACTATGTACTACACTGTGCGTTTCTTATATTCTAAGTTTTTCAGTGCAACTCACTCATATACTATGTACTACACTGTGCGTTTCTTATATTCTAAGTTTTTCAGTGCAACTCACTCATATACTATGTACTACACTGTGCGTTTCTTATATTCTAAGTTTTTCAGTGCAACTCACTCATATACTATGTACTACACTGTGCATTTCGTGTAATGCTGGTTTTTCAGTAAATTCTAAGTTTTTCAGTGCAACTCACTCATATACTATGTACTACACTGTGCGTTTCTTATATTCTAAGTTTTTCAGTGCAACTCACTCATATACTATGTACTACACTGTGCGTTTCTTATATTCTAAGTTTTTCAGTGCAACTTACTCATATACTATGTACTACACTGTGCGTTTCTTATATTCTAAGTTTTTCAGTGCAACTCACTCATATACTATGTACTACACTGTGCGTTTCTTATATTCTAAGTTTTTCAGTGCAACTCACTCATATACTATGTACTACACTGTGCGTTTCTTATATTCTAAGTTTTTCAGTGCAACTCACTCATATATTATGTACTACACTGTGCGTTTCTTATATTCTAAGTTTTTCAGTGCAACTCACTCATATACTATGTACTACACTGTGCATTTCGTGTAATGCGGGTTTTACAGTAAATTGTAAGTTTTTCGGTACAACTCATTCATATACTATGTACTATACTTTGCGTTTCTTATATTCTAAGTTTTTCAGTGCAACTCACTCATATACTATGCACTACACTGTGCGTTTCTTATATTCTAAGTTTTTCAATTCAACTCACTCATATACTATGTACTACACTGTGCGTTTCTTATATTCTAAGTTTTTCATTGCAACTCACTCATATACTATGTACTACACTGTGCGTTTCTTATATTCTAAGTTTTTCAGTGCAACTCACTCATATACTATGTACTACACTGTGCGTTTCTTATATTCTAAGTTTTTGAGTGCAACTCACTCATATACTATGTACTACACTGTGCATTTCGTGTAATCCGGGTTTTTCAGTAAATTCAAGTTTTTCAGTGCAACTCACTCATATACTATGTACTACACTGTGCGTTTCGTGTAGTCTGGGATTTTCAGTGCACCTCACTCATATACTATGTACTACACTGTGCGTTTCTTATATTCTAAGTTTTTCAGTGCAACTCACTCATATACTATGTACTACACTGTGCGTATCTTATATTCTAAGATTTTCAGTGCAACTCACTCATATACTATGTACTACAATGTGCGTTTCTTATATTCTAAGTTTTTCAGTGCAACTAACTCATATACTATGTACTACACTGTGCGTTTCTTATATTCTAAGTTTTTCAGTGCAACTCACTCATATATTATGTACTACACTGTGCGTTTCTTATATTCTAAGTTTTTCAGTGCAACTCACTCATATACTATGTACTACACTGTGCGTTTTTTATATTCTAAGTTTTTCAGTGCAACTCACTCGTATACTATGTACTACACTGTGCGTTTCTTATATTCTAACTTTTTCAGTGCAACTCACTCATATACTATGTACTACACTGTGCGTTTCTTATATTCTAAGTTTTTCAGTGCAACTCACTCATATACTATGTACTACGCTGTGCGTTTCTTATATTCTATGTTTTTCAGTGCAACTCACTCATATACTATGTACTACACTGTGCGTTTCTTATATTCTAAGTTTTTCAGTGCAACTCACTCATATACTATGTACTACACTGTGCGTTTCTTATATTCTAAGTTTTTCAGTGCAACTCACTCATATACTATGTACTACACTGTGCATTTCGTGTAATGCTGGTTTTTCAGTAAATTCTGAGTTTTTCAGTGCAACTCACTCATATACTATGTACTACACTGTGCGTTTCTTATATTCTAAGTTTTTCAGTGCAACTCACTCATATACTATGTACTGCACTGTGCGTTTCTTTTATTCTAAGTTTTTCAGTGCAACTCACTCATATACTATGTACTACACTGTGCGTTTCTTATATTCTAAGTTTTTCAGTGCAACTCACTCATATACTATGTACTACACTGTGCGTTTCTTATATTCTAAGTTTTTCAGTGCAACTCACTCATATACTATGTACTACACTGTGCGTTTCTTATATTCTAAGTTTTTCATTGCAACTCACTCATATACTATGTACTACACTGTGCGTTTCTTATATTCTAAGTTTTTCCGTGCAACTCACTCATATACTATGTACTACACTGTGCGTTTCTTATATTCTAAGTTTTTCAGTGCAACTCACTCATATACTATGTACTACACTGTGCGTTTCTTATATTCTAAGTTTTTCAGTGCAACTCACTCATATACTATGTACTACACTGTGCGTTTCTTATATTCTAAGTTTTTCAGTGCAACTCACTCATATACTATGTACTACACTGTGCATTTCGTGTAATGCTGGTTTTTCAGTAAATTCTAAGTTTTTCAGTGCAACTCACTCATATACTATGTACTACACTGTGCGTTTCTTATATTCTAAGTTTTTCAGTGCAACTCACTCATATACTATGTACTGCACTGTGCGTTTCTTTTATTCTAAGTTTTTCAGTGCAACTCACTCATATACTATGTACTACACTGTGCGTTTCTTATATTCTAAGTTTTTCAGTGCAACTCAATCATATACTATGTACTACACTGTGCGTTTCTTATATTCTAAGTTTTTCAGTGCAACTCACTCATATACTATGTATTACAATGTGCGTTTCTTATATTCTAAGTTTTTGAGTGCAACTCACTCATATACTATGTACTACACTGTGCGTTTCTTATATTCTAAGTTTTTCAGTGCAACTCACTCATATACTATGTACTACACTGTGCGTTTCTTATATTCTAAGGTTTTCAGTGCAACTCACTCATATACTATGTACTAAACTGTGCGTTTCTTATATTCTAAGTTTTTCAGTGCAACTCACTCATATACTATGTACTACACTGTGCTTTTCTTATATTCTAAGTTTTTCAGTGCAACTCACTCATATACTATGTACTACACTGTGCGTTTCTTATATTCTAAGTTTTTCAGTGCAACTCACTCATATACTATGTACTACACTGTGCGTTTCTTATATTCTAAGTTTTTCAGTGCAACTCACTCATATACTATGTACTACACTGTGCGTTTCTTATATTCTAAGTTTTTCAGTGCAACTCACTCATATATTATGTACTACACTGTGCGTTTCTTATATTCTAAGTTTTTCAGTGCAACTCACTCATATACTATGTACTACACTGTGCATTTCGTGTAATGCGGGTTTTACAGTAAATTGTAAGTTTTTCGGTACAACTCATTCATATACTATGTACTATACTTTGCGTTTCTTATATTCTAAGTTTTTCAGTGCAACTCACTCATATACTATGCACTACACTGTGCGTTTCTTATATTCTAAGTTTTTCAATTCAACTCACTCATATACTATGTACTACACTGTGCGTTTCTTATATTCTAAGTTTTTCATTGCAACTCACTCATATACTATGTACTACACTGTGCGTTTCTTATATTCTAAGTTTTTCAGTGCAACTCACTCATATACTATGTACTACACTGTGCGTTTCTTATATTCTAAGTTTTTGAGTGCAACTCACTCATATACTATGTACTACACTGTGCATTTCGTGTAATCCGGGTTTTTCAGTAAATTCAAGTTTTTCAGTGCAACTCACTCATATACTATGTACTACACTGTGCGTTTCGTGTAGTCTGGGATTTTCAGTGCACCTCACTCATATACTATGTACTACACTGTGCGTTTCTTATATTCTAAGTTTTTCAGTGCAACTCACTCATATACTATGTACTACACTGTGCGTTTCTTATATTCTAAGATTTTCAGTGCAACTCACTCATATACTATGTACTACAATGTGCGTTTCTTATATTCTAAGTTTTTCAGTGCAACTCACTCATATACTATGTACTACACTGTGCGTTTCTTATATTCTAAGTTTTTCAGTGCAACTCACTCATATATTATGTACTACACTGTGCGTTTCTTATATTCTAAGTTTTTCAGTGCAACTCACTCATATACTATGTACTACACTGTGCGTTTTTTATATTCTAAGTTTTTCAGTGCAACTCACTCATATACTATGTACTACACTGTGCGTTTCTTATATTCTAACTTTTTCAGTGCAACTCACTCATATACTATGTACTACACTGTGCGTTTCTTATATTCTAAGTTTTTCAGTGCAACTCACGCATATACTATGTACTACGCTGTGCGTTTCTTATATTCTATGTTTTTCAGTGCAACTCACTCATATACTATGTACTACACTGTGCGTTTCTTATATTCTAAGTTTTTCAGTGCAACTCACTCATATACTATGTACTACACTGTGCGTTTCTTATATTCTAAGTTTTTCAGTGCAACTCACTCATATACTATGTACTACACTGTGCATTTCGTGTAATGCTGGTTTTTCAGTAAATTCTGAGTTTTTCAGTGCAACTCACTCATATACTATGTACTACACTGTGCGTTTCTTATATTCTAAGTTTTTCAGTGCAACTCACTCATATACTATGTACTGCACTGTGCGTTTCTTTTATTCTAAGTTTTTCAGTGCAACTCACTCATATACTATGTACTACACTGTGTGTTTCTTATATTCTAAGTTTTTCAGTGCAACTCACTCATATACTATGTACTACACTGTGCGTTTCTTATATAATAAGTTTTTCAGTGCAACTCACTCATATACTATGTACTACACTGTGCGTTTCTTATATTCTAAGTTTTTCATTGCAACTCACTCATATACTATGTACTACACTGTGCGTTTCTTATATTCTAAGTTTTTCCGTGCAACTCACTCATATACTATGTACTACACTGTGCGTTTCTTATATTCTAAGTTTTTCAGTGCAACTCACTCATATACTATGTACTACACTGTGCGTTTCTTATATTCTAAGTTTTTCAGTGCAACTCACTCATATACTATGTACTACACTGTGCGTTTCTTATATTCTAAGTTTTTCAGTGCAACTCACTCATATACTATGTACTACACTGTGCATTTCGTGGAATGCTGGTTTTTCAGTAAATTCTAAGTTTTTCAGTGCAACTCACTCATATACTATGTACTACACTGTGCGTTTCTTATATTCTAAGTTATTCAGTGCAACTCACTCATATACTATGTACTGCACTGTGCGTTTCTTTTATTCTAAGTTTTTCAGTGCAACTCACTCATATACTATGTACTACACTGTGCGTTTCTTATATTCTAAGTTTTTCAGTGCAACTCAATCATATACTATGTACTACACTGTGCGTTTCTTATATTCTAAGTTTTTCCGTGCAACTCACTCATATACTATGTACTACACTGTGCGTTTCTTATATTCTAAGTTTTTCAGTGCAACTCACTCATATACTATGTACTACACTGTGCGTTTCTTATATTCTAAGTTTTTCAGTGCAACTCACTCATATACTATGTACTACACTGTGCGTTTCTTATATTCTAAGTTTTTCAGTGCAACTCACTCATATACTATGTACTACACTGTGCATTTCGTGGAATGCTGGTTTTTCAGTAAATTCTAAGTTTTTCAGTGCAACTCACTCATATACTATGTACTACACTGTGCGTTTCTTATATTCTAAGTTTTTCAGTGCAACTCACTCATATACTATGTACTGCACTGTGCGTTTCTTTTATTCTAATTTTTTCAGTGCAACTCACTCATATACTATGTACTACACTGTGCGTTTCTTATATTCTAAGTTTTTCAGTGCAACTCAATCATATACTATGTACTACACTGTGCGTTTCTTATATTCTAAGTTTTTCAGTGCAACTCACTCATATACTATGTACTACAATGTGCGTTTCTTATATTCTAAGTTTTTCAGTGCAACTCACTCATATACTATGTACTACACTGTGCGTTTCTTATATTCTAAGTTTTTCAGTGCAACTCACTCATATACTATGTACTACACTGTGCGTTTCTTATATTCTAAGGTTTTCAGTGCAACTCACTCATATACTATGTACTAAACTGTGCGTTTCTTATATTCTAAGTTTTTCAGTGCAACTCACTCATATACTATGTACTACACTGTGCGTTTCTTATATTCTAAGTTTTTCAGTGCAACTTACTCATATACTATGTACTACACTGTGCGTTTCTTATATTCTAAGTTTTTCAGTGCAACTCACTCATATACTATGTACTACACTGTGCGTTTCTTATATTCTAAGTTTTTCAGTGCAACTCACTCATATACTATGTACTACACTGTGCGTTTCTTATATTCTAAGTTTTTCAGTGCAACTCACTCATATATTATGTACTACACTGTGCGTTTCTTATATTCTAAGTTTTTCAGTGCAACTCACTCATATACTATGTACTACACTGTGCGTTTCTTATATTCTAAGTTTTTCAGTGCAACTCACTCATATACTATGTACTACACTGTGCGTTTCTTATATTCTAAGTTTTTCAGTGCAACTCACTCATATACTATGTACTACACTGTGCGTTTCTTATATTCTAAGTTTTTCAGTGCAACTCACTCATATACTATGTACTACACTGTGCATTTCGTGGAATGCTGGTTTTTCAGTAAATTCTAAGTTTTTCAGTGCAACTCACTCATATACTATGTACTACACTGTGCGTTTCTTATATTCTAAGTTATTCAGTGCAACTCACTCATATACTATGTACTGCACTGTGCGTTTCTTTTATTCTAAGTTTTTCAGTGCAACTCACTCATATACTATGTACTACACTGTGCGTTTCTTATATTCTAAGTTTTTCAGTGCAACTCAATCATATACTATGTACTACACTGTGCGTTTCTTATATTCTAAGTTTTTCCGTGCAACTCACTCATATACTATGTACTACACTGTGCGTTTCTTATATTCTAAGTTTTTCAGTGCAACTCACTCATATACTATGTACTACACTGTGCGTTTCTTATATTCTAAGTTTTTCAGTGCAACTCACTCATATACTATGTACTACACTGTGCGTTTCTTATATTCTAAGTATTTCAGTGCAACTCACTCATATACTATGTACTACACTGTGCATTTCGTGGAATGCTGGTTTTTCAGTAAATTCTAAGTTTTTCAGTGCAACTCACTCATATACTATGTACTACACTGTGCGTTTCTTATATTCTAAGTTTTTCAGTGCAACTCACTCATATACTATGTACTGCACTGTGCGTTTCTTTTATTCTAATTTTTTCAGTGCAACTCACTCATATACTATGTACTACACTGTGCGTTTCTTATATTCTAAGTTTTTCAGTGCAACTCAATCATATACTATGTACTACACTGTGCGTTTCTTATATTCTAAGTTTTTCAGTGCAACTCACTCATATACTATGTACTACAATGTGCGTTTCTTATATTCTAAGTTTTTCAGTGCAACTCACTCATATACTATGTACTACACTGTGCGTTTCTTATATTCTAAGTTTTTCAGTGCAACTCACTCATATACTATGTACTACACTGTGCGTTTCTTATATTCTAAGGTTTTCAGTGCAACTCACTCATATACTATGTACTAAACTGTGCGTTTCTTATATTCTAAGTTTTTCAGTGCAACTCACTCATATACTATGTACTACACTGTGCGTTTCTTATATTCTAAGTTTTTCAGTGCAACTTACTCATATACTATGTACTACACTGTGCGTTTCTTATATTCTAAGTTTTTCAGTGCAACTCACTCATATACTATGTACTACACTGTGCGTTTCTTATATTCTAAGTTTTTCAGTGCAACTCACTCATATACTATGTACTACACTGTGCGTTTCTTATATTCTAAGTTTTTCAGTGCAACTCACTCATATATTATGTACTACACTGTGCGTTTCTTATATTCTAAGTTTTTCAGTGCAACTCACTCATATACTATGTACTACACTGTGCATTTCGTGTAATGCGGGTTTTACAGTAAATTGTAAGTTTTTCGGTGCAACTCATTCATATACTATGTACTATACTTTGCGTTTCTTATATTCTAAGTTTTTCAGTGCAACTCACTCATATACTATGCACTACACTGTGCGTTTCTTATATTCTAAATTTTTCAATTCAACTCACTCATATACTATGTACTACACTGTGCGTTTCTTATATTCTAAGTTTTTCATTGCAACTCACTCATATACTATGTACTACACTGTGCGTTTCTTATATTCTAAGTTTTTCAGTGCAACTCACTCATATACTATGTACTACACTGTGCGTTTCTTATATTCTAAGTTTTTGAGTGCAACTCACTCATATACTATGTACTACACTGTGCATTTCGTGTAATCCGGGTTTTTCAGTAAATTCAAGTTTTTCAGTGCAACTCACTCATATACTATGTACTACAATGTGCGTTTCGTGTAGTCTGGGATTTTCAGTGCACCTCACTCATATACTATGTACTACACTGTGCGTTTCTTATATTCTAAGTTTTTCAGTGCAACTTACTCATATACTATGTACTACACTGTGCGTTTCTTATATTCTAAGTTTTTCAGTGCAACTCACTCATATACTATGTACTACACTGTGCGTTTCTTATATTCTAAGTTTTTCAGTGCAACTCACTCATATACTATGTACTACACTGTGCGTTTCTTATATTCTAAGTTTTTCAGTGCAACTCACTCATATACTATGTACTACACTGTGCGTTTCTTATATTCTAAGTTTTTCAGTGCAACTCACTCATATACTATGTACTACACTGTGCGTTTCTTATATTCTAAGTTTTTCAGTGCAACTCACTCATATACTATGTACTACACTGTGCGTTTCTTATATTCTAAGTTTTTCAGTGCAACTCACTCATATACTATGTACTACACTGTGCGTTTCTTATATTCTAAGTTTTTCAGTGCAACTCACTCATATACTATGTACTACACTGTGCATTTCGTGGAATGCTGGTTTTTCAGTAAATTCTAAGTTTTTCAGTGCAACTCACTCATATACTATGTACTACACTGTGCGTTTCTTATATTCTAAGTTATTCAGTGCAACTCACTCATATACTATGTACTGCACTGTGCGTTTCTTTTATTCTAAGTTTTTCAGTGCAACTCACTCATATACTATGTACTACACTGTGCGTTTCTTATATTCTAAGTTTTTCAGTGCAACTCAATCATATACTATGTACTACACTGTGCGTTTCTTATATTCTAAGTTTTTCCGTGCAACTCACTCATATACTATGTACTACACTGTGCGTTTCTTATATTCTAAGTTTTTCAGTGCAACTCACTCATATACTATGTACTACACTGTGCGTTTCTTATATTCTAAGTTTTTCAGTGCAACTCACTCATATACTATGTACTACACTGTGCGTTTCTTATATTCTAAGTTTTTCAGTGCAACTCACTCATATACTATGTACTACACTGTGCGTTTCTTATATTCTAAGTTTTTCAGTGCAACTCACTCATATACTATGTACTACACTGTGCATTTCGTGGAATGCTGGTTTTTCAGTAAATTCTAAGTTTTTCAGTGCAACTCACTCATATACTATGTACTACACTGTGCGTTTCTTATATTCTAAGGTTTTCAGTGCAACTCACTCATATACTATGTACTACACTGTGCGTTTCTTATATTCTAAGTTTTTCAGTGCAACTCACTCATATACTATGTACTACACTGTGCGTTTCTTATATTCTAAGTTTTTCAGTGCAACTCACTCATATACTATGTACTACACTGTGCATTTCGTGGAATGCTGGTTTTTCAGTAAATTCTAAGTTTTTCAGTGCAACTCACTCATATACTATGTACTACACTGTGCGTTTCTTATATTCTAAGTTATTCAGTGCAACTCACTCATATACTATGTACTGCACTGTGCGTTTCTTTTATTCTAAGTTTTTCAGTGCAACTCACTCATATACTATGTACTACACTGTGCGTTTCTTATATTCTAAGTTTTTCAGTGCAACTCAATCATATACTATGTACTACACTGTGCGTTTCTTATATTCTAAGTTTTTCCGTGCAACTCACTCATATACTATGTACTACACTGTGCGTTTCTTATATTCTAAGTTTTTCAGTGCAACTCACTCATATACTATGTACTACACTGTGCGTTTCTTATATTCTAAGTTTTTCAGTGCAACTCACTCATATACTATGTACTACACTGTGCGTTTCTTATATTCTAAGTATTTCAGTGCAACTCACTCATATACTATGTACTACACTGTGCATTTCGTGGAATGCTGGTTTTTCAGTAAATTCTAAGTTTTTCAGTGCAACTCACTCATATACTATGTACTACACTGTGCGTTTCTTATATTCTAAGTTTTTCAGTGCAACTCACTCATATACTATGTACTGCACTGTGCGTTTCTTTTATTCTAATTTTTTCAGTGCAACTCACTCATATACTATGTACTACACTGTGCGTTTCTTATATTCTAAGTTTTTCAGTGCAACTCAATCATATACTATGTACTACACTGTGCGTTTCTTATATTCTAAGTTTTTCAGTGCAACTCACTCATATACTATGTACTACAATGTGCGTTTCTTATATTCTAAGTTTTTCAGTGCAACTCACTCATATACTATGTACTACACTGTGCGTTTCTTATATTCTAAGTTTTTCAGTGCAACTCACTCATATACTATGTACTACACTGTGCGTTTCTTATATTCTAAGGTTTTCAGTGCAACTCACTCATATACTATGTACTAAACTGTGCGTTTCTTATATTCTAAGTTTTTCAGTGCAACTCACTCATATACTATGTACTACACTGTGCGTTTCTTATATTCTAAGTTTTTCAGTGCAACTTACTCATATACTATGTACTACACTGTGCGTTTCTTATATTCTAAGTTTTTCAGTGCAACTCACTCATATACTATGTACTACACTGTGCGTTTCTTATATTCTAAGTTTTTCAGTGCAACTCACTCATATACTATGTACTACACTGTGCGTTTCTTATATTCTAAGTTTTTCAGTGCAACTCACTCATATATTATGTACTACACTGTGCGTTTCTTATATTCTAAGTTTTTCAGTGCAACTCACTCATATACTATGTACTACACTGTGCATTTCGTGTAATGCGGGTTTTACAGTAAATTGTAAGTTTTTCGGTGCAACTCATTCATATACTATGTACTATACTTTGCGTTTCTTATATTCTAAGTTTTTCAGTGCAACTCACTCATATACTATGCACTACACTGTGCGTTTCTTATATTCTAAATTTTTCAATTCAACTCACTCATATACTATGTACTACACTGTGCGTTTCTTATATTCTAAGTTTTTCATTGCAACTCACTCATATACTATGTACTACACTGTGCGTTTCTTATATTCTAAGTTTTTCAGTGCAACTCACTCATATACTATGTACTACACTGTGCGTTTCTTATATTCTAAGTTTTTGAGTGCAACTCACTCATATACTATGTACTACACTGTGCATTTCGTGTAATCCGGGTTTTTCAGTAAATTCAAGTTTTTCAGTGCAACTCACTCATATACTATGTACTACAATGTGCGTTTCGTGTAGTCTGGGATTTTCAGTGCACCTCACTCATATACTATGTACTACACTGTGCGTTTCTTATATTCTAAGTTTTTCAGTGCAACTTACTCATATACTATGTACTACACTGTGCGTTTCTTATATTCTAAGTTTTTCAGTGCAACTCACTCATATACTATGTACTACACTGTGCGTTTCTTATATTCTAAGTTTTTCAGTGCAACTCACTCATATACTATGTACTACACTGTGCGTTTCTTATATTCTAAGTTTTTCAGTGCAACTCACTCATATACTATGTACTACACTGTGCGTTTCTTATATTCTAAGTTTTTCAGTGCAACTCACTCATATACTATGTACTACACTGTGCGTTTCTTATATTCTAAGTTTTTCAGTGCAACTCACTCATATACTATGTACTACACTGTGCGTTTCTTATATTCTAAGTTTTTCAGTGCAACTCACTCATATACTATGTACTACACTGTGCGTTTCTTATATTCTAAGTTTTTCAGTGCAACTCACTCATATACTATGTACTACACTGTGCATTTCGTGGAATGCTGGTTTTTCAGTAAATTCTAAGTTTTTCAGTGCAACTCACTCATATACTATGTACTACACTGTGCGTTTCTTATATTCTAAGTTATTCAGTGCAACTCACTCATATACTATGTACTGCACTGTGCGTTTCTTTTATTCTAAGTTTTTCAGTGCAACTCACTCATATACTATGTACTACACTGTGCGTTTCTTATATTCTAAGTTTTTCAGTGCAACTCAATCATATACTATGTACTACACTGTGCGTTTCTTATATTCTAAGTTTTTCCGTGCAACTCACTCATATACTATGTACTACACTGTGCGTTTCTTATATTCTAAGTTTTTCAGTGCAACTCACTCATATACTATGTACTACACTGTGCGTTTCTTATATTCTAAGTTTTTCAGTGCAACTCACTCATATACTATGTACTACACTGTGCGTTTCTTATATTCTAAGTATTTCAGTGCAACTCACTCATATACTATGTACTACACTGTGCATTTCGTGGAATGCTGGTTTTTCAGTAAATTCTAAGTTTTTCAGTGCAACTCACTCATATACTATGTACTACACTGTGCGTTTCTTATATTCTAAGTTTTTCAGTGCAACTCACTCATATACTATGTACTGCACTGTGCGTTTCTTTTATTCTAATTTTTTCAGTGCAACTCACTCATATACTATGTACTACACTGTGCGTTTCTTATATTCTAAGTTTTTCAGTGCAACTCAATCATATACTATGTACTACACTGTGCGTTTCTTATATTCTAAGTTTTTCAGTGCAACTCACTCATATACTATGTACTACAATGTGCGTTTCTTATATTCTAAGTTTTTCAGTGCAACTCACTCATATACTATGTACTACACTGTGCGTTTCTTATATTCTAAGTTTTTCAGTGCAACTCACTCATATACTATGTACTACACTGTGCGTTTCTTATATTCTAAGGTTTTCAGTGCAACTCACTCATATACTATGTACTAAACTGTGCGTTTCTTATATTCTAAGTTTTTCAGTGCAACTCACTCATATACTATGTACTACACTGTGCGTTTCTTATATTCTAAGTTTTTCAGTGCAACTTACTCATATACTATGTACTACACTGTGCGTTTCTTATATTCTAAGTTTTTCAGTGCAACTCACTCATATACTATGTACTACACTGTGCGTTTCTTATATTCTAAGTTTTTCAGTGCAACTCACTCATATACTATGTACTACACTGTGCGTTTCTTATATTCTAAGTTTTTCAGTGCAACTCACTCATATATTATGTACTACACTGTGCGTTTCTTATATTCTAAGTTTTTCAGTGCAACTCACTCATATACTATGTACTACACTGTGCATTTCGTGTAATGCGGGTTTTACAGTAAATTGTAAGTTTTTCGGTGCAACTCATTCATATACTATGTACTATACTTTGCGTTTCTTATATTCTAAGTTTTTCAGTGCAACTCACTCATATACTATGCACTACACTGTGCGTTTCTTATATTCTAAATTTTTCAATTCAACTCACTCATATACTATGTACTACACTGTGCGTTTCTTATATTCTAAGTTTTTCATTGCAACTCACTCATATACTATGTACTACACTGTGCGTTTCTTATATTCTAAGTTTTTCAGTGCAACTCACTCATATACTATGTACTACACTGTGCGTTTCTTATATTCTAAGTTTTTGAGTGCAACTCACTCATATACTATGTACTACACTGTGCATTTCGTGTAATCCGGGTTTTTCAGTAAATTCAAGTTTTTCAGTGCAACTCACTCATATACTATGTACTACAATGTGCGTTTCGTGTAGTCTGGGATTTTCAGTGCACCTCACTCATATACTATGTACTACACTGTGCGTTTCTTATATTCTAAGTTTTTCAGTGCAACTCACTCATATACTATGTACTACACTGTGCGTTTCTTATATTCTAAGATTTTCAGTGCAACTCACTCATATACTATGTACTACAATGTGCGTTTCTTATATTCTAAGTTTTTCAGTGCAACTCACTCATATACTATGTACTACACTGTGCGTTTCTTATATTCTAAGTTTTTCAGTGCAACTCACTCATATATTATGTACTACACTGTGCGTTTCTTATATTCTAAGTTTTTCAGTGCAACTCACTCATATACTATGTACTACACTGTGCGTTTCTTATATTCTAAGTTTTTCAGTGCAACTCACTCATATACTATGTACTACACTGTGCGTTTCTTATATTCTAAGTTTTTCAGTGCAACTCACTCATATACTATGTACTACACTGTGCGTTTCTTTTATTCTAAGTTTTTCAGTGCAACTCACTCATATATTATGTACTACACTGTGCGTTTCTTATATTCTAAGTTTTTCAGTGCAACTCACTCATATACTATGTACTACACTGTGCGTTTCTTATATTCTAAGTTTTTCAGTGCAACTCACTCATATACTATGTACTACACTGTGCGTTTCTTATATTCTAAGTTTTTCAGTGCAACTCACTCATATACTATGTACTACACTGTGCGTTTCTTATATTCTAAGTTTTTCAGTGCAACTCACTCATATACTATGTACTACATGTGCGTTTCTTATATTCTAAGTTTTTCAGTGCAACTCACTCATATACTATGTACTACACTGTGCGTTTCTTATATTCTAAGTTTTTCAGTGCAACTCACTCATATACTATGTACTACACTGTGCGTTTCTTGTAATCCGGGTTTTTCAGTAAATTCAAGTTTTTCAGTGCAACTCACTCATATACTATGTACTACACTGTGCGTTTCGTGTAGTCTGGGTTTTTCAGTGCACCTCACTCATATACTATGTACTACACTGTGCGTTTCTTATATTCTAAGTTTTTCAGTGCAACTCACTCATATACTATGTACTACACTGTGCGTTTCTTATATTCTAAGTTTTTCAGTGCAACTCACTCATATACTATGTACTACAATGTGCGTTTCTTATATTCTAAGTTTTTCAGTGCAACTCACTCATATACTATGTACTACACTGTGCGTTTCTTATATTCTAAGTTTTTCAGTGCAACTCACTCATATACTATGTACTACACTGTGCGTTTCTTATATTCTAAGTTTTTCAGTGCAACTCACTCATATACTATGTACTACACTGTGCGTTTCTTATATTCTAAGTTTTTCAGTGCAACTCACTCATATACTATGTACTACACTGTGCGTTTCTTATATTCTAAGTTTTTCAGTGCAACTCACTCATATACTATGTACTACACTGTGCGTTTCTTATATTCTAAGTTTTTCAGTGCAACTCACTCATATACTATGTACTACACTGTGCGTTTCTTATATTCTAAGTTTTTCAGTGCAACTCACTCATATATTATGTACTACACTGTGCGTTTCTTATATTCTAAGTTTTTCAGTGTAACTCACTCATATACTATGTACTACACTGTGCGTTTCTTATATTCTAAGTTTTTCAGTGCAACTCACTCATATACTATGTACTACACTGTGCGTTTCTTATATTCTAAGTTTTTCAGTGCAACTCACTCATATACTATGTACTACACTGTGCGTTTCTTATATTATAAGTTTTTCAGTGCAACTCACTCATATACTATGTACTACACTGTGCGTTTCTTATATTCTAAGTTTTTCAGTGCAACTCACTCATATACTATGTACTACACTGTGCGTTTCTTATATTCTAAGTTTTTCAGTGCAACTCACTCATATACTATGTACTACACTGTGCGTTTCTTATATTCTAAGTTTTTCAGTGCAACTCACTCATATACTATGTACTACACTGTGCGTTTCTTATATTCTAAGTTTTTCAGTGCAACTCACTCATATACTATGTACTACACTGTGCATTTCGTGTAATGCTGGTTTTTCAGTAAATTCTAAGTTTTTCAGTGCAACTCACTCATATACTATGTACTACACTGTGCGTTTCTTATATTCTAAGTTTTTCAGTGCAACTCACTCATATACTATGTACTGCACTGTGCGTTTCTTTTATTCTAAGTTTTTCAGTGCAACTCACTCATATACTATGTACTACACTGTGCGTTTCTTATATTCTAAGTTTTTCAGTGCAACTCACTCATATACTATGTACTACACTGTGCGTTTCTTATATTCTAAGTTTTTCAGTGCAACTCACTCATATACTATGTACTACAATGTGCGTTTCTTATATTCTAAGTTTTTCAGTGCAACTCACTCATATACTATGTACTACACTGTGCGTTTCTTATATTCTAAGTTTTTCAGTGCAACTCACTCATATACTATGTACTACACTGTGCGTTTCTTATATTCTAAGGTTTTCAGTGCAACTCACTCATATACTATGTACTACACTGTGCGTTTCTTATATTCTAAGTTTTTCAGTGCAACTCACTCATATACTATGTACTACACTGTGCGTTTCTTATATTCTAAGTTTTTCAGTGCAACTCACTCATATACTATGTACTACACTGTGCGTTTCTTATATTCTAAGTTTTTCAGTGCAACTCACTCATATACTATGTACTACACTGTGCGTTTCTTATATTCTAAGTTTTTCAGTGCAACTCACTCATATACTATGTACTACACTGTGCGTTTCTTATATTCTAAGTTTTTCCGTGCAACTCACTCATATACTATGTACTACACTGTGCGTTTCTTATATTCTAAGTTTTTCAGTGCAACTCACTCATATACTATGTACTACACTGTGCGTTTCTTATATTCTAAGTTTTTCAGTGCAACTCACTCATATACTATGTACTACACTGTGCGTTTCTTATATTCTAAGTTTTTCAGTGCAACTCACTCATATACTATGTACTACACTGTGCGTTTCTTATATTCTAAGTTTTTCAGTGCAACTCACTCATATACTATGTACTACACTGTGCGTTTCTTATATTCTAAGTTTTTCAGTGCAACTCACTCATATACTATGTACTACACTGTGCGTTTCGTGTAATCCGGGTTTTTCAGTAAATTCAAGTTTTTCAGTGCAACTCACTCATATACTATGTACTACACTGTGCGTTTCGTGTAGTCTGGGTTTTTCAGTGCACCTCACTCATATACTATGTACTACACTGTGCGTTTCTTATATTCTAAGTTTTTCAGTGCAACTCACTCATATACTATGTACTACACTGTGTGTTTCTTATATTCTAAGTTTTTCAGTGCAACTCACTCATATACTATGTACTACAATGTGCGTTTCTTATATTCTAAGTTTTTCAGTGCAACTCACTCATATACTATGTACTACACTGTGTGTTTCTTATATTCTAAGTTTTTCAGTGCAACTCACTCATATACTATGTACTACACTGTGCGTTTCTTATATTCTAAGTTTTTCAGTGCAACTCACTCATATACTATGTACTACACTGTGCGTTTCTTATATTCTAAGTTTTTCAGTGCAACTCACTCATATACTATGTACTACACTGTGCGTTTCTTATATTCTAAGTTTTTCAGTGCAACTCACTCATATACTATGTACTACACTGTGCGTTTCTTATATTCTAAGTTTTTCAGTGCAACTCACTCATATACTATGTACTACACTGTGCGTTTCTTATATTCTAAGTTTTTCAGTGCAACTCACTCATATACTATGTACTACACTGTGCGTTTCTTATATTCTAAGTTTTTCAGTGCAACTCACTCATATACTATGTACTACACTGTGCGTTTCTTATATTCTAAGTTTTTCAGTGCAACTCACTCATATACTATGTACTACACTGTGCGTTTCTTATATTCTAAGTTTTTCAGTGCAACTCATTCATATACTATGTACTACACTGTGCGTTTCTTATATTCTAAGTTTTTCAGTGCAACTCACTCATATACTATGTACTACACTGTGCGTTTCTTATATTCTAAGTTTTTCAGTGCAACTCACTCATATACTATGTACTACACTGTGCGTTTCTTATATTCTAAGTTTTTCAGTGCAACTCACTCATATACTATGTACTACACTGTGCGTTTCTTATATTCTAAGTTTTTCAGTGCAACTCACTCATATACTATGTACTACACTGTGCGTTTCTTATATTCTAAGTTTTTCAGTGCAACTCACTCATATACTATGTACTACACTGTGCATTTCGTGTAATGCTGGTTTTTCAGTAAATTCTAAGTTTTTCAGTGCAACTCACTCATATACTATGTACTACACTGTGCGTTTCTTATATTCTAAGTTTTTCAGTGCAACTCACTCATATACTATGTACTGCACTGTGCGTTTCTTTTATTCTAAGTTTTTCAGTGCAACTCACTCATATACTATGTACTACACTGTGCGTTTCTTATATTCTAAGTTTTTCAGTGCAACTCACTCATATACTATGTACTACACTGTGCGTTTCTTATATTCTAAGTTTTTCAGTGCAACTCACTCATATACTATGTACTACACTGTGCGTTTCTTATATTCTAAGTTTTTCAGTGCAACTCACTCATATACTATGTACTACACTGTGCGTTTCTTATATTCAAAGTTTTTCAGTGCAACTCACTCATATACTATGTACTACACTGTGCATTTCGTGTAATGCTGGTTTTTCAGTAAATTCTAAGTTTTTCAGTGCAACTCACTCATATACTATGTACTACACTGTGCGTTTCTTATATTCTAAGTTTTTCAGTGCAACTCACTCATATACTATGTACTGCACTGTGCGTTTCTTTTATTCTAAGTTTTTCAGTGCAACTCACTCATATACTATGTACTACACTGTGCGTTTCTTATATTCTAAGTTTTTCAGTGCAACTCACTCATATACTATGTACTACACTGTGCGTTTCTTATATTCTAAGTTTTTCATTGCAACTCACTCATATACTATGTACTACACTGTGCGTTTCTTATATTCTAAGTTTTTCAGTGCAACTCACTCATATACTATGTACTACACTGTGCGTTTCTTATATTCTAAGTTTTTGAGTGCAACTCACTCATATACTATGTACTACACTGTGCATTTCGTGTAATGCGGGTTTTTCAGTAAATTCAAGTTTTTCAGTGCAACTCACTCATATACTATGTACTACACTGTGCGTTTCTTATATTCTAAGTTTTTCAGTGCAACTCACTCATATACTATGTACTACACTGTGCGTTTCTTATATTCTAAGTTTTTCATTGCAACTCACTCATATACTATGTACTACACTGTGCGTTTCTTATATTCTAAGTTTTTCAGTGCAACTCACTCATATACTATGTACTACACTGTGCGTTTCTTATATTCTAAGTTTTTCAGTGCAACTCACTCATATACTATGTACTACACTGTGCGTTTCTTATATTCTAAGTTTTTCAGTGCAACTCACTCATATACTTTGTACTACACTGTGCGTTTCTTATATTCTAAGTTTTTCAGTGCAACTCACTCATATACTACGTACTACACTGTGCGTTTCTTATATTCTAAGTTTTTCAGTGCAACTCACTCATATACTATGTACTACACTGTGCGTTTCTTATATTCTAAGTTTTTGAGTGCAACTCACTCATATAATATGTACTACACTGTGCATTTCGTGTAATGCGGGTTTTTCAGTAAATTCAAGTTTTTCAGTGCAACTCACTCATATACTATGTACTACACTGTGCGTTTCTTATATTCTAAGTTTTTCAGTGCAACTCACTCATATACTATGTACTACACTGTGCGTTTCTTATATTCTAAGTTTTTCAGTGCAACTCACTCATATACTATGTACTACACTGTGCATTTCGTGTAATGCGGGTTTTACAGTAAATTGTAAGTTTTCCGGTGCAACTCATTCATATACTATGTACTATACTTTGCGTTTCTTATATTCTAAGTTTTTCAGTGCAACTCACTCATATACTATGCACTACACTGTGCGTTTCTTATATTCTAAGTTTTTCAGTGCAACTCACTCATATACTATGTACTACACTGTGCGTTTCTTATATTCTAAGTTTTTCAGTGCAACTCACTCATATACTATGTACTACACTGTGCATTTCGTGTAATGCGGGTTTTACAGTAAATTGTAAGTTTTTCGGTGCAACTCATTCATATACTATGTACTATACTTTGCGTTTCTTATATTCTAAGTTTTTCAGTGCAACTCACTCATATACTATGCACTACACTGTGCGTTTCTTATATTCTAAGTTTTTCAGTGCAACTCACTCATATACTATGTACTACACTGTGCGTTTCTTATATTCTAAGTTTTTCAGTGCAACTCACTCATATACTATGTACTACACTGTGCATTTCGTGTAATGCGGGTTTTACAGTAAATTGTAAGTTTTTCGGTGCAACTCATTCATATACTATGTACTATACTTTGCGTTTCTTATATTCTAAGTTTTTCAGTGCAACTCACTCATATACTATGCACTACACTGTGCGTTTCTTATATTCTAAGTTTTTCAATTCAACTCACTCATATACTATGTACTACACTGTGCGTTTCTTATATTCTAAGTTTTTCATTGCAACTCACTCATATACTATGTACTACACTGTGCGTTTCTTATATTCTAAGTTTTTCAGTGCAACTCACTCATATACTATGTACTACACTGTGCGTTTCTTATATTCTTAGTTTTTCAGTGCAACTCACTCATATACTATGTACTACACTGTGCGTTTCTTATATTCTAAGTTTTTCAGTGCAACTCACTCATATACTATGTACTACACTGTGCGTTTCTTATATTCTAAGTTTTTCAGTGCAACTCACTCATATACTATGTACTACACTGTGCGTTTCTTATATTCTAAGTTTTTCAGTGCAACTCACTCATATACTATGTACTACACTGTGCGTTTCTTATATTCTAAGTTTTTCAGTGCAACTCACTCATATATTATGTACTACACTGTGCGTTTCTTATATTCTAAGTTTTTCAGTGCAACTCACTCATATACTATGTACTACACTGTGCATTTCGTGTAATGCGGGTTTTACAGTAAATTGTAAGTTTTTCGGTGCAACTCATTCATATACTATGTACTATACTTTGCGTTTCTTATATTCTAAGTTTTTCAGTGCAACTCACTCATATACTATGCACTACACTGTGCGTTTCTTATATTCTAAGTTTTTCAATTCAACTCACTCATATACTATGTACTACACTGTGCGTTTCTTATATTCTAAGTTTTTCATTGCAACTCACTCATATACTATGTACTACACTGTGCGTTTCTTATATTCTAAGTTTTTCAGTGCAACTCACTCATATACTATGTACTACACTGTGCGTTTCTTATATTCTAAGTTTTTGAGTGCAACTCACTCATATACTATGTACTACACTGTGCATTTCGTGTAAAGCGGGTTTTTCAGTAAATTCAAGTTTTTCAGTGCAACTCACTCATATACTATGTACTACACTGTGCGTTTCTTATATTCTAAGTTTTTCAGTGCAACTCACTCATATACTATGTACTACACTGTGCGTTTCTTATATTCTAAGGTTTTCAGTGCAACTCACTCATATACTATGTACTACACTGTGCGTTTCTTATATTCTAAGTTTTTCAGTGCAACTCACTCATATACTATGTACTACACTGTGCGTTTCTTATATTCTAAGTTTTTCAGTGCAACTCACTCATATACTATGTACTACACTGTGCGTTTCTTATATTCTAAGTTTTTCAGTGCAACTCACTCATATACTTTGTACTACACTGTGCGTTTCTTATATTCTAAGTTTTTCAGTGCAACTCACTCATATACTACGTACTACACTGTGCGTTTCTTATATTCTAAGTTTTTCAGTGCAACTCACTCATATACTATGTACTACACTGTGCGTTTCTTATATTCTAAGTTTTTGAGTGCAACTCACTCATATAATATGTACTACACTGTGCATTTCGTGTAATGCGGGTTTTTCAGTAAATTCAAGTTTTTCAGTGCAACTCACTCATATACTATGTACTACACTGTGCGTTTCTTATATTCTAAGTTTTTCAGTGCAACTCACTCATATACTATGTACTACACTGTGCGTTTCTTATATTCTAAGTTTTTCAGTGCAACTCACTCATATACTATGTACTACACTGTGCATTTCGTGTAATGCGGGTTTTACAGTAAATTGTAAGTTTTTCGGTGCAACTCATTCATATACTATGTACTATACTTTGCGTTTCTTATATTCTAAGTTTTTCAGTGCAACTCACTCATATACTATGCACTACACTGTGCGTTTCTTATATTCTAAGTTTTTCAATTCAACTCACTCATATACTATGTACTACACTGTGCGTTTCTTATATTCTAAGTTTTTCATTGCAACTCACTCATATACTATGTACTACACTGTGCGTTTCTTATATTCTAAGTTTTTCAGTGCAACTCACTCATATACTATGTACTACACTGTGCGTTTCTTATATTCTAAGTTTTTGAGTGCAACTCACTCATATACTATGTACTACACTGTGCATTTCGTGTAATGCGGGTTTTTCAGTAAATTCAAGTTTTTCAGTGCAACTCACTCATATACTATGTACTACACTGTGCGTTTCTTATATTCTAAGTTTTTCAGTGCAACTCACTCATATACTATGTACTACACTGTGCGTTTCTTATATTCTAAGTTTTTCATTGCAACTCACTCATATACTATGTACTACACTGTGCGTTTCTTATATTCTAAGTTTTTCAGTGCAACTCACTCATATACTATGTACTACACTGTGCGTTTCTTATATTCTAAGTTTTTCAGTGCAACTCACTCATATACTATGTACTACACTGTGCTTTTCTTATATTCTAAGTTTTTCAGTGCAACTCACTCATATACTTTGTACTACACTGTGCGTTTCTTATATTCTAAGTTTTTCAGTGCAACTCACTCATATACTACGTACTACACTGTGCGTTTCTTATATTCTAAGTTTTTCAGTGCAACTCACTCATATACTATGTACTACACTGTGCGTTTCTTATATTCTAAGTTTTTGAGTGCAACTCACTCATATAATATGTACTACACTGTGCATTTCGTGTAATGCGGGTTTTTCAGTAAATTCAAGTTTTTCAGTGCAACTCACTCATATACTATGTACTACACTGTGTGTTTCTTATATTCTAAGTTTTTCAGTGCAACTCACTCATATACTATGTACTACACTGTGCGTTTCTTATATTCTAAGTTTTTCATTGCAACTCACTCATATACTATGTACTACACTGTGCGTTTCTTATATTCTAAGTTTTTGAGTGCAACTCACTCATATACTATGTACTACACTGTGCGTTTCTTATATTCTAAGTTTTTCAGTGCAACTCACTCATATACTATGTACTACACTGTGCATTTCGTGTAATGCGGGTTTTACAGTAAATTGTAAGTTTTTCAGTGCAACTCATTCATATACTATGTACTATACTGTGCGTTTCTTATATTCTAAGTTTTTCAGTGCAACTCACTCATATACTATGCACTACACTGTGCGTTTCTTATATTCTAAGTTTTTCAATTCAACTCACTCATATACTATGTACTACACTGTGCGTTTCTTATATTCTAAGTTTTTCATTGCAACTCACTCATATACTATGTACTACACTGTGCGTTTCTTATATTCTAAGTTTTTCAGTGCAACTCACTCATATACTATGTACTACACTGTGCGTTTCTTATATTCTAAGTTTTTCAGTGCAACTCACTCATATACTATGTACTACACTGTGCGTTTCTTATATTCTAAGTTTTTCAGTGCAACTCACTCATATACTTTGTACTACACTGTGCGTTTCTTATATTCTAAGTTTTTCAGTGCAACTCACTCATATACTATGTACTACACTGTGCGTTTCTTATATTCTAAGTTTTTGAGTGCAACTCACTCATATAGTATGTACTACACTGTGCATTTCGTGTAATGCGGGTTTTTCAGTAAATTCAAGTTTTTCAGTGCAACTCACTCATATACTATGTACTACACTGTGCGTTTCTTATATTCTAATTTTTTCAGTGCAACTCACTCATATACTATGTACTACACTGTGCGTTTCTTATATTCTAAGTTTTTCATTGCAACTCACTCATATACTATGTACTACACTGTGCGTTTCTTATATTCTAAGTTTTTCAGTGCAACTCACTCATATACTATGTACTACACTGTGCGTTTCGTATATTCTAAGTTTTTCAGTGCAACTCACTCATATACTATGTACTACACTGTGCGTTTCTTATATTCTAAATTTTTCAGTGCAACTCACTCATATACTATGTACTACACTGTGCGTTTCTTATATTCTATGTTTTTCAGTGCAACTCACTCATATATCATGTACTACACTGTGCGTTTCTTATATTCTAAGTTTTTCAGTGCAACTCACTCATATACTATGTACTACACTGTGCATTTCGTGTAATGCGGGTTTTACAGTAAATTGTAAGTTTTTCAGTGCAAATCATTCATATACTATGTACTATACTGTGCGTTTCTTATATTCTAAGTTTTTCAGTGCAACTCACTCATATACTATGCACTACACTGTGCGTTTCTTATATTCTAAGTTTTTCAATTCAACTCACTCATATACTATGTACTACACTGTGCGTTTCTTATATTCTAAGTTTTTCCTTGCAACTCACTCATATACTATGTACTACACTGTGCGTTTCTTATATTCTAAGTTTTTCAGTGCAACTCACTCATATACTATGTACTACACTGTGCGTTTCTTATATTCTAAGTTTTTCAGTGCAACTCACTCATATACTATGTACTACACTGTGCGTTTCTTATATTCTAAGTTTTTCAGTGCAACTCACTCATATACTTTGTACTACACTGTGCGTTTCTTATATTCTAAGTTTTTCAGTGCAACTCACTCATATACTATGTACTACACTGTGCGTTTCTTATATTCTAAGTTTTTCAGTGCAACTCACTCATATACTATGTACTACACTGTGCATTTCGTGTAATGCGGGTTTTTCAGTAAATTCAAGTTTTTCAGTGCAACTCACTCATATACTATTACTACACTGTGCGTTTCTTATATTCTAAGTTTTTCAGTGCAACTCACTCATATACTATGTACTACACTGTGTGTTTCTTATATTCTAAGTTTTTCAGTGCAACTCACTCATATACTATGTACTACACTGTGCGTTTCTTATATTCTAAGTTTTTCAGTGCAACTCACTCATATACTATGTACTACACTGTGCGTTTCTTATATTCTAAGTTTTTCAGTGCAACTCACTCATATACTATGTACTACACTGTGCGTTTCTTATATTCTAAGTTTTTGAGTGCAACTCACTCATATACTATGTACTACACTGTGCATTTCGTTAATGCGGGTTTTTCAGTAAATTGAAGTTTTTCAGTGCAACTCACTCATATACTATGTACTACACTGTGCCTTTCTTATATTCTAAGTTTTTCAGTGCAACTCACTCATATACTATGTACTACACTGTGCGTTTCTTATATTCTAAGTTTTTCAGTGCAACTCACTCATATACTATGTACTACACTATGCATTTCTTATATTCTAAGTTTTTCAGTGCAACTCACTCATATACTATGTACTACACTGTGCGTTTCTTATATTCTAAGTTTTTCAGTGCAACTCACTCATATACTACGTACTACACTATGCGTTTCTTATATTCTAAGTTTTTCAGTGCAACTCACTCATATACTATGTACTACACTGTGCGTTTCTTATATTCTAAGTTTTTGAGTGCAACTCACTCATATAATATGTACTACACTGTGCATTTCGTGTAATGCGTGTTTTTCAGTAAATTCAAGTTTTTCAGTGCAACTCACTCATATACTATGTACTACACTGTGCGTTTCTTATATTCTAAGTTTTTCAGTGCAACTCACTCATATACTATGTACTACACTGTGCGTTTCATATATTCTAAGTTTTTGAGTGCAACTCACTCATATACTATGTACTACACTGTGCGTTTCTTATATTCTAAGTTTTTCAGTGCAATCACTCATATACTATGTACTACACTGTGCGTTTCTTATATTCTAAGTTTTTCAGTGCAACTCACTCATATACTATGTACTACACTGTGCGTTTTTTATATTCTAAGTTTTTCAGTGCTACTCACTCATATACTATGTACTACACTGTGCGTTTCTTATATTCTAAGTTTTTCAGTGCAACTCACTCATATACTATGTACTACACTGTGCGTTTCTTATATTCTAAGTTTTTCAGTGCAACTCACTCATATACTATGTACTACACTGTGCGTTTCTTATATTCTAAGTTTTCAGTGCAACTCACTCATATACTATGTACTACACTGTGCGTTTCTTATATTCTAAGTTTTTCAGTGCAACTCACTCATATACTATGTACTACACTGTGCGTTTCTTATATTCTAAGTTTTTCAGTGCATCTCACTCATATACTATGTACTACACTGTGCGTTTCTTATATTCTAAGTTTTTCAGTGCAACTCACTCATATACTTTGTACTACACTGTGCGTTTCTTATATTCTAAGTTTTTCAGTGCAACTCACTCATATACTACGTACTACACTGTGCGTTTCTTATATTCTAAGTTTTTCAGTGCAACTCACTCATATACTATGTACTACACTGTGCGTTTCTTATATTCTAAGTTTTTGAGTGCAACTCACTCATATAATATGTACTACACTGTGCATTTCGTGTAATGCGTGTTTTTCAGTAATTCAAGTTTTTCAGTGCAACTCACTCATATACTATGTACTACACTGTGCGTTTCTTATATTCTAAGTTTTTCAGTGCAACTCACTCATATACTATGTACTACACTGTGCGTTTCATATATTCTAAGTTTTTGAGTGCAACTCACTCATATACTATGTACTACACTGTGCGTTTCTTATATTCTAAGTTTTTCAGTGCAACTCACTCATATACTATGTACTACACTGTGCGTTTCTTATATTCTAAGTTTTACAGTGCAACTCACTCATATACTATGTACTACACTGTGCGTTTCTTAAATTCTAATTTTTCAGTGCATCTCACTCATATACTATGTATTACACTGTGCGTTTCTTATATTCTAAGTTTTTCAGTGCAACTCACTCATATACTATGTACTACACTGTGCGTTTCTTATATTCTAAGTTTTTCAGTGCAACTCACTCATATACTATGTACTACACTGTGCGTTTCTTATATTCTAAGTTTTTCAGTGCAACTCACTCATATACTATGTACTACACTGTGCGTTTCTTATATTCTAAGTTTTTGAGTGCAACTCACTCATATAATATGTACTACACTGTGCATTTCGTGTAATGCATGTTTTTCAGTAAATTCAAGTTTTTCAGTGCAACTCACTCATATACTATGTACTACACTGTGCGTTTCTTATATTCTAAGTTTTTCAGTGCAACTCACTCATATACTATGTACTACACTGTGCGTTTCATATATTCTAAGTTTTTGAGTGCAACTCACTCATATACTATGTACTACACTGTGCGTTTCTTATATTCTAAGTTTTTCAGTGCAACTCACTCATATACTATGTACTACACTGTGCGTTTCTTATATTCTAAGTTTTACAGTGCAACTCACTCATATACTATGTACTACACTGTGCGTTTCTTATATTCTAAGTTTTACAGTGCAACTCACTCATATACTATGTACTACACTGTGCGTTTCTTAAATTCTAAGTTTTTCAGTGCATCTCACTCATATACTATGTATTACACTGTGCGTTTCTTATATTCTAAGTTTTTCAGTGCAACTCACTCATATACTATGTACTACACTGTGCGTTTCTTATATTCTAAGTTTTTCATTGCAACTCACTCATATACTATGTACTACACTGTGCGTTTCTTATATTCTAAGTTTTTCAGTGCAACTCACTCATATACTATGTACTACACTGTGCGTTTCTTATATTCTAAGTTTTTCAGTGCAACTCACTCATATACTATGTACTACACTGTGCGTTTCTTATATTCTAAGTTTTTCAGTGCAACTCACTCATATACTTTGTACTACACTGTGCGTTTCTTATATTCTAAGTTTTTCAGTGCAACTCACTAATATACTACGTACTACACTGTGCGTTTCTTATATTCTAAGTTTTTCAGTGCAACTCACTCATATACTATGTACTACACTGTGCGTTTCTTATATTCTAAGTTTTTCATTGCAACTCACTCATATACTATGTACTACACTGTGCGTTTCTTATATTCTAAGTTTTTGAGTGCACCTCACTCATATACTATGTACTACACTGTGCGTTTCTTATATTCTAAGTTTTTCAGTGCAACTCACTCATATACTATGTACTACACTGTGCATTTCGTGTAATGCGGGTTTTACAGTAAATTGTAAGTTTTTCAGTGCAACTCATTCATATACTATGTACTATACTGTGCGTTTCTTATATTCTAAGTTTTTCAGTGCAACTCACTCATATACTATGCACTACACTGTGCGTTTCTTATATTCTAAGTTTTTCAATTCAACTCACTCATATACTATGTACTACACTGTGCGTTTCTTATATTCTAAGTTTTTCATTGCAACTCACTCATATACTATGTACTACACTGTGCGTTTCTTATATTCTAAGTTTTTCAGTGCAACTCACTCATATACTATGTACTACACTGTGCGTTTCTTATATTCTAAGTTTTTCAGTGCAACTCACTCATATACTATGTACTACACTGTGCGTTTCTTATATTCTAAGTTTTTTAGTGCAACTCACTCATATAGTATGTACTACACTGTGCATTTCGTGTAATGCGGGTTTTTCAGTAAATTCAAGTTTTTCAGTGCAACTCACTCATATACTATGTACTACACTGTGCGTTTCTTATATTCTAATTTTTTCAGTGCAACTCACTCATATACTATGTACTACACTGTGCGTTTCTTATATTCTAAGTTTTTCAGTGCAACTCACTCATATATTATGTACTACACTGTGCGTTTCTTATATTCTAAGTTTTTCAGTGCAACTCACTCATATACTCTGTACTACACTGTGCGTTTCGTATATTCTAAGTTTTTCAGTGCAACTCACTCATATACTATGTACTACACTGTGCGTTTCTTATATTCTAAGTTTTTCAGTGCAACTCACTCATATACTATGTACTACACTGTGCGTTTCTTATATTCTATGTTTTTCAGTGCAACTCACTCATATATTATGTACTACACTGTGCGTTTCTTATATTCTAAGTTTTTCAGTGCAACTCACTCATATACTATGTACTACACTGTGCATTTCGTGTAATGCGGGTTTTACAGTAAATTGTAAGTTTTTCAGTGCAACTCATTCATATACTATGTACTATACTGTGCGTTTCTTATATTCTAAGTTTTTCAGTGCAACTCACTCATATACTATGCACTACACTGTGCGTTTCTTATATTCTAAGTTTTTCAATTCAACTCACTCATATACTATGTACTACACTGTGCGTTTCTTATATTCTAAGTTTTTCCTTGCAACTCACTCATATACTATGTACTACACTGTGCGTTTCTTATATTCTAAGTTTTTCAGTGCAACTCACTCATATACTATGTACTACACTGTGCGTTTCTTATATTCTAAGTTTTTCAGTGCAACTCACTCATATACTATGTACTACACTGTGCGTTTCTTATATTCTAAGTTTTTCAGTGCAACTCACTCATATACTTTGTACTACACTGTGCGTTTCTTATATTCTAAGTTTTTCAGTGCAACTCACTCATATACTATGTACTACACTGTGCCTTTCTTATATTCTAAGTTTTTCAGTGCAACTCACTCATATACTATGTACTACACTGTGCATTTCGTGTAATGCGGGTTTTTCAGTAAATTCAAGTTTTTCAGTGCAACTCACTCATATACTATTACTACACTGTGCGTTTCTTATATTCTAAGTTTTTCAGTGCAACTCACTCATATACTATGTACTACACTGTGTGTTTCTTATATTCTAAGTTTTTCAGTGCAACTCACTCATATACTATGTACTACACTGTGCGTTTCTTATATTCTAAGTTTTTCAGTGCAACTCACTCATATACTATGTACTACACTGTGCGTTTCTTATATTCTAAGTTTTTCAGTGCAACTCACTCATATACTATGTACTACACTGTGCGTTTCTTATATTCTAAGTTTTTGAGTGCAACTCACTCATATACTATGTACTACACTGTGCATTTCGTTAATGCGGGTTTTTCAGTAAATTCAAGTTTTTCAGTGCAACTCACTCATATACTATGTACTACACTGTGCCTTTCTTATATTCTAAGTTTTTCAGTGCAACTCACTCATATACTATGTACTACACTGTGCGTTTCTTATATTCTAAGTTTTTCAGTGCAACTCACTCATATACTATGTACTACACTGTGCATTTCTTATATTCTAAGTTTTTCAGTGCAACTCACTCATATACTATGTACTACACTGTGCGTTTCTTATATTCTAAGTTTTTCAGTGCAACTCACTCATATACTACGTACTACACTATGCGTTTCTTATATTCTAAGTTTTTCAGTGCAACTCACTCATATACTATGTACTACACTGTGCGTTTCTTATATTCTAAGTTTTTGAGTGCAACTCACTCATATAATATGTACTACACTGTGCATTTCGTGTAATGCGTGTTTTTCAGTAAATTCAAGTTTTTCAGTGCAACTCACTCATATACTATGTACTACACTGTGCGTTTCTTATATTCTAAGTTTTTCAGTGCAACTCACTCATATACTATGTACTACACTGTGCGTTTCTTATATTCTAAGTTTTTCATTGCAACTCACTCATATACTATGTACTACACTGTGCGTTTCTTATATTCTAAGTTTTTGAGTGCACCTCACTCATATACTATGTACTACACTGTGCGTTTCTTATATTCTAAGTTTTTCAGTGCAACTCACTCATATACTATGTACTACACTGTGCATTTCGTGTAATGCGGGTTTTACAGTAAATTGTAAGTTTTTCAGTGCAACTCATTCATATACTATGTACTATACTGTGCGTTTCTTATATTCTAAGTTTTTCAGTGCAACTCACTCATATACTATGCACTACACTGTGCGTTTCTTATATTCTAAGTTTTTCAATTCAACTCACTCATATACTATGTACTACACTGTGCGTTTCTTATATTCTAAGTTTTTCATTGCAACTCACTCATATACTATGTACTACACTGTGCGTTTCTTATATTCTAAGTTTTTCAGTGCAACTCACTCATATACTATGTACTACACTGTGCGTTTCTTATATTCTAAGTTTTTCAGTGCAACTCACTCATATACTATGTACTACACTGTGCGTTTCTTATATTCTAAGTTTTTCAGTGCAACTCACTCATATACTTTGTACTACACTGTGCGTTTCTTATATTCTAAGTTTTTCAGTGCAACTCACTCATATACTATGTACTACACTGTGCGTTTCTTATATTCTAAGTTTTTGAGTGCAACTCACTCATATAGTATGTACTACACTGTGCATTTCGTGTAATGCGGGTTTTTCAGTAAATTCAAGTTTTTCAGTGCAACTCACTCATATACTATGTACTACACTGTGCGTTTCTTATATTCTAATTTTTTCAGTGCAACTCACTCATATACTATGTACTACACTGTGCGTTTCTTATATTCTAAGTTTTTCAGTGCAACTCACTCATATATTATGTACTACACTGTGCGTTTCTTATATTCTAAGTTTTTCAGTGCAACTCACTCATATACTCTGTACTACACTGTGCGTTTCGTATATTCTAAGTTTTTCAGTGCAACTCACTCATATACTATGTACTACACTGTGCGTTTCTTATATTCTAAGTTTTTCAGTGCAACTCACTCATATACTATGTACTACACTGTGCGTTTCTTATATTCTATGTTTTTCAGTGCAACTCACTCATATATTATGTACTACACTGTGCGTTTCTTATATTCTAAGTTTTTCAGTGCAACTCACTCATATACTATGTACTACACTGTGCATTTCGTGTAATGCGGGTTTTACAGTAAATTGTAAGTTTTTCAGTGCAACTCATTCATATACTATGTACTATACTGTGCGTTTCTTATATTCTAAGTTTTTCAGTGCAACTCACTCATATACTATGCACTACACTGAGCGTTTCTTATATTCTAAGTTTTTCAATTCAACTCACTCATATACTATGTACTACACTGTGCGTTTCTTATATTCTAAGTTTTTCCTTGCAACTCACTCATATACTATGTACTACACTGTGCGTTTCTTATATTCTAAGTTTTTCAGTGCAACTCACTCATATACTATGTACTACACTGTGCGTTTCTTATATTCTAAGTTTTTCAGTGCAACTCACTCATATACTATGTACTACACTGTGCGTTTCTTATATTCTAAGTTTTTCAGTGCAACTCACTCATATACTTTGTACTACACTGTGCGTTTCTTATATTCTAAGTTTTTGAGTGCAACTCACTCATATACTATGTACTACACTGTGCATTTCGTTAATGCGGGTTTTTCAGTAAATTGAAGTTTTTCAGTGCAACTCACTCATATACTATGTACTACACTGTGCCTTTCTTATATTCTAAGTTTTTCAGTGCAACTCACTCATATACTATGTACTACACTGTGCGTTTCTTATATTCTAAGTTTTTCAGTGCAACTCACTCATATACTATGTACTACACTATGCATTTCTTATATTCTAAGTTTTTCAGTGCAACTCACTCATATACTATGTACTACACTGTGCGTTTCTTATATTCTAAGTTTTTCAGTGCAACTCACTCATATACTACGTACTACACTATGCGTTTCTTATATTCTAAGTTTTTCAGTGCAACTCACTCATATACTATGTACTACACTGTGCGTTTCTTATATTCTAAGTTTTTGAGTGCAACTCACTCATATAATATGTACTACACTGTGCATTTCGTGTAATGCGTGTTTTTCAGTAAATTCAAGTTTTTCAGTGCAACTCACTCATATACTATGTACTACACTGTGCGTTTCTTATATTCTAAGTTTTTCAGTGCAACTCACTCATATACTATGTACTACACTGTGCGTTTCATATATTCTAAGTTTTTGAGTGCAACTCACTCATATACTATGTACTACACTGTGCGTTTCTTATATTCTAAGTTTTTCAGTGCAATCACTCATATACTATGTACTACACTGTGCGTTTCTTATATTCTAAGTTTTTCAGTGCAACTCACTCATATACTATGTACTACACTGTGCGTTTTTTATATTCTAAGTTTTTCAGTGCTACTCACTCATATACTATGTACTACACTGTGCGTTTCTTATATTCTAAGTTTTTCAGTGCAACTCACTCATATACTATGTACTACACTGTGCGTTTCTTATATTCTAAGTTTTTCAGTGCAACTCACTCATATACTATGTACTACACTGTGCGTTTCTTATATTCTAAGTTTTCAGTGCAACTCACTCATATACTATGTACTACACTGTGCGTTTCTTATATTCTAAGTTTTTCAGTGCAACTCACTCATATACTATGTACTACACTGTGCGTTTCTTATATTCTAAGTTTTTCAGTGCATCTCACTCATATACTATGTACTACACTGTGCGTTTCTTATATTCTAAGTTTTTCAGTGCAACTCACTCATATACTTTGTACTACACTGTGCGTTTCTTATATTCTAAGTTTTTCAGTGCAACTCACTCATATACTACGTACTACACTGTGCGTTTCTTATATTCTAAGTTTTTCAGTGCAACTCACTCATATACTATGTACTACACTGTGCGTTTCTTATATTCTAAGTTTTTGAGTGCAACTCACTCATATAATATGTACTACACTGTGCATTTCGTGTAATGCGTGTTTTTCAGTAATTCAAGTTTTTCAGTGCAACTCACTCATATACTATGTACTACACTGTGCGTTTCTTATATTCTAAGTTTTTCAGTGCAACTCACTCATATACTATGTACTACACTGTGCGTTTCATATATTCTAAGTTTTTGAGTGCAACTCACTCATATACTATGTACTACACTGTGCGTTTCTTATATTCTAAGTTTTTCAGTGCAACTCACTCATATACTATGTACTACACTGTGCGTTTCTTATATTCTAAGTTTTACAGTGCAACTCACTCATATACTATGTACTACACTGTGCGTTTCTTAAATTCTAATTTTTCAGTGCATCTCACTCATATACTATGTATTACACTGTGCGTTTCTTATATTCTAAGTTTTTCAGTGCAACTCACTCATATACTATGTACTACACTGTGCGTTTCTTATATTCTAAGTTTTTCAGTGCAACTCACTCATATACTATGTACTACACTGTGTGTTTTTTATATTCTAAGTTTTTCAGTGCAACTCACTCATATACTAAGTACTACACTGTGCGTTTCTTATATTCTAAGTTTTTCAGTGCAACTCACTCATATACTATGTACTACACTGTGCGTTTCTTATATTCTAAGTTTTTCAGTGCAACTCACTCATATACTATGTACTACACTGTGCGTTTCTTATATTCTAAGTTTTTGAGTGCAACTCACTCATATAATATGTACTACACTGTGCATTTCGTGTAATGCGTGTTTTTCAGTAAATTCAAGTTTTTCAGTGCAACTCACTCATATACTATGTACTACACTGTGCGTTTCTTATATTCTAAGTTTTTCAGTGCAACTCACTCATATACTATGTACTACACTGTGCGTTTCATATATTCTAAGTTTTTGAGTGCAACTCACTCATATACTATGTACTACACTGTGCGTTTCTTATATTCTAAGTTTTTCAGTGCAACTCACTCATATACTATGTACTACACTGTGCGTTTCTTATATTCTAAGTTTTACAGTGCAACTCACTCATATACTATGTACTACACTGTGCGTTTCTTATATTCTAAGTTTTACAGTGCAACTCACTCATATACTATGTACTACACTGTGCGTTTCTTAAATTCTAAGTTTTTCAGTGCATCTCACTCATATACTATGTATTACACTGTGCGTTTCTTATATTCTAAGTTTTTCAGTGCAACTCACTCATATACTATGTACTACACTGTGCGTTTCTTATATTCTAAGTTTTTCATTGCAACTCACTCATATACTATGTACTACACTGTGCGTTTCTTATATTCTAAGTTTTTCAGTGCAACTCACTCATATACTATGTACTACACTGTGCGTTTCTTATATTCTAAGTTTTTCAGTGCAACTCACTCATATACTATGTACTACACTGTGCGTTTCTTATATTCTAAGTTTTTCAGTGCAACTCACTCATATACTTTGTACTACACTGTGCGTTTCTTATATTCTAAGTTTTTCAGTGCAACTCACTCATATACTATGTACTACACTGTGCGTTTCTTATATTCTAAGTTTTTCATTGCAACTCACTCATATACTATGTACTACACTGTGCGTTTCTTATATTCTAAGTTTTTGAGTGCACCTCACTCATATACTATGTACTACACTGTGCGTTTCTTATATTCTAAGTTTTTCAGTGCAACTCACTCATATACTATGTACTACACTGTGCATTTCGTGTAATGCGGGTTTTACAGTAAATTGTAAGTTTTTCAGTGCAACTCATTCATATACTATGTACTATACTGTGCGTTTCTTATATTCTAAGTTTTTCAGTGCAACTCACTCATATACTATGCACTACACTGTGCGTTTCTTATATTCTAAGTTTTTCAATTCAACTCACTCATATACTATGTACTACACTGTGCGTTTCTTATATTCTAAGTTTTTCATTGCAACTCACTCATATACTATGTACTACACTGTGCGTTTCTTATATTCTAAGTTTTTCAGTGCAACTCACTCATATACTATGTACTACACTGTGCGTTTCTTATATTCTAAGTTTTTCAGTGCAACTCACTCATATACTATGTACTACACTGTGCGTTTCTTATATTCTAAGTTTTTTAGTGCAACTCACTCATATAGTATGTACTACACTGTGCATTTCGTGTAATGCGGGTTTTTCAGTAAATTCAAGTTTTTCAGTGCAACTCACTCATATACTATGTACTACACTGTGCGTTTCTTATATTCTAATTTTTTCAGTGCAACTCACTCATATACTATGTACTACACTGTGCGTTTCTTATATTCTAAGTTTTTCAGTGCAACTCACTCATATATTATGTACTACACTGTGCGTTTCTTATATTCTAAGTTTTTCAGTGCAACTCACTCATATACTCTGTACTACACTGTGCGTTTCGTATATTCTAAGTTTTTCAGTGCAACTCACTCATATACTATGTACTACACTGTGCGTTTCTTATATTCTAAGTTTTTCAGTGCAACTCACTCATATACTATGTACTACACTGTGCGTTTCTTATATTCTATGTTTTTCAGTGCAACTCACTCATATATTATGTACTACACTGTGCGTTTCTTATATTCTAAGTTTTTCAGTGCAACTCACTCATATACTATGTACTACACTGTGCATTTCGTGTAATGCGGGTTTTACAGTAAATTGTAAGTTTTTCAGTGCAACTCATTCATATACTATGTACTATACTGTGCGTTTCTTATATTCTAAGTTTTTCAGTGCAACTCACTCATATACTATGCACTACACTGTGCGTTTCTTATATTCTAAGTTTTTCAATTCAACTCACTCATATACTATGTACTACACTGTGCGTTTCTTATATTCTAAGTTTTTCCTTGCAACTCACTCATATACTATGTACTACACTGTGCGTTTCTTATATTCTAAGTTTTTCAGTGCAACTCACTCATATACTATGTACTACACTGTGTGTTTCTTATATTCTAAGTTTTTCAGTGCAACTCACTCATATACTATGTACTACAATGTGCGTTTCTTATATTCTAAGTTTTTCAGTGCAACTCACTCATATACTTTGTACTACACTGTGCGTTTCTTATATTCTAAGTTTTTCAGTGCAACTCACTCATATACTATGTACTACACTGTGCCTTTCTTATATTCTAAGTTTTTCAGTGCAACTCACTCATATACTATGTACTACACTGTGCATTTCGTGTAATGCGGGTTTTTCAGTAAATTCAAGTTTTTCAGTGCAACTCACTCATATACTATTACTACACTGTGCGTTTCTTATATTCTAAGTTTTTCAGTGCAACTCACTCATATACTATGTACTACACTGTGTGTTTCTTATATTCTAAGTTTTTCAGTGCAACTCACTCATATACTATGTACTACACTGTGCGTTTCTTATATTCTAAGTTTTTCAGTGCAACTCACTCATATACTATGTACTACACTGTGCGTTTCTTATATTCTAAGTTTTTCAGTGCAACTCACTCATATACTATGTACTACACTGTGCGTTTCTTATATTCTAAGTTTTTGAGTGCAACTCACTCATATACTATGTACTACACTGTGCATTTCGTTAATGCGGGTTTTTCAGTAAATTCAAGTTTTTCAGTGCAACTCACTCATATACTATGTACTACACTGTGCCTTTCTTATATTCTAAGTTTTTCAGTGCAACTCACTCATATACTATGTACTACACTGTGCGTTTCTTATATTCTAAGTTTTTCAGTGCAACTCACTCATATACTATGTACTACACTGTGCATTTCTTATATTCTAAGTTTTTCAGTGCAACTCACTCATATACTATGTACTACACTGTGCGTTTCTTATATTCTAAGTTTTTCAGTGCAACTCACTCATAGACTACGTACTACACTATGCGTTTCTTATATTCTAAGTTTTTCAGTGCAACTCACTCATATACTATGTACTACACTGTGCGTTTCTTATATTCTAAGTTTTTGAGTGCAACTCACTCATATAATATGTACTACACTGTGCATTTCGTGTAATGCGTGTTTTTCAGTAAATTCAAGTTTTTCAGTGCAACTCACTCATATACTATGTACTACACTGTGCGTTTCTTATATTCTAAGTTTTTCAGTGCAACTCACTCATATACTATGTACTACACTGTGCGTTTCTTATATTCTAAGTTTTTCATTGCAACTCACTCATATACTATGTACTACACTGTGCGTTTCTTATATTCTAAGTTTTTGAGTGCACCTCACTCATATACTATGTACTACACTGTGCGTTTCTTATATTCTAAGTTTTTCAGTGCAACTCACTCATATACTATGTACTACACTGTGCATTTCGTGTAATGCGGGTTTTACAGTAAATTGTAAGTTTTTCAGTGCAACTCATTCATATACTATGTACTATACTGTGCGTTTCTTATATTCTAAGTTTTTCAGTGCAACTCACTCATATACTATGCACTACACTGTGCGTTTCTTATATTCTAAGTTTTTCAATTCAACTCACTCATATACTATGTACTACACTGTGCGTTTCTTATATTCTAAGTTTTTCATTGCAACTCACTCATATACTATGTACTACACTGTGCGTTTCTTATATTCTAAGTTTTTCAGTGCAACTCACTCATATACTATGTACTACACTGTGCGTTTCTTATATTCTAAGTTTTTCAGTGCAACTCACTCATATACTATGTACTACACTGTGCGTTTCTTATATTCTAAGTTTTTCAGTGCAACTCACTCATATACTTTGTACTACACTGTGCGTTTCTTATATTCTAAGTTTTTCAGTGCAACTCACTCATATACTATGTACTACACTGTGCGTTTCTTATATTCTAAGTTTTTGAGTGCAACTCACTCATATAGTATGTACTACACTGTGCATTTCGTGTAATGCGGGTTTTTCAGTAAATTCAAGTTTTTCAGTGCAACTCACTCATATACTATGTACTACACTGTGCGTTTCTTATATTCTAATTTTTTCAGTGCAACTCACTCATATACTATGTACTACACTGTGCGTTTCTTATATTCTAAGTTTTTCAGTGCAACTCACTCATATATTATGTACTACACTGTGCGTTTCTTATATTCTAAGTTTTTCAGTGCAACTCACTCATATACTCTGTACTACACTGTGCGTTTCGTATATTCTAAGTTTTTCAGTGCAACTCACTCATATACTATGTACTACACTGTGCGTTTCTTATATTCTAAGTTTTTCAGTGCAACTCACTCATATACTATGTACTACACTGTGCGTTTCTTATATTCTATGTTTTTCAGTGCAACTCACTCATATATTATGTACTACACTGTGCGTTTCTTATATTCTAAGTTTTTCAGTGCAACTCACTCATATACTATGTACTACACTGTGCATTTCGTGTAATGCGGGTTTTACAGTAAATTGTAAGTTTTTCAGTGCAACTCATTCATATACTATGTACTATACTGTGCGTTTCTTATATTCTAAGTTTTTCAGTGCAACTCACTCATATACTATGCACTACACTGAGCGTTTCTTATATTCTAAGTTTTTCAATTCAACTCACTCATATACTATGTACTACACTGTGCGTTTCTTATATTCTAAGTTTTTCCTTGCAACTCACTCATATACTATGTACTACACTGTGCGTTTCTTATATTCTAAGTTTTTCAGTGCAACTCACTCATATACTATGTACTACACTGTGCGTTTCTTATATTCTAAGTTTTTCAGTGCAACTCACTCATATACTATGTACTACACTGTGCGTTTCTTATATTCTAAGTTTTTCAGTGCAACTCACTCATATACTTTGTACTACACTGTGCGTTTCTTATATTCTAAGTTTTTCAGTGCAACTCACTCATATACTATGTACTACACTGTGCCTTTCTTATATTCTAAGTTTTTCAGTGCAACTCACTCATATACTATGTACTACACTGTGCATTTCGTGTAATGCGGGTTTTTCAGTAAATTCAAGTTTTTCAGTGCAACTCACTCATATACTATTACTACACTGTGCGTTTCTTATATTCTAAGTTTTTCAGTGCAACTCACTCATATACTATGTACTACACTGTGTGTTTCTTATATTCTAAGTTTTTCAGTGCAACTCACTCATATACTATGTACTACACTGTGCGTTTCTTATATTCTAAGTTTTTCAGTGCAACTCACTCATATACTATGTACTACACTGTGCGTTTCTTATATTCTAAGTTTTTCAGTGCAACTCACTCATATATTATGTACTACACTGTGCGTTTCTTATATTCTAAGTTTTTGAGTGCAACTCACTCATATACTATGTACTACACTGTGCATTTCGTTAATGCGGGTTTTTCAGTAAATTCAAGTTTTTCAGTGCAACTCACTCATATACTATGTACTACACTGTGCCTTTCTTATATTCTAAGTTTTTCAGTGCAACTCACTCATATACTATGTACTACACTGTGCGTTTCTTATATTCTAAGTTTTTCAGTGCAACTCACTCATATACTATGTACTACACTGTGCATTTCTTATATTCTAAGTTTTTCAGTGCAACTCACTCATATACTATGTACTACACTGTGCGTTTCTTATATTCTAAGTTTTTCAGTGCAACTCACTCATATAATATGTACTACACTGTGCATTTCGTGTAATGCGTGTTTTTCAGTAAATTCAAGTTTTTCAGTGCAACTCACTCATATACTATGTACTACACTGTGCGTTTCTTATATTCTAAGTTTTTCAGTGCAACTCACTCATATACTATGTACTACACTGTGCGTTTCATATATTCTAAGTTTTTGAGTGCAACTCACTCATATACTATGTACTACACTGTGCGTTTCTTATATTCTAAGTTTTTCAGTGCAATCACTCATATACTATGTACTACACTGTGCGTTTCTTATATTCTAAGTTTTTCAGTGCAACTCACTCATATACTACGTACTACACTGTGCGTTTCTTATATTCTAAGTTTTTCAGTGCAACTCACTCATATACTATGTACTACACTGTGCGTTTTTTATATTCTAAGTTTTTCAGTGCTACTCACTCATATACTATGTACTACACTGTGCGTTTCTTATATTCTAAGTTTTTCAGTGCAACTCACTCATATACTATGTACTACACTGTGCGTTTCTTATATTCTAAGTTTTTCAGTGCAACTCACTCATATACTATGTACTACACTGTGCGTTTCTTATATTCTAAGTTTTCAGTGCAACTCACTCATATACTATGTACTACACTGTGCGTTTCTTATATTCTAAGTTTTTCAGTGCAACTCACTCATATACTATGTACTACACTGTGCGTTTCTTATATTCTAAGTTTTTCAGTGCAACTCACTCATATACTATGTACTACACTGTGCGTTTCTTATATTCTAAGTTTTTGAGTGCAACTCACTCATATAATATGTACTACACTGTGCATTTCGTGTAATGCGTGTTTTTCAGTAAATTCAAGTTTTTCAGTGCAACTCACTCATATACTATGTACTACACTGTGCGTTTCTTATATTCTAAGTTTTTCAGGGCAACTCACTCATATACTATGTACTACACTGTGCGTTTCTTATATTCTAAGTTTTTCAGTGCAACTCACTCATATACTATGTACTACACTGTGCGTTTCATATATTCTAAGTTTTTGAGTGCAACTCACTCATATACTATGTACTACACTGTGCGTTTCTTATATTCTAAGTTTTTCAGTGCAACTCACTCATATACTATGTACTACACTGTGCGTTTCTTATATTCTAAGTTTTACAGTGCAACTCACTCATATATTATGTACTACACTGTGCGTTTCTTAAATTCTAAGTTTTTCAGTGCATCTCACTCATATACTATGTATTACACTGTGCGTTTCTTATATTCTAAGTTTTTCAGTGCAACTCACTCATATACTATGTACTACACTGTGCGTTTCTTATATTCTAAGTTTTTCAGTGCAACTCACTCATATACTATGTACTACACTGTGCGTTTTTTATATTCTAAGTTTTTCAGTGCAACTCACTCATATACTATGTACTACACTGTGCGTTTCTTATATTCTAAGTTTTTCAGTGCAACTCACTCATATACTATGTACTACACTGTGCGTTTCTTATATTCTAAGTTTTTCAGTGCAACTCACTCATATACTATGTACTACACTGTGCGTTTCTTATATTCTAAGTTTTTGAGTGCAACTCACTCATATAATATGTACTACACTGTGCATTTCGTGTAATGCGTGTTTTTCAGTAAATTCAAGTTTTTCAGTGCAACTCACTCATATACTATGTACTACACTGTGCGTTTCTTATATTCTAAGTTTTTCAGTGCAACTCACTCATATACTATGTACTACACTGTGCGTTTCATATATTCTAAGTTTTTGAGTGCAACTCACTCATATACTATGTACTACAGTGTGCGTTTCTTATATTCTAAGTTTTTCAGTGCAACTCACTCATATACTATGTACTACACTGTGCGTTTCTTATATTCTAAGTTTTACAGTGCAACTCACTCATATACTATGTACTACACTGTGCGTTTCTTATATTCTAAGTTTTACAGTGCAACTCACTCATATACTATGTACTACACTGTGCGTTTCTTAAATTCTAAGTTTTTCAGTGCATCTCACTCATATACTATGTATTACACTGTGCGTTTCTTATATTCTAAGTTTTTCAGTGCAACTCACTCATATACTATGTACTACACTGTGCGTTTCTTATATTCTAAGTTTTTCAGTGCAACTCACTCATATACTATGTACTACACTGTGCGTTTTTTATATTCTAAGTTTTTCAGTGCAACTCACTCATATACTACGTACTACACTGTGCGTTTCTTATATTCTAAGTTTTTCAGTGCAACTCACTCATATACTATGTACTACACTGTGCGTTTCTTATATTCTAAGTTTTTCAGTGCAACTCACTCATATACTATGTACTACACTGTGCGTTTCTTATATTCTAAGTTTTTCAGTGCAACTCACTCATATACTATGTACTACACTGTGCGTTTCTTATATTCTAAGTTTTTCAGTGCAACTCACTCATATACTATGTACTACACTGTGCGTTTCTTATATTCTAAGTTTTTCAGTGCAACTCACTCATATACTATGTACTACACTGTGCGTTTCTTATATTCTAAGTTTTTCAGTGCAACTCACTCATATACTTTGTACTACACTGTGCGTTTCATATATTCTAAGTTTTTGAGTGCAACTCACTCATATACTATGTACTACACTGTGCGTTTCTTATATTCTAAGTTTTTCAGTGCAACTCACTCATATACTATGTACTACACTGTGCGTTTCTTATATTCTAAGTTTTTGAGTGCAACTCACTCATATAATATGTACTACACTGTGCGTTTCTTAAATTCTAAGTTTTTCAGTGCATCTCACTCATATACTATGTATTACACTGTGCGTTTCTTATATTCTAAGTTTTTCAGTGCAACTCACTCATATACTATGTACTACACTGTGCGTTTCTTATATTCTAAGTTTTTCAGTGCAACTCACTCATATACTATGTACTACACTGTGCGTTTTTTATATTCTAAGTTTTTCAGTGCAACTCACTCATATACTATGTACTACACTGTGCGTTTCTTATATTCTAAGTTTTTCAGTGCAACTCACTCATATACTATGTACTACACTGTGCGTTTCTTATATTCTAAGTTTTTCAGTGCAACTCACTCATATACTATGTACTACACTGTGCGTTTCTTATATTCTAAGTTTTTCAGTGCAACTCACTCATATACTATGTACTACACTGTGCGTTTCTTATATTCTAAGTTTTTCAGTGCAACTCACTCATATACTATGTACTACACTGTGCATTTCGTGTAATGCGCGTTTTTCAGTAAATTCTAAGTTTTTCAGTGCAACTCACTCATATACTATGTACTACACTGTGCGTTTCTTATATTATAAGTTTTTCAGTGCAACTCACTCATATACTATGTACTACACTGTGCGTTTCCTATATTCTAAGTTTTTCAGTGCAACTCACTCATATACTATGTACTACACTGTGCGTTTCTTATATTCTAAGTTTTTCAGTGCAACTCACTCATATACTATGTACTACACTGTGCATTTCGTGTAATGCGGGTTTTTCAGTAAATTCTAAGTTTTTCAGTGCAACTCACTCATATACTATGTACTACACTGTGCGTTTATTATTTTCTAAGTTTTTCAGTGAAACTCAGTCATATACTATGGACTACACTGTGCGTTTCTTATATTCTAAGTTTTTCAGTGCAACTCACTCATATACTATGTACTACACTGTGCATTTCGTGTAATGCTGGTTTTTCAGTAAATTCTAAGTTTTTCAGTGCAACTCACTCATATACTATGTACTACACTGTGCGTTTCTTATCTTCTACGTTTTTCAGTGCAACTCACTCATATACTATGTACTGCACTGTGCGTTTCTTTTATTCTAAGTTTTTCAGTGCAACTCAATCATATACTATGTACTACACTGTGCGTTTCTTATATTCTAAGTTTTTCAGTGCAACTCACTCATATACTATGTACTACACTGTGCGTTTCTTATATTCTAAGTTTTTCAGTGCAACTCACTCATATACTATGTACTACACTGTGCGTTTCTTATATTCTAAGTTTTTCAGTGCAACTCACTCATATACTATGTACTACACTGTGCGTTTCTTATATTCTAAGTTTTTCAGTGCAACTCACTCATATACTTTGTACTACACTGTGCGTTTCTTATATTCTAAGTTTTTCAGTGCAACTCACTCATATACTACGTACTACACTGTGCGTTTCTTATATTCTAAGTTTTTCAGTGCAACTCACTCATATACTATGTACTACACTGTGCGTTTCTTATATTCTAAGTTTTTGAGTGCAACTCACTCATATACTATGTACTACACTGTGCATTTCGTGTAATGCGGGTTTTTCAGTAAATTCAAGTTTTTCAGTGCAACTCACTCATATACTATGTCCTACACTGTGCGTTTCTTATATTCTAAGTTTTTCAGTGCAACTCACTCATATACTATGTACTACACTGTGCGTTTCTTATATTCTAAGTTTTTCAGTGCAACTCACTCATATACTATGTACTACACTGTGCGTTTCTTATATTCTAAGTTCTTGAGTGCAACTCACTCATATACTATGTACTACACTGTGCGTTTCTTATATTCTAAGTTTTTCAGTGCAACTCACTCATATACTATGTACTACACTGTGCGTTTCTTATATTCTAAGTTTTTCAGTGCAACTCACTCATATACTATGTACTACACTGTGCGTTTCTTATATTCTAAGTGTTTGAGTGCAACTCACTCATATACTATGTACTACACTGTGCATTTCGTGTAATGCTGGTTTTTCAGTAAATTCTAAGTTTTTCAGTGCAACTCACTCATATACTATGTACTACATTGTGCGTTTCTTATATTCTAAGTTTGTCAGTGCAACTCACTCATATACTATGTACTACACTGTGCGTTTCTTATATTCTAAGTTTTTAAGTGCAACTCACTCATATACTATGTACTACACTGTGCATTTCGTGTAATGCTGGTTTTTCAGTAAATTCTAAGTTTTTCAGTGCAACTCACTCATATACTATGTACTACACTGTGCGTTTCTTATATTCTAAGTTTTTCAGTGCAACTCACTCATATACTATGTACTGCACTGTGCGTTTCTTTTATTCTAAGTTTTTCAGTGCAACTCACTCATATACTATGTACTACACTGTGCGTTTCTTATATTCTAAGTTTTTCAGTGCAACTCACTCATATACTATGTACTACACTGTGCGTTTCTTATATTCTAAGTTTTTCAGTGCAACTCACTCATATACTATGTACTACAATGTGCGTTTCTTATATTCTAAGTTTTTCAGTGCAACTCACTCATATACTATGTACTACACTGTGCGTTTCTTATATTCTAAGTTTTTCAGTGCAACTCACTCATATACTATGTACTACACTGTGCGTTTCTTATATTCTAAGGTTTTCAGTGCAACTCACTCATATACTATGTACTACACTGTGCGTTTCTTATATTCTAAGTTTTTCAGTGCAACTCACTCATATACTATGTACTACACTGTGCGTTTCTTATATTCTAAGTTTTTCAGTGCAACTCACTCATATACTATGTACTACACTGTGCGTTTCTTATATTCTAAGTTTTTCAGTGCAACTCACTCATATACTATGTACTACACTGTGCGTTTCTTATATTCTAAGTTTTTCAGTGCAACTCACTCATATACTATGTACTACACTGTGCGTTTCTTATATTCTAAGTTTTTCAGTGCAACTCACTCATATATTATGTACTACACTGTGCGTTTCTTATATTCTAAGTTTTTCAGTGCAACTCACTCATATACTATGTACTACACTGTGCATTTCGTGTAATGCGGGTTTTACAGTAAATTGTAATTTTTTCGGTGCAACTCATTCATATACTATGTACTATACTTTGCGTTTCTTATATTCTAAGTTTTTCAGTGCAACTCACTCATATACTATGCACTATACTGTGCGTTTCTTATATTCTAAGTTTTTCAATTCAACTCACTCATATACTATGTACTACACTGTGCGTTTCTTATATTCTAAGTTTTTCATTGCAACTCACTCATATACTATGTACTACACTGTGCGTTTCTTATATTCTAAGTTTTTCAGTGCAACTCACTCATATACTATGTACTACACTGTGCGTTTCTTATATTCTAAGTTTTTGAGTGCAACTCACTCATATACTATGTACTACACTGTGCATTTCGTGTAATCCGGGTTTTTCAGTAAATTCAAGTTTTTCAGTGCAACTCACTCATATACTATGTACTACACTGTGCGTTTCGTGTAGTCTGGGTTTTTCAGTGCACCTCACTCATATACTATGTACTACACTGTGCGTTTCTTATATTCTAAGTTTTTCAGTGCAACTCACTCATATACTATGTACTACACTGTGCGTTTCTTATATTCTAAGTTTTTCAGTGCAACTCACTCATATACTATGTACTACAATGTGCGTTTCTTATATTCTAAGTTTTTCAGTGCAACTCACTCATATACTATGTACTACACTGTGCGTTTCTTATATTCTAAGTTTTTCAGTGCAACTCACTCATATACTATGTACTACACTGTGCGTTTCTTATATTCTAAGTTTTTCAGTGCAACTCACTCATATACTATGTACTACACTGTGCGTTTCTTATATTCTAAGTTTTTCAGTGCAACTCACTCATATACTATGTACTACACTGTGTGTTTCTTATATTCAAATTTTTTCAGTGCAACTCACTCATATACTATGTACTACACTGTGCGTTTCTTATATTCTAAGTTTTTCAGTGCAACTCACTCATATACTATGTACTACACTGTGCGTTTCTTATATTCTAAGTTTTTCAGTGCAACTCACTCATATACTATGTACTACACTGTGCGTTTCTTATATTCTAAGTTTTTCAGTGCAACTCACTCATATATTATGTACTACACTGTGCGTTTCTTATATTCTAAGTTTTTCAGTGCAACTCACTCATATACTATGTACTACACTGTGCGTTTCTTATATTCTAAGTTTTTCAGTGCAACTCACTCATATACTATGTACTACACTGTGCGTTTCTTATATTCTAAGTTTTTCAGTGCAACTCACTCATATACTATGTACTACACTGTGCGTTTCTTATATTATAAGTTTTTCAGTGCAACTCACTCATATACTATGTACTACACTGTGCGTTTCTTATATTCTAAGTTTTTCAGTGCAACTCACTCATATACTATGTACTACACTGTGCGTTTCTTATATTCTAAGTTTTTCAGTGCAACTCACTCATATACTATGTACTACACTGTGCGTTTCTTATATTCTAAGTTTTTCAGTGCAACTCACTCATATACTATGTACTACACTGTGCGTTTCTTATATTCTAAGTTTTTCAGTGCAACTCACTCATATATTATGTACTACACTGTGCGTTTCTTATATTCTAAGTTTTTCAGTGCAACTCACTCATATACTATGTACTACACTGTGCATTTCGTGTAATGCGGGTTTTACAGTAAATTGTAATTTTTTCGGTGCAACTCATTCATATACTATGTACTATACTTTGCGTTTCTTATATTCTAAGTTTTTCAGTGCAACTCACTCATATACTATGCACTATACTGTGCGTTTCTTATATTCTAAGTTTTTCAATTCAACTCACTCATATACTATGTACTACACTGTGCGTTTCTTATATTCTAAGTTTTTCATTGCAACTCACTCATATACTATGTACTACACTGTGCGTTTCTTATATTCTAAGTTTTTCAGTGCAACTCACTCATATACTATGTACTACACTGTGCGTTTCTTATATTCTAAGTTTTTGAGTGCAACTCACTCATATACTATGTACTACACTGTGCATTTCGTGTAATCCGGGTTTTTCAGTAAATTCAAGTTTTTCAGTGCAACTCACTCATATACTATGTACTACACTGTGCGTTTCGTGTAGTCTGGGTTTTTCAGTGCACCTCACTCATATACTATGTACTACACTGTGCGTTTCTTATATTCTAAGTTTTTCAGTGCAACTCACTCATATACTATGTACTACACTGTGCGTTTCTTATATTCTAAGTTTTTCAGTGCAACTCACTCATATACTATGTACTACAATGTGCGTTTCTTATATTCTAAGTTTTTCAGTGCAACTCACTCATATACTATGTACTACACTGTGCGTTTCTTATATTCTAAGTTTTTCAGTGCAACTCACTCATATACTATGTACTACACTGTGCGTTTCTTATATTCTAAGTTTTTCAGTGCAACTCACTCATATACTATGTACTACACTGTGCGTTTCTTATATTCTAAGTTTTTCAGTGCAACTCACTCATATACTATGTACTACACTGTGTGTTTCTTATATTCAAATTTTTTCAGTGCAACTCACTCATATACTATGTACTACACTGTGCGTTTCTTATATTCTAAGTTTTTCAGTGCAACTCACTCATATACTATGTACTACACTGTGCGTTTCTTATATTCTAAGTTTTTCAGTGCAACTCACTCATATACTATGTACTACACTGTGCGTTTCTTATATTCTAAGTTTTTCAGTGCAACTCACTCATATATTATGTACTACACTGTGCGTTTCTTATATTCTAAGTTTTTCAGTGCAACTCACTCATATACTATGTACTACACTGTGCGTTTCTTATATTCTAAGTTTTTCAGTGCAACTCACTCATATACTATGTACTACACTGTGCGTTTCTTATATTCTAAGTTTTTCAGTGCAACTCACTCATATACTATGTACTACACTGTGCGTTTCTTATATTATAAGTTTTTCAGTGCAACTCACTCATATACTATGTACTACACTGTGCGTTTCTTATATTCTAAGTTTTTCAGTGCAACTCACTCATATACTATGTACTACACTGTGCGTTTCTTATATTCTAAGTTTTTCAGTGCAACTCACTCATATACTATGTACTACACTGTGCGTTTCTTATATTCTAAGTTTTTCAGTGCAACTCACTCATATACTATGTACTACACTGTGCGTTTCTTATATTCTAAGTTTTTCAGTGCAACTCACTCATATACTATGTACTACACTGTGCGTTTCTTATATTCTAAGTTTTTCAGTGCAACTCACTCATATACTTTGTACTACACTGTGCGTTTCATATATTCTAAGTTTTTGAGTGCAACTCACTCATATACTATGTACTACACTGTGCGTTTCTTATATTCTAAGTTTTTCAGTGCAACTCACTCATATAATTTGTACTACACTGTGCGTTTCATATATTCTAAGTTTTTGAGTGCAACTCACTCATATACTATGTACTACACTGTGCGTTTCTTATATTCTAAGTTTTTCAGTGCAACTCACTCATATACTATGTACTACACTGTGCGTTTCTTATATTCTAAGTTTTTGAGTGCAACTCACTCATATAATATGTACTACACTGTGCGTTTCTTAAATTCTAAGTTTTTCAGTGCATCTCACTCATATACTATGTATTACACTGTGCGTTTCTTATATTCTAAGTTTTTCAGTGCAACTCACTCATATACTATGTACTACACTGTGCGTTTCTTATATTCTAAGTTTTTCAGTGCAACTCACTCATATACTATGTACTACACTGTGCGTTTTTTATATTCTAAGTTTTTCAGTGCAACTCACTCATATACTATGTACTACACTGTGCGTTTCTTATATTCTAAGTTTTTCAGTGCAACTCACTCATATACTATGTACTACACTGTGCGTTTCTTATATTCTAAGTTTTTCAGTGCAACTCACTCATATACTATGTACTACACTGTGCGTTTCTTATATTCTAAGTTTTTCAGTGCAACTCACTCATATACTATGTACTACACTGTGCGTTTCTTATATTCTAAGTTTTTCAGTGCAACTCACTCATATACTATGTACTACACTGTGCATTTCGTGTAATGCGCGTTTTTCAGTAAATTCTAAGTTTTTCAGTGCAACTCACTCATATACTATGTACTACACTGTGCGTTTCTTATATTCTAAGTTTTTCAGTGCAACTCACTCATATACTATGTACTACACTGTGCGTTTCTTATATTCTAAGTTTTTCAGTGCAACTCACTCATATACTATGTACTACACTGTGTGTTTCTTATATTCTAAGTTTTTCAGTGCAACTCACTCATATACTATGTACTACACTGTGCATTTCGTGTAATGCTGGTTTTTCAGTAAATTCTAAGTTTTTCAGTGCAACTCACTCATATACTATGTACTACACTGTGCGTTTCTTATATTCTACGTTTTTCAGTGCAACTCACTCATATACTATGTACTGCACTGTGCGTTTCTTTTATTCTAAGTTTTTCAGTGCAACTCAATCATATACTATGTACTACACTGTGCGTTTCTTATATTCTAAGTTTTTCAGTGCAACTCACTCATATACTATGTACTACACTGTGCGTGTCTTATATTCTAAGTTTTTCAGTGCAACTCACTCATATACTATGTACTACACTGTGCGTTTCTTATATTCTAAGTTTTTCAGTGCAACTCACTCATATACTATGTACTACACTGTGCGTTTCTTATATTCTAAGTTTTTCAGTGCAACTCACTCATATACTTTGTACTACACTGTGCGTTTCTTATATTCTAAGTTTTTCAGTGCAACTCACTCATATACTACGTACTACACTGTGCGTTTCTTATATTCTAAGTTTTTCAGTGCAACTCACTCATATACTATGTACTACACTGTGCGTTTCTTATATTCTAAGTTTTTGAGTGCAACTCACTCATATACTATGTACTACACTGTGCATTTCGTGTAATGCGGGTTTTTCAGTAAATTCAAGTTTTTCAGTGCAACTCACTCATATACTATGTCCTACACTGTGCGTTTCTTATATTCTAAGTTTTTCAGTGCAACGCACTCATATACTATGTACTACACTGTGCGTTTCTTATATTCTAAGTTTTTCAGTGCAACTCACTCATATACTATGTACTACACTGTGCGTTTCTTATATTCTAAGTTCTTGAGTGCAACTCACTCATATACTATGTACTACACTGTGTGTTTCTTATATTCTAAGTTTTTCAGTGCAACTCACTCATATACTATGTACTACACTGTGCGTTTCTTATATTCTAAGTTTTTCAGTGCAACTCACTCATATACTATGTACTACACTGTGCGTTTCTTATATTCTAAGTGTTTGAGTGCAACTCACTCATATACTATGTACTACACTGTGCATTTCGTGTAATGCTGGTTTTTCAGTAAATTCTAAGTTTTTCAGTGCAACTCACTCATATACTATGTACTACATTGTGCGTTTCTTATATTCTAAGTTTTTCAGTGCAACTCACTCATATACTATGTACTACACTGTGCGTTTCTTATATTCTAAGTTTTTCAGTGCAACTCACTCATATACTATGTACTACACTGTGCATTTCGTGTAATGCTGGTTTTTCAGTAAATTCTAAGTTTTTCAGTGCAACTCACTCATATACTATGTACTACACTGTGCGTTTCTTATATTCTAAGTTTTTCAGTGCAACTCACTCATATACTATGTACTGCACTGTGCGTTTCTTTTATTCTAAGTTTTTCAGTGCAACTCACTCATATACTATGTACTACACTGTGCGTTTCTTATATTCTAAGTTTTTCAGTGCAACTCACTCATATACTATGTACTACACTGTGCGTTTCTTATATTCTAAGTTTTTCAGTGCAACTCACTCATATACTATGTACTACAATGTGCGTTTCTTATATTCTAAGTTTTTCAGTGCAACTCACTCATATACTATGTACTACACTGTGCGTTTCTTATATTCTAAGTTTTTCAGTGCAACTCACTCATATACTATGTACTACACTGTGCGTTTCTTATATTCTAAGGTTTTCAGTGCAACTCACTCATATACTATGTACTACACTGTGCGTTTCTTATATTCTAAGTTTTTCAGTGCAACTCACTCATATACTATGTACTACACTGTGCGTTTCTTATATTCTAAGTTTTTCAGTGCAACTCACTCATATACTATGTACTACACTGTGCGTTTCTTATATTCTAAGTTTTTCAGTGCAACTCACTCATATACTATGTACTACACTGTGCGTTTCTTATATTCTAAGTTTTTCAGTGCAACTCACTCATATACTATGTACTACACTGTGCGTTTCTTATATTCTAAGTTTTTCAGTGCAACTCACTCATATATTATGTACTACACTGTGCGTTTCTTATATTCTAAGTTTTTCAGTGCAACTCACTCATATACTATGTACTACACTGTGCATTTCGTGTAATGCGGGTTTTACAGTAAATTGTAATTTTTTCGGTGCAACTCATTCATATACTATGTACTATACTTTGCGTTTCTTATATTCTAAGTTTTTCAGTGCAACTCACTCATATACTATGCACTACACTGTGCGTTTCTTATATTCTAAGTTTTTCAATTCAACTCACTCATATACTATGTACTACACTGTGCGTTTCTTATATTCTAAGTTTTTCATTGCAACTCACTCATATACTATGTACTACACTGTGCGTTTCTTATATTCTAAGTTTTTCAGTGCAACTCACTCATATACTATGTACTACACTGTGCGTTTCTTATATTCTAAGTTTTTGAGTGCAACTCACTCATATACTATGTACAACACTGTGCATTTCGTGTAATCCGGGTTTTTCAGTAAATTCAAGTTTTTCAGTGCAACTCACTCATATACTATGTACTACACTGTGCGTTTCGTGTAGTCTGGGTTTTTCAGTGCACCTCACTCATATACTATGTACTACACTGTGCGTTTCTTATATTCTAAGTTTTTCAGTGCAACTCACTCATATACTATGTACTACACTGTGCGTTTCTTATATTCTAAGTTTTTCAGTGCAACTCACTCATATACTATGTACTACAATGTGCGTTTCTTATATTCTAAGTTTTTCAGTGCAACTCACTCATATACTATGTACTACACTGTGCGTTTCTTATATTCTAAGTTTTTCAGTGCAACTCACTCATATACTATGTACTACACTGTGCATTTCTTATATTCTAAGTTTTTCAGTGCAACTCACTCATATACTATGTAGTACACTGTGCGTTTCTTATATTCTAAGTTTTTCAGTGCAACTCAATCATATACTATGTACTACACTGTGCGTTTCTTATATTCTAAGTTTTTCAGTGCAACTCACTCATATACTATGTACTACACTGTGCGTTTCTTATATTCTAAGTTTTTCAGTGCAACTCACTCATATACTATGTACTACACTGTGCGTTTCTTATATTCTAAGTTTTTCAGTGCAACTCACTCATATACTATGTACTACACTGTGCGTTTCTTATATTCTAAGTTTTTCAGTGCAACTCACTCATATATTATGTACTACACTGTGCGTTTCTTATATTCTAAGTTTTTCAGTGCAACTCACTCATATACTATGTACTACACTGTGCGTTTCTTATATTCTAAGTTTTTCAGTGCAACTCACTCATATACTATGTACTACACTGTGCGTTTCTTATATTCTAAGTTTTTCAGTGCAATTCACTCATATACTATGTACTACACTGTGCGTTTCTTATATTATAAGTTTTTCAGTGCAACTCACTCATATACTATGTACTACACTGTGCGTTTCTTATATTCTAAGTTTTTCAGTGCAACTCACTCATATACTATGTACTACACTGTGCGTTTCTTATATTCTAAGTTTTTCAGTGCAACTCACTCATATACTATGTACTACACTGTGCGTTTCTTATATTCTAAGTTTTTCAGTGCAACTCACTCATATACTATGTACTACACTGTGCATTTCGTGTAATGCTGGTTTTTCAGTAAATTCTAAGTTTTTCAGTGCAACTCACTCATATACTATGTACTACACTGTGCGTTTCTTATATTCTAAGTTTTTCAGTGCAACTCACTCATATACTATGTACTGCACTGTGCGTTTCTTTTATTCTAAGTTTTTCAGTGCAACTCACTCATATACTATGTACTACACTGTGCGTTTCTTATATTCTAAGTTTTTCAGTGCAACTCACTCATATACTATGTACTACACTGTGCGTTTCTTATATTCTAAGTTTTTCAGTGCAACTCACTCATATACTATGTACTACAATGTGCGTTTCTTATATTCTAAGTTTTTCAGTGCAACTCACTCATATACTATGTACTACACTGTGCGTTTCTTATATTCTAAGTTTTTCAGTGCAACTCACTCATGTACTATGTACTACACTGTGCGTTTCTTATATTCTAAGGTTTTCAGTGCAACTCACTCATATACTATGTACTACACTGTGCGTTTCTTATATTCTAAGTTTTTCAGTGCAACTCACTCATATACTATGTACTACACTGTGCGTTTCTTATATTCTAAGTTTTTCAGTGCAACTCACTCATATACTATGTACTACACTGTGCGTTTCTTATATTCTAAGTTTTTCAGTGCAACTCACTCATATACTATGTACTACACTGTGCGTTTCTTATATTTTAAGTTTTTCAGTGCAACTCACTCATATACTATGTACTACACTGTGCGTTTCTTATATTCTAAGTTTTTCAGTGCAACTCACTCATATATTATGTACTACACTGTGCGTTTCTTTTATTCTAAGTTTTTCAGTGCAACTCACTCATATACTATGTACTACACTGTGCATTTCGTGAAATGCGGGTTTTACAGTAAATTGTAAGTTTTTCGGTGCAACTCATTCATATACTATGTACTATACTTTGCGTTTCTTATATTCTAAGTTTTTCAGTGCAACTCACTCATATACTATGTACTACACTGTGCGTTTCTTATATTCTAAGTTTTTCAGTGCAACTCACTCATATACTATGTACTACACTGTGCGTTTCTTATATTCTAAGTTTTTCAGTGCAACTCACTCATATACTATGTACTACAATGTGCGTTTCTTATATTCTAAGTTTTTCAGTGCAACTCACTCATATACTATGTACTACACTGTGCGTTTCTTATATTCTAAGTTTTTCAGTGCAACTCACTCATATACTATGTACTACACTGTGCGTTTCTTATATTCTAAGGTTTTCAGTGCAACTCACTCATATACTATGTACTACACTGTGCGTTTCTTATATTCTAAGTTTTTCAGTGCAACTCACTCATATACTATGTACTACACTGTGCGTTTCTTATATTCTAAGTTTTTCAGTGCAACTCACTCATATACTATGTACTACACTGTGCGTTTCTTATATTCTAAGTTTTTCAGTGCAACTCACTCATATACTATGTACTACACTGTGCGTTTCTTATATTCTAAGTTTTTCAGTGCAACTCACTCATATACTATGTACTACACTGTGCGTTTCTTATATTCTAAGTTTTTCAGTGCAACTCACTCATATATTATGTACTACACTGTGCGTTTCTTATATTCTAAGTTTTTCAGTGCAACTCACTCATATACTATGTACTACACTGTGCATTTCGTGTAATGCGGGTTTTACAGTAAATTGTAATTTTTTCGGTGCAACTCATTCATATACTATGTACTATACTTTGCGTTTCTTATATTCTAAGTTTTTCAGTGCAACTCACTCTTATACTATGCACTACACTGTGCGTTTCTTATATTCTAAGTTTTTCAATTCAACTCACTCATATACTATGTACTACACTGTGCGTTTCTTATATTCTAAGTTTTTCATTGCAACTCACTCATATACTATGTACTACACTGTGCGTTTCTTATATTCTAAGTTTTTCAGTGCAACTCACTCATATACTATGTACTACACTGTGCGTTTCTTATATTCTAAGTTTTTGAGTGCAACTCACTCATATACTATGTACTACACTGTGCATTTCGTGTAATCCGGGTTTTTCAGTAAATTCAAGTTTTTCAGTGCAACTCACTCATATACTATGTACTACACTGTGCGTTTCGTGTAGTCTGGGTTTTTCAGTGCACCTCACTCATATACTATGTACTACACTGTGCGTTTCTTATATTCTAAGTTTTTCAGTGCAACTCACTCATATACTATGTACTACACTGTGCGTTTCTTATATTCTAAGTTTTTCAGTGCAACTCACTCATATACTATGTACTACAATGTGCGTTTCTTATATTCTAAGTTTTTCAGTGCAACTCACTCATATACTATGTACTACACTGTGCGTTTCTTATATTCTAAGTTTTTCAGTGCAACTCACTCATATACTATGTACTACACTGTGCATTTCTTATATTCTAAGTTTTTCAGTGCAACTCACTCATATACTATGTACTACACTGTGCGTTTCTTATATTCTAAGTTTTTCAGTGCAACTCACTCATATACTATGTACTACACTGTGCGTTTCTTATATTCTAAGTTTTTCAGTGCAACTCACTCATATACTATGTACTACACTGTGCGTTTCTTATATTCTAAGTTTTTCAGTGCAACTCACTCATATACTATGTACTACACTGTGCGTTTCTTATATTCTAAGTTTTTCAGTGCAACTCACTCATATACTATGTACTACACTGTGCGTTTCTTATATTCTAAGTTTTTCAGTGCAACTCACTCATATATTATGTACTACACTGTGCGTTTCTTATATTCTAAGTTTTTCAGTGCAACTCACTCATATACTATGTACTACACTGTGCGTTTCTTATATTCTAAGTTTTTCAGTGCAACTCACTCATATACTATGTACTACACTGTGCGTTTCTTATATTCTAAGTTTTTCAGTGCAATTCACTCATATACTATGTACTACACTGTGCGTTTCTTATATTATAAGTTTTTCAGTGCAACTCACTCATATACTATGTACTAAACTGTGCGTTTCTTATATTCTAAGTTTTTCAGTGCAACTCACTCATATACTATGTACTACACTGTGCGTTTCTTATATTCTAAGTTTTTCAGTGCAACTCACTCATATACTATGTACTACACTGTGCGTTTCTTATATTCTAAGTTTTTCAGTGCAACTCACTCATATACTATGTACTACACTGTGCATTTCGTGTAATGCTGGTTTTTCAGTAAATTCTAAGTTTTTCAGTGCAACTCACTCATATACTATGTACTACACTGTGCGTTTCTTATATTCTAAGTTTTTCAGTGCAACTCACTCATATACTATGTACTGCACTGTGCGTTTCTTTTATTCTAAGTTTTTCAGTGCAACTCACTCATATACTATGTACTACACTGTGCGTTTCTTATATTCTAAGTTTTTCAGTGCAACTCACTCATATACTATGTACTACACTGTGCGTTTCTTATATTCTAAGTTTTTCAGTGCAACTCACTCATATACTATGTACTACAATGTGCGTTTCTTATATTCTAAGTTTTTCAGTGCAACTCACTCATATACTATGTACTACACTGTGCGTTTCTTATAGTCTAAGTTTTTCAGTGCAACTCACTCATGTACTATGTACTACACTGTGCGTTTCTTATATTCTAAGGTTTTCAGTGCAACTCACTCATATACTATGTACTACACTGTGCGTTTCTTATATTCTAAGTTTTTCAGTGCAACTCACTCATATACTATGTACTACACTGTGCGTTTCTTATATTCTAAGTTTTTCAGTGCAACTCACTCATATACTATGTACTACACTGTGCGTTTCTTATATTCTAAGTTTTTCAGTGCAACTCACTCATATACTATGTACTACACTGTGCGTTTCTTATATTTTAAGTTTTTCAGTGCAACTCACTCATATACTATGTACTACACTGTGCGTTTCTTATATTCTAAGTTTTTCAGTGCAACTCACTCATATATTATGTACTACACTGTGCGTTTCTTTTATTCTAAGTTTTTCAGTGCAACTCACTCATATACTATGTACTACACTGTGCATTTCGTGAAATGCGGGTTTTACAGTAAATTGTAAGTTTTTCGGTGCAACTCATTCATATACTATGTACTATACTTTGCGTTTCTTATATTCTAAGTTTTTCAGTGCAACTCACTCATATACTATGTACTACACTGTGCGTTTCTTATATTCTAAGTTTTTCAGTGCAACTCACTCATATACTATGTACTACACTGTGCGTTTCTTATATTCTAAGTTTTTCAGTGCAACTCACTCATATACTATGTACTACAATGTGCGTTTCTTATATTCTAAGTTTTTCAGTGCAACTCACTCATATACTATGTACTACACTGTGCGTTTCTTATATTCTAAGTTTTTCAGTGCAACTCACTCATATACTATGTACTACACTGTGCGTTTCTTATATTCTAAGGTTTTCAGTGCAACTCACTCATATACTATGTACTACACTGTGCGTTTCTTATATTCTAAGTTTTTCAGTGCAACTCACTCATATACTATGTACTACACTGTGCGTTTCTTATATTCTAAGTTTTTCAGTGCAACTCACTCATATACTATGTACTACACTGTGCGTTTCTTATATTCTAAGTTTTTCAGTGCAACTCACTCATATACTATGTACTACACTGTGCGTTTCTTATATTCTAAGTTTTTCAGTGCAACTCACTCATATACTATGTACTACACTGTGCGTTTCTTATATTCTAAGTTTTTCAGTGCAACTCACTCATATATTATGTACTACACTGTGCGTTTCTTATATTCTAAGTTTTTCAGTGCAACTCACTCATATACTATGTACTACACTGTGCATTTCGTGTAATGCGGGTTTTACAGTAAATTGTAATTTTTTCGGTGCAACTCATTCATATACTATGTACTATACTTTGCGTTTCTTATATTCTAAGTTTTTCAGTGCAACTCACTCTTATACTATGCACTACACTGTGCGTTTCTTATATTCTAAGTTTTTCAATTCAACTCACTCATATACTATGTACTACACTGTGCGTTTCTTATATTCTAAGTTTTTCATTGCAACTCACTCATATACTATGTACTACACTGTGCGTTTCTTATATTCTAAGTTTTTCAGTGCAACTCACTCATATACTATGTACTACACTGTGCGTTTCTTATATTCTAAGTTTTTGAGTGCAACTCACTCATATACTATGTACTACACTGTGCATTTCGTGTAATCCGGGTTTTTCAGTAAATTCAAGTTTTTCAGTGCAACTCACTCATATACTATGTACTACACTGTGCGTTTCGTGTAGTCTGGGTTTTTCAGTGCACCTCACTCATATACTATGTACTACACTGTGCGTTTCTTATATTCTAAGTTTTTCAGTGCAACTCACTCATATACTATGTACTACACTGTGCGTTTCTTATATTCTAAGTTTTTCAGTGCAACTCACTCATATACTATGTACTACAATGTGCGTTTCTTATATTCTAAGTTTTTCAGTGCAACTCACTCATATACTATGTACTACACTGTGCGTTTCTTATATTCTAAGTTTTTCAGTGCAACTCACTCATATACTATGTACTACACTGTGCATTTCTTATATTCTAAGTTTTTCAGTGCAACTCACTCATATACTATGTACTACACTGTGCGTTTCTTATATTCTAAGTTTTTCAGTGCAACTCACTCATATACTATGTACTACACTGTGCGTTTCTTATATTCTAAGTTTTTCAGTGCAACTCACTCATATACTATGTACTACACTGTGCGTTTCTTATATTCTAAGTTTTTCAGTGCAACTCACTCATATACTATGTACTACACTGTGCGTTTCTTATATTCTAAGTTTTTCAGTGCAACTCACTCATATACTATGTACTACACTGTGCGTTTCTTATATTCTAAGTTTTTCAGTGCAACTCACTCATATATTATGTACTACACTGTGCGTTTCTTATATTCTAAGTTTTTCAGTGCAACTCACTCATATACTATGTACTACACTGTGCGTTTCTTATATTCTAAGTTTTTCAGTGCAACTCACTCATATACTATGTACTACACTGTGCGTTTCTTATATTCTAAGTTTTTCAGTGCAATTCACTCATATACTATGTACTACACTGTGCGTTTCTTATATTATAAGTTTTTCAGTGCAACTCACTCATATACTATGTACTAAACTGTGCGTTTCTTATATTCTAAGTTTTTCAGTGCAACTCACTCATATACTATGTACTACACTGTGCGTTTCTTATATTCTAAGTTTTTCAGTGCAACTCACTCATATACTATGTACTACACTGTGCGTTTCTTATATTCTAAGTTTTTCAGTGCAACTCACTCATATACTATGTACTACACTGTGCATTTCGTGTAATGCTGGTTTTTCAGTAAATTCTAAGTTTTTCAGTGCAACTCACTCATATACTATGTACTACACTGTGCGTTTCTTATATTCTAAGTTTTTCAGTGCAACTCACTCATATACTATGTACTGCACTGTGCGTTTCTTTTATTCTAAGTTTTTCAGTGCAACTCACTCATATACTATGTACTACACTGTGCGTTTCTTATATTCTAAGTTTTTCAGTGCAACTCACTCATATACTATGTACTACACTGTGCGTTTCTTATATTCTAAGTTTTTCAGTGCAACTCACTCATATACTATGTACTACAATGTGCGTTTCTTATATTCTAAGTTTTTCAGTGCAACTCACTCATATACTATGTACTACACTGTGCGTTTCTTATAGTCTAAGTTTTTCAGTGCAACTCACTCATGTACTATGTACTACACTGTGCGTTTCTTATATTCTAAGGTTTTCAGTGCAACTCACTCATATACTATGTACTACACTGTGCGTTTCTTATATTCTAAGTTTTTCAGTGCAACTCACTCATATACTATGTACTACACTGTGCGTTTCTTATATTCTAAGTTTTTCAGTGCAACTCACTCATATACTATGTACTACACTGTGCGTTTCTTATATTCTAAGTTTTTCAGTGCAACTCACTCATATACTATGTACTACACTGTGCGTTTCTTATATTTTAAGTTTTTCAGTGCAACTCACTCATATACTATGTACTACACTGTGCGTTTCTTATATTCTAAGTTTTTCAGTGCAACTCACTCATATATTATGTACTACACTGTGCGTTTCTTATATTCTAAGTTTTTCAGTGCAACTCACTCATATACTATGTACTACACTGTGCATTTCGTGTAATGCGGGTTTTACAGTAAATTGTAAGTTTTTCGGTGCAACTCATTCATATACTATGTACTATACTTTGCGTTTCTTATATTCTAAGTTTTTCAGTGCAACTCACTCATATACTATGTACTACACTGTGCGTTTCTTATATTCTAAGTTTTTCAGTGCAACTCACTCATATACTATGTACTACACTGTGCGTTTCTTATATTCTAAGTTTTTCAGTGCAACTCACTCATATACTATGTACTACACTGTGCGTTTCTTATATTCTAAGTTTTTCAGTGCAACTCACTCATATACTATGTACTACACTGTGCGTTTCTTATATTCTAAGTTTTTCAGTGCAACTCACTCATATACTATGTACTACACTGTGCGTTTCTTATATTCTAAGTTTTTCAGTGCAACTCACTCATATACTATGTACTACACTGTGCGTTTCTTATATTCTAAGTTTTTCAGTGCAACTCACTCATATACTATGTACTACACTGTGCGTTTTTTATATTCTAAGTTTTTCAGTGCAACTCACTCATATACTATGTACTACACTGTGCGTTTCTTATATTCTAAGTTTTTCAGTGCAACTCACTCATATACTATGTACTACACTGTGCGTTTCTTATATTCTAAGTTTTTCAGTGCAACTCACTCATATACTATGTACTACACTGTGCGTTTCTTATATTCTAAGTTTTTCAGTGCAACTCACTCATATACTATGTACTACACTGTGCATTTCGTGTAATGCGCGTTTTTCAGTAAATTCTAAGTTTTTCAGTGCAACTCACTCATATACTATGTACTACACTGTGCGTTTCTTATATTCTAAGTTTTTCAGTGCAACTCACTCATATACTATGTACTACACTGTGCGTTTCTTATATTCTAAGTTTTTCAGTGCAACTCACTCATATACTATGTACTACACTGTGCGTTTCTTATATTCTAAGTTTTTCAGTGCAACTCACTCATATACTATGTACTACACTGTGCGTTTCTTATATTCTAAGTTTTTCAGTGCAACTCACTCATATACTATGTACTACACTGTGCGTTTCTTATATTTTAAGTTTTTCAGTGCAACTCACTCATATACTATGTACTACACTGTGCGTTTCTTATATTCTAAGTTTTTCAGTGCAACTCACTCATATATTATGTACTACACTGTGCGTTTCTTATATTCTAAGTTTTTCAGTGCAACTCACTCATATACTATGTACTACACTGTGCATTTCGTGTAATGCGGGTTTTACAGTAAATTGTAAGTTTTTCGGTGCAACTCATTCATATACTATGTACTATACTTTGCGTTTCTTATATTCTAAGTTTTTCAGTGCAACTCACTCATATACTATGTACTACACTGTGCGTTTCTTATATTCTAAGTTTTTCAGTGCAACTCACTCATATACTATGTACTACACTGTGCGTTTCTTATATTCTAAGTTTTTCAGTGCAACTCACTCATATACTATGTACTACACTGTGCGTTTCTTATATTCTAAGTTTTTCAGTGCAACTCACTCATATACTATGTACTACACTGTGCGTTTCTTATATTCTAAGTTTTTCAGTGCAACTCACTCATATACTATGTACTACACTGTGCGTTTCTTATATTCTAAGTTTTTCAGTGCAACTCACTCATATACTATGTACTACACTGTGCGTTTCTTATATTCTAAGTTTTTCAGTGCAACTCACTAATATACTATGTACTACACTGTGCGTTTCTTATATTCTAAGTTTTTCAGTGCAACTCACTCATATATTATGTACTACACTGTGCGTTTCTTATATTCTAAGTTTTTCAGTGCAACTCACTCATATACTATGTACTACACTGTGCGTTTCTTATATTCTAAGTTTTTCAGTGCAACTCACTCATATACTATGTACTACACTGTGCGTTTCTTATATTCTAAGTTTTTCAGTGCAACTCACTCATATACTATGTACTACACTGTGCGTTTCTTATATTATAAGTTTTTCAGTGCAACTCACTCATATACTATGTACTACACTGTGCGTTTCTTATATTCTAAGTTTTTCAGTGCAACTCACTCATATACTATGTACTACACTGTGCGTTTCTTATATTCTAAGTTTTTCAGTGCAACTCACTCATATACTATGTACTACACTGTGCATTTCGTGTAATGCTGGTTTTTCAGTAAATTCTAAGTTTTTCAGTGCAACTCACTCATATACTATGTACTACACTGTGCGTTTCTTATATTCTAAGTTTTTCAGTGCAACTCACTCATATACTATGTACTGCACTGTGCGTTTCTTTTATTCTAAGTTTTTCAGTGCAACTCACTCATATACTATGTACTACACTGTGCGTTTCTTATATTCTAAGTTTTTCAGTGCAACTCACTCATATACTATGTACTACACTGTGCGTTTCTTATATTCTAAGTTTTTCAGTGCAACTCACTCATATATTATGTACTACACTGTGCGTTTCTTATATTCTAAGTTTTTCAGTGCAACTCACTCATATACTATGTACTACACTGTGCATTTCGTGTAATGCGGGTTTTACAGTAAATTGTAAGTTTTTCGGTGCAACTCATTCATATACTATGTACTATACTTTCCGTTTCTTATATTCTAAGTTTTTCAGTGCAACTCACTCATATACTATGCACTACACTGTGCGTTTCTTATATTCTAAGTTTTTCAATTCAACTCACTCATATACTGTGTACTACACTGTGCGTTTCTTATATTCTAAGTTTTTCATTGCAACTCACTCATATACTATGTACTACACTGTGCGTTTCTTATATTCTAAGTTTTTCAGTGCAACTCACTCATATACTATGTACTACACTGTGCGTTTCTTATATTCTAAGTTTTTGAGTGCAACTCACTCATATACTATGTACTACACTGTGCATTTCGTGTAATGCGGGTTTTTCAGTAAATTCAAGTTTTTCAGTGCAACTCACTCATATACTATGTACTACACTGTGCGTTTCTTATATTCTAAGTTTTTCAGTGCAACTCACTCATATACTATGTACTACACTGTGCGTTTCTTATATTCTAAGTTTTTCATTGCAACTCACTCATATACTATGTACTACACTGTGCGTTTCTTATATTCTAAGTTTTTCAGTGCAACTCACTCATATACTATGTACTACACTGTGCGTTTCTTATATTCTAAGTTTTTCAGTGCAACTCACTCATATACTATGTACTACACTGTGCGTTTCTTATATTCTAAGTTTTTCAGTGCAACTCACTTATATACTTTGTACTACACTGTGCGTTTCTTATATTCTAAGTTTTTCAGTGCAACTCACTCATATACTACGTACTACACTGTGCGTTTCTTATATTCTAAGTTTTTCAGTGCAACTCACTCATATACTATGTACTACACTGTGCGTTTCTTATATTCTAAGTTTTTCAGTGCAACTCACTCATATACTATGTACTACACTGTGCGTTTCTTATATTCTAAGTGTTTGAGTGCAACTCACTCATATACTATGTACTACACTGTGCATTTCGTGTAATGCTGGTTTTTCAGTAAATTCTAAGTTTTTCAGTGCAACTCACTCATATACTATGTACTACATTGTGCGTTTCTTATATTCTAAGTTTTTCAGTGCAACTCACTCATATACTATGTACTACACTGTGCGTTTCTTATATTCTAAGTTTTTCAGTGCAACTCACTCATATACTATGTACTACACTGTGCATTTCGTGTAATGCTGGTTTTTCAGTAAATTCTAAGTTTTTCAGTGCAACTCACTCATATACTATGTACTACACTGTGCGTTTCTTATATTCTAAGTTTTTCAGTGCAACTCACTCATATACTATGTACTACACTGTGCGTTTCTTATATTCTAAGTTTTTGAGTGCAACTCACTCATATACTATGTACTACACTGTGCATTTCGTGTAATGCGGGTTTTTCAGTAAATTCAAGTTTTTCAGTGCAACTCACTCATATACTATGTACTACACTGTGCGTTTCTTATATTCTAAGTTTTTCAGTGCAACTCACTCATATACTATGTACTACACTGTGCGTTTCTTATATTCTAAGTTTTTCATTGCAACTCACTCATATACTATGTACTACACTGTGCGTTTCTTATATTCTAAGTTTTTCAGTGCAACTCACTCATATACTATGTACTACACTGTGCGTTTCTTATATTCTAAGTTTTTCAGTGCAACTCACTCATATACTATGTACTACACTGTGCGTTTCTTATATTCTAAGTTTTTCAGTGCAACTCACTCATATACTTTGTACTACACTGTGCGTTTCTTATATTCTAAGTTTTTCAGTGCAACTCACTCATATACTACGTACTACACTGTGCGTTTCTTATATTCTAAGTTTTTCAGTGCAACTCACTCATATACTATGTACTACACTGTGCGTTTCTTATATTCTAAGTTTTTCAGTGCAACTCACTCATATACTATGTACTACACTGTGCGTTTCTTATATTCTAAGTGTTTGAGTGCAACTCACTCATATACTATGTACTACACTGTGCATTTCGTGTAATGCTGGTTTTTCAGTAAATTCTAAGTTTTTCAGTGCAACTCACTCATATACTATGTACTACATTGTGCGTTTCTTATATTCTAAGTTTTTCAGTGCAACTCACTCATATACTATGTACTACACTGTGCGTTTCTTATATTCTAAGTTTTTCAGTGCAACTCACTCATATACTATGTACTACACTGTGCATTTCGTGTAATGCTGGTTTTTCAGTAAATTCTAAGTTTTTCAGTGCAACTCACTCATATACTATGTACTACACTGTGCGTTTCTTATATTCTAAGTTTTTCAGTGCAACTCACTCATATACTATGTACTGCACTGTGCGTTTCTTTTATTCTAAGTTTTTCAGTGCAACTCACTCATATACTATGTACTACACTGTGCGTTTCTTATATTCTAAGTTTTTCAGTGCAACTCACTCATATACTATGTACTACACTGTGCGTTTCTTATATTCTAAGTTTTTCAGTGCAACTCACTCATATACTATGTACTACAATGTGCGTTTCTTATATTCTAAGTTTTTCAGTGCAACTCACTCATATACTATGTACTACACTGTGCGTTTCTTATATTCTAAGTTTTTCAGTGCAACTCACTCATATACTATGTACTACACTGTGCGTTTCTTATATTCTAAGGTTTTCAGTGCAACTCACTCATATACTATGTACTACACTGTGCGTTTCTTATATTCTAAGTTTTTCAGTGCAACTCACTCATATACTATGTACTACACTGTGCGTTTCTTATATTCTAAGTTTTTCAGTGCAACTCACTCATATACTATGTACTACACTGTGCGTTTCTTATATTCTAAGTTTTTCAGTGCAACTCACTCATATACTATGTACTACACTGTGCGTTTCTTATATTCTAAGTTTTTCAGTGCAACTCACTCATATACTATGTACTACACTGTGCGTTTCTTATATTCTAAGTTTTTCAGTGCAACTCACTCATATATTATGTACTACACTGTGCGTTTCTTATATTCTAAGTTTTTCAGTGCAACTCACACATATACTATGTACTACACTGTGCATTTCGTGTAATGCGGGTTTTACAGTAAATTGTAATTTTTTCGGTGCAACTCATTCATATACTATGTACTATACTTTGCGTTTCTTATATTCTAAGTTTTTCAGTGCAACTCACTCATATACTATGCACTACACTGTGCGTTTCTTATATTCTAAGTTTTTCAATTCAACTCACTCATATACTATGTACTACACTGTGCGTTTCTTATATTCTAAGTTTTTCATTGCAACTCACTCATATACTATGTACTACACTGTGCGTTTCTTATATTCTAAGTTTTTCAGTGCAACTCACTCATATACTATGTACTACACTGTGCGTTTCTTATATTCTAAGTTTTTGAGTGCAACTCACTCATATACTATGTACTACACTGTGCATTTCGTGTAATCCGGGTTTTTCAGTAAATTCAAGTTTTTCAGTGCAACTCACTCATATACTATGTACTACACTGTGCGTTTCGTGTAGTCTGGGTTTTTCAGTGCACCTCACTCATATACTATGTACTACACTGTGCGTTTCTTATATTCTAAGTTTTTCAGTGCAACTCACTCATATACTATGTACTACACTGTGCGTTTCTTATATTCTAAGTTTTTCAGTGCAACTCACTCATATACTATGTACTACAATGTGCGTTTCTTATATTCTAAGTTTTTCAGTGCAACTCACTCATATACTATGTACTACACTGTGCGTTTCTTATATTCTAAGTTTTTCAGTGCAACTCACTCATATACTATGTACTACACTGTGCGTTTCTTATATTCTAAGTTTTTCAGTGCAACTCACTCATATACTATGTACTACACTGTGCGTTTCTTATATTCTAAGTTTTTCAGTGCAACTCACTCATATACTATGTACTACACTGTGCGTTTCTTATATTCTAAGTTTTTCAGTGCAACTCACTCATATACTATGTACTACACTGTGCGTTTCTTATATTCTAAGTTTTTCAGTGCAACTCACTCATATACTATGTACTACACTGTGCGTTTCTTATATTCTAAGTTTTTCAGTGCAACTCACTCATATACTATGTACTACACTGTGCGTTTCTTATATTCTAAGTTTTTCAGTGCAACTCACTCATATATTATGTACTACACTGTGCGTTTCTTATATTCTAAGTTTTTCAGTGCAACTCACTCATATACTATGTACTACACTGTGCGTTTCTTATATTCTAAGTTTTTCAGTGCAACTCACTCATATACTATGTACTACACTGTGCGTTTCTTATATTCTAAGTTTTTCAGTGCAACTCACTCATATACTATGTACTACACTGTGCGTTTCTTATATTCTAAGTTTTTCAGTGCAACTCACTCATATACTTTGTACTACACTGTGCGTTTCTTATATTCTAAGTTTTTCAGTGCAACTCACTCATATACTATGTACTACACTGTGCGTTTCTTATATTCTAAGTTTTTCAGTGCAACTCACTCATATACTATGTACTACACTGTGCGTTTCTTATATTCTAAGTTTTTCAGTGCAACTCACTCATATACTATGTACTACACTGTGCGTTTCTTATATTCTAAGTTTTTCAGTGCAACTCACTCATATACTATGTACTACACTGTGCGTTTCTTATATTCTAAGTTTTTCAGTGCAACTCACTCATATACTATGTACTACACTGTGCGTTTCTTATATTCTAAGTTTTTCAGTGCAACTCACTCATATACTTTGTACTACACTGTGCGTTTCATATATTCTAAGTTTTTGAGTGCAACTCACTCATATACTATGTACTACACTGTGCGTTTCTTATATTCTAAGTTTTTCAGTGCAACTCACTCATATACTTTGTACTACACTGTGCGTTTCATATATTCTAAGTTTTTGAGTGCAACTCACTCATATACTATGTACTACACTGTGCGTTTTTTATATTCTAAGTTTTTCAGTGCAACTCACTCATATACTATGTACTACACTGTGCGTTTCTTATATTCTAAGTTTTTCAGTGCAACTCACTCATATACTATGTACTACACTGTGCGTTTCTTATATTCTAAGTTTTTCAGTGCAACTCACTCATATACTATGTACTACACTGTGCGTTTCTTATATTCTAAGTTTTTCAGTGCAACTCACTCATATACTATGTACTACACTGTGCATTTCGTGTAATGCGCGTTTTTCAGTAAATTCTAAGTTTTTCAGTGCAACTCACTCATATACTATGTACTACACTGTGCGTTTCTTATATTCTAAGTTTTTCAGTGCAACTCACTCATATACTATGTACTACACTGTGCGTTTCTTATATTCTAAGTTTTTCAGTGCAACTCACTCATATACTATGTACTACACTGTGCATTTCGTGTAATGCGGGTTTTTCAGTAAATTCTAAGTTTTTCAGTGCAACTCACTCATATACTATGTACTACACTGTGCGTTTATTATTTTCTAAGTTTTTCAGTGAAACTCAGTCATATACTATGTACTACACTGTGCATTTCGTGTAATGCTGGTTTTTCAGTAAATTCTAAGTTTTTCAGTGCAACTCACTCATATACTATGTACTACACTGTGCGTTTCTTATATTCTACGTTTTTCAGTGCAACTCACTCATATACTATGTACTGCACTGTGCGTTTCTTTTATTCTAAGTTTTTCAGTGCAACTCAATCATATACTATGTACTACACTGTGCGTTTCTTATATTCTAAGTTTTTCAGTGCAACTCACTCATATACTATGTACTACACTGTGCGTTTCTTATATTCTAAGTTTTTCAGTGCAACTCACTCATATACTATGTACTACACTGTGCGTTTCTTATATTCTAAGTTTTTCAGTGCAACTCACTCATATACTATGTACTACACTGTGCGTTTCTTATATTCTAAGTTTTTCAGTGCAACTCACTCATATACTTTGTACTACACTGTGCGTTTCTTATATTCTAAGTTTTTCAGTGCAACTCACTCATATACTACGTACTACACTGTGCGTTTCTTATATTCTAAGTTTTTCAGTGCAACTCACTCATATACTATGTACTTCACTGTGCGTTTCTTATATTCTAAGTTTTTGAGTGCAACTCACTCATATACTATGTACTACACTGTGCATTTCGTGTAATGCGGGTTTTTCAGTAAATTCAAGTTTTTCAGTGCAACTCACTCATATACTATGTACTACACTGTGCGTTTCTTATATTCTAAGTTCTTGAGTGCAACTCACTCATATACTATGTACTACACTGTGCGTTTCTTATATTCTAAGTTTTTCAGTGCAACTCACTCATATACTATGTACTACACTGTGCGTTTCTTATATTCTAAGTTTTTCAGTGCAACTCACTCATATACTATGTACTACACTGTGCGTTTCTTATATTCTAAGTGTTTGAGTGCAACTCACTCATATACTATGTACTACACTGTGCATTTCGTGTAATGCTGGTTTTTCAGTAAATTCTAAGTTTTTCAGTGCAACTCACTCATATACTATGTACTACATTGTGCGTTTCTTATATTCTAAGTTTTTCAGTGCAACTCACTCATATACTATGTACTACACTGTGCGTTTCTTATATTCTAAGTTTTTCAGTGCAACTCACTCATATACTATGTACTACACTGTGCATTTCGTGTAATGCTGGTTTTTCAGTAAATTCTAAGTTTTTCAGTGCAACTCACTCATATACTATGTACTACACTGTGCGTTTCTTATATTCTAAGTTTTTCAGTGCAACTCACTCATATACTATGTACTGCACTGTGCGTTTCTTTTATTCTAAGTTTTTCAGTGCAACTCACTCATATACTATGTACTACACTGTGCGTTTCTTATATTCTAAGTTTTTCAGTGCAACTCACTCATATACTATGTACTACACTGTGCGTTTCTTATATTCTAAGTTTTTCAGTGCAACTCACTCATATACTATGTACTACAATGTGCGTTTCTTATATTCTAAGTTTTTCAGTGCAACTCACTCATATACTATGTACTACACTGTGCGTTTCTTATATTCTAAGTTTTTCAGTGCAACTCACTCATATACTATGTACTACACTGTGCGTTTCTTATATTCTAAGGTTTTCAGTGCAACTCACTCATATACTATGTACTACACTGTGCGTTTCTTATATTCTAAGTTTTTCAGTGCAACTCACTCATATACTATGTACTACACTGTGCGTTTCTTATATTCTAAGTTTTTCAGTGCAACTCACTCATATACTATGTACTACACTGTGCGTTTCTTATATTCTAAGTTTTTCAGTGCAACTCACTCATATACTATGTACTACACTGTGCGTTTCTTATATTCTAAGTTTTTCAGTGCAACTCACTCATATACTATGTACTACACTGTGCGTTTCTTATATTCTAAGTTTTTCAGTGCAACTCACTCATATATTATGTACTACACTGTGCGTTTCTTATATTCTAAGTTTTTCAGTGCAACTCACTCATATACTATGTACTACACTGTGCATTTCGTGTAATGCGGGTTTTACAGTAAATTGTAATTTTTTCGGTGCAACTCATTCATATACTATGTACTATACTTTGCGTTTCTTATATTCTAAGTTTTTCAGTGCAACTCACTCATATACTATGCACTACACTGTGCGTTTCTTATATTCTAAGTTTTTCAATTCAACTCACTCATATACTATGTACTACACTGTGCGTTTCTTATATTCTAAGTTTTTCAGTGCAACTCACTCATATACTATGTACTACACTGTGCATTTCGTGTAATGCGCGTTTTTCAGTAAATTCTAAGTTTTTCAGTGCAACTCACTCATATACTATGTACTACACTGTGCGTTTCTTATATTCTAAGTTTTTCAGTGCAACTCACTCATATATTATGTACTACACTGTGCGTTTCTTATATTCTAAGTTTTTCAGTGCAACTCACTCATATACTATGTACTACACTGTGCGTTTCTTATATTCTAAGTTTTTCAGTGCAACTCACTCATATACTATGTACTACACTGTGCATTTCGTGTAATGCGGGTTTTTCAGTAAATTCTAAGTTTTTCAGTGCAACTCACTCATATACTATGTACTACACTGTGCGTTTATTATTTTCTAAGTTTTTCAGTGAAACTCAGTCATATACTATGTACTACACTGTGCGTTTCTTATATTCTAAGTTTTTCAGTGCAACTCACTCATATACTATGTACTACACTGTGCATTTCGTGTAATGCTGGTTTTTCAGTAAATTCTAAGTTTTTCAGTGCAACTCACTCATATACTATGTACTACACTGTGCGTTTCTTATATTCTACGTTTTTCAGTGCAACTCACTCATATACTATGTACTGCACTGTGCGTTTCTTTTATTCTAAGTTTTTCAGTGCAACTCAATCATATACTATGTACTACACTGTGCGTTTCTTATATTCTAAGTTTTTCAGTGCAACTCACTCATATACTATGTACTACACTGTGCGTTTCTTATATTCTAAGTTTTTCAGTGCAACTCACTCATATACTATGTACTACACTGTGCGTTTCTTATATTCTAAGTTTTTCAGTGCAACTCACTCATATACTATGTACTACACTGTGCGTTTCTTATATTCTAAGTTTTTCAGTGCAACTCACTCATATACTTTGTACTACACTGTGCGTTTCTTATATTCTAAGTTTTTCAGTGCAACTCACTCATATACTACGTACTACACTGTGCGTTTCTTATATTCTAAGTTTTTCAGTGCAACTCACTCATATACTATGTACTACACTGTGCGTTTCTTATATTCTAAGTTTTTGAGTGCAACTCACTCATACACTATGTACTACACTGTGCATTTCGTGTAATGCGGGTTTTTCAGTAAATTCAAGTTTTTCAGTGCAACTCAATCATATACTATGTCCTACACTGTGCGTTTCTTATATTCTAAGTTTTTCAGTGCAACTCACTCATATACTATGTACTACACTGTGCGTTTCTTATATTCTAAGTTTTTCAGTGCAACTCACTCATATACTATGTACTACACTGTGCGTTTCTTATATTCTAAGTTCTTGAGTGCAACTCACTCATATACTATGTACTACACTGTGCGTTTCTTATATTCTAAGTTTTTCAGTGCAACTCACTCATATACTATGTACTACACTGTGCGTTTCTTATATTCTAAGTTTTTCAGTGCAACTCACTCATATACTATGTACTACACTGTGCGTTTCTTATATTCTAAGTTTTTCAGTGCAACTCACTCATATACTATGTACTACACTGTGCGTTTCTTATATTCTAAGTTTTTCAGTGCAACTCACTCATATACTATGTACTACACTGTGCGTTTCTTATATTCTAAGTTTTTCAGTGCAACTCACTCATATACTATGTACTACACTGTGCGTTTCTTATATTCTAAGTTTTTCAGTGCAACTCACTCATATATTATGTACTACACTGTGCGTTTCTTATATTCTAAGTTTTTCAGTGCAACTCACTCATATACTATGTACTACACTGTGCGTTTCTTATATTCTAAGTTTTTCAGTGCAACTCACTCATATACTATGTACTACACTGTGCGTTTCTTATATTCTAAGTTTTTCAGTGCAACTCACTCATATACTATGTACTACACTGTGCGTTTCTTATATTATAAGTTTTTCAGTGCAACTCACTCATATACTTTGTACTACACTGTGCGTTTCTTATATTCTAAGTTTTTCAGTGCAACTCACTCATATACTATGTACTACACTGTGCGTTTCTTATATTCTAAGTTTTTCAGTGCAACTCACTCATATACTATGTACTACACTGTGCGTTTCTTATATTCTAAGTTTTTCAGTGCAACTCACTCATATACTATGTACTACACTGTGCGTTTCTTATATTCTAAGTTTTTCAGTGCAACTCACTCATATACTATGTACTACACTGTGCGTTTCTTATATTCTAAGTTTTTCAGTGCAACTCACTCATATACTATGTACTACACTGTGCGTTTCTTATATTCTAAGTTTTTCAGTGCAACTCACTCATATACTATGTACTACACTGTGCGTTTCTTATATTCTAAGTTTTTCAGTGCAACTCACTCATATACTATGTACTACACTGTGCGTTTCTTATATTCTAAGTTTTTCAGTGCAACTCACTCATATACTTTGTACTACACTGTGCGTTTCATATATTCTAAGTTTTTGAGTGCAACTCACTCATATACTATGTACTACACTGTGCGTTTCTTATATTCTAAGTTTTTCAGTGCAACTCACTCATATACTTTGTACTACACTGTGCGTTTCATATATTCTAAGTTTTTGAGTGCAACTCACTCATATACTATGTACTACACTGTGCGTTTTTTATATTCTAAGTTTTTCAGTGCAACTCACTCATATACTATGTACTACACTGTGCGTTTCTTATATTCTAAGTTTTTCAGTGCAACTCACTCATATACTATGTACTACACTGTGCGTTTCTTATATTCTAAGTTTTTCAGTGCAACTCACTCATATACTATGTACTACACTGTGCGTTTCTTATATTCTAAGTTTTTCAGTGCAACTCACTCATATACTATGTACTACACTGTGCGTTTCTTATATTCTAAGTTTTTCAGTGCAACTCACTCATATACTATGTACTACACTGTGCATTTCGTGTAATGCGCGTTTTTCAGTAAATTCTAAGTTTTTCAGTGCAACTCACTCATATACTATGTACTACACTGTGCGTTTCTTATATTCTAAGTTTTTCAGTGCAACTCACTCATATACTATGTACTACACTGTGCGTTTCTTATATTCTAAGTTTTTCAGTGCAACTCACTCATATACTATGTACTACACTGTGCGTTTCTTATATTCTAAGTTTTTCAGTGCAACTCACTCATATACTATGTACTACACTGTGCATTTCGTGTAATGCGGGTTTTTCAGTAAATTCTAAGTTTTTCAGTGCAACTCACTCATATACTATGTACTACACTGTGCGTTTATTATTTTCTAAGTTTTTCAGTGAAACTCAGTCATATACTATGTACTACACTGTGCGTTTCTTATATTCTAAGTTTTTCAGTGCAACTCACTCATATACTATGTACTACACTGTGCATTTCGTGTAATGCTGGTTTTTCAGTAAATTCTAAGTTTTTCAGTGCAACTCACTCATATACTATGTACTACACTGTGCGTTTCTTATATTCTACGTTTTTCAGTTCAACTCACTCATATACTATGTACTGCACTGTGCGTTTCTTATATTCTAAGTTTTTCAGTGCAACTCACTCATATACTATGTACTACACTGTGCGTTTCTTATATTCTAAGTTTTTCAGTGCAACTCACTCATATACTATGTACTACACTGTGCGTTTCTTATATTCTAAGTTTTTCAGTGCAACTCACTCATATACTATGTACTACACTGTGCGTTTCTTATATTCTAAGTTTTTCAGTGCAACTCACTCATATACTTTGTACTACACTGTGCGTTTCTTATATTCTAAGTTTTTCAGTGCAACTCACTCATATACTACGTACTACACTGTGCGTTTCTTATATTCTAAGTTTTTCAGTGCAACTCACTCATATACTATGTACTTCACTGTGCGTTTCTTATATTCTAAATTTTTGAGTGCAACTCACTCATATACTATGTACTACACTGTGCATTTCGTGTAATGCGGGTTTTTCAGTAAATTCAAGTTTTTCAGTGCAACTCACTCATATACTATGTCCTACACTGTGCGTTTCTTATATTCTAAGTTTTTCAGTGCAACTCACTCATATACTATGTACTACACTGTGCGTTTCTTATATTCTAAGTTTTTCAGTGCAACTCACTCATATACTATGTACTACACTGTGCGTTTCTTATATTCTAAGTTTTTCAGTGCAACTCACTCATATACTATGTACTACACTGTGCGTTTCTTATATTCTAAGTTTTTCAGTGCAACTCACTCATATACTATGTACTACACTGTGCGTTTCTTATATTCTAAGTTTTTCAGTGCAACTCACTCATATACTATGTACTACACTGTGCGTTTCTTATATTCTAAGTGTTTGAGTGCAACTCACTCATATACTATGTACTACACTGTGCATTTCGTGTAATGCTGGTTTTTCAGTAAATTCTAAGTTTTTCAGTGCAACTCACTCATATACTATGTACTACATTGTGCGTTTCTTATATTCTAAGTTTTTCAGTGCAACTCACTCATATACTATGTACTACACTGTGCGTTTCTTATATTCTAAGTTTTTCAGTGCAACTCACTCATATACTATGTACTACACTGTGCATTTCGTGTAATGCTGGTTTTTCAGTAAATTCTAAGTTTTTCAGTGCAACTCACTCATATACTATGTACTACACTGTGCGTTTCTTATATTCTAAGTTTTTCAGTGCAACTCACTCATATACTATGTACTGCACTGTGCGTTTCTTTTATTCTAAGTTTTTCAGTGCAACTCACTCATATACTATGTACTACACTGTGCGTTTCTTATATTCTAAGTTTTTCAGTGCAACTCACTCATATACTATGTACTACACTGTGCGTTTCTTATATTCTAAGTTTTTCAGTGCAACTCACTCATATACTATGTACTACAATGTGCGTTTCTTATATTCTAAGTTTTTCAGTGCAACTCACTCATATACTATGTACTACACTGTGCGTTTCTTATATTCTAAGTTTTTCAGTGCAACTCACTCATATACTATGTACTACACTGTGCGTTTCTTATATTCTAAGGTTTTCAGTGCAACTCACTCATATACTATGTACTACACTGTGCGTTTCTTATATTCTAAGTTTTTCAGTGCAACTCACTCATATACTATGTACTACACTGTGCGTTTCTTATATTCTAAGTTTTTCAGTGCAACTCACTCATATACTATGTACTACACTGTGCGTTTCTTATATTCTAAGTTTTTCAGTGCAACTCACTCATATACTATGTACTACACTGTGCGTTTCTTATATTCTAAGTTTTTCAGTGCAACTCACTCATATACTATGTACTACACTGTGCGTTTCTTATATTCTAAGTTTTTCAGTGCAACTCACTCATATATTATGTACTACACTGTGCGTTTCTTATATTCTAAGTTTTTCAGTGCAACTCACTCATATACTATGTACTACACTGTGCATTTCGTGTAATGCGGGTTTTACAGTAAATTGTAATTTTTTCGGTGCAACTCATTCATATACTATGTACTATACTTTGCGTTTCTTATATTCTAAGTTTTTCAGTGCAACTCACTCATATACTTTGTACTACACTGTGCGTTTCTTATATTCTAAGTTTTTCAGTGCAACTCACTCATATACTATGTACTACACTGTGCGTTTCTTATATTCTAAGTTTTTCAGTGCAACTCACTCATATACTATGTACTACACTGTGCGTTTCTTATATTCTAAGTTTTTCAGTGCAACTCACTCATATACTATGTACTACACTGTGCGTTTCTTATATTCTAAGTTTTTCAGTGCAACTCACTCATATACTATGTACTACACTGTGCGTTTCTTATATTCTAAGTTTTTCAGTGCAACTCACTCATATACTATGTACTACACTGTGCGTTTCTTATATTCTAAGTTTTTCAGTGCAACTCACTCATATACTTTGTACTACACTGTGCGTTTCATATATTCTAAGTTTTTGAGTGCAACTCACTCATATACTATGTACTACACTGTGCGTTTCTTATATTCTAAGTTTTTCAGTGCAACTCACTCATATACTTTGTACTACACTGTGCGTTTCATATATTCTAAGTTTTTGAGTGCAACTCACTCATATACTATGTACTACACTGTGCGTTTTTTATATTCTAAGTTTTTCAGTGCAACTCACTCATATACTATGTACTACACTGTGCGTTTCTTATATTCTAAGTTTTTCAGTGCAACTCACTCATATACTATGTACTACACTGTGCGTTTCTTATATTCTAAGTTTTTCAGTGCAACTCACTCATATACTATGTACTACACTGTGCGTTTCTTATATTCTAAGTTTTTCAGTGCAACTCACTCATATACTATGTACTACACTGTGCGTTTCTTATATTCTAAGTTTTTCAGTGCAACTCACTCATATACTATGTACTACACTGTGCATTTCGTGTAATGCGCGTTTTTCAGTAAATTCTAAGTTTTTCAGTGCAACTCACTCATATACTATGTACTACACTGTGCGTTTCTTATATTCTAAGTTTTTCAGTGCAACTCACTCATATACTATGTACTACACTGTGCGTTTCTTATATTCTAAGTTTTTCAGTGCAACTCACTCATATACTATGTACTACACTGTGCGTTTCTTATATTCTAAGTTTTTCAGTGCAACTCACTCATATACTATGTACTACACTGTGCATTTCGTGTAATGCGGGTTTTTCAGTAAATTCTAAGTTTTTCAGTGCAACTCACTCATATACTATGTACTACACTGTGCGTTTATTATTTTCTAAGTTTTTCAGTGAAACTCAGTCATATACTATGTACTACACTGTGCGTTTCTTATATTCTAAGTTTTTCAGTGCAACTCACTCATATACTATGTACTACACTGTGCATTTCGTGTAATGCTGGTTTTTCAGTAAATTCTAAGTTTTTCAGTGCAACTCACTCATATACTATGTACTACACTGTGCGTTTCTTATATTCTACGTTTTTCAGTGCAACTCACTCATATACTATGTACTGCACTGTGCGTTTCTTTTATTCTAAGTTTTTCAGTGCAACTCAATCATATACTATGTACTACACTGTGCGTTTCTTATATTCTAAGTTTTTCAGTGCAACTCACTCATATACTATGTACTACACTGTGCGTTTCTTATATTCTAAGTTTTTCAGTGCAACTCACTCATATACTATGTACTACACTGTGCGTTTCTTATATTCTAAGTTTTTCAGTGCAACTCACTCATATACTATGTACTACACTGTGCGTTTCTTATATTCTAAGTTTTTCAGTGCAACTCACTCATATACTTTGTACTACACTGTGCGTTTCTTATATTCTAAGTTTTTCAGTGCAACTCACTCATATACTACGTACTACACTGTGCGTTTCTTATATTCTAAGTTTTTCAGTGCAACTCACTCATATACTATGTACTTCACTGTGCGTTTCTTATATTCTAAATTTTTGAGTGCAACTCACTCATATACTATGTACTACACTGTGCATTTCGTGTAATGCGGGTTTTTCAGTAAATTCAAGTTTTTCAGTGCAACTCACTCATATACTATGTCCTACACTGTGCGTTTCTTATATTCTAAGTTTTTCAGTGCAACTCACTCATATACTATGTACTACACTGTGCGTTTCTTATATTCTAAGTTTTTCAGTGCAACTCACTCATATACTATGTACTACACTGTGCGTTTCTTATATTCTAAGTTCTTGAGTGCAACTCACTCATATACTATGTACTACACTGTGCGTTTCTTATATTCTAAGTTTTTCAGTGCAACTCACTCATATACTATGTACTACACTGTGCGTTTCTTATATTCTAAGTTTTTCAGTGCAACTCACTCATATACTATGTACTACACTGTGCGTTTCTTATATTCTAAGTGTTTGAGTGCAACTCACTCATATACTATGTACTACACTGTGCATTTCGTGTAATGCTGGTTTTTCAGTAAATTCTAAGTTTTTCAGTGCAACTCACTCATATACTATGTACTACATTGTGCGTTTCTTATATTCTAAGTTTTTCAGTGCAACTCACTCATATACTATGTACTACACTGTGCGTTTCTTATATTCTAAGTTTTTCAGTGCAACTCACTCATATACTATGTACTACACTGTGCATTTCGTGTAATGCTGGTTTTTCAGTAAATTCTAAGTTTTTCAGTGCAACTCACTCATATACTATGTACTACACTGTGCGTTTCTTATATTCTAAGTTTTTCAGTGCAACTCACTCATATACTATGTACTGCACTGTGAGTTTCTTTTATTCTAAGTTTTTCAGTGCAACTCACTCATATACTATGTACTACACTGTGCGTTTCTTATATTCTAAGTTTTTCAGTGCAACTCACTCATATACTATGTACTACACTGTGCGTTTCTTATATTCTAAGTTTTTCAGTGCAACTCACTCATATACTATGTACTACAATGTGCGTTTCTTATATTCTAAGTTTTTCAGTGCAACTCACTCATATACTATGTACTACACTGTTCGTTTCTTATATTCTAAGTTTTTCAGTGCAACTCACTCATATACTATGTACTACACTGTGCGTTTCTTATATTCTAAGGTTTTCAGTGCAACTCACTCATATACTATGTACTACACTGTGCGTTTCTTATATTCTAAGTTTTTCAGTGCAACTCACTCATATACTATGTACTACACTGTGCGTTTCTTATATTCTAAGTTTTTCAGTGCAACTCACTCATATACTATGTACTACACTGTGCGTTTCTTATATTCTAAGTTTTTCAGTGCAACTCACTCATATACTATGTACTACACTGTGCGTTTCTTATATTCTAAGTTTTTCAGTGCAACTCACTCATATACTATGTACTACACTGTGCGTTTCTTATATTCTAAGTTTTTCAGTGCAACTCACTCATATATTATGTACTACACTGTGCGTTTCTTATATTCTAAGTTTTTCAGTGCAACTCACTCATATACTATGTACTACACTGTGCATTTCGTGTAATGCGGGTTTTACAGTAAATTGTAATTTTTTCGGTGCAACTCATTCATATACTATGTACTATACTTTGCGTTTCTTATATTCTAAGTTTTTCAGTGCAACTCACTCATATACTATGCACTACACTGTGCGTTTCTTATATTCTAAGTTTTTCAATTCAACTCACTCATATACTATGTACTACACTGTGCGTTTCTTATATTCTAAGTTTTTCAGTGCAACTCACTCATATACTATGTACTACACTGTGCATTTCGTGTAATGCGCGTTTTTCAGTAAATTCTAAGTTTTTCAGTGCAACTCACTCATATACTATGTACTACACTGTGCGTTTCTTATATTCTAAGTTTTTCAGTGCAACTCACTCATATACTATGTACTACACTGTGCGTTTCTTATATTCTAAGTTTTTCAGTGCAACTCACTCATATACTATGTACTACACTGTGCATTTCGTGTAATGCGGGTTTTTCAGTAAATTCTAAGTTTTTCAGTGCAACTCACTCATATACTATGTACTACACTGTGCGTTTATTATTTTCTAAGTTTTTCAGTGAAACTCAGTCATATACTATGTACTACACTGTGCGTTTCTTATATTCTAAGTTTTTCAGTGCAACTCACTCATATACTATGTACTACACTGTGCATTTCGTGTAATGCTGGTTTTTCAGTAAATTCTAAGTTTTTCAGTGCAACTCACTCATATACTATGTACTACACTGTGCGTTTCTTATATTCTACGTTTTTCAGTGCAACTCACTCATATACTATGTACTGCACTGTGCGTTTCTTTTATTCTAAGTTTTTCAGTGCAACTCAATCATATACTATGTACTACACTGTGCGTTTCTTATATTCTAAGTTTTTCAGTGCAACTCACTCATATACTATGTACTACACTGTGCGTTTCTTATATTCTAAGTTTTTCAGTGCAACTCACTCATATACTATGTACTACACTGTGCGTTTCTTATATTCTAAGTTTTTCAGTGCAACTCACTCATATACTATGTACTACACTGTGCGTTTCTTATATTCTAAGTTTTTCAGTGCAACTCACTCATATACTTTGTACTACACTGTGCGTTTCTTATATTCTAAGTTTTTCAGTGCAACTCACTCATATACTACGTACTACACTGTGCGTTTCTTATATTCTAAGTTTTTCAGTGCAACTCACTCATATACTATGTACTACACTGTGCGTTTCTTATATTCTAAGTTTTTGAGTGCAACTCACTCATATACTATGTACTACACTGTGCATTTCGTGTAATGCGGGTTTTTCAGTAAATTCAAGTTTTTCAGTGCAACTCACTCATATACTATGTCCTACACTGTGCGTTTCTTATATTCTAAGTTTTTCAGTGCAACTCACTCATATACTATGTACTACACTGTGCGTTTCTTATATTCTAAGTTTTTCAGTGCAACTCACTCATATACTATGTACTACACTGTGCGTTTCTTATATTCTAAGTTCTTGAGTGCAACTCACTCATATACTATGTACTACACTGTGCGTTTCTTATATTCTAAGTTTTTCAGTGCAACTCACTCATATACTATGTACTACACTGTGCGTTTCTTATATTCTAAGTTTTTCAGTGCAACTCACTCATATACTATGTACTACACTGTGCGTTTCTTATATTCTAAGTGTTTGAGTGCAACTCACTCATATACTATGTACTACACTGTGCATTTCGTGTAATGCTGGTTTTTCAGTAAATTCTAAGTTTTTCAGTGCAACTCACTCATATACTATGTACTACATTGTGCGTTTCTTATATTCTAAGTTTTTCAGTGCAACTCACTCATATACTATGTACTACACTGTGCGTTTCTTATATTCTAAGTTTTTCAGTGCAACTCACTCATATACTATGTACTACACTGTGCATTTCGTGTAATGCTGGTTTTTCAGTAAATTCTAAGTTTTTCAGTGCAACTCACTCATATACTATGTACTACAATGTGCGTTTCTTATATTCTAAGTTTTTCAGTGCAACTCACTCATATACTATGTACTACACTGTGCGTTTCTTATATTCTAAGTTTTTCAGTGCAACTCACTCATATACTATGTACTACACTGTGCGTTTCTTATATTCTAAGTTTTTCAGTGCAACTCACTCATATACTATGTACTACACTGTGCGTTTCTTATATTCTAAGTTTTTCAGTGCAACTCACTCATATACTATGTACTACACTGTGCGTTTCTTATATTCTAAGTTTTTCAGTGCAACTCACTCATATACTTTGTACTACACTGTGCGTTTCATATATTCTAAGTTTTTGAGTGCAACTCACTCATATACTATGTACTACACTGTGCGTTTCTTATATTCTAAGTTTTTCAGTGCAACTCACTCATATACTTTGTACTACACTGTGCGTTTCATATATTCTAAGTTTTTGAGTGCAACTCACTCATATACTATGTACTACACTGTGCGTTTCTTATATTCTAAGTTTTTCAGTGCAACTCACTCATATACTATGTACTACACTGTGCGTTTCTTATATTCTAAGTTTTTGAGTGCAACTCACTCATATAATATGTACTACACTGTGCGTTTCTTAAATTCTAAGTTTTTCAGTGCATCTCACTCATATACTATGTATTACACTGTGCGTTTCTTATATTCTAAGTTTTTCAGTGCAACTCACTCATATACTATGTACTACACTGTGCATTTCTTATATTCTAAGTTTTTCAGTGCAACTCACTCATATACTATGTACTACACTGTGCGTTTTTTATATTCTAAGTTTTTCAGTGCAACTCACTCATATACTATGTACTACACTGTGCGTTTCTTATATTCTAAGTTTTTCAGTGCAACTCACTCATATACTATGTACTACACTGTGCGTTTCTTATATTCTAAGTTTTTCAGTGCAACTCACTCATATACTATGTACTACACTGTGCGTTTCTTATATTCTAAGTTTTTCAGTGCAACTCACTCATATACTATGTACTACACTGTGCGTTTCTTATATTCTAAGTTTTTCAGTGCAACTCACTCATATACTATGTACTACACTGTGCATTTCGTGTAATGCGCGTTTTTCAGTAAATTCTAAGTTTTTCAGTGCAACTCACTCATATACTATGTACTACACTGTGCGTTTCTTATATTCTAAGTTTTTCAGTGCAACTCACTCATATACTATGTACTACACTGTGCGTTTCTTATATTCTAAGTTTTTCAGTGCAACTCACTCATATACTATGTACTACACTGTGCGTTTCTTATATTCTAAGTTTTTCAGTGCAACTCACTCATATACTATGTACTACACTGTGCATTTCGTGTAATGCGGGTTTTTCAGTAAATTCTAAGTTTTTCAGTGCAACTCACTCATATACTATGTACTACACTGTGCGTTTATTATTTTCTAAGTTTTTCAGTGAAACTCAGTCATATACTATGTACTACACTGTGCGTTTCTTATATTCTAAGTTTTTCAGTGCAACTCACTCATATACTATGTACTACACTGTGCATTTCGTGTAATGCTGGTTTTTCAGTAAATTCTAAGTTTTTCAGTGCAACTCACTCATATACTATGTACTACACTGTGCGTTTCTTATATTCTACGTTTTTCAGTGCAACTCACTCATATACTATGTACTGCACTGTGCGTTTCTTTTATTCTAAGTTTTTCAGTGCAACTCAATCATATACTATGTACTACACTGTGCGTTTCTTATATTCTAAGTTTTTCAGTGCAACTCACTCATATACTATGTACTACACTGTGCGTTTCTTATATTCTAAGTTTTTCAGTGCAACTCACTCATATACTATGTACTACACTGTGCGTTTCTTATATTCTAAGTTTTTCAGTGCAACTCACTCATATACTATGTACTACACTGTGCGTTTCTTATATTCTAAGTTTTTCAGTGCAACTCACTCATATACTTTGTACTACACTGTGCGTTTCTTATATTCTAAGTTTTTCAGTGCAACTCACTCATATACTACGTACTACACTGTGCGTTTCTTATATTCTAAGTTTTTCAGTGCAACTCACTCATATACTATGTACTACACTGTGCGTTTCTTATATTCTAAGTTTTTGAGTGCAACTCACTCATATACTATGTACTACACTGTGCATTTCGTGTAATGCGGGTTTTTCAGTAAATTCAAGTTTTTCAGTGCAACTCACTCATATACTATGTCCTACACTGTGCTTTTCTTATATTCTAAGTTTTTCAGTGCAACTCACTCATATACTATGTACTACACTGTGCGTTTCTTATATTCTAAGTTTTTCAGTGCAACTCACTCATATACTATGTACTACACTGTGCGTTTCTTATATTCTAAGTTCTTGAGTGCAACTCACTCATATACTATGTACTACACTGTGCGTTTCTTATATTCTAAGTTTTTCAGTGCAACTCACTCATATACTATGTACTACACTGTGCGTTTCTTATATTCTAAGTTTTTCAGTGCAACTCACTCATATACTATGTACTACACTGTGCGTTTCTTATATTCTAAGTGTTTGAGTGCAACTCACTCATATACTATGTACTACACTGTGCATTTCGTGTAATGCTGGTTTTTCAGTAAATTCTAAGTTTTTCAGTGCAACTCACTCATATACTATGTACTACATTGTGCGTTTCTTATATTCTAAGTTTTTCAGTGCAACTCACTCATATACTATGTACTACACTGTGCGTTTCTTATATTCTAAGTTTTTCAGTGCAACTCACTCATATACTATGTACTACACTGTGCATTTCGTGTAATGCTGGTTTTTCAGTAAATTCTAAGTTTTTCAGTGCAACTCACTCATATACTATGTACTACACTGTGCGTTTCTTATATTCTAAGTTTTTCAGTGCAACTCACTCATATACTATGTACTGCACTGTGCGTTTCTTTTATTCTAAGTTTTTCAGTGCAACTCACTCATATACTATGTACTACACTGTGCGTTTCTTATATTCTAAGTTTTTCAGTGCAACTCACTCATATACTATGTACTACACTGTGCGTTTCTTATATTCTAAGTTTTTCAGTGCAACTCACTCATATACTATGTACTACAATGTGCGTTTCTTATATTCTAAGTTTTTCAGTGCAACTCACTCATATACTATGTACTACACTGTGCGTTTCTTATATTCTAAGTTTTTCAGTGCAACTCACTCATATACTATGTACTACACTGTGCGTTTCTTATATTCTAAGGTTTTCAGTGCAACTCACTCATATACTATGTACTACACTGTGCGTTTCTTATATTCTAAGTTTTTCAGTGCAACTCACTCATATACTATGTACTACACTGTGCGTTTCTTATATTCTAAGTTTTTCAGTGCAACTCACTCATATACTATGTACTACACTGTGCGTTTCTTATATTCTAAGTTTTTCAGTGCAACTCACTCATATACTATGTACTACACTGTGCGTTTCTTATATTCTAAGTTTTTCAGTGCAACTCACTCATATACTATGTACTACACTGTGCGTTTCTTATATTCTAAGTTTTTCAGTGCAACTCACTCATATATTATGTACTACACTGTGCGTTTCTTATATTCTAAGTTTTTCAGTGCAACTCACTCATATACTATGTACTACACTGTGCATTTCGTGTAATGCGGGTTTTACAGTAAATTGTAATTTTTTCGGTGCAACTCATTCATATACTATGTACTATACTTTGCGTTTCTTATATTCTAAGTTTTTCAGTGCAACTCACTCATATACTATGCACTACACTGTGCGTTTCTTATATTCTAAGTTTTTCAATTCAACTCACTCATATACTATGTACTACACTGTGCGTTTCTTATATTCTAAGTTTTTCAGTGCAACTCACTCATATACTATGTACTACACTGTGCATTTCGTGTAATGCGCGTTTTTCAGTAAATTCTAAGTTTTTCAGTGCAACTCACTCATATACTATGTACTACACTGTGCGTTTCTTATATTCTAAGTTTTTCAGTGCAACTCACTCATATACTATGTACTACACTGTGCGTTTCTTATATTCTAAGTTTTTCAGTGCAACTCACTCATATACTATGTACTACACTGTGCGTTTCTTATATTCTAAGTTTTTCAGTGCAACTCACTCATATACTATGTACTACACTGTGCATTTCGTGTAATGCGGGTTTTTCAGTAAATTCTAAGTTTTTCAGTGCAACTCACTCATATACTATGTACTACACTGTGCGTTTCTTATATTCTAAGTTTTTCAGTGCAACTCACTCATATACTATGTACTACACTGTGCATTTCGTGTAATGCTGGTTTTTCAGTAAATTCTAAGTTTTTCAGTGCAACTCACTCATATACTATGTACTACACTGTGCGTTTCTTATATTCTACGTTTTTCAGTGCAACTCACTCATATACTATGTACTGCACTGTGCGTTTCTTTTATTCTAAGTTTTTCAGTGCAACTCAATCATATACTATGTACTACACTGTGCGTTTCTTATATTCTAAGTTTTTCAGTGCAACTCACTCATATACTATGTACTACACTGTGCGTTTCTTATATTCTAAGTTTTTCAGTGCAACTCACTCATATACTATGTACTACACTGTGCGTTTCTTATATTCTAAGTTTTTCAGTGCAACTCACTCATATACTATGTACTACACTGTGCGTTTCTTATATTCTAAGTTTTTCAGTGCAACTCACTCATATACTTTGTACTACACTGTGCGTTTCTTATATTCTAAGTTTTTCAGTGCAACTCACTCATATACTACGTACTACACTGTGCGTTTCTTATATTCTAAGTTTTTCAGTGCAACTCACTCATATACTATGTACTACACTGTGCGTTTCTTATATTCTAAGTTTTTGAGTGCAACTCACTCATATACTATGTACTACACTGTGCATTTCGTGTAATGCGGGTTTTTCAGTAAATTCAAGTTTTTCAGTGCAACTCACTCATATACTATGTCCTACACTGTGCGTTTCTTATATTCTAAGTTTTTCAGTGCAACTCACTCATATACTATGTACTACACTGTGCGTTTCTTATATTCTAAGTTTTTCAGTGCAACTCACTCATATACCATGTACTACACTGTGCGTTTCTTATATTCTAAGTTCTTGAGTGCAACTCACTCATATACTATGTACTACACTGTGCGTTTCTTATATTCTAAGTTTTTCAGTGCAACTCACTCATATACTATGTACTACACTGTGCGTTTCTTATATTCTAAGTTTTTCAGTGCAACTCACTCATATACTATGTACTACACTGTGCGTTTCTTATATTCTAAGTGTTTGAGTGCAACTCACTCATATACTATGTACTACACTGTGCATTTCGTGTAATGCTGGTTTTTCAGTAAATTCTAAGTTTTTCAGTGCAACTCACTCATATACTATGTACTACATTGTGCGTTTCTTATATTCTAAGTTTTTCAGTGCAACTCACTCATATACTATGTACTACACTGTGCGTTTCTTATATTCTAAGTTTTTCAGTGCAACTCACTCATATACTATGTACTACACTGTGCATTTCGTGTAATGCTGGTTTTTCAGTAAATTCTAAGTTTTTCAGTGCAACTCACTCATATACTATGTACTACACTGTGCGTTTCTTATATTCTAAGTTTTTCAGTGCAACTCACTCATATACTATGTACTGCACTGTGCGTTTCTTTTATTCTAAGTTTTTCAGTGCAACTCACTCATATACTATGTACTACACTGTGCGTTTCTTATATTCTAAGTTTTTCAGTGCAACTCACTCATATACTATGTACTATACTGTGCGTTTCTTATATTCTAAGTTTTTCAGTGCAACTCACTCATATACTATGTACTACAATGTGCGTTTCTTATATTCTAAGTTTTTCAGTGCAACTCACTCATATACTATGTACTACACTGTGCGTTTCTTATATTCTAAGTTTTTCAGTGCAACTCACTCATATACTATGTACTACACTGTGCGTTTCTTATATTCTAAGGTTTTCAGTGCAACTCACTCATATACTATGTACTACACTGTGCGTTTCTTATATTCTAAGTTTTTCAGTGCAACTCACTCATATACTATGTACTACACTGTGCGTTTCTTATATTCTAAGTTTTTCAGTGCAACTCACTCATATACTATGTACTACACTGTGCGTTTCTTATATTCTAAGTTTTTCAGTGCAACTCACTCATATACTATGTACTACACTGTGCGTTTCTTATATTCTAAGTTTTTCAGTGCAACTCACTCATATACTATGTACTACACTGTGCGTTTCTTATATTCTAAGTTTTTCAGTGCAACTCACTCATATATTATGTACTACACTGTGCGTTTCTTATATTCTAAGTTTTTCAGTGCAACTCACTCATATACTATGTACTACACTGTGCATTTCGTGTAATGCGGGTTTTACAGTAAATTGTAATTTTTTCGGTGCAACTCATTCATATACTATGTACTATACTTTGCGTTTCTTATATTCTAAGTTTTTCAGTGCAACTCACTCATATACTATGCACTACACTGTGCGTTTCTTATATTCTAAGTTTTTCAATTCAACTCACTCATATACTATGTACTACACTGTGCGTTTCTTATATTCTAAGTTTTTCAGTGCAACTCACTCATATACTATGTACTACACTGTGCGTTTCTTATATTCTAAGTTTTTCAGTGCAACTCACTCATATACTATGTACTACACTGTGCGTTTCTTATATTCTAAGTTTTTGAGTGCAACTCACTCATATACTATGTACTACACTGTGCATTTCGTGTAATCCGGGTTTTTCAGTAAATTCAAGTTTTTCAGTGCAACTCACTCATATACTATGTACTACACTGTGCGTTTCGTGTAGTCTGGGTTTTTCAGTGCACCTCACTCATATACTATGTACTACATGTGCGTTTCTTATATTCTAAGTTTTTCAGTGCAACTCACTCATATACTATGTACTACACTGTGCGTTTCTTATATTCTAAGTTTTTCAGTGCAACTCACTCATATACTATGTACTACAATGAGCGTTTCTTATATTCTAAGTTTTTCAGTGCAACTCACTCATATACTATGTACTACACTGTGCGTTTCTTATATTCTAAGTTTTTCAGTGCAACTCACTCATATACTATGTACTACACTGTGCGTTTCTTATATTCTAAGTTTTTCAGTGCAACTCACTCATATACTATGTACTACACTGTGCGTTTCTTATATTCTAAGTTTTTCAGTGCAACTCACTCATATACTATGTACTACACTGTGCGTTTCTTATATACTAAGTTTTTCAGTGCAACTCACTCATATACTATGTACTACACTGTGCGTTCATTATATTCTAAGTTTTTCAGTGCAACTCACTTATATACTATGTACTACACTGTGCGTTTCTTATATTCTAAGTTTTTCAGTGCAACTCACTCATATACTATGTACTACACTGTGCGTTTCTTATATTCTAAGTTTTTCAGTGCAACTCACTCATATATTATGTACTACACTGTGCGTTTCTTATATTCTAAGTTTTTCAGTGCAACTCACTCATATACTATGTACTACACTGTGCGTTTCTTATATTCTAAGTTTTTCAGTGCAACTCACTCATATACTATGTACTACACTGTGCGTTTCTTATATTCTAAGTTTTTCAGTGCAACTCACTCATATACTATGTACTACACTGTGCGTTTCTTATATTATAAGTTTTTCAGTGCAACTCACTCATATACTATGTACTACACTGTGCGTTTCTTATATTCTAAGTTTTTCAGTGCAACTCACTCATATACTATGTACTACACTGTGCGTTTCTTATATTCTAAGTTTTTCAGTGCAACTCACTCATATACTATGTACTACACTGTGCGTTTCTTATATTCTAAGTTTTTCAGTGCAACTCACTCATATACTATGTACTACACTGTGCATTTCGTGTAATGCTGGTTTTTCAGTAAATTCTAAGTTTTTCAGTGCAACTCACTCATATACTATGTACTACACTGTGCGTTTCTTATATTCTAAGTTTTTCAGTGCAACTCACTCATATACTATGTACTGCACTGTGCGTTTCTTTTATTCTAAGTTTTTCAGTGCAACTCACTCATATACTATGTACTACACTGTGCGTTTCTTATATTCTAAGTTTTTCAGTGCAACTCACTCATATACTATGTACTACACTGTGCGTTTCTTATATTCTAAGTTTTTCAGTGCAACTCACTCATATACTATGTACTACAATGTGCGTTTCTTATATTCTAAGTTTTTCAGTGCAACTCACTCATATACTATGTACTACACTGTGCGTTTCTTATATTCTAAGTTTTTCAGTGCAACTCACTCATGTACTATGTACTACACTGTGCGTTTCTTATATTCTAAGGTTTTCAGTGCAACTCACTCATATACTATGTACTACACTGTGCGTTTCTTATATTCTAAGTTTTTCAGTGCAACTCACTCATATACTATGTACTACACTGTGCGTTTCTTATATTCTAAGTTTTTCAGTGCAACTCACTCATATACTATGTACTACACTGTGCGTTTCTTATATTCTAAGTTTTTCAGTGCAACTCACTCATATACTATGTACTACACTGTGCGTTTCTTATATTTTAAGTTTTTCAGTGCAACTCACTCATATACTATGTACTACACTGTGCGTTTCTTATATTCTAAGTTTTTCAGTGCAACTCATTCATATATTATGTACTACACTGTGCGTTTCTTATATTCTAAGTTTTTCAGTGCAACTCACTCATATACTATGTACTACACTGTGCATTTCGTGTAATGCGGGTTTTACAGTAAATTGTAAGTTTTTCGGTGCAACTCATTCATATACTATGTACTATACTTTGCGTTTCTTATATTCTAAGTTTTTCAGTGCAACTCACTCATATACTATGCACTACACTGTGCGTTTCTTATATTCTAAGTTTTTCAATTCAACTCACTCATATACTATGTACTACACTGTGCGTTTCTTATATTCTAAGTTTTTCATTGCAACTCACTCATATACTATGTACTACACTGTGCGTTTCTTATATTCTAAGTTTTTCAGTGCAACTCACTCATATACTATGTACTACACTGTGCGTTTCTTATATTCTAAGTTTTTGAGTGCAACTCACTCATATACTATGTACTACACTGTGCATTTCGTGTAATGCGGGTTTTTCAGTAAATTCAAGTTTTTCAGTGCAACTCACTCATATACTATGTACTACACTGTGCGTTTCTTATATTCTAAGTTTTTCAGTGCAACTCACTCATATACTATGTACTACACTGTGCGTTTCTTATATTCTAAGTTTTTCATTGCAACTCACTCATATACTATGTACTACACTGTGCGTTTCTTATATTCTAAGTTTTTCAGTGCAACTCACTCATATACTATGTACTACACTGTGCGTTTCTTATATTCTAAGTTTTTCAGTGCAACTCACTCATATACTATGTACTACACTGTGCGTTTCTTATATTCTAAGTTTTTCAGTGCAACTCACTCATATACTTTGTACTACACTGTGCGTTTCTTATATTCTAAGTTTTTCAGTGCAACTCACTCATATACTACGTACTACACTGTGCGTTTCTTATATTCTAAGTTTTTCAGTGCAACTAACTCATATACTATGTACTACACTGTGCGTTTCTTATATTCTAAGTTTTTCAGTGCAACTCACTCATATACTATGTACTACACTGTGCGTTTCTTATATTCTAAGTTTTTGAGTGCAACTCACTCATATACTATGTACTACACTGTGCGTTTCTTATATTCTAAGTTTTTCAGTGCAACTCACTCATATACTATGTACTACACTGTGCGTTTCTTATATTCTAAGTTTTACAGTGCAACTCACTCATATACTATGTACTACACTGTGCGTTTCTTATATTCTAAGTTTTTCAGTGCAACTCACTCATATACTATGTACTACACTGTGCATTTCGTGTAATGCGTGTTTTACAGTAAATAGTAAGTTTTTCAGTGCAACTCATTCATATACTATGTACTATACTGTGCGTTTCTTATATTCTAAGTTTTTCAGTGCAACTCACTCATATACTATGCACTACACTGTGCGTTTCTTATATTCTAAGTTTTTCAATTCAACTCACTCATATACTATGTACTACACTGTGCGTTTCTTATATTCTAAGTTTTTCATTGCAACTCACTCATATACTATGTACTACACTGTGCGTTTCTTATATTCTAAGTTTTTCAGTGCAACTCACTCATATACTATGTACTACACTGTGCGTTTCTTATATTCTAAGTTTTTCAGTGCAACTCACTCATATACTATGTACTACACTGTGCGTTTCTTATATTCTAAGTTTTTCAGTGCAACTCACTCATATACTTTGTACTACACTGTGCGTTTCTTATATTCTAAGTTTTTCAGTGCAACTCACTCATATACTATGTACTACACTGTGCGTTTCTTATATTCTAAGTTTTTGAGTGCAACTCACTCATATAGTATGTACTACACTGTGCATTTCGTGTAATGCGGGTTTTTCAGTAAATTCAAGTTTTTCAGTGCAACTCACTCATATACTATGTACTACACTGTGCGTTTCTTATATTCTAAGTTTTTCAGTGCAACTCACTCATATACTATGTACTACACTGTGCGTTTCTTATATTCTAAGTTTTTCAGTGCAACTCACTCATATACTATGTACTACACTGTGCGTTTCTTATATTCTAAGTTTTTCAGTGTAACTCACTCATATACTACGTACTACACTGTGCGTTTCTTATATTCTAAGTTTTTCAGTGCAACTCACTCATATAATATGTACTACACTGTGCATTTCGTGTAATGCGGGTTTTTCAGTAAATTCAAGTTTTTCAGTGCAACTCACTCATATACTATGTACTACACTGTGCGTTTCTTATATTCTAAGTTTTTCAGTGCAACTCACTCATATACTATGTACTACACTGTGCGTTTCTTATATTCTAAGTTTTTCAGTGCAACTCACTCATACACTATGTACTACACTGTGCGTTTCTTATATTCTAAGTTTTTGAGTGCAACTCACTCATATACTATGTACTACACTGTGCGTTTCTTATATTCTAAGTTTTTCAGTGCAACTCACTCATATACTATGTACTACACTGTGTGTTTCTTATATTATAAGTTTTACAGTGCAACTCACTCATATACTATGTACTACACTGTGCGTTTCTTATATTCTAAGTTTTTCAGTGCAACTCACTCATATACTATGTACTACACTGTGCATTTCGGGTAATGCGGGTTTTACAGTAAATTGTAAGTTTTTCAGTGCAACTCATTCATATACTATGTACTATACTGTGCGTTTCTTATATTCTAAGTTTTTCAGTGCAACTCACTCATATACTATGCACTACACTGTGCGTTTCTTATATTCTAAGTTTTTCAATTCAACTCACTCATATACTATGTACTACACTGTGCGTTTCTTATATTCTAAGTTTTTCATTGCAACTCACTCATATACTATGTACTACACTGTGCGTTTCTTATATTCTAAGTTTTTCAGTGCAACTCACTCATATACTATGTACTACACTGTGCGTTTCTTATATTCTAAGTTTTTCAGTGCAACTCACTCATATACTATGTACTACACTGTGCGTTTCTTATATTCTAAGTTTTTCAGTGCAACTCACTCATATACTTTGTACTACACTGTGCGTTTCTTATATTCTAAGTTTTTCAGTGCAACTCACTCATATACTATGTACTACACTGTGCGTTTCTTATATTCTAAGTTTTTGAGTGCAACTCACTCATATAGTATGTACTACACTGTGCATTTCGTGTAATGCGGGTTTTTCAGTAAATTCAAGTTTTTCAGTGCAACTCACTCATATACTATGTACTACACTGTGCATTTCTTATATTCTAAGTTTTTCAGTGCAACTCACTCATATACTATGTACTACACTGTGCGTTTCTTATATTCTAAGTTTTTCATTGCAACTCACTCATATACTATGTACTACACTGTGCGTTTCTTATATTCTAAGTTTTTCAGTGCAACTCACTCATATACTATGTACTACACTGTGCGTTTCTTATATTCTAAGGTTTTCAGTGCAACTCACTCATATACTATGTACTACACTGTGCGTTTCTTATATTCTAAGTTTTTCAGTGCAACTCACTCATATACTATGTACTACACTGTGCGTTTCTTATATTCTAAGTTTTTCAGTGCAACTCACTCATATACTATGTACTACACTGTGCGTTTCTTATATTCTAAGTTTTTCAGTGCAACTCACTCATATACTATGTACTACACTGTGCGTTTCTTATATTCTAAGTTTTTCAGTGCAACTCACTCATATACTATGTACTACACTGTGCGTTTCTTATATTCTAAGTTTTTCAGTGCAACTCACTCATATATTATGTACTACACTGTGCGTTTCTTATATTCTAAGTTTTTCAGTGCAACTCACTCATATACTATGTACTACACTGTGCATTTCGTGTAATGCGGGTTTTACAGTAAATTGTAAGTTTTTCAGTGCAACTCATTCATATACTATGTACTATACTGTGCGTTTCTTATATTCTAAGTTTTTCAGTGCAACTCACTCATATACTATGCACTACACTGTGCGTTTCTTATATTCTAAGTTTTTCAATTCAACTCACTCATATACTATGTACTACACTGTGCGTTTCTTATATTCTAAGTTTTTCCTTGCAACTCACTCATATACTATGTACTACACTGTGCGTTTCTTATATTCTAAGTTTTTCAGTGCAACTCACTCATATACTATGTACTACACTGTGCATTTCGTGTAAGGCGGGTTTTTCAGTAAATTCAAGTTTTTCAGTGCAACTCACTCATATACTATTACTACACTGTGCGTTTCTTATATTCTAAGTTTTTCAGTGCAACTCACTCATATACTATGTACTACACTGTGCGTTTCTTATATTCTAAGTTTTTCAGTGCAACTCACTCATATACTATTTACTACACTGTGCGTTTCTTATATTCTAAGTTTTTCAGTGCAACTCACTCATATACTATGTACTACACTGTGCGTTTCTTATATTCTAAGTTTTTCAGTGCAACTCACTCATATACTATGTACTACACTGTGCGTTTCTTATATTCTAAGTTTTTCAGTGCAACTCACTCATATACTTTGTACTACACTGTGCGGTTCTTATTCTAAGTTTTTCAGTGCAACTCACTCATATACTACGTACTACACTGTGCGTTTCTTATATTCTAAGTTTTTCAGTGCAACTCACTCATATACTATGTACTACACTGTGCGTTTCTTATATTCTAAGTTTTTGAGTGCAACTCACTCATATAATATGTACTACACTGTGCATTTCGTGTAATGCGTGTTTTTCAGTAAATTCAAGTTTTTCAGTGCAACTCACTCATATACTATGTACTACACTGTGCGTTTCTTATATTCTAAGTTTTTCAGTGCAACTCACTCATATACTATGTACTACACTGTGCGTTTCTTATATTCTAAGTTTTTCAGTGCAACTCACTCATATACTATGTACTACACTGTGCGTTTCATATATTCTAAGTTTTTGAGTGCAACTCACTCATATACTATGTACTACACTGTGCGTTTCTTATATTCTAAGTTTTTCAGTGCAACTCACTCATATACTATGTACTACACTGTGCGTTTCTTATATTCTAAGTTTTACAGTGCAACTCACTCATATACTATGTACTACACTGTGCGTTTCTTAAATTCTAAGTTTTTCAGTGCATCTCACTCATATACTATGTATTACACTGTGCGTTTCTTATATTCTAAGTTTTTCAGTGCAACTCACTCATATACTATGTACTACACTGTGCGTTTCTTATATTCTAAGTTTTTCATTGCAACTCACTCATATACTATGTACTACACTGTGCGTTTTTTATATTCTAAGTTTTTCAGTGCAACTCACTCATATACTATGTACTACACTGTGTGTTTCTTATATTCTAAGGTTTTCAGTGCAACTCACTCATATACTATGTACTACACTGTGCGTTTCTTATATTCTAAGTTTTTCAGTGCAACTCACTCATATACTATGTACTACACTGTGCGTTTCTTATATTCTAAGTTTTTCAGTGCAACTCACTCATATACTATGTACTACACTGTGCGTTTCGTATATTCTAAGTTTTTCAGTGCAACTCACTCATATACTATGTACTACACTGTGCGTTTCTTATATTCTAAGTTTTTCAGTGCAACTCACTCATATATTATGTACTACACTGTGCGTTTCTTATATTCTAAGTTTTTCAGTGCAACTCACTCATATACTATGTACTACACTGTGCATTTCGTGTAATGCGGGTTTTACAGTAAATTGTAAGTTTTTCAGTGCAACTCATTCATATACTATGTACTATACTGTGCGTTTCTTATATTCTAAGTTTTTCAGTGCAACTCACTCATATACTATGCACTACACTGTGCGTTTCTTATATTCTAAGTTTTTCAATTCAACTCACTCATATACTATGTACTACACTGTGCGTTTCTTATATTCTAAGTTTTTCCTTGCAACTCACTCATATACTATGTACTAGACTGTGCGTTTCTTATATTCTAAGTTTTACAGTGCAACTCACTCATATACTATGTACTACACTGTGCGTTTCTTATATTCTAAGTTTTTCAGTGCAACTCACTCATATACTATGTACTACACTGTGCATTTCGTGTAATGCGGGTTTTACAGTAAATTGTAAGTTTTTCAGTGCAACTCATTCATATACTATGTACTATACTGTGCGTTTCTTATATTCTAAGTTTTTCAGTGCAACTCACTCATATACTATGCACTACACTGTGCGTTTCTTATATTCTAAGTTTTTCAATTCAACTCACTCATATACTATGTACTACACTGTGCGTTTCTTATATTCTAAGTTTTTCCTTGCAACTCACTCATATACTATGTACTAGACTGTGCGTTTCTTATATTCTAAGTTTTTCAGTGCAACTCACTCATATACTATGTACTACACTGTGCGTTTCTTATATTCTAAGTTTTTCAGTGCAACTCACTCATATACTATGTACTACACTGTGCATTTCGTGTAATGCGGGTTTTTCAGTAAATTCAAGTTTTTCAGTGCAACTCACTCATATACTATTACTACACTGTGCGTTTCTTATATTCTAAGTTTTTCAGTGCAACTCACTCATATACTATGTACTACACTGTGCGTTTCTTATATTCTAAGTTTTTCAGTGCAACTCACTCATATACTATTTACTACACTGTGCGTTTCTTATATTCTAAGTTTTTCAGTGCAACTCACTCATATACTATGTACTACACTGTGCGTTTCTTATATTCTAAGTTTTTCAGTGCAACTCACTCATATACTATGTACTACACTGTGCGTTTCTTATATTCTAAGTTTTTCAGTGCAACTCACTCATATACTTTGTACTACACTGTGCGGTTCTTATTCTAAGTTTTTCAGTGCAACTCACTCATATACTACGTACTACACTGTGCGTTTCTTATATTCTAAGTTTTTCAGTGCAACTCACTCATATACTATGTACTACACTGTGCGTTTCTTATATTCTAAGTTTTTGAGTGCAACTCACTCATATAATATGTACTACACTGTGCATTTCGTGTAATGCGTGTTTTTCAGTAAATTCAAGTTTTTCAGTGCAACTCACTCATATACTATGTACTACACTGTGCGTTTCTTATATTCTAAGTTTTTCAGTTCAACTCACTCATATACTATGTACTACACTGTGCGTTTCTTATATTCTAAGTTTTTCAGTGCAACTCACTCATATACTATGTACTACACTGTGCGTTTCATATATTCTAAGTTTTTGAGTGCAACTCACTCATATACTATGTACTACACTGTGCGTTTCTTATATTCTAAGTTTTTCAGTGCAACTCACTCATATACTATGTACTACACTGTGCGTTTCTTATATTCTAAGTTTTACAGTGCAACTCACTCATATACTATGTACTACACTGTGCGTTTCTTATATTCTAAGTTTTTCAGTGCAACTCACTCATATACTATGTACTACACTGTGCGTTTCTTATATTCTAAGTTTTTCAGTGCAACTCACTCATATACTATGTACTACACTGTGCGTTTCTTATATTCTAAGTTTTTCAGTGCAACTCACTCATATACTATGTACTACACTGTGCGTTTCTTATATTCTAAGTTTTTCAGTGCAACTCACTCATATACTATGTACTACACTGTGCGTTTCTTATATTCTAAGTTTTTCAGTGCAACTCACTCATATACTATGTACTACACTGTGCATTTCGTGTAATGCGCGTTTTTCAGTAAATTCTAAGTTTTTCAGTGCAACTCACTCATATACTATGTACTACACTGTGCGTTTCTTATATTCTAAGTTTTTCAGTGCAACTCACTCATATACTATGTACTACACTGTGCGTTTCTTATATTCTAAGTTTTTCAGTGCAACTCACTCATATACTATGTACTACACTGTGCGTTTCTTATATTCTAAGTTTTTCAGTGCAACTCACTCATATACTATGTACTACACTGTGCATTTCGTGTAATGCGGGTTTTTCAGTAAATTCTAAGTTTTTCAGTGCAACTCACTCATATACTATGTACTACACTGTGCGTTTATTATTTTCTAAGTTTTTCAGTGAAACTCAGTCATATACTATGTACTACACTGTGCGTTTCTTATATTCTAAGTTTTTCAGTGCAACTCACTCATATACTATGTACTACACTGTGCATTTCGTGTAATGCTGGTTTTTCAGTAAATTCTAAGTTTTTCAGTGCAACTCACTCATATACTATGTACTACACTGTGCGTTTCTTATATTCTAAGTTTTTCAGTGCAACTCACTCATATACTATGTACTGCACTGTGCGTTTCTTTTATTCTAAGTTTTTCAGTGCAACTCAATCATATACTATGTACTACACTGTGCGTTTCTTATATTCTAAGTTTTTCAGTGCAACTCACTCATATACTATGTACTACACTGTGCGTTTCTTATATTCTAAGTTTTTCAGTGCAACTCACTCATATACTATGTACTACACTGTGCATTTCGTGTAATGCTGGTTTTTCAGTAAATTCTAAGTTTTTCAGTGCAACTCACTCATATACTATGTACTACACTGTGCGTTTCTTATATTCTAAGTTTTTCAGTGCAACTCACTCATATACTATGTACTGCACTGTGCGTTTCTTTTATTCTAAGTTTTTCAGTGCAACTCAATCATATACTATGTACTACACTGTGCGTTTCTTATATTCTAAGTTTTTCAGTGCAACTCACTCATATACTATGTACTACACTGTGCGTTTCTTATATTCTAAGTTTTTCAGTGCAACTCACTCATATACTATGTACTACACTGTGCGTTTCTTATATTCTAAGTTTTTGAGTGCAACTCACTCATATACTATGTACTACACTGTGCGTTTCGTATATTCTAAGTTTTTCAGTGCAACTCACTCATATACTATGTACTACACTGTGCGTTTCTTATATTCTAAGTTTTTCAGTGCAACTCACTCATATACTATTTACTACACTGTGCGTTTCTTATATTCTAAGTTTTTCAGTGCAACTCACTCATATATTATGTACTACACTGTGCGTTTCTTATATTCTAAGTTTTTCAGTGCAACTCACTCATATACTATGTACTACACTGTGCGTTTCTTATATTATAAGTTTTTCAGTGCAACTCACTCATATACTATGTACTACACTGTGCGTTTCTTATATTCTAAGTTTTTCAGTGCAACTCACTCATATACTATGTACTACAGTGTGCGTTTCTTATATTCTAAGTTTTTCAGTGCAACTCACTCATATACTATGTACTACACTGTGCGTTTCTTATATTCTAAGTTTTTCAGTGCAACTCACTCATATACTATGTACTACACTGTGCGTTTCTTATATTCTAAGTTTTTCAGTGCAACTCACTCATATACTATGTACTACACTGTGCATTTCGTGTAATGCTGGTTTTTCAGTAAATTCTAAGTTTTTCAGTGCAACTCACTCATATACTATGTACTACACTGTGCGTTTCTTTTATTCTAAGTTTTTCAGTGCAACTCACTCATATACTATGTACTACACTGTGCGTTTCTTATATTCTAAGTTTTTCAGTGCAACTCACTCATATACTATGTACTACACTGTGCGTTTCTTATATTCTAAGTTTTTCAGTGCAACTCACTCATATACTATGTACTACAATGTGCGTTTCTTATATTCTAAGTTTTTCAGTGCAACTCACTCATATACTATGTACTACACTGTGCGTTTCTTATATTCTAAGTTTTTCAGTGCAACTCACTCATGTACTATGTACTACACTGTGCGTTTCTTATATTCTAAGGTTTTCAGTGCAACTCACTCATATACTATGTACTACACTGTGCGTTTCTTATATTCTAAGTTTTTCAGTGCAACTCACTCATATACTATGTACTACACTGTGCGTTTCTTATATTCTAAGTTTTTCAGTGCAACTCACTCATATACTATGTACTACACTGTGCGTTTCTTATATTCTAAGTTTTTCAGTGCAACTCACTCATATACTATGTACTACACTGTGCGTTTCTTATATTCTAAGTTTTTCAGTGCAACTCACTCATATACTATGTACTACACTGTGCGTTTCTTATATTCTAAGTTTTTCAGTGCAACTCACTCATATATTATGTACTACACTGTGCGTTTCTTATATTCTAAGTTTTTCAGTGCAACTCACTCATATACTATGTACTACACTGTGCATTTCGTGTAATGCGGGTTTTACAGTAAAGTGTAATTTTTTCGGTGCAACTCATTCATATACTATGTACTATACTTTGCGTTTCTTATATTCTAAGTTTTTCAGTGCAACTCACTCATATACTATGCACTACACTGTGCGTTTCTTATATTCTAAGTTTTTCAATTCAACTCACTCATATACTATGTACTACACTGTGCGTTTCTTATATTCTAAGTTTTTCATTGCAACTCACTCATATACTATGTACTACACTGTGCGTTTCTTATATTCTAAGTTTTTCAGTGCAACTCACTCATATACTATGTACTACACTGTGCGTTTCTTATATTCTAAGTTTTTGAGTGCAACTCACTCATATACTATGTACTACACTGTGCATTTCGTGTAATCCGGGTTTTTCAGTAAATTCAAGTTTTTCAGTGCAACTCACTCATATACTATGTACTACACTGTGCGTTTCTTATATTCTAAGTTTTTCAGTGCAACTCACTCATATACTATGTACTACACTGTGCGTTTCTTATATTCTAAGTTTTTCAGGGCAACTCACTCATATACTATGTACTACAATGTGCGTTTCTTATATTCTAAGTTTTTCAGTGCAACTCACTCATATACTATGTACTACACTGTGCATTTCGTGTAATGCGGGTTTTTCAGTAAATTCTAAGTTTTTCAGTGCAACTCACTCATATACTATGTACTACACTGTGCGTTTATTATTTTCTAAGTTTTTCAGTGAAACTCAGTCATATACTATGTACTACACTGTGCGTTTCTTATATTCTAAGTTTTTCAGTGCAACTCACTCATATACTATGTACTACACTGTGCATTTCGTGTAATGCTGGTTTTTCAGTAAATTCTAAGTTTTTCAGTGCAACTCACTCATATACTATGTACTACACTGTGCGTTTCTTATATTCTAAGTTTTTCAGTGCAACTCACTCATATACTATGTACTGCACTGTGCGTTTCTTTTATTCTAAGTTTTTCAGTGCAACTCAATCATATACTATGTACTACACTGTGCGTTTCTTATATTCTAAGTTTTTCAGTGCAACTCACTCATATACTATGTACTACACTGTGCGTTTCTTATATTCTAAGTTTTTCAGTGCAACTCACTCATATACTATGTACTACACTGTGCATTTCGTGTAATGCTGGTTTTTCAGTAAATTCTAAGTTTTTCAGTGCAACTCACTCATATACTATGTACTACACTGTGCGTTTCTTATATTCTAAGTTTTTCAGTGCAACTCACTCATATACTATGTACTGCACTGTGCGTTTCTTTTATTCTAAGTTTTTCAGTGCAACTCAATCATATACTATGTACTACACTGTGCGTTTCTTATATTCTAAGTTTTTCAGTGCAACTCACTCATATACTATGTACTACACTGTGCGTTTCTTATATTCTAAGTTTTTCAGTGCAACTCACTCATATACTATGTACTACACTGTGCGTTTCTTATATTCTAAGTTTTTCAGTGCAACTCACTCATATACTATGTACTACACTGTGCGTTTCGTATATTCTAAGTTTTTCAGTGCAACTCACTCATATACTATGTACTACACTGTGCGTTTCTTATATTCTAAGTTTTTCAGTGCAACTCACTCATATACTATTTACTACACTGTGCGTTTCTTATATTCTAAGTTTTTCAGTGCAACTCACTCATATATTATGTACTACACTGTGCGTTTCTTATATTCTAAGTTTTTCAGTGCAACTCACTCATATACTATGTACTACACTGTGCGTTTCTTATATTATAAGTTTTTCAGTGCAACTCACTCATATACTATGTACTACACTGTGCGTTTCTTATATTCTAAGTTTTTCAGTGCAACTCACTCATATACTATGTACTACACTGTGCGTTTCTTATATTCTAAGTTTTTCAGTGCAACTCACTCATATACTATGTACTACACTGTGCGTTTCTTATATTCTAAGTTTTTCAGTGCAACTCACTCATATACTATGTACTACACTGTGCGTTTCTTATATTCTAAGTTTTTCAGTGCAACTCACTCATATACTATGTACTACACTGTGCATTTCGTGTAATGCTGGTTTTTCAGTAAATTCTAAGTTTTTCAGTGCAACTCACTCATATACTATGTACTACACTGTGCGTTTCTTTTATTCTAAGTTTTTCAGTGCAACTCACTCATATACTATGTACTACACTGTGCGTTTCTTATATTCTAAGTTTTTCAGTGCAACTCACTCATATACTATGTACTACACTGTGCGTTTCTTATATTCTAAGTTTTTCAGTGCAACTCACTCATATACTATGTACTACAATGTGCGTTTCTTATATTCTAAGTTTTTCAGTGCAACTCACTCATATACTATGTACTACACTGTGCGTTTCTTATATTCTAAGTTTTTCAGTGCAACTCACTCATGTACTATGTACTACACTGTGCGTTTCTTATATTCTAAGGTTTTCAGTGCAACTCACTCATATACTATGTACTACACTGTGCGTTTCTTATATTCTAAGTTTTTCAGTGCAACTCACTCATATACTATGTACTACACTGTGCGTTTCTTATATTCTAAGTTTTTCAGTGCAACTCACTCATATACTATGTACTACACTGTGCGTTTCTTATATTCTAAGTTTTTCAGTGCAACTCACTCATATACTATGTACTACACTGTGCGTTTCTTATATTCTAAGTTTTTCAGTGCAACTCACTCATATACTATGTACTACACTGTGCGTTTCTTATATTCTAAGTTTTTCAGTGCAACTCACTCATATACTATGTACTACACTGTGCGTTTCTTATATTCTAAGTTTTTCAGTGCAACTCACTCATATACTATGTACTACACTGTGCGTTTCTTATATTCTAAGTTTTTCAGTGCAACTCACTCATATATTATGTACTACACTGTGCGTTTCTTATATTCTAAGTTTTTCAGTGCAACTCACTCATATACTATGTACTACACTGTGCGTTTCTTATATTCTAAGTTTTTCAGTGCAACTCACTCATATACTATGTACTACACTGTGCGTTTCTTATATTCTAAGTTTTTCAGTGCAACTCACTCATATACTATGTACTACACTGTGCGTTTCTTATATTATAAGTTTTTCAGTGCAACTCACTCATATACTATGTACTACACTGTGCGTTTCTTATATTCTAAGTTTTTCAGTGCAACTCACTCATATACTATGTACTACACTGTGCGTTTCTTATATTCTAAGTTTTTCAGTGCAACTCACTCATATACTATGTACTACACTGTGCGTTTCTTATATTCTAAGTTTTTCAGTGCAACTCACTCATATACTATGTACTACACTGTGCATTTCGTGTAATGCTGGTTTTTCAGTAAATTCTAAGTTTTTCAGTGCAACTCACTCATATACTATGTACTACACTGTGCGTTTCTTATATTCTAAGTTTTTCAGTGCAACTCACTCATATACTATGTACTGCACTGTGCGTTTCTTTTATTCTAAGTTTTTCAGTGCAACTCACTCATATACTATGTACTACACTGTGCGTTTCTTATATTCTAAGTTTTTCAGTGCAACTCACTCATATACTATGTACTACACTGTGCGTTTCTTATATTCTAAGTTTTTCAGTGCAACTCACTCATATACTATGTACTACAATGTGCGTTTCTTATATTCTAAGTTTTTCAGTGCAACTCACTCATGTACTATGTACTACACTGTGCGTTTCTTATATTCTAAGTTTTTCAGTGCAACTCACTCATGTACTATGTACTACACTGTGCGTTTCTTATATTCTAAGGTTTTCAGTGCAACTCACTCATATACTATGTACTACACTGTGCGTTTCTTATATTCTAAGTTTTTCAGTGCAACTCACTCATATACTATGTACTACACTGTGCGTTTCTTATATTCTAAGTTTTTCAGTGCAACTCACTCATATACTATGTACTACACTGTGCGTTTCTTATATTCTAAGTTTTTCAGTGCAACTCACTCATATACTATGTACTACACTGTGCGTTTCTTATATTTTAAGTTTTTCAGTGCAACTCACTCATATACTATGTACTACACTGTGCGTTTCTTATATTCTAAGTTTTTCAGTGCAACTCACTCATATATTATGTACTACACTGTGCGTTTCTTATATTCTAAGTTTTTCAGTGCAACTCACTCATATACTATGTACTACACTGTGCATTTCGTGTAATGCGGGTTTTACAGTAAATTGTAAGTTTTTCGGTGCAACTCATTCATATACTATGTACTATACTTTGCGTTTCTTATATTCTAAGTTTTTCAGTGCAACTCACTCATATACTATGCACTACACTGTGCGTTTCTTATATTCTAAGTTTTTCAATTCAACTCACTCATATACTATGTACTACACTGTGCGTTTCTTATATTCTAAGTTTTTCATTGCAACTCACTCATATACTATGTACTACACTGTGCGTTTCTTATATTCTAAGTTTTTCAGTGCAACTCACTCATATACTATGTACTACACTGTGCGTTTCTTATATTCTAAGTTTTTGAGTGCAACTCACTCATATACTATGTACTACACTGTGCATTTCGTGTAATGCGGGTTTTTCAGTAAATTCAAGTTTTTCAGTGCAACTCACTCATATACTATGTACTACACTGTGCGTTTCTTATATTCTAAGTTTTTCAGTGCAACTCACTCATATACTATGTACTACACTGTGCGTTTCTTATATTCTAAGTTTTTCATTGCAACTCACTCATATACTATGTACTACACTGTGCGTTTCTTATATTCTAAGTTTTTCAGTGCAACTCACTCATATACTATGTACTACACTGTGCGTTTCTTATATTCTAAGTTTTTCAGTGCAACTCACTCATATACTATGTACTACACTGTGCGTTTCTTATATTCTAAGTTTTTCAGTGCAACTCACTCATATACTTTGTACTACACTGTGCGTTTCTTATATTCTAAGTTTTTCAGTGCAACTCACTCATATACTACGTACTACACTGTGCGTTTCTTATATTCTAAGTTTTTCAGTGCAACTCACTCATATACTATGTACTACACTGTGCGTTTCTTATATTCTAAGTTTTTCAGTGCAACTCACTCATATACTATGTACTACACTGTGCGTTTCTTATATTCTAAGTTTTTGAGTGCAACTCACTCATATACTATGTACTACACTGTGCGTTTCTTATATTCTAAGTTTTTCAGTGCAACTCACTCATATACTATGTACTACACTGTGCGTTTCTTATATTCTAAGTTTTACAGTGCAACTCACTCATATACTATGTACTACACTGTGCGTTTCTTATATTCTAAGTTTTTCAGTGCAACTCACTCATATACTATGTACTACACTGTGCATTTCGTGTAATGCGGGTTTTACAGTAAATAGTAAGTTTTTCAGTGCAACTCATTCATATACTATGTACTATACTGTGCGTTTCTTATATTCTAAGTTTTTCAGTGCAACTCACTCATATACTATGCACTACACTGTGCGTTTCTTATATTCTAAGTTTTTCAATTCAACTCACTCATATACTATGTACTACACTGTGCGTTTCTTATATTCTAAGTTTTTCATTGCAACTCACTCATATACTATGTACTACACTGTGCGTTTCTTATATTCTAAGTTTTTCAGTGCAACTCACTCATATACTATGTACTACACTGTGCGTTTCTTATATTCTAAGTTTTTCAGTGCAACTCACTCATATACTATGTACTACACTGTGCGTTTCTTATATTCTAAGTTTTTCAGTGCAACTCACTCATATACTTTGTACTACACTGTGCGTTTCTTATATTCTAAGTTTTTCAGTGCAACTCACTCATATACTATGTACTACACTGTGCGTTTCTTATATTCTAAGTTTTTGAGTGCAACTCACTCATATAGTATGTACTACACTGTGCATTTCGTGTAATGCGGGTTTTTCAGTAAATTCAAGTTTTTCAGTGCAACTCACTCATATACTATGTACTACACTGTGCGTTTCTTATATTCTAAGTTTTTCAGTGCAACTCACTCATATACTATGTACTACACTGTGCGTTTCTTATATTCTAAGTTTTTCAGTGCAACTCACTCATATACTATGTACTACACTGTGCGTTTCTTATATTCTAAGTTTTTCAGTGCAACTCACTCATATACTACGTACTACACTGTGCGTTTCTTATATTCTAAGTTTTTCAGTGCAACTCACTCATATACTATGTACTACACTGTGCGTTTCTTATATTCTAAGTTTTTGAGTGCAACTCACTCATATAATATGTACTACACTGTGCATTTCGTGTAATGCGGGTTTTTCAGTAAATTCAAGTTTTTCAGTGCAACTCACTCATATACTATGTACTACACTGTGCGTTTCTTATATTCTAAGTTTTTCAGTGCAACTCACTCATATACTATGTACTACACTGTGCGTTTCTTATATTCTAAGTTTTTCAGTGCAACTCACTCATACACTATGTACTACACTGTGCGTTTCTTATATTCTAAGTTTTTGAGTGCAACTCACTCATATACTATGTACTACACTGTGCGTTTCTTATATTCTAAGTTTTTCAGTGCAACTCACTCATATACTATGTACTACACTGTGCGTTTCTTATATTATAAGTTTTACAGTGCAACTCACTCATATACTATGTACTACACTGTGCGTTTCTTATATTCTAAGTTTTTCAGTGCAACTCACTCATATACTATGTACTACACTGTGCATTTCGGGTAATGCGGGTTTTACAGTAAATTGTAAGTTTTTCAGTGCAACTCATTCATATACTATGTACTATACTGTGCGTTTCTTATATTCTAAGTTTTTCAGTGCAACTCACTCATATACTATGCACTACACTGTGCGTTTCTTATATTCTAAGTTTTTCAATTCAACTCACTCATATACTATGTACTACACTGTGCGTTTCTTATATTCTAAGTTTTTCATTGCAACTCACTCATATACTATGTACTACACTGTGCGTTTCTTATATTCTAAGTTTTTCAGTGCAACTCACTCATATACTATGTACTACACTGTGCGTTTCTTATATTCTAAGTTTTTCAGTGCAACTCACTCATATACTATGTACTACACTGTGCGTTTCTTATATTCTAAGTTTTTCAGTGCAACTCACTCATATACTTTGTACTACACTGTGCGTTTCTTATATTCTAAGTTTTTCAGTGCAACTCACTCATATACTATGTACTACACTGTGCGTTTCTTATATTCTAAGTTTTTGAGTGCAACTCACTCATATAGTATGTACTACACTGTGCATTTCGTGTAATGCGGGTTTTTCAGTAAATTCAAGTTTTTCAGTGCAACTCACTCATATACTATGTACTACACTGTGCATTTCGTGTAATGCTGGTTTTTCAGTAAATTCTAAGTTTTTCAGTGCAACTCACTCATATACTATGTACTACACTGTGCGTTTCTTATATTCTAAGTTTTTCAGTGCAACTCACTCATATACTATGTACTGCACTGTGCGTTTCTTTTATTCTAAGTTTTTCAGTGCAACTCACTCATATACTATGTACTACACTGTGCGTTTCTTATATTCTAAGTTTTTCAGTGCAACTCACTCATATACTATGTACTACACTGTGCGTTTCTTATATTCTAAGTTTTTCAGTGCAACTCACTCATATACTATGTACTACAATGTGCGTTTCTTATATTCTAAGTTTTTCAGTGCAACTCACTCATGTACTATGTACTACACTGTGCGTTTCTTATATTCTAAGTTTTTCAGTGCAACTCACTCATGTACTATGTACTACACTGTGCGTTTCTTATATTCTAAGGTTTTCAGTGCAACTCACTCATATACTATGTACTACACTGTGCGTTTCTTATATTCTAAGTTTTTCAGTGCAACTCACTCATATACTATGTACTACACTGTGCGTTTCTTATATTCTAAGTTTTTCAGTGCAACTCACTCATATACTATGTACTACACTGTGCGTTTCTTATATTCTAAGTTTTTCAGTGCAACTCACTCATATACTATGTACTACACTGTGCGTTTCTTATATTTTAAGTTTTTCAGTGCAACTCACTCATATACTATGTACTACACTGTGCGTTTCTTATATTCTAAGTTTTTCAGTGCAACTCACTCATATATTATGTACTACACTGTGCGTTTCTTATATTCTAAGTTTTTCAGTGCAACTCACTCATATACTATGTACTACACTGTGCATTTCGTGTAATGCGGGTTTTACAGTAAATTGTAAGTTTTTCGGTGCAACTCATTCATATACTATGTACTATACTTTGCGTTTCTTATATTCTAAGTTTTTCAGTGCAACTCACTCATATACTATGCACTACACTGTGCGTTTCTTATATTCTAAGTTTTTCAATTCAACTCACTCATATACTATGTACTACACTGTGCGTTTCTTATATTCTAAGTTTTTCATTGCAACTCACTCATATACTATGTACTACACTGTGCGTTTCTTATATTCTAAGTTTTTCAGTGCAACTCACTCATATACTATGTACTACACTGTGCGTTTCTTATATTCTAAGTTTTTGAGTGCAACTCACTCATATACTATGTACTACACTGTGCATTTCGTGTAATGCGGGTTTTTCAGTAAATTCAAGTTTTTCAGTGCAACTCACTCATATACTATGTACTACACTGTGCGTTTCTTATATTCTAAGTTTTTCAGTGCAACTCACTCATATACTATGTACTACACTGTGCGTTTCTTATATTCTAAGTTTTTCATTGCAACTCACTCATATACTATGTACTACACTGTGCGTTTCTTATATTCTAAGTTTTTCAGTGCAACTCACTCATATACTATGTACTACACTGTGCGTTTCTTATATTCTAAGTTTTTCAGTGCAACTCACTCATATACTATGTACTACACTGTGCGTTTCTTATATTCTAAGTTTTTCAGTGCAACTCACTCATATACTTTGTACTACACTGTGCGTTTCTTATATTCTAAGTTTTTCAGTGCAACTCACTCATATACTACGTACTACACTGTGCGTTTCTTATATTCTAAGTTTTTCAGTGCAACTCACTCATATACTATGTACTACACTGTGCGTTTCTTATATTCTAAGTTTTTCAGTGCAACTCACTCATATACTATGTACTACACTGTGCGTTTCTTATATTCTAAGTTTTTGAGTGCAACTCACTCATATACTATGTACTACACTGTGCGTTTCTTATATTCTAAGTTTTTCAGTGCAACTCACTCATATACTATGTACTACACTGTGCGTTTCTTATATTCTAAGTTTTACAGTGCAACTCACTCATATACTATGTACTACACTGTGCGTTTCTTATATTCTAAGTTTTTCAGTGCAACTCACTCATATACTATGTACTACACTGTGCATTTCGTGTAATGCGGGTTTTACAGTAAATAGTAAGTTTTTCAGTGCAACTCATTCATATACTATGTACTATACTGTGCGTTTCTTATATTCTAAGTTTTTCAGTGCAACTCACTCATATACTATGCACTACACTGTGCGTTTCTTATATTCTAAGTTTTTCAATTCAACTCACTCATATACTATGTACTACACTGTGCGTTTCTTATATTCTAAGTTTTTCATTGCAACTCACTCATATACTATGTACTACACTGTGCGTTTCTTATATTCTAAGTTTTTCAGTGCAACTCACTCATATACTATGTACTACACTGTGCGTTTCTTATATTCTAAGTTTTTCAGTGCAACTCACTCATATACTATGTACTACACTGTGCGTTTCTTATATTCTAAGTTTTTCAGTGCAACTCACTCATATACTTTGTACTACACTGTGCGTTTCTTATATTCTAAGTTTTTCAGTGCAACTCACTCATATACTATGTACTACACTGTGCGTTTCTTATATTCTAAGTTTTTGAGTGCAACTCACTCATATAGTATGTACTACACTGTGCATTTCGTGTAATGTGGGTTTTTCAGTAAATTCAAGTTTTTCAGTGCAACTCACTCATATACTATGTACTACACTGTGCGTTTCTTATATTCTAAGTTTTTCAGTGCAACTCACTCATATACTATGTACTACACTGTGCGTTTCTTATATTCTAAGTTTTTCAGTGCAACTCACTCATATACTATGTACTACACTGTGCGTTTCTTATATTCTAAGTTTTTCAGTGCAACTCACTCATATACTACGTACTACACTGTGCGTTTCTTATATTCTAAGTTTTTCAGTGCAACTCACTCATATACTATGTACTACACTGTGCGTTTCTTATATTCTAAGTTTTTGAGTGCAACTCACTCATATAATATGTACTACACTGTGCATTTCGTGTAATGCGGGTTTTTCAGTAAATTCAAGTTTTTCAGTGCAACTCACTCATATACTATGTACTACACTGTGCGTTTCTTATATTCTAAGTTTTTCAGTGCAACTCACTCATATACTATGTACTACACTGTGCGTTTCTTATATTCTAAGTTTTTCAGTGCAACTCACTCATACACTATGTACTACACTGTGCGTTTCTTATATTCTAAGTTTTTGAGTGCAACTCACTCATATACTATGTACTACACTGTGCGTTTCTTATATTCTAAGTTTTTCAGTGCAACTCACTCATATACTATGTACTACACTGTGCGTTTCTTATATTATAAGTTTTACAGTGCAACTCACTCATATACTATGTACTACACTGTGCGTTTCTTATATTCTAAGTTTTTCAGTGCAACTCACTCATATACTATGTACTACACTGTGCATTTCGGGTAATGCGGGTTTTACAGTAAATTGTAAGTTTTTCAGTGCAACTCATTCATATACTATGTACTATACTGTGCGTTTCTTATATTCTAAGTTTTTCAGTGCAACTCACTCATATACTATGCACTACACTGTGCGTTTCTTATATTCTAAGTTTTTCAATTCAACTCACTCATATACTATGTACTACACTGTGCGTTTCTTATATTCTAAGTTTTTCATTGCAACTCACTCATATACTATGTACTACACTGTGCGTTTCTTATATTCTAAGTTTTTCAGTGCAACTCACTCATATACTATGTACTACACTGTGCGTTTCTTATATTCTAAGTTTTTCAGTGCAACTCACTCATATACTATGTACTACACTGTGCGTTTCTTATATTCTAAGTTTTTCAGTGCAACTCACTCATATACTTTGTACTACACTGTGCGTTTCTTATATTCTAAGTTTTTCAGTGCAACTCACTCATATACTATGTACTACACTGTGCGTTTCTTATATTCTAAGTTTTTGAGTGCAACTCACTCATATAGTATGTACTACACTGTGCATTTCGTGTAATGCGGGTTTTTCAGTAAATTCAAGTTTTTCAGTGCAACTCACTCATATACTATGTACTACACTGTGCATTTCTTATATTCTAAGTTTTTCAGTGCAACTCACTCATATACTATGTACTACACTGTGCGTTTCTTATATTCTAAGTTTTTCATTGCAACTCACTCATATACTATGTACTACACTGTGCGTTTCTTATATTCTAAGTTTTTCAGTGCAACTCACTCATATACTATGTACTACACTGTGCGTTTCTTATATTCTAAGGTTTTCAGTGCAACTCACTCATATACTATGTACTACACTGTTCGTTTCTTATATTCTAAGTTTTTCAGTGCAACTCACTCATATACTATGTACTACACTGTGCGTTTCTTATATTCTAAGTTTTTCAGTGCAACTCACTCATATACTATGTACTACACTGTGCGTTTCGTATATTCTAAGTTTTTCAGTGCAACTCACTCATATACTATGTACTACACTGTGCGTTTCTTATATTCTAAGTTTTTCAGTGCAACTCACTCATATACTATGTACTACACTGTGCGTTTCTTATATTCTAAGTTTTTCAGTGCAACTCACTCATATATTATGTACTACACTGTGCGTTTCTTATATTCTAAGTTTTTCAGTGCAACTCACTCATATACTATGTACTACACTGTGCATTTCGTGTAATGCGGGTTTTACAGTAAATTGTAAGTTTTTCAGTGCAACTCATTCATATACTATGTACTATACTGTGCGTTTCTTATATTCTAAGTTTTTCAGTGCAACTCACTCATATACTATGCACTACACTGTGCGTTTCTTATATTCTATGTTTTTCAATTCAACTCACTCATATACTATGTACTACACTGTGCGTTTCTTATATTCTAAGTTTTTCCTTGCAACTCACTCATATACTATGTACTACACTGTGCGTTTCTTATATTCTAAGTTTTTCAGTGCAACTCACTCATATACTATGTACTACACTGTGCGTTTCTTATATTCTAAGTTTTTCAGTGCAACTCACTCATATACTATGTACTACACTGTGCATTTCGTGTAATGCGGGTTTTTCAGTAAATTTAAGTTTTTCAGTGCAACTCACTCATATACTATTACTACACTGTGCGTTTCTTATATTCTAAGTTTTTCAGTGCAACTCACTCATATACTACGTACTACACTGTGCGTTTCTTATATTCTAAGTTTTTCAGTGCAACTCACTCATATACTATGTACTACACTGTGCGTTTCTTATATTCTAAGTTTTTGAGTGCAACTCACTCATATAATATGTACTACACTGTGCATTTCGTGTAATGCGGGTTTTTCAGTAAATTCAAGTTTTTCAGTGCAACTCACTCATATACTATGTACTACACTGTGCGTTTCTTATATTCTAAGTTTTTCAGTGCAACTCACTCATATACTATGTACTACACTGTGCGTTTCTTATATTCTAAGTTTTTCAGTGCAACTCACTCATACACTATGTACTACACTGTGCGTTTCTTATATTCTAAGTTTTTGAGTGCAACTCACTCATATACTATGTACTACACTGTGCGTTTCTTATATTCTAAGTTTTTCAGTGCAACTCACTCATATACTATGTACTACACTGTGCGTTTCTTATATTATAAGTTTTACAGTGCAACTCACTCATATACTATGTACTACACTGTGCGTTTCTTATATTCTAAGTTTTTCAGTGCAACTCACTCATATACTATGTACTACACTGTGCATTTCGGGTAATGCGGGTTTTACAGTAAATTGTAAGTTTTTCAGTGCAACTCATTCATATACTATGTACTATACTGTGCGTTTCTTATATTCTAAGTTTTTCAGTGCAACTCACTCATATACTATGCACTACACTGTGCGTTTCTTATATTCTAAGTTTTTCAATTCAACTCACTCATATACTATGTACTACACTGTGCGTTTCTTATATTCTAAGTTTTTCATTGCAACTCACTCATATACTATGTACTACACTGTGCGTTTCTTATATTCTAAGTTTTTCAGTGCAACTCACTCATATACTATGTACTACACTGTGCGTTTCTTATATTCTAAGTTTTTCAGTGCAACTCACTCATATACTATGTACTACACTGTGCGTTTCTTATATTCTAAGTTTTTCAGTGCAACTCACTCATATACTTTGTACTACACTGTGCGTTTCTTATATTCTAAGTTTTTCAGTGCAACTCACTCATATACTATGTACTACACTGTGCGTTTCTTATATTCTAAGTTTTTGAGTGCAACTCACTCATATAGTATGTACTACACTGTGCATTTCGTGTAATGCGGGTTTTTCAGTAAATTCAAGTTTTTCAGTGCAACTCACTCATATACTATGTACTACACTGTGCATTTCTTATATTCTAAGTTTTTCAGTGCAACTCACTCATATACTATGTACTACACTGTGCGTTTCTTATATTCTAAGTTTTTCATTGCAACTCACTCATATACTATGTACTACACTGTGCGTTTCTTATATTCTAAGTTTTTCAGTGCAACTCACTCATATACTATGTACTACACTGTGCGTTTCTTATATTCTAAGGTTTTCAGTGCAACTCACTCATATACTATGTACTACACTGTTCGTTTCTTATATTCTAAGTTTTTCAGTGCAACTCACTCATATACTATGTACTACACTGTGCGTTTCTTATATTCTATGTTTTTCAATTCAACTCACTCATATACTATGTACTACACTGTGCGTTTCTTATATTCTAAGTTTTTCCTTGCAACTCACTCATATACTATGTACTACACTGTGCGTTTCTTATATTCTAAGTTTTTCAGTGCAACTCACTCATATACTATGTACTACACTGTGCGTTTCTTATATTCTAAGTTTTTCAGTGCAACTCACTCATATACTATGTACTACACTGTGCATTTCGTGTAATGCGGGTTTTTCAGTAAATTTAAGTTTTTCAGTGCAACTCACTCATATACTATTACTACACTGTGCGTTTCTTATATTCTAAGTTTTTCAGTGCAACTCACTCATATACTATGTACTACACTGTGCGTTTCTTATATTCTAAGTTTTTCAGTGCAACTCACTCATATACTATTTACTACACTGTGCGTTTCTTATATTCTAAGTTTTTCAGTGCAACTCACTCATATACTATGTACTACACTGTGCGTTTCTTATATTCTAAGTTTTTCAGTGCAACTCACTCATATACTATGTACTACACTGTGCGTTTCTTATATTCTAAGTTTTTCAGTGCAACTCACTCATATACTTTGTACTACACTGTGCGGTTCTTATTCTAAGTTTTTCAGTGCAACTCACTCATATACTACGTACTACACTGTGCGTTTCTTATATTCTAAGTTTTTCAGTGCAACTCACTCATATACTATGTACTACATTGTGCGTTTCTTATATTCTAAGTTTTTGAGTGCAACTCACTCATATAATATGTACTACACTGTGCATTTCGTGTAATGCGTGTTTTTCAGTAAATTCAAGTTTTTCAGTGCAACTCACTCATATACTATGTACTACACTGTGCGTTTCTTATATTCTAAGTTTTTCAGTGCAACTCACTCATATACTATGTACTACACTGTGCGTTTCTTATATTCTAAGTTTTTCAGTGCAACTCACTCATATACTATGTACTACACTGTGCGTTTCATATATTCTAAGTTTTTGAGTGCAACTCACTCATATACTATGTACTACACTGTGCGTTTCTTATATTCTAAGTTTTTCAGTGCAACTCACTCATATACTATGTACTACACTGTGCGTTTCTTATATTCTAAGTTTTACAGTGCAACTCACTCATATACTATGTACTACACTGTGCGTTTCTTAAATTCTAAGTTTTTCAGTGCATCTCACTCATATACTATGTATTACACTGTGCGTTTCTTATATTCTAAGTTTTTCAGTGCAACTCACTCATATACTATGTACTACACTGTGCGTTTCTTATATTCTAAGTTTTTCAGTGCAACTCACTCATATACTATGTACTACACTGTGCGTTTTTTATATTCTAAGTTTTTCAGTGCAACTCACTCATATACTATGTACTACACTGTGCGTTTCTTATATTCTAAGTTTTTCAGTGCAACTCACTCATATACTATGTACTACACTGTGCGTTTCTTATATTCTAAGTTTTTCAGTGCAACTCACTCATATACTATGTACTACACTGTGCGTTTCTTATATTCTAAGTTTTTCAGTGCAACTCACTCATATACTATGTACTACACTGTGCGTTTCTTATATTCTAAGTTTTTCAGTGCAACTCACTCATATACTATGTACTACACTGTGCATTTCGTGTAATGCGCGTTTTTCAGTAAATTCTAAGTTTTTCAGTGCAACTCACTCATATACTATGTACTACACTGTGCGTTTCTTATATTCTAAGTTTTTCAGTGCAACTCACTCATATACTATGTACTACACTGTGCGTTTCTTATATTCTAAGTTTTTCATTGCAACTCACTCATATACTATGTACTACACTGTGCGTTTCTTATATTCTAAGTTTTTCAGTGCAACTCACTCATATACTATGTACTACACTGTGCGTTTCTTATATTCTAAGTTTTTCAGTGCAACTCACTCATATACTATGTACTACACTGTGCGTTTCTTATATTCTAAGTTTTTCAGTGCAACTCACTCATATACTTTGTACTACACTGTGCGTTTCTTATATTCTAAGTTTTTCAGTGCAACTCACTCATATACTATGTACTACACTGTGCGTTTCTTATATTCTAAGTTTTTGAGTGCAACTCACTCATATAGTATGTACTACACTGTGCATTTCGTGTAATGCGGGTTTTTCAGTAAATTCAAGTTTTTCAGTGCAACTCACTCATATACTATGTACTACACTGTGCATTTCTTATATTCTAAGTTTTTCAGTGCAACTCACTCATATACTATGTACTACACTGTGCGTTTCTTATATTCTAAGTTTTTCATTGCAACTCACTCATATACTATGTACTACACTGTGCGTTTCTTATATTCTAAGTTTTTCAGTGCAACTCACTCATATACTATGTACTACACTGTGCGTTTCTTATATTCTAAGGTTTTCAGTGCAACTCACTCATATACTATGTACTACACTGTTCGTTTCTTATATTCTAAGTTTTTCAGTGCAACTCACTCATATACTATGTACTACACTGTGCGTTTCTTATATTCTAAGTTTTTCAGTGCAACTCACTCATATACTATGTACTACACTGTGCGTTTCTTATATTCTAAGGTTTTCAGTGCAACTCACTCATATACTATGTACTACACTGTGCGTTTCTTATATTCTAAGTTTTTCAGTGCAACTCATTCATATACTATGTACTACACTGTGCGTTTCTTATATTCTAAGTTTTTCAGTGCAACTCACTCATATATTATGTACTACACTGTGCGTTTCTTATATTCTAAGTTTTTCAGTGCAACTCACTCATATACTATGTACTACACTGTGCATTTCGTGTAATGCGGGTTTTACAGTAAATTGTAAGTTTTTCAGTGCAACTCATTCATATACTATGTACTATACTGTGCGTTTCTTATATTCTAAGTTTTTCAGTGCAACTCACTCATATACTATGCACTACACTGTGCGTTTCTTATATTCTATGTTTTTCAATTCAACTCACTCATATACTATGTACTACACTGTGCGTTTCTTATATTCTAAGTTTTTCCTTGCAACTCACTCATATACTATGTACTACACTGTGCGTTTCTTATATTCTAAGTTTTTCAGTGCAACTCACTCATATACTATGTACTACACTGTGCGTTTCTTATATTCTAAGTTTTTCAGTGCAACTCACTCATATACTATGTACTACACTGTGCATTTCGTGTAATGCGGGTTTTTCAGTAAATTTAAGTTTTTCAGTGCAACTCACTCATATACTATTACTACACTGTGCGTTTCTTATATTCTAAGTTTTTCAGTGCAACTCACTCATATACTACGTACTACACTGTGCGTTTCTTATATTCTAAGTTTTTCAGTGCAACTCACTCATATACTATGTACTACACTGTGCGTTTCTTATATTCTAAGTTTTTGAGTGCAACTCACTCATATAATATGTACTACACTGTGCATTTCGTGTAATGCGGGTTTTTCAGTAAATTCAAGTTTTTCAGTGCAACTCACTCATATACTATGTACTACACTGTGCGTTTCTTATATTCTAAGTTTTTCAGTGCAACTCACTCATATACTATGTACTACACTGTGCGTTTCTTATATTCTAAGTTTTTCAGTGCAACTCACTCATACACTATGTACTACACTGTGCGTTTCTTATATTCTAAGTTTTTGAGTGCAACTCACTCATATACTATGTACTACACTGTGCGTTTCTTATATTCTAAGTTTTTCAGTGCAACTCACTCATATACTATGTACTACACTGTGCGTTTCTTATATTATAAGTTTTACAGTGCAACTCACTCATATACTATGTACTACACTGTGCGTTTCTTATATTCTAAGTTTTTCAGTGCAACTCACTCATATACTATGTACTACACTGTGCATTTCGGGTAATGCGGGTTTTACAGTAAATTGTAAGTTTTTCAGTGCAACTCATTCATATACTATGTACTATACTGTGCGTTTCTTATATTCTAAGTTTTTCAGTGCAACTCACTCATATACTATGCACTACACTGTGCGTTTCTTATATTCTAAGTTTTTCAATTCAACTCACTCATATACTATGTACTACACTGTGCGTTTCTTATATTCTAAGTTTTTCATTGCAACTCACTCATATACTATGTACTACACTGTGCGTTTCTTATATTCTAAGTTTTTCAGTGCAACTCACTCATATACTATGTACTACACTGTGCGTTTCTTATATTCTAAGTTTTTCAGTGCAACTCACTCATATACTATGTACTACACTGTGCGTTTCTTATATTCTAAGTTTTTCAGTGCAACTCACTCATATACTTTGTACTACACTGTGCGTTTCTTATATTCTAAGTTTTTCAGTGCAACTCACTCATATACTATGTACTACACTGTGCGTTTCTTATATTCTAAGTTTTTGAGTGCAACTCACTCATATAGTATGTACTACACTGTGCATTTCGTGTAATGCGGGTTTTTCAGTAAATTCAAGTTTTTCAGTGCAACTCACTCATATACTATGTACTACACTGTGCATTTCTTATATTCTAAGTTTTTCAGTGCAACTCACTCATATACTATGTACTACACTGTGCGTTTCTTATATTCTAAGTTTTTCATTGCAACTCACTCATATACTATGTACTACACTGTGCGTTTCTTATATTCTAAGTTTTTCATTGCAACTCACTCATATACTATGTACTACACTGTGCGTTTCTTATATTCTAAGGTTTTCAGTGCACCTCACTCATATACTATGTACTACACTGTTCGTTTCTTATATTCTAAGTTTTTCAGTGCAACTCACTCATATACTATGTACTACACTGTGCGTTTCTTATATTCTAAGTTTTTCAGTGCAACTCACTCATATACTATGTACTACACTGTGCGTTTCGTATATTCTAAGTTTTTCAGTGCAACTCACTCATATACTATGTACTACACTGTGCGTTTCTTATATTCTAAGTTTTTCAGTGCAACTCACTCATATACTATGTACTACACTGTGCGTTTCTTATATTCTAAGTTTTTCAGTGCAACTCACTCATATATTATGTACTACACTGTGCGTTTCTTATATTCTAAGTTTTTCAGTGCAACTCACTCATATACTATGTACTACACTGTGCATTTCGTGTAATGCGGGTTTTACAGTAAATTGTAAGTTTTTCAGTGCAACTCATTCATATACTATGTACTATACTGTGCGTTTCTTATATTCTAAGTTTTTCAGTGCAACTCACTCATATACTATGCACTACACTGTGCGTTTCTTATATTCTATGTTTTTCAATTCAACTCACTCATATACTATGTACTACACTGTGCGTTTCTTATATTCTAAGTTTTTCCTTGCAACTCACTCATATACTATGTACTACACTGTGCGTTTCTTATATTCTAAGTTTTTCAGTGCAACTCACTCATATACTATGTACTACACTGTGCGTTTCTTATATTCTAAGTTTTTCAGTGCAACTCACTCATATACTATGTACTACACTGTGCATTTCGTGTAATGCGGGTTTTTCAGTAAATTTAAGTTTTTCAGTGCAACTCACTCATATACTATTACTACACTGTGCGTTTCTTATATTCTAAGTTTTTCAGTGCAACTCACTCATATACTATGTACTACACTGTGCGTTTCTTATATTCTAAGTTTTTCAGTGCAACTCACTCATATACTATTTACTACACTGTGCGTTTCTTATATTCTAAGTTTTTCAGTGCAACTCACTCATATACTATGTACTACACTGTGCGTTTCTTATATTCTAAGTTTTTCAGTGCAACTCACTCATATACTATGTACTACACTGTGCGTTTCTTATATTCTAAGTTTTTCAGTGCAACTCACTCATATACTTTGTACTACACTGTGCGGTTCTTATTCTAAGTTTTTCAGTGCAACTCACTCATATACTACGTACTACACTGTGCGTTTCTTATATTCTAAGTTTTTCAGTGCAACTCACTCATATACTATGTACTACATTGTGCGTTTCTTATATTCTAAGTTTTTGAGTGCAACTCACTCATATAATATGTACTACACTGTGCATTTCGTGTAATGCGTGTTTTTCAGTAAATTCAAGTTTTTCAGTGCAACTCACTCATATAGTATGTACTACACTGTGCGTTTCTTATATTCTAAGTTTTTCAGTGCAACTCACTCATATACTATGTACTACACTGTGCGTTTCTTATATTCTAAGTTTTTCAGTGCAACTCACTCATATACTATGTACTACACTGTGCGTTTCATATATTCTAAGTTTTTCAGTGCAACTCACTCATATACTATGTACTACACTGTGCGTTTCTTATATTCTAAGTTTTTCAGTGCAACTCACTCATATACTATGTACTACACTGTGCGTTTCTTATATTCTAAGTTTTACAGTGCAACTCACTCATATACTATGTACTACACTGTGCGTTTCTTAAATTCTAAGTTTTTCAGTGCATCTCACTCATATACTATGTATTACACTGTGCGTTTCTTATATTCTAAGTTTTTCAGTGCAACTCACTCATATACTATGTACTACACTGTGCGTTTCTTATATTCTAAGTTTTTCAGTGCAACTCACTCATATACTATGTACTACACTGTGCGTTTTTTATATTCTAAGTTTTTCAGTGCAACTCACTCATATACTATGTACTACACTGTGCGTTTCTTATATTCTAAGTTTTTCAGTGCAACTCACTCATATACTATGTACTACACTGTGCGTTTCTTATATTCTAAGTTTTTCAGTGCAACTCACTCATATACTATGTACTACACTGTGCGTTTCTTATATTCTAAGTTTTTCAGTGCAACTCACTCATATACTATGTACTACACTGTGCGTTTCTTATATTCTAAGTTTTTCAGTGCAACTCACTCATATACTATGTACTACACTGTGCATTTCGTGTAATGCGCGTTTTTCAGTAAATTCTAAGTTTTTCAGTGCAACTCACTCATATACTATGTACTACACTGTGCGTTTCTTATATTCTAAGTTTTTCAGTGCAACTCACTCATATACTATGTACTACACTGTGCGTTTCTTATATTCTAAGTTTTTCAGTGCAACTCACTCATATACTATGTACTACACTGTGCGTTTCTTATATTCTAAGTTTTTCAGTGCAACTCACTCATATACTATGTACTACACTGTGCATTTCGTGTAATGCGGGTTTTTCAGTAAATTCTAAGTTTTTCAGTGCAACTCACTCATATACTATGTACTACACTGTGCGTTTATTATTTTCTAAGTTTTTCAGTGAAACTCAGTCATATACTATGTACTACACTGTGCGTTTCTTATATTCTAAGTTTTTCAGTGCAACTCACTCATATACTATGTACTACACTGTGCATTTCGTGTAATGCTGGTTTTTCAGTAAATTCTAAGTTTTTCAGTGCAACTCACTCATATACTATGTACTACACTGTGCGTTTCTTATATTCTAAGTTTTTCAGTGCAACTCACTCATATACTATGTACTGCACTGTGCGTTTCTTTTATTCTAAGTTTTTCAGTGCAACTCAATCATACACTATGTACTACACTGCGTTTCTTATATTCTAAGTTTTTCAGTGCAACTCACTCATATACTATGTACTACACTGTGCGTTTCTTATATTCTAAGTTTTTCAGTGCAACTCACTCATATACTATGTACTACACTGTGCATTTCGTGTAATGCTGGTTTTTCAGTAAATTCTAAGTTTTTCAGTGCAACTCACTCATATACTATGTACTACACTGTGCGTTTCTTATATTCTAAGTTTTTCAGTGCAACTCACTCATATACTATGTACTACACTGTGCATTTCGTGTAATGCGGGTTTTTCAGTAAATTTAAGTTTTTCAGTGCAACTCACTCATATACTATTACTACACTGTGCGTTTCTTATATTCTAAGTTTTTCAGTGCAACTCACTCATATACTATGTACTACACTGTGCGTTTCTTATATTCTAAGTTTTTCAGTGCAACTCACTCATATACTATTTACTACACTGTGCGTTTCTTATATTCTAAGTTTTTCAGTGCAACTCACTCATATACTATGTACTACACTGTGCGTTTCTTATATTCTAAGTTTTTCAGTGCAACTCACTCATATACTATGTACTACACTGTGCGTTTCTTATATTCTAAGTTTTTCAGTGCAACTCACTCATATACTTTGTACTACACTGTGCGGTTCTTATTCTAAGTTTTTCAGTGCAACTCACTCATATACTATGTACTACACTGTGCGTTTCTTATATTCTAAGTTTTTCAGTGCAACTCACTCATATACTATGTACTACACTGTGCGTTTCTTATATTCTAAGTTTTTCAGTGCAACTCACTCATATACTATGTACTACACTGTGCGTTTCATATATTCTAAGTTTTTCAGTGCAACTCACTCATATACTATGTACTACACTGTGCGTTTCTTATATTCTAAGTTTTTCAGTGCAACTCACTCATATACTATGTACTACACTGTGCGTTTCTTATATTCTAAGTTTTACAGTGCAACTCACTCATATACTATGTACTACACTGTGCGTTTCTTAAATTCTAAGTTTTTCAGTGCATCTCACTCATATACTATGTATTACACTGTGCGTTTCTTATATTCTAAGTTTTTCAGTGCAACTCACTCATATACTATGTACTACACTGTGCGTTTCTTATATTCTAAGTTTTTCAGTGCAACTCACTCATATACTATGTACTACACTGTGCGTTTTTTATATTCTAAGTTTTTCAGTGCAACTCACTCATATACTATGTACTACACTGTGCGTTTCTTATATTCTAAGTTTTTCAGTGCAACTCACTCATATACTATGTACTACACTGTGCGTTTCTTATATTCTAAGTTTTTCAGTGCAACTCACTCATATACTATGTACTACACTGTGCGTTTCTTATATTCTAAGTTTTTCAGTGCAACTCACTCATATACTATGTACTACACTGTGCGTTTCTTATATTCTAAGTTTTTCAGTGCAACTCACTCATATACTATGTACTACACTGTGCATTTCGTGTAATGCGCGTTTTTCAGTAAATTCTAAGTTTTTCAGTGCAACTCACTCATATACTATGTACTACACTGTGCGTTTCTTATATTCTAAGTTTTTCAGTGCAACTCACTCATATACTATGTACTACACTGTGCGTTTCTTATATTCTAAGTTTTTCAGTGCAACTCACTCATATACTATGTACTACACTGTGCGTTTCTTATATTCTAAGTTTTTCAGTGCAACTCACTCATATACTATGTACTACACTGTGCATTTCGTGTAATGCGGGTTTTTCAGTAAATTCTAAGTTTTTCAGTGCAACTCACTCATATACTATGTACTACACTGTGCGTTTATTATTTTCTAAGTTTTTCAGTGAAACTCAGTCATATACTATGTACTACACTGTGCGTTTCTTATATTCTAAGTTTTTCAGTGCAACTCACTCATATACTATGTACTACACTGTGCATTTCGTGTAATGCTGGTTTTTCAGTAAATTCTAAGTTTTTCAGTGCAACTCACTCATATACTATGTACTACACTGTGCGTTTCTTATATTCTAAGTTTTTCAGTGCAACTCACTCATATACTATGTACTGCACTGTGCGTTTCTTTTATTCTAAGTTTTTCAGTGCAACTCAATCATACACTATGTACTACACTGCGTTTCTTATATTCTAAGTTTTTCAGTGCAACTCACTCATATACTATGTACTACACTGTGCGTTTCTTATATTCTAAGTTTTTCAGTGCAACTCACTCATATACTATGTACTACACTGTGCATTTCGTGTAATGCTGGTTTTTCAGTAAATTCTAAGTTTTTCAGTGCAACTCACTCATATACTATGTACTACACTGTGCGTTTCTTATATTCTAAGTTTTTCAGTGCAACTCACTCATATACTATGTACTGCACTGTGCGTTTCTTTTATTCTAAGTTTTTCAGTGCAACTCAATCATATACTATGTACTACACTGTGCGTTTCTTATTTTCTAAGTTTTTCAGTGCAACTCACTCATATACTATGTACTACACTGTGCGTTTCTTATATTCTAAGTTTTTCAGTGCAACTCACTCATATACTATGTACTACACTGTGCGTTTCTTATATTCTAAGTTTTTCAGTGCAACTCACTCATATACTATGTACTACACTGTGCGTTTCGTATATTCTAAGTTTTTCAGTGCAACTCACTCATATACTATGTACTACACTGTGCGTTTCTTATATTCTAAGTTTTTCAGTGCAACTCACTCATATACTATGTACTACACTGTGCGTTTCTTATATTCTAAGTTTTTCAGTGCAACTCACTCATATATTATGTACTACACTGTGCGTTTCTTATATTCTAAGTTTTTCAGTGCAACTCACTCATATACTATGTACTACACTGTGCGTTTCTTATATTATAAGTTTTTCAGTGCAACTCACTCATATACTATGTACTACACTGTGCGTTTCTTATATTCTAAGATTTTCAGTGCAACTCACTCATATACTATGTACTACACTGTGCGTTTCTTATATTCTAAGTTTTTCAGTGCAACTCACTCATATACTATGTACTACACTGTGCGTTTCTTATATTCTAAGTTTTTCAGTGCAACTCACTCATATACTATGTACTACACTGTGCATTTCGTGTAATGCTGGTTTTTCAGTAAATTCTAAGTTTTTCAGTGCAACTCACTCATATACTATGTACTACACTGTGCGTTTCTTTTATTCTAAGTTTTTCAGTGCAACTCACTCATATACTATGTACTACACTGTGCGTTTCTTATATTCTAAGTTTTTCAGTGCAACTCACTCATATACTATGTACTACACTGTGCGTTTCTTATATTCTAAGTTTTTCAGTGCAACTCACTCATATACTATGTACTACAATGTGCGTTTCTTATATTCTAAGTTTTTCAGTGCAACTCACTCATGTACTATGTACTACACTGTGCGTTTCTTATATTCTAAGTTTTTCAGTGCAACTCACTCATGTACTATGTACTACACTGTGCGTTTCTTATATTCTAAGGTTTTCAGTGCAACTCACTCATATACTATGTACTACACTGTGCGTTTCTTATATTCTAAGTTTTTCAGTGCAACTCACTCATATACTATGTACTACACTGTGCGTTTCTTATATTCTAAGTTTTTCAGTGCAACTCACTCATATACTATGTACTACACTGTGCGTTTCTTATATTCTAAGTTTTTCAGTGCAACTCACTCATATACTATGTACTACACTGTGCGTTTCTTATATTTTAAGTTTTTCAGTGCAACTCACTCATATACTATGTACTACACTGTGCGTTTCTTATATTCTAAGTTTTTCAGTGCAACTCACTCATATATTATGTACTACACTGTGCGTTTCTTATATTCTAAGTTTTTCAGTGCAACTCACTCATATACTATGTACTACACTGTGCATTTCGTGTAATGCGGGTTTTACAGTAAATTGTAAGTTTTTAGGTGCAACTCATTCATATACTATGTACTATACTTTGCGTTTCTTATATTCTAAGTTTTTCAGTGCAACTCACTCATATACTATGCACTACACTGTGCGTTTCTTATATTCTAAGTTTTTCAATTCAATTCACTCATATACTATGTACTACACTGTTCGTTTCTTATATTCTAAGTTTTTCATTGCAACTCACTCATATACTATGTACTACACTGTGCGTTTCTTATATTCTAAGTTTTTCAGTGCAACTCACTCATATACTATGTACTACACTGTGCGTTTCTTATATTCTAAGTTTTTGAGTGCAACTCACTCATATACTATGTACTACACTGTGCATTTCGTGTAATGCGGGTTTTTCTGTAAATTCAAGTTTTTCAGTGCAACTCACTCATATACTATGTACTACACTGTGCGTTTCTTATATTCTAAGTTTTTCAGTGCAACTCACTCATATACTATGTACTACACTGTGCGTTTCTTATATTCTAAGTTTTTCATTGCAACTCACTCATATACTATGTACTACACTGTGCGTTTCTTATATTCTAAGTTTTTCAGTGCAACTCACTCATATACTATGTACTACACTGTGCGTTTCTTATATTCTAAGTTTTTCAGTGCAACTCACTTATATACTATGTACTACACTGTGCGTTTCTTATATTCTAAGTTTTTCAGTGCAACTCACTCATATACTTTGTACTACACTGTGCGTTTCTTATATTCTAAGTTTTTCAGTGCAACTCACTCATATACTACGTACTACACTGTGCGTTTCTTATATTCTAAGTTTTTCAGTGCAACTCACTCATATACTATGTACTACACTGTGCGTTTCTTATATTCTAAGTTTTTCAGTGCAACTCACTCATATACTATGTACTACACTGTGCGTTTCTTATATTCTAAGTTTTTGAGTGCAACTCACTCATATACTATGTACTACACTGTGCGTTTCTTATATTCTAAGTTTTTCAGTGCAACTCACTCATATACTATGTACTACACTGTGCGTTTCTTATATTCTAAGTTTTACAGTGCAACTCACTCATATACTATGTACTACACTGTGCGTTTCTTATATTCTAAGTTTTTCAGTGCAACTCACTCATATACTATGTACTACACTGTGCATTTCGTGTAATGCGGGTTTTACAGTAAATAGTAAGTTTTTCAGTGCAACTCATTCATATACTATGTACTATACTGTGCGTTTCTTATATTCTAAGTTTTTCAGTGCAACTCACTCATATACTATGCACTACACTGTGCGTTTCTTATATTCTAAGTTTTTCAATTCAACTCACTCATATACTATGTACTACACTGTGCGTTTCTTATATTCTAAGTTTTTCATTGCAACTCACTCATATACTATGTACTACACTGTGCGTTTCTTATATTCTAAGTTTTTCAGTGCAACTCACTCATATACTATGTACTACACTGTGCGTTTCTTATATTCTAAGTTTTTCAGTGCAACTCACTCATATACTATGTACTACACTGTGCGTTTCTTATATTCTAAGTTTTTCAGTGCAACTCACTCATATACTTTGTACTACACTGTGCGTTTCTTATATTCTAAGTTTTTCAGTGCAACTCACTCATATACTATGTACTACACTGTGCGTTTCTTATATTCTAAGTTTTTGAGTGCAACTCACTCATATAGTATGTACTACACTGTGCATTTCGTGTAATGCGGGTTTTTCAGTAAATTCAAGTTTTTCAGTGCAACTCACTCATATACTATGTACTACACTGTGCGTTTCTTATATTCTAAGTTTTTCAGTGCAACTCACTCATATACTATGTACTACACTGTGCGTTTCTTATATTCTAAGTTTTTCAGTGCAACTCACTCATATACTATGTACTACACTGTGCGTTTCTTATATTCTAAGTTTTTCAGTGCAACTCACTCATATACTACGTACTACACTGTGCGTTTCTTATATTCTAAGTTTTTCAGTGCAACTCACTCATATACTATGTACTACACTGTGCGTTTCTTATATTCTAAGTTTTTGAGTGCAACTCACTCATATACTATGTACTACACTGTGCATTTTCGGTAATGCGGGTTTTACAGTAAATTGTAAGTTTTTCAGTGCAACTCATTCATATACTATGTACTATACTGTGCGTTTCTTATATTCTAAGTTTTTCAGTGCAACTCACTCATATACTATGCACTACACTGTGCGTTTCTTATATTCTAAGTTTTTCAATTCAACTCACTCATATACTATGTACTACACTGTGCGTTTCTTATATTCTAAGTTTTTCAGTGCAACTCACTCATATACTATGTACTACACTGTGCGTTTCTTATATTCTAAGTTTTTCAGTGCAACTCACTCATATACTATGTACTACACTGTGCGTTTCTTATATTCTAAGTTTTTCAGTGCAACTCACTCATATACTATGTACTACACTGTGCGTTTCTTATATTCTAAGTTTTTCAGTGCAACTCACTCATATACTTTGTACTACACTGTGCGTTTCTTATATTCTAAGTTTTTCAGTGCAACTCACTCATATACTATGTACTACACTGTGCGTTTCTTATATTCTAAGTTTTTGAGTGCAACTCATTCATATAGTATGTACTACACTGTGCATTTCGTGTAATGCGGGTTTTTCAGTAAATTCAAGTTTTTCAGTGCAACTCACTCATATACTATGTACTACACTGTGCATTTCTTATATTCTAAGTTTTTCAGTGCAACTCACTCATATACTATGTACTACACTGTGCGTTTCTTATATTCTAAGTTTTTCATTGCAACTCACTCATATACTATGTACTACACTGTGCGTTTCTTATATTCTAAGTTTTTCAGTGCAACTCACTCATATACTATGTACTACACTGTGCGTTTCTTATATTCTAAGGTTTTCAGTGCAACTCACTCATATACTATGTACTACACTGTGCGTTTCTTATATTCTAAGTTTTTCAGTGCAACTCACTCATATACTATGTACTACACTGTGCGTTTCTTATATTCTAAGTTTTTCAGTGCAACTCACTCATATACTATGTACTACACTGTGCGTTTCGTATATTCTAAGTTTTTCAGTGCAACTCACTCATATACTATGTACTACACTGTGCGTTTCTTATATTCTAAGTTTTTCAGTGCAACTCACTCATATACTATGTACTACACTGTGCGTTTCTTATATTCTAAGTTTTTCAGTGCAACTCACTCATATATTATGTACTACACTGTGCGTTTCTTATATTCTAAGTTTTTCAGTGCAACTCACTCATATACTATGTACTACACTGTGCATTTCGTGTAATGCGGGTTTTACAGTAAATTGTAAGTTTTTCAGTGCAACTCATTCATATACTATGTACTATACTGTGCGTTTCTTATATTCTAAGTTTTTCAGTGCAACTAACTCATATACTATGCACTACACTGTGCGTTTCTTATATTCTAAGTTTTTCAATTCAACTCACTCATATACTATGTACTACACTGTGCGTTTCTTATATTCTAAGTTTTTCCTTGCAACTCACTCATATACTATGTACTACACTGTGCGTTTCTTATATTCTAAGTTTTTCAGTGCAACTCACTCATATACTATGTACTACACTGTGCGTTTCTTATATTCTAAGTTTTTCAGTGCAACTCACTCATATACTATGTACTACACTGTGCATTTCGTGTAATGCGGGTTTTTCAGTAAATTCAAGTTTTTCAGTGCAACTCACTCATATACTATTACTACACTGTGCGTTTCTTATATTCTAAGTTTTTCAGTGCAACTCACTCATATACTATGTACTACACTGTGCGTTTCTTATATTCTAAGTTTTTCAGTGCAACTCACTCATATACTATTTACTACACTGTGCGTTTCTTATATTCTAAGTTTTTCAGTGCAACTCACTCATATACTATGTACTACACTGTGCGTTTCTTATATTCTAAGTTTTTCAGTGCAACTCACTCATATACTATGTACTACACTGTGCGTTTCTTATATTCTAAGTTTTTCAGTGCAACTCACTCATATACTTTGTACTACACTGTGCGGTTCTTATTCTAAGTTTTTCAGTGCAACTCACTCATATACTACGTACTACACTGTGCGTTTCTTATATTCTAAGTTTTTCAGTGCAACTCACTCATATACTATGTACTACACTGTGCGTTTCTTATATTCTAAGTTTTTGAGTGCAACTCACTCATATAATATGTACTACACTGTGCATTTCGTGTAATGCGTGTTTTTCAGTAAATTCAATTTTTTCAGTGCAACTCACTCATATACTATGTACTACACTGTGCGTTTCTTATATTCTAAGTTTTTCAGTGCAACTCACTCATATACTATGTACTACACTGTGCGTTTCTTATATTCTAAGTTTTTCAGTGCAACTCACTCATATACTATGTACTACACTGTGCGTTTCATATATTCTAAGTTTTTGAGTGCAACTCACTCATATACTATGTACTACACTGTGCGTTTCTTATATTCTAAGTTTTTCAGTGCAACTCACTCATATACTATGTACTACACTGTGCGTTTCTTATATTCTAAGTTTTACAGTGCAACTCACTCATATACTATGTACTACACTGTGCGTTTCTTAAATTCTAAGTTTTTCAGTGCATCTCACTCATATACTATGTATTACACTGTGCGTTTCTTATATTCTAAGTTTTTCAGTGCAACTCACTCATATACTATGTACTACACTGTGCGTTTCTTATATTCTAAGTTTTTCAGTGCAACTCACTCATATACTATGTACTACACTGTGCGTTTTTTATATTCTACGTTTTTCAGTGCAACTCACTCATATACTATGTACTACACTGTGCGTTTCTTATATTCTAAGTTTTTCAGTGCAACTCACTCATATACTATGTACTACACTGTGCGTTTCTTATATTCTAAGTTTTTCAGTGCAACTCACTCATATACTATGTACTACACTGTGCGTTTCTTATATTCTAAGTTTTTCAGTGCAACTCACTCATATACTATGTACTACACTGTGCGTTTCTTATATTCTAAGTTTTTCAGTGCAACTCACTCATATACTATGTACTACACTGTGCATTTCGTGTAATGCGCGTTTTTCAGTAAATTCTAAGTTTTTCAGTGCAACTCACTCATATACTATGTACTACACTGTGCGTTTCTTATATTCTAAGTTTTTCAGTGCAACTCACTCATATACTATGTACTACACTGTGCGTTTCTTATATTCTAAGTTTTTCAGTGCAACTCACTCATATACTATGTACTACACTGTGCGTTTCTTATATTCTAAGTTTTTCAGTGCAACTCACTCATATACTATGTACTACACTGTGCATTTCGTGTAATGCGGGTTTTTCAGTAAATTCTAAGTTTTTCAGTGCAACTCACTCATATACTATGTACTACACTATGCATTTATTATTTTCTAAGTTTTTCAGTGAAACTCAGTCATATACTATGTACTACACTGTGCGTTTCTTATATTCTAAGTTTTTCAGTGCAACTCACTCATATACTATGTACTACACTGTGCATTTCGTGTAATGCTGGTTTTTCAGTAAATTCTAAGTTTTTCAGTGCAACTCACTCATATACTATGTACTACACTGTGCGTTTCTTATATTCTAAGTTTTTCAGTGCAACTCACTCATATACTATGTACTGCACTGTGCGTTTCTTTTATTCTAAGTTTTTCAGTGCAACTCAATCATATACTATGTACTACAATGTGCGTTTCTTATATTCTAAGTTTTTCAGTGCAACTCACTCATATACTATGTACTACACTGTGCGTTTCTTATATTCTAAGTTTTTCAGTGCAACTCACTCATATACTATGTACTACACTGTGCATTTCGTGTAATGCTGGTTTTTCAGTAAATTCTAAGTTTTTCAGTGCAACTCACTCATATACTATGTACTACACTGTGCGTTTCTTAAATTCTAAGTTTTTCAGTGCATCTCACTCATATACTATGTATTACACTGTGCGTTTCTTATATTCTAAGTTTTTCAGTGCAACTCACTCATATACTATGTACTACACTGTGCGTTTCTTATATTCTAAGTTTTTCAGTGCAACTCACTCATATACTATGTACTACACTGTGCGTTTTTTATATTCTAAGTTTTTCAGTGCAACTCACTCATATACTATGTACTACACTGTGCGTTTCTTACATTCTAAGTTTTTCAGTGCAACTCACTCATATACTATGTACTACACTGTGCGTTTCTTATATTCTAAGTTTTTCAGTGCAACTCACTCATATACTATGTACTACACTGTGCGTTTCTTATATTCTAAGTTTTTCAGTGCAACTCACTCATATACTATGTACTACACTGTGCGTTTCTTATATTCTAAGTTTTTCAGTGCAACTCACTCATATACTATGTACTACACTGTGCATTTCGTGTAATGCGCGTTTTTCAGTAAATTCTAAGTTTTTCAGTGCAACTCACTCATATACTATGTACTACACTGTGCGTTTCTTATATTCTAAGTTTTTCAGTGCAACTCACTCATATACTATGTACTACACTGTGCGTTTCTTATATTCTAAGTTTTTCAGTGCAACTCACTCATATACTATGTACTACACTGTGCGTTTCTTATATTCTAAGTTTTTCAGTGCAACTCACTCATATACTATGTACTACACTGTGCATTTCGTGTAATGCGGGTTTTTCAGTAAATTCTAAGTTTTTCAGTGCAACTCACTCATATACTATGTACTACACTATGCATTTATTATTTTCTAAGTTTTTCAGTGAAACTCAGTCATATACTATGTACTACACTGTGCGTTTCTTATATTCTAAGTTTTTCAGTGCAACTCACTCATATACTATGTACTACACTGTGCATTTCGTGTAATGCTGGTTTTTCAGTAAATTCTAAGTTTTTCAGTGCAACTCACTCATATACTATGTACTACACTGTGCGTTTCTTATATTCTAAGTTTTTCAGTGCAACTCACTCATATACTATGTACTGCACTGTGCGTTTCTTTTATTCTAAGTTTTTCAGTGCAACTCAATCATATACTATGTACTACAATGTGCGTTTCTTATATTCTAAGTTTTTCAGTGCAACTCACTCATATACTATGTACTACACTGTGCGTTTCTTATATTCTAAGTTTTTCAGTGCAACTCACTCATATACTATGTACTACACTGTGCATTTCGTGTAATGCTGGTTTTTCAGTAAATTCTAAGTTTTTCAGTGCAACTCACTCATATACTATGTACTACACTGTGCGTTTCTTATATTCTAAGTTTTTCAGTGCAACTCACTCATATACTATGTACTGCACTGTGCGTTTCTTTTATTCTAAGTTTTTCAGTGCAACTCAATCATATAATATGTACTACACTGTGCGTTTCTTATATTCTAAGTTTTTCAGTGCAACTCACTCATATACTATGTACTACACTGTGCGTTTCTTATATTCTAAGTTTTTCAGTGCAACTCACTCATATACTATGTACTACACTGTGCGTTTCTTATATTCTAAGTTTTTCAGTGCAACTCACTCATATACTATGTACTACACTGTGCGTTTCGTATATTCTAAGTTTTTCAGTGCAACTCACTCATATACTATGTACTACACTGTGCGTTTCTTATATTCTAAGTTTTTCAGTGCAACTCACTCATATACTATGTACTACACTGTGCGTTTCTTATATTCTAAGTTTTTCAGTGCAACTCACTCATATATTATGTACTACACTGTGCGTTTCTTATATTCTAAGTTTTTCAGTGCAACTCACTCATATACTATGTACTACACTGTGCATTTAGTGTAATGCGGGTTTTACAGTAAATTGTAAGTTTTTCAGTGCAACTCATTCATATACTATGTACTATACTGTGCGTTTCTTATATTCTAAGTTTTTCAGTGCAACTCACTCATATACTATGCACTACACTGTGCGTTTCTTATATTCTAAGTTTTTCAATTCAACTCACTCATATACTATGTACTACACTGTGCGTTTCTTATATTCTAAGTTTTTCCTTGCAACTCACTCATATACTATGTACTACACTGTGCGTTTCTTATATTCTAAGTTTTTCAGTGCAACTCACTCATATACTATGTACTACACTGTGCGTTTCTTATATTCTAAGTTTTTCAGTGCAACTCACTCATATACTATGTACTACACTGTGCATTTCGTGTAATGCGGGTTTTTCAGTAAATTCAAGTTTTTCAGTGCAACTCACTCATATACTATTACTACACTGTGCGTTTCTTATATTCTAAGTTTTTCAGTGCAACTCACTCATATACTATGTACTACACTGTGCGTTTCTTATACTCTAAGTTTTTCAGTGCAACTCACTCATATACTATTTACTACACTGTGCGTTTCTTATATTCTAAGTTTTTCAGTGCAACTCACTCATGTACTATGTACTACACTGTGCGTTTCTTATATTCTAAGTTTTTCAGTGCAACTCACTCATATACTATGTACTACACTGTGCGTTTCTTATATTCTAAGTTTTTCAGTGCAACTCACTCATATACTATGTACTACACTGTGCGTTTCTTATATTCTAAGTTTTACAGTGCAACTCACTCATATATTATGTACTACACTGTGCGTTTCTTAAATTCTAAGTTTTTCAGTGCATCTCACTCATATACTATGTATTACACTGTGCGTTTCTTATATTCTAAGTTTTTCAGTGCAACTCACTCATATACTATGTACTACACTGTGCGTTTCTTATATTCTAAGTTTTTCAGTGCAACTCACTCATATACTATGTACTACACTGTGCGTTTTTTATATTCTAAGTTTTTCAGTGCAACTCCCTCATATACTATGTACTACACTGTGCGTTTCTTATATTCTAAGTTTTTCAGTGCAACTCACTCATATACTATGTACTACACTGTGCGTTTCTTATATTCTAAGTTTTTCAGTGCAACTCACTCATATACTATGTACTACACTGTGCGTTTCTTATATTCTAAGTTTTTCAGTGCAACTCACTCATATACTATGTACTACACTGTGCGTTTCTTATATTCTAAGTTTTTCAGTGCAACTCACTCATATACTATGTACTACACTGTGCATTTCGTGTAATGCGCGTTTTTCAGTAAATTCTAAGTTTTTCAGTGCAACTCACTCATATACTATGTACTACACTGTGCGTTTCTTATATTCTAAGTTTTTCAGTGCAACTCACTCATATACTATGTACTACACTGTGCGTTTCTTATATTCTAAGTTTTTCAGTGCAACTCACTCATATACTATGTACTACACTGTGCGTTTCTTATATTCTAAGTTTTTCAGTGCAACTCACTCATATACTATGTACTACACTGTGCATTTCGTGTAATGCGGGTTTTTCAGTAAATTCTAAGTTTTTCAGTGCAACTCACTCATATACTATGTACTACACTGTGCATTTATTATTTTCTAAGTTTTTCAGTGAAACTCAGTCATATACTATGTACTACACTGTGCGTTTCTTATATTCTAAGTTTTTCAGTGCAACTCACTCATATACTATGTACTACACTGTGCGTTTCTTATATTCTAAGTTTTTCAGTGCAACTCACTCATATACTATGTACTGCACTGTGCGTTTCTTTTATTCTAAGTTTTTCAGTGCAACTCAATCATATACTATGTACTACACTGTGCGTTTCTTATATTCTAAGTTTTTCAGTGCAACTCACTCATATACTATGTACTACACTGTGCGTTTCTTATATTCTAAGTTTTTCAGTGCAACTCACTCATATACTATGTACTACACTGTGCATTTCGTGTAATGCTGGTTTTTCAGTAAATTCTAAGTTTTTCAGTGCAACTCACTCATATACTATGTACTACACTGTGCGTTTCTTATATTCTAAGTTTTTCAGTGCAACTCACTCATATACTATGTACTGCACTGTGCGTTTCTTTTATTCTAAGTTTTTCAGTGCAACTCAATCATATACTATGTACTACACTGTGCGTTTCTTATATTCTAAGTTTTTCAGTGCAACTCACTCATATACTATGTACTACACTGTGCGTTTCTTATATTCTAAGTTTTTCAGTGCAACTCACTAATATACTATGTACTACACTGTGCGTTTCTTATATTCTAAGTTTTTCAGTGCAACTCACTCATATACTATGTACTACACTGTGCGTTTCTTATATTCTAAGTTTTTCAGTGCAACTCACTCATATACTTTGTACTACACTGTGCGTTTCTTATATTCTAAGTTTTTCAGTGCAACTCACTCATATACTACGTACTACACTGTGCGTTTCTTATATTCTAAGTTTTTCAGTGCAACTCACTCATATACTATGTACTACACTGTGCGTTTCTTATATTCTAAGTTTTTGAGTGCAACTCACTCATATACTATGTACTACACTGTGCATTTCGTGTAATGCGGGTTTTTCAGTAAATTCAAGTTTTTCAGTGCAACTCACTCATATACTATGTCCTACACTGTGCGTTTCTTATATTCTAAGTTTTTCAGTGCAACTCACTCATATACTATGTACTACACTGTGCGTTTCTTATATTCTAAGTTTTTCAGTGCAACTCACTCATATACTATGTACTACACTGTGCGTTTCTTATATTCTAAGTTTTTCAGTGCAACTCACTCATATACTATGTACTACACTGTGCGTTTCTTATATTCTAAGTTTTTCAGTGCAACTCACTCATATACTATGTACTACACTGTGCGTTTCTTATATTCTAAGTTTTTCAGTGCAACTCACTCATATACTATGTACTACACTGTATGTTTCTTATATTCTAAGTTTTTGAGTGCAACTCACTCATATACTATGTACTACACTGTGCGTTTCTTATATTCTAAGTTTTTCAGTGCAACTCACTCATATACTATGTACTACACTGTGCGTTTCTTAAATTCTAAGTTTTTCAGTGCATCTCACTCATATACTATGTATTACACTGTGCGTTTCTTATATTCTAAGTTTTTCAGTGCAACTCACTCATATACTATGTACTACACTGTGCGTTTCTTATATTCTAAGTTTTTCAGTGCAACTCACTCATATACTATGTACTACACTGTGCGTTTTTTATATTCTAAGTTTTTCTGTGCAACTCACTCATATACTATGTACTACACTGTGCGTTTCTTATATTCTAAGTTTTTCAGTGCAACTCACGCATATACTATGTACTACACTGTGCGTTTCTTATATTCTAAGTTTTTCAGTGCAACTCACTCATATACTATGTACTACACTGTGCGTTTCTTATATTCTAAGTTTTTCAGTGCAACTCACTCATATACTATGTACTACACTGTGCGTTTCTTATATTCTAAGTTTTTCAGTGCAACTCACTCATATACTATGTACTACCCTATGCATTTTGTGTAATGCGCGTTTTTCAGTAAATTCTAAGTTTTTCAGTGCAACTCACTCATATACTATGTACTACACTGTGCGTTTCTTATATTCTAAGTTTTTCAGTGCAACTCACTCATATACTATGTACTACACTGTGCGTTTCTTATATTCTAAGTTTTTCAGTGCAACTCACGCATATACTATGTACTACACTGTGCGTTTCTTATATTCTAAGTTTTTCAGTGCAACTCACTCATATACTATGTACTACACTGTGCATTTCGTGTAATGCGGGTTTTTCAGTAAATTCTAAATTTTTCAGTGCAACTCACTCATATACTATGTACTACACTGTGCGTTTCTTATATTCTAAGTTTTTCAGTGCAACTCACTCATATACTATGTACTACACTGTGCGTTTCTTATATTCTAAGTTTTTCAGTGCAACTCACTCATATACTATGTACTACACTGTGCATTTCGTGTAATGCGCGTTTTTCAGTAAATTCTAAGTTTTTCAGTGCAACTCACTCATATACTATGTACTACACTGTGCGTTTCTTATATTCTAAGTTTTTCAGTTCAACTCACTCATATACTATGTACTACACTGTGCGTTTCTTATATTCTAAGTTTTTCAGTGCAACTCACTCATATACTATGTACTACACTGTGCGTTTCTTATATTCTAAGTTTTTCAGTGCAACTCACTCATATACTATGTACTACACTGTGCATTTCGTGTAATGCGGGTTTTTCAGTAAATTCTAAATTTTTCAGTGCAACTCACTCATATACTATGTACTACACTGTGCGTTTCTTATATTCTAAGTTTTTCAGTGCAACTCACTCATATACTATGTACTACACTGTGCGTTTCTTATATTCTAAGTTTTTCAGTGCAACTCACTCATATACTATGTACTACACTGTGCATTTCGTGTAATGCGCGTTTTTCAGTAAATTCTAAGTTTTTCAGTGCAACTCACTCATATACTATGTACTACACTGTGCGTTTCTTAAATTCTAAGTTTTTCAGTGCATCTCACTCATATACTATGTATTACACTGTGCGTTTCTTATATTCTAAGTTTTTCAGTGCAACTCACTCATATACTATGTACTACACTGTGCGTTTCTTATATTCTAAGTTTTACAGTGCAACTCACTCATATACTATGTACTACACTGTGCGTTTCTTAAATTCTAAGTTTTTCAGTGCATCTCACTCATATACTATGTATTACACTGTGCGTTTCTTATATTCTAAGTTTTTCAGTGCAACTCACTCATATACTATATACTACACTGTGCGTTTCTTATATTCTAAGTTTTTCAGTGCAACTCACTCATATACTATGTACTACACTGTGCGTTTTTTATATTCTAAGTTTTTCAGTGCAACTCACTCATATACTATGTACTACACTGTGCGTTTCTTATATTCTAAGTTTTTCAGTGCAACTCACTCATATACTATGTACTACACTGTGCGTTTCTTATATTCTAAGTTTTTCAGTGCAACTCACTCATATACTATGTACTACACTGTGCGTTTCTTATATTCTAAGTTTTTCAGTGCAACTCACTCATATACTATGTACTACACTGTGCGTTTCTTATATTCTAAGTTTTTCAGTGCAACTCACTCATATACTATGTACTACACTGTGCATTTCGTGTAATGCGCGTTTTTCAGTAAATTCTAAGTTTTTCAGTGCAACTCACTCATATACTATGTACTACACTGTGCGTTTCTTATATTCTAAGTTTTTCAGTGCAACTCACTCATATACTATGTACTACACTGTGCATTTCGTGTAATGCGGGTTTTTCAGTAAATTCTAAGTTTTTCAGTGCAACTCACTCATATACTATGTACTACACTGTGCGTTTATTATTTTCTAAGTTTTTCAGTGAAACTCAGTCATATACTATGTACTACACTGTGCGTTTCTTATATTCTAAGTTTTTCAGTGCAACTCACTCATATACTATGTACTACACTGTGCATTTCGTGTAATGCTGGTTTTTCAGTAAATTCTAAGTTTTTCAGTGCAACTCACTCATATACTATGTACTACACTGTGCGTTTCTTATATTCTAAGTTTTTCAGTGCAACTCACTCATATACTATGTACTGCACTGTGCGTTTCTTTTATTCTAAGTTTTTCAGTGCAACTCAATCATATACTATGTACTACACTGTGCGTTTCTTATATTCTAAGTTTTTCAGTGCAACTCACTCATATACTATGTACTACACTGTGCGTTTCTTATATTCTAAGTTTTTCAGTGCAACTCACTCATATACTATGTACTACACTGTGCATTTCGTGTAATGCTGGTTTTTCAGTAAATTCTAAGTTTTTCAGTGCAACTCACTCATATACTATGTACTATACTGTGCGTTTCTTATATTCTAAGTTTTTCAGTGCAACTCACTCATATACTATGTACTGCACTGTGCGTTTCTTTTATTCTAAGTTTTTCAGTGCAACTCAATCATATACTATGTACTACACTGTGCGTTTCTTATATTCTAAGTTTTTCAGTGCAACTCACTCATATACTATGTACTACACTGTGCGTTTCTTATATTCTAAGTTTTTCAGTGCAACTCACTCATATACTATGTACTACACTGTGCGTTTCTTATATTCTAAGTTTTTCAGTGCAACTCACTCATATACTATGTACTACACTGTGCGTTTCTTATATTCTAAGTTTTTCAGTGCAACTCACTCATATACTTTGTACTACACTGTGCGTTTCTTATATTCTAAGTTTTTCAGTGCAACTCACTCATATACTAGGTACTACACTGTGCGTTTCTTATATTCTAAGTTTTTCAGTGCAACTCACTCATATACTATGTACTACACTGTGCGTTTCTTATATTCTAAGTTTTTGAGTGCAACTCACTCATATACTATGTACTACACTGTGCATTTCGTGTAATGCGGGTTTTTCAGTAAATTCAAGTTTTTCAGTGCAACTCACTCATATACTATGTCCTACACTGTGCGTTTCTTATATTCTAAGTTTTTCAGTGCAACTCACTCATATACTATGTACTACACTGTGCGCTTCTTATATTCTAAGTTTTTCAGTGCAACTCACTCATATACTATGTACTACACTGTGCGTTTCTTATATTCTAAGTTCTTGAGTGCAACTCACTCATATACTATGTACTACACTGTGCGTTTCTTATATTCTAAGTTTTTGAGTGCAACTCACTCATATACTATGTACTACACTGTGCGTTTCTTATATTCTAAGTTTTTCAGTGCAACTCACTCATATACTATGTACTACACTGTGCGTTTCTTATATTCTAAGTTTTTGAGTGCAACTCACTCATATACTATGTACTACACTGTGCGTTTCTTATATTCTAAGTTTTTCAGTGCAACTCACTCATATACTATGTACTACACTGTGCGTTTCTTAAATTCTAAGTTTTTCAGTGCATCTCACTCATATACTATGTATTACACTGTGCGTTTCTTATATTCTAAGTTTTTCAGTGCAACTCACTCATATACTATGTACTACACTGTGCGTTTCTTATATTCTAAGTTTGTCAGTGCAACTCACTCATATACTATGTACTACACTGTGCGTTTTTTATATTCTAAGTTTTTCTGTGCAACTCACTCATATACTATGTACTACACTGTGCGTTTCTTATATTCTAAGTTTTTCAGTGCAACTCACTCATATACTATGTACTACACTGTGCGTTTCTTATATTCTAAGTTTTTCAGTGCAACTCACTCATATACTATGTACTACACTGTGCGTTTCTTATATTCTAAGTTTTTCAGTGCAACTCACTCATAAACTATGTACTACACTGTGCGTTTCTTATATTCTAAGTTTTTCAGTGCAACTCACTCATATACTATGTACTACCCTATGCATTTTGTGTAATGCGCGTTTTTCAGTAAATTCTAAGTTTTTCAGTGCAACTCACTCATATACTATGTACTACACTGTGCGTTTCTTATATTCTAAGTTTTTCAGTGCAACTCACTCATATACTATGTACTACACTGTGCGTTTTTTATATTCTAAGTTTTTCTGTGCAACTCACTCATATACTATGTACTACACTGTGCGTTTCTTATATTCTAAGTTTTTCAGTGCAACTCACTCATATACTATGTACTACACTGTGCGTTTCTTATATTCTAAGTTTTTCAGTGCAACTCACTCATATACTATGTACTACACTGTGCGTTTCTTATATTCTAAGTTTTTCAGTGCAACTCACTCATATACTATGTACTACACTGTGCATTTCGTGTAATGCGGGTTTTTCAGTAAATTCTAAATTTTTCAGTGCAACTCACTCATATACTATGTACTACACTGTGCGTTTCTTATATTCTAAGTTTTTCAGTGCAACTCACTCATATACTATGTACTACACTGTGCGTTTCTTATATTCTAAGTTTTTCAGTGCAACTCACTCATATACTATGTACTACACTGTGCATTTCGTGTAATGCGCGTTTTTCAGTAAATTCTAAGTTTTTCAGTGCAACTCACTCATATACTATGTACTACACTGTGCGTTTCTTATATTCTAAGTTTTTCAGTGCAACTCACTCATATACTATGTACTACACTGTGCGTTTCTTATATTCTAAGTTTTTCAGTGCAACTCACTCATATACTATGTACTACACTGTGCATTTCGTGTAATGCGGGTTTTTCAGTAAATTCTAAATTTTTCAGTGCAACTCACTCATATACTATGTACTACACTGTGCGTTTCTTATATTCTAAGTTTTTCAGTGCAACTCACTCATATACTATGTACTACACTGTGCGTTTCTTATATTCTAAGTTTTTCAGTGCAACTCACTCATATACTATGTACTACACTGTGCATTTCGTGTAATGCGCGTTTTTCAGTAAATTCTAAGTTTTTCAGTGCAACTCACTCATATACTATGTACTACACTGTGCGTTTCTTAAATTCTAAGTTTTTCAGTGCATCTCACTCATATACTATGTATTACACTGTGCGTTTCTTATATTCTAAGTTTTTCAGTGCAACTCACTCATATACTATGTACTACACTGTGCGTTTCTTATATTCTAAGTTTTACAGTGCAACTCACTCATATAGTATGTACTACACTGTGCGTTTCTTAAATTCTAAGTTTTTCAGTGCATCTCACTCATATACTATGTATTACACTGTGCGTTTCTTATATTCTAAGTTTTTCAGTGCAACTCACTCATATACTATGTACTACACTGTGCGTTTCTTATATTCTAAGTTTTTCAGTGCAACTCACTCATATACTATGTACTACACTGTGCGTTTTTTATATTCTAAGTTTTTCAGTGCAACTCACTCATATACTATGTACTACACTGTGCGTTTCTTATATTCTAAGTTTTTCAGTGCAACTCACTCATATACTATGTACTACACTGTGCGTTTCTTATATTCTAAGTTTTTCAGTGCAACTCACTCATATACTATGTACTACACTGTGCGTTTCTTATATTCTAAGTTTTTCAGTGCAACTCACTCATATACTATGTACTACACTGTGCGTTTCTTATATTCTAAGTTTTTCAGTGCAACTCACTCATATACTATGTACTACACTGTGCATTTCGTGTAATGCGCGTTTTTCAGTAAATTCTAAGTTTTTCAGTGCAACTCACTCATATACTATGTACTACACTGTGCGTTTCTTATATTCTAAGTTTTTCAGTGCAACTCACTCATATACTATGTACTACACTGTGCGTTTCTTATATTCTAAGTTTTTCAGTGCAACTCACTCATATACTATGTACTACACTGTGCGTTTCTTATATTCTAAGTTTTTCAGTGCAACTCACTCATATACTATGTACTACACTGTGCATTTCGTGTAATGCGGGTTTTTCAGTAAATTCTAAGTTTTTCAGTGCAACTCACTCATATACTATGTACTACACTGTGCGTTTATTATTTTCTAAGTTTTTCAGTGAAACTCAGTCATATACTATGTACTACACTGTGCGTTTCTTATACTCTAAGTTTTTCAGTGCAACTCACTCATATACTATTTACTACACTGTGCATTTCGTGTAATGCTGGTTTTTCAGTAAATTCTAAGTTTTTCAGTGCAACTCACTCATATACTATGTACTACACTGTGCGTTTCTTATATTCTAAGTTTTTCAGTGCAACTCACTCATATACTATGTACTGCACTGTGCGTTTCTTTTATTCTAAGTTTTTCAGTGCAACTCAATCATATACTATGTACTACACTGTGCGTTTCTTATATTCTAAGTTTTTCAGTGCAACTCACTCATATACTATGTACTACACTGTGCGTTTCTTATATTCTAAGTTTTTCAGTGCAACTCACTCATATACTATGTACTACACTGTGCATTTCGTGTAATGCTGGTTTTTCAGTAAATTCTAAGTTTTTCAGTGCAACTAACTCATATACTATGTACTACACTGTGCGTTTCTTATATTCTAAGTTTTTCAGTGCAACTCACTCATATACTATGTACTGCACTGTGCGTTTCTTTTATTCTAAGTTTTTCAGTGCAACTCAATCATATACTATGTACTACACTGTGCGTTTCTTATATTCTAAGTTTTTCAGTGCAACTCACTCATATACTATGTACTACACTGTGCGTTTCTTATATTCTAAGTTTTTCAGTGCAACTCACTCATATACTATGTACTACACTGTGCGTTTCTTATATTCTAAGTTTTTCAGTGCAACTCACTCATATACTATGTACTACACTGTGCGTTTCTTATATTCTAAGTTTTTCAGTGCAACTCACTCATATACTTTGTACTACACTGTGCGTTTCTTATATTCTAAGTTTTTCAGTGCAACTCACTCATATACTACGTACTACACTGTGCGTTTCTTATATTCTAAGTTTTTCAGTGCAACTCACTCATATACTATGTACTACACTGTGCGTTTCTTATATTCTAAGTTTTTGAGTGCAACTCACTCATATACTATGTACTACACTGTGCATTTCGTGTAATGCGGGTTTTTCAGTAAATTCAAGTTTTTCAGTGCAATTCACTCATATACTATGTCCTACACTGTGCGTTTCTTATATTCTAAGTTTTTCAGTGCAACTCAGTCATATACTATGTACTACACTGTGCGTTTCTTATATTCTAAGTTTTTCAGTGCAACTCACTCATATACTATGTACTACACTGTGCGTTTCTTATATTCTAAGTTCTTGAGTGCAACTCACTCATATACTATGTACTACACTGTGCGTTTCTTATATTCTAAGTTTTTCAGTGCAACTCACTCATATACTATGTACTACACTGTGCGTTTCTTATATTCTAAGTTTTTCAGTGCAACTCACTCATATACTATGTACTACACTGTGCGTTTCTTATATTCTAAGTTTTTCAGTGCAACTCACTCATATACTATGTACTACACTGTGCGTTTCTTATATTCTAAGTTTTTCAGTGCAACTCACTCATATACTATGTACTACACTGTGCATTTCGTGTAATGCGGGTTTTTCAGTAAATTCTAAGTTTTTCAGTGCAACTCACTCATATACTATGTACTATACTGTGCGTTTCTTATATTCTAAGTTTTTCAGTGCAACTCACTCATATACTATGTACTGCACTGTGCGTTTCTTTTATTCTAAGTTTTTCAGTGCAACTCAATCATATACTATGTACTACACTGTGCGTTTCTTATATTCTAAGTTTTTCAGTGCAACTCACTCATATACTATGTACTACACTGTGCGTTTCTTATATTCTAAGTTTTTCAGTGCAACTCACTCATATACTATGTACTACACTGTGCGTTTCTTATATTCTAAGTTTTTCAGTGCAACTCACTCATATACTATGTACTACACTGTGCGTTTCTTATATTCTAAGTTTTTCAGTGCAACTCACTCATATACTTTGTACTACACTGTGCGTTTCTTATATTCTAAGTTTTTCAGTGCAACTCACTCATATACTAGGTACTACACTGTGCGTTTCTTATATTCTAAGTTTTTCAGTGCAACTCACTCATATACTATGTACTACACTGTGCGTTTCTTATATTCTAAGTTTTTGAGTGCAACTCACTCATATACTATGTACTACACTGTGCATTTCGTGTAATGCGGGTTTTTCAGTAAATTCAAGTTTTTCAGTGCAACTCACTCATATACTATGTCCTACACTGTGCGTTTCTTATATTCTAAGTTTTTCAGTGCAACTCACTCATATACTATGTACTACACTGTGCGCTTCTTATATTCTAAGTTTTTCAGTGCAACTCACTCATATACTATGTACTACACTGTGCGTTTCTTATATTCTAAGTTCTTGAGTGCAACTCACTCATATACTATGTACTACACTGTGCGTTTCTTATATTCTAAGTTTTTGAGTGCAACTCACTCATATACTATGTACTACACTGTGCGTTTCTTATATTCTAAGTTTTTCAGTGCAACTCACTCATATACTATGTACTACACTGTGCGTTTCTTATATTCTAAGTTTTTGAGTGCAACTCACTCATATACTATGTACTACACTGTGCGTTTCTTATATTCTAAGTTTTTCAGTGCAACTCACTCATATACTATGTACTACACTGTGCGTTTCTTAAATTCTAAGTTTTTCAGTGCATCTCACTCATATACTATGTATTACACTGTGCGTTTCTTATATTCTAAGTTTTTCAGTGCAACTCACTCATATACTATGTACTACACTGTGCGTTTCTTATATTCTAAGTTTGTCAGTGCAACTCACTCATATACTATGTACTACACTGTGCGTTTTTTATATTCTAAGTTTTTCTGTGCAACTCACTCATATACTATGTACTACACTGTGCGTTTCTTATATTCTAAGTTTTTCAGTGCAACTCACTCATATACTATGTACTACACTGTGCGTTTCTTATATTCTAAGTTTTTCAGTGCAACTCACTCATATACTATGTACTACACTGTGCGTTTCTTATATTCTAAGTTTTTCAGTGCAACTCACTCATAAACTATGTACTACACTGTGCGTTTCTTATATTCTAAGTTTTTCAGTGCAACTCACTCATATACTATGTACTACCCTATGCATTTTGTGTAATGCGCGTTTTTCAGTAAATTCTAAGTTTTTCAGTGCAACTCACTCATATACTATGTACTACACTGTGCGTTTCTTATATTCTAAGTTTTTCAGTGCAACTCACTCATATACTATGTACTACACTGTGCGTTTTTTATATTCTAAGTTTTTCTGTGCAACTCACTCATATACTATGTACTACACTGTGCGTTTCTTATATTCTAAGTTTTTCAGTGCAACTCACTCATATACTATGTACTACACTGTGCGTTTCTTATATTCTAAGTTTTTCAGTGCAACTCACTCATATACTATGTACTACACTGTGCGTTTCTTATATTCTAAGTTTTTCAGTGCAACTCACTCATATACTATGTACTACACTGTGCGTTTCTTATATTCTAAGTTTTTCAGTGCAACTCACTCATATACTATGTACTACCCTATGCATTTTGTGTAATGCGCGTTTTTCAGTAAATTCTAAGTTTTTCAGTGCAACTCACTCATATACTATGTACTACACTGTGCGTTTCTTATATTCTAAGTTTTTCAGTGCAACTCACTCATATACTATGTACTACACTGTGCGTTTCTTATATTCTAAGTTTTTCAGTGCAACTCACTCATATACTATGTACTACACTGTGCGTTTCTTATATTCTAAGTTTTTCAGTGCAACTCACTCATATACTATGTACTACACTGTGCATTTCGTGTAATGCGGGTTTTTCAGTAAATTCTAAATTTTTCAGTGCAACTCACTCATATACTATGTACTACACTGTGCGTTTCTTATATTCTAAGTTTTTCAGTGCAACTCACTCATATACTATGTACTACACTGTGCGTTTCTTATATTCTAAGTTTTTCAGTGCAACTCACTCATATACTATGTACTACACTGTGCATTTCGTGTAATGCGCGTTTTTCAGTAAATTCTAAGTTTTTCAGTGCAACTCACTCATATACTATGTACTACACTGTGCGTTTCTTATATTCTAAGTTTTTCAGTGCAACTCACTCATATACTATGTACTACACTGTGCGTTTCTTATATTCTAAGTTTTTCAGTGCAACTCACTCATATACTATGTACTACACTGTGCATTTCGTGTAATGCGGGTTTTTCAGTAAATTCTAAATTTTTCAGTGCAACTCACTCATATACTATGTACTACACTGTGCGTTTCTTATATTCTAAGTTTTTCAGTGCAACTCACTCATATACTATGTACTACACTGTGCGTTTCTTATATTCTAAGTTTTTCAGTGCAACTCACTCATATACTATGTACTACACTGTGCATTTCGTGTAATGCGCGTTTTTCAGTAAATTCTAAGTTTTTCAGTGCAACTCACTCATATACTATGTACTACACTGTGCGTTTCTTAAATTCTAAGTTTTTCAGTGCATCTCACTCATATACTATGTATTACACTGTGCGTTTCTTATATTCTAAGTTTTTCAGTGCAACTCACTCATATACTATGTACTACACTGTGCGTTTCTTATATTCTAAGTTTTACAGTGCAACTCACTCATATAGTATGTACTACACTGTGCGTTTCTTAAATTCTAAGTTTTTCAGTGCATCTCACTCATATACTATGTATTACACTGTGCGTTTCTTATATTCTAAGTTTTTCAGTGCAACTCACTCATATACTATGTACTACACTGTGCGTTTCTTATATTCTAAGTTTTTCAGTGCAACTCACTCATATACTATGTACTACACTGTGCGTTTTTTATATTCTAAGTTTTTCAGTGCAACTCACTCATATACTATGTACTACACTGTGCGTTTCTTATATTCTAAGTTTTTCAGTGCAACTCACTCATATACTATGTACTACACTGTGCGTTTCTTATATTCTAAGTTTTTCAGTGCAACTCACTCATATACTATGTACTACACTGTGCGTTTCTTATATTCTAAGTTTTTCAGTGCAACTCACTCATATACTATGTACTACACTGTGCGTTTCTTATATTCTAAGTTTTTCAGTGCAACTCACTCATATACTATGTACTACACTGTGCATTTCGTGTAATGCGCGTTTTTCAGTAAATTCTAAGTTTTTCAGTGCAACTCACTCATATACTATGTACTACACTGTGCGTTTCTTATATTCTAAGTTTTTCAGTGCAACTCACTCATATACTATGTACTACACTGTGCGTTTCTTATATTCTAAGTTTTTCAGTGCAACTCACTCATATACTATGTACTACACTGTGCGTTTCTTATATTCTAAGTTTTTCAGTGCAACTCACTCATATACTATGTACTACACTGTGCATTTCGTGTAATGCGGGTTTTTCAGTAAATTCTAAGTTTTTCAGTGCAACTCACTCATATACTATGTACTACACTGTGCGTTTATTATTTTCTAAGTTTTTCAGTGAAACTCAGTCATATACTATGTACTACACTGTGCGTTTCTTATACTCTAAGTTTTTCAGTGCAACTCACTCATATACTATTTACTACACTGTGCATTTCGTGTAATGCTGGTTTTTCAGTAAATTCTAAGTTTTTCAGTGCAACTCACTCATATACTATGTACTACACTGTGCGTTTCTTATATTCTAAGTTTTTCAGTGCAACTCACTCATATACTATGTACTGCACTGTGCGTTTCTTTTATTCTAAGTTTTTCAGTGCAACTCAATCATATACTATGTACTACACTGTGCGTTTCTTATATTCTAAGTTTTTCAGTGCAACTCACTCATATACTATGTACTACACTGTGCGTTTCTTATATTCTAAGTTTTTCAGTGCAACTCACTCATATACTATGTACTACACTGTGCATTTCGTGTAATGCTGGTTTTTCAGTAAATTCTAAGTTTTTCAGTGCAACTAACTCATATACTATGTACTACACTGTGCGTTTCTTATATTCTAAGTTTTTCAGTGCAACTCACTCATATACTATGTACTGCACTGTGCGTTTCTTTTATTCTAAGTTTTTCAGTGCAACTCAATCATATACTATGTACTACACTGTGCGTTTCTTATATTCTAAGTTTTTCAGTGCAACTCACTCATATACTATGTACTACACTGTGCGTTTCTTATATTCTAAGTTTTTCAGTGCAACTCACTCATATACTATGTACTACACTGTGCGTTTCTTATATTCTAAGTTTTTCAGTGCAACTCACTCATATACTATGTACTACACTGTGCGTTTCTTATATTCTAAGTTTTTCAGTGCAACTCACTCATATACTTTGTACTACACTGTGCGTTTCTTATATTCTAAGTTTTTCAGTGCAACTCACTCATATACTACGTACTACACTGTGCGTTTCTTATATTCTAAGTTTTTCAGTGCAACTCACTCATATACTATGTACTACACTGTGCGTTTCTTATATTCTAAGTTTTTGAGTGCAACTCACTCATATACTATGTACTACACTGTGCATTTCGTGTAATGCGGGTTTTTCAGTAAATTCAAGTTTTTCAGTGCAATTCACTCATATACTATGTCCTACACTGTGCGTTTCTTATATTCTAAGTTTTTCAGTGCAACTCAGTCATATACTATGTACTACACTGTGCGTTTCTTATATTCTAAGTTTTTCAGTGCAACTCACTCATATACTATGTACTACACTGTGCGTTTCTTATATTCTAAGTTCTTGAGTGCAACTCACTCATATACTATGTACTACACTGTGCGTTTCTTATATTCTAAGTTTTTCAGTGCAACTCACTCATATACTATGTACTACACTGTGCGTTTCTTATATTCTAAGTTTTTCAGTGCAACTCACTCATATACTATGTACTACACTGTGCGTTTCTTATATTCTAAGTTTTTCAGTGCAACTCACTCATATACTATGTACTACACTGTGCATTTCGTGTAATGCGCGTTTTTCAGTAAATTCTAAGTTTTTCAGTGCAACTCACTCATATACTATGTACTACACTGTGCGTTTCTTATATTCTAAGTTTTTCAGTGCAACTCACTCATATACTATGTACTACACTGTGCGTTTCTTATATTCTAAGTTTTTTCAGTGCAACTCACTCATATACTATGTACTACACTGTGCGTTTCTTATATTCTAAGTTTTTCAGTGCAACTCACTCATATACTATGTACTACACTGTGCATTTCGTGTAATGCGGGTTTTTCAGTAAATTCTAAGTTTTTCAGTGCAACTCACTCATATACTATGTACTACACTGTGCGTTTATTATTTTCTAAGTTTTTCAGTGAAACTCAGTCATATACTATGTACTACACTGTGCGTTTCTTATATTCTAAGTTTTTCAGTGCAACTCACTCATATACTATGTACTACACTGTGCATTTCGTGTAATGCTGGTTTTTCAGTAAATTCTAAGTTTTTCAGTGCAACTCACTCATATACTATGTACTACACTGTGCGTTTCTTATATTCTAAGTTTTTCAGTGCAACTCACTCATATACTATGTACTGCACTGTGCGTTTCTTTTATTCTAAGTTTTTCAGTGCAACTCAATCATATACTATGTACTACACTGTGCGTTTCTTATATTCTAAGTTTTTCAGTGCAACTCACTCATATACTATGTACTACACTGTGCGTTTCTTATATTCTAAGTTTTTCAGTGCAACTCACTCATATACTATGTACTACACTGTGCATTTCGTGTAATGCTGGTTTTTCAGTAAATTCTAAGTTTTTCAGTGCAACTAACTCATATACTATGTACTACACTGTGCGTTTCTTATATTCTAAGTTTTTCAGTGCAACTCACTCATATACTATGTACTGCACTGTGCGTTTCTTTTATTCTAAGTTTTTCAGTGCAACTCAATCATATACTATGTACTACACTGTGCGTTTCTTATATTCTAAGTTTTTCAGTGCAACTCACTCATATACTATGTACTACACTGTGCGTTTCTTATATTCTAAGTTTTTCAGTGCAACTCACTCATATACTATGTACTACACTGTGCGTTTCTTATATTCTAAGTTTTTCAGTGCAACTCACTCATATACTATGTACTACACTGTGCGTTTCTTATATTCTAAGTTTTTCAGTGCAACTCACTCATATACTTTGTACTACACTGTGCGTTTCTTATATTCTAAGTTTTTCAGTGCAACTCACTCATATACTACGTACTACACTGTGCGTTTCTTATATTCTAAGTTTTTCAGTGCAACTCACTCATATACTATGTACTACACTGTGCGTTTCTTATATTCTAAGTTTTTGAGTGCAACTCACTCATATACTATGTACTACACTGTGCATTTCGTGTAATGCGGGTTTTTCAGTAAATTCAAGTTTTTCAGTGCAACTCACTCATATACTATGTCCTACACTGTGCGTTTCTTATATTCTAAGTTTTTCAGTGCAACTCAGTCATATACTATGTACTACACTGTGCGTTTCTTATATTCTAAGTTTTTCAGTGCAACTCACTCATATACTATGTACTACACTGTGCGTTTCTTATATTCTAAGTTCTTGAGTGCAACTCACTCATATACTATGTACTACACTGTGCGTTTCTTATATTCTAAGTTTTTCAGTGCAACTCACTCATATACTATGTACTACACTGTGCGTTTCTTATATTCTAAGTTTTTCAGTGCAACTCACTCATATACTATGTACTACACTGTGCATTTCGTGTAATGCTGGTTTTTCAGTAAATTCTAAGTTTTTCAGTGCAACTCACTCATATACTATGTACTACACTGTGCGTTTCTTATATTCTAAGTTTTTCAGTGCAACTCACTCATATACTATGTACTACACTGTGCGTTTCTTATATTCTAAGTTTTTCAGTGCAACTCACTCATATACTATGTACTACACTGTGCGTTTCTTATATTCTAAGTTTTTCAGTGCAACTCACTCATATACTATGTACTACACTGTGCGTTTTTTATATTCTAAGTTTTTCTGTGCAACTCACTCATATACTATGTACTACACTGTGCGTTTCTTATATTCTAAGTTTTTCAGTGCAACTCACTCATATACTATGTACTACACTGTGCGTTTCTTATATTCTAAGTTTTCAGTGCAACTCACTCATATACTATGTACTACACTGTGCGTTTCTTATATTCTAAGTTTTTCAGTGCAACTCACTCATATACTATGTACTACACTGTGCGTTTCTTATATTCTAAGTTTTTCAGTGCAACTCACTCATATACTATGTACTACACTGTGCATTTCGTGTAATGCGGGTTTTTCAGTAAATTCTAAGTTTTTCAGTGCAACTCACTCATATACTATGTACTACACTGTGCGTTTATTATTTTCTAAGTTTTTCAGTGAAACTCAGTCATATACTATGTACTACACTGTGCGTTTCTTATATTCTAAGTTTATCAGTGCAACTCACTCATATACTATGTACTACACTGTGCATTTCGTGTAATGCTGGTTTTTCAGTAAATTCTAAGTTTTTCAGTGCAACTCACTCATATACTATGTACTACACTGTGCGTTTCTTATATTCTAAGTTTTTCAGTGCAACTCACTCATATACTATGTACTGCACTGTGCGTTTCTTTTATTCTAAGTTTTTCAGTGCAACTCAATCATATACTATGTACTACACTGTGCGTTTCTTATATTCTAAGTTTTTCAGTGCAACTCACTCATATACTATGTACTACACTGTGCGTTTCTTATATTCTAAGTTTTTCAGTGCAACTCACTCATATACTATGTACTACACTGTGCATTTCGTGTAATGCTGGTTTTTCAGTAAATTCTAAGTTTTTCAGTGCAACTAACTCATATACTATGTACTACACTGTGCGTTTCTTATATTCTAAGTTTTTCAGTGCAACTCACTCATATACTATGTACTGCACTGTGCGTTTCTTTTATTCTAAGTTTTTCAGTGCAACTCAATCATATACTATGTACTACACTGTGCGTTTCTTATATTCTAAGTTTTTCAGTGCAACTCACTCATATACTATGTACTACACTGTGCGTTTCTTATATTCTAAGTTTTTCAGTGCAACTCACTCATATACTATGTACTACACTGTGCGTTTCTTATATTCTAAGTTTTTCAGTGCAACTCACTCATATACTATGTACTACACTGTGCGTTTCTTATATTCTAAGTTTTTCAGTGCAACTCACTCATATACTTTGTACTACACTGTGCGTTTCTTATATTCTAAGTTTTTCAGTGCAACTCACTCATATACTACGTACTACACTGTGCGTTTCTTATATTCTAAGTTTTTCAGTGCAACTCACTCATATACTATGTACTACACTGTGCGTTTCTTATATTCTAAGTTTTTCAGTGCAACTCACTCATATACTATGTACTACACTGTGCATTTCGTGTAATGCGGGTTTTTCAGTAAATTCAAGTTTTTCAGTGCAACTCACTCATATACTATGTCCTACACTGTGCGTTTCTTATATTCTAAGTTTTTCAGTGCAACTCAGTCATATACTATGTACTACACTGTGCGTTTCTTATATTCTAAGTTTTTCAGTGCAACTCACTCATATACTATGTACTACACTGTGCGTTTCTTATATTCTAAGTTCTTGAGTGCAACTCACTCATATACTATGTACTACACTGTGCGTTTCTTATATTCTAAGTTTTTCAGTGCAACTCACTCATATACTATGTACTACACTGTGCGTTTCTTATATTCTAAGTTTTTCAGTGCAACTCACTCATATACTATGTACTACACTGTGCGTTTCTTATATTCTAAGTTTTTCAGTGCAACTCACTCATATACTATGTACTACACTGTGCATTTCGTGTAATGCGCGTTTTTCAGTAAATTCTAAGTTTTTCAGTGCAACTCACTCATATACTATGTACTACACTGTGCGTTTCTTATATTCTAAGTTTTTCAGTGCAACTCACTCATATACTATGTACTACACTGTGCGTTTCTTATATTCTAAGTTTTTCAGTGCAACTCACTCATATACTATGTACTACACTGTGCGTTTCTTATATTCTAAGTTTTTCAGTGCAACTCACTCATATACTATGTACTACACTGTGCATTTCGTGTAATGCGGGTTTTTCAGTAAATTCTAAGTTTTTCAGTGCAACTCACTCATATACTATGTACTACACTGTGCGTTTATTATTTTCTAAGTTTTTCAGTGAAACTCAGTCATATACTATGTACTACACTGTGCGTTTCTTATATTCTAAGTTTTTCAGTGCAACTCACTCATATACTATGTACTACACTGTGCATTTCGTGTAATGCTGGTTTTTCAGTAAATTCTAAGTTTTTCAGTGCAACTCACTCATATACTATGTACTACACTGTGCGTTTCTTATATTCTAAGTTTTTCAGTGCAACTCACTCATATACTATGTACTGCACTGTGCGTTTCTTTTATTCTAAGTTTTTCAGTGCAACTCAATCATATACTATGTACTACACTGTGCGTTTCTTATATTCTAAGTTTTTCAGTGCAACTCACTCATATACTATGTACTACACTGTGCGTTTCTTATATTCTAAGTTTTTCAGTGCAACTCACTCATATACTATGTACTACACTGTGCGTTTCTTATATTCTAAGTTTTTCAGTGCAACTCACTCATATACTATGTACTACACTGTGCGTTTCTTATATTCTAAGTTTTTCAGTGCAACTCACTCATATACTATGTACTACACTGTGCGTTTCTTAAATTCTAAGTTTTTCAGTGCAACTCACTCATATACAATGTACTACACTGTGCGTTTCTTATATTCTAAGTTTTTCAGTGCAACTCACTCATATACTATGTACTACACTGTGCGTTTCTTATATTCTAAGTTTTTCAGTGCAACTCACTCATATACTATGTACTACACTGTGCGTTTCTCTAAATTCTAAGTTTTTCAGTGCAACTCACTCATATACTATGTACTACACTTTGCGTTTCTCTAAATTCTAAGTTTTTCAGTGCAACTCACTCATATACTATGTACTACACTGTGCGTTTCTTATATTCTAAGTTTTTCAGTGCAACTCACTCATATACTATGTACTACACTGTGCGTTTCTTATATTCTAAGTTTTTCAGTGCAACTCACTCATATACTATGTACTACACTGTGCGTTTCTTATATTCTAAGTTTTTCAGTGCAACTCACTCATATACTATGTACTACACTGTGCGTTTCTTATATTCTAAGTTTTTCAGTGCAACTCACTCATATACTATGTACTACACTGTGCGTTTCTTATATTCTAAGTTTTTCAGTGCAACTCACTCATATACTATGTACTACACTGTGCGTTTCTTAAATTCTAAGTTTTTCAGTGCAACTCACTCATATACAATGTACTACACTGTGCGTTTCTTATATTCTAAGTTTTTCAGTGCAACTCACTCATATACTATGTACTACACTGTGCGTTTCTTATATTCTAAGTTTTTCAGTGCAACTCACTCATATACTATGTACTACACTGTGCGTTTCTCTAAATTCTAAGTTTTTCAGTGCAACTCACTCATATACTATGTACTACACTTTGCGTTTCTCTAAATTCTAAGTTTGTCAGTGCAACTCACTCATATACTATGTACTACACTGTGCGTTTCTTATATTCTAAGTTTTTCAGTGCAACTCACTCATATACTATGTACTACACTGTGCGTTTCTTATATTCTAAGTTTTTCAGTGCAACTCACTCATATACTATGTACTACACTGTGCGTTTCTTATATTCTAAGTTTTTCAGTGCAACTCACTCATATACTATGTACTACACTGTGCGTTTCTTATATTCTAAGTTTTTCAGTGCAACTCACTCATATACTATGTACTACACTGTGCGTTTCTTATATTCTAAGTTTTTCAGTGCAACTCACTCATATACTATGTACTACACTGTGCAATTCGTGTAATGCGCGTTTTTCAGTAAATTCTAAGTTTTTCAGTGCAACTCACTCATATACTATGTACTACACTGTGCGTTTCTTATATTCTAAGTTTTTCAGTGCAACTCACTCATATACTATGTACTACACTGTGCGTTTCTTATATTCTAAGTTTTTCAGTGCAACTCACTCATATACTATGTACTACACTGTGCGTTTCTTATATTCTAAGTTTTTCAGTGCAACTCACTCATATACTATGTACTACACTGTGCATTTCGTGTAATGCTGGTTTTTCAGTAAATTCTAAGTTTTTCAGTGCAACTCACTCATATACTATGTACTACACTGTGCGTTTCTTATATTCTAAGTTTTTCAGTGCAACTCACTCATATACTATGTACTGCACTGTGCGTTTCTTTTATTCTAAGTTTTTCAGTGCAACTCAATCATATACTATGTACTACACTGTGCGTTTCTTATATTCTAAGTTTTTCAGTGCAACTCACTTATATACTATGTACTACACTGTGCGTTTCTTATATTCTAAGTTTTTCAGTGCAACTCACTCATATACTATGTACTACACTGTGCATTTCGTGTAATGCTGGTTTTTCAGTAAATTCTAAGTTTTTCAGTGCAACTAACTCATATACTATGTACTACACTGTGCGTTTCTTATATTCTAAGTTTTTCAGTGCAACTCACTCATATACTATGTACTGCACTGTGCGTTTCTTTTATTCTAAGTTTTTCAGTGCAACTCAATCATATACTATGTACTACACTGTGCGTTTCTTATATTCTAAGTTTTTCAGTGCAACTCACTCATATACTATGTACTACACTGTGCGTTTCTTATATTCTAAGTTTTTCAGTGCAACTCACTCATATACTATGTACTACACTGTGCGTTTCTTATATTCTAAGTTTTTCAGTGCAACTCACTCATATACTATGTACTACACTGTGCGTTTCTTATATTCTAAGTTTTTCAGTGCAACTCACTCATATACTTTGTACTACACTGTGCGTTTCTTATATTCTAAGTTTTTCAGTGCAACTCACTCATATACTACGTACTACACTGTGCGTTTCTTATATTCTAAGTTTTTCAGTGCAACTCACTCATATACTATGTACTACACTGTGCGTTTCTTATATTCTAAGTTTTTGAGTGCAACTCACTCATATACTATGTACTACACTGTGCATTTCGTGTAATGCGGGTTTTTCAGTAAATTCAAGTTTTTCAGTGCAACTCACTCATATACTATGTCCTACACTGTGCGTTTCTTATATTCTAAGTTTTTCAGTGCAACTCAGTCATATACTATGTACTACACTGTGCGTTTCTTATATTCTAAGTTTTTCAGTGCAACTCACTCATATACTATGTACTACACTGTGCGTTTCTTATATTCTAAGTTCTTGAGTGCAACTCACTCATATACTATGTACTACACTGTGCGTTTCTTATATTCTAAGTTTTTCAGTGCAACTCACTCATATACTATGTACTACACTGTGCGTTTCTTATATTCTAAGTTTTTCAGTGCAACTCACTCATATACTATGTACTACACTGTGCGTTTCTTATATTCTAAGTTTTTCAGTGCAACTCACTCATATACTATGTACTACACTGTGCATTTCGTGTAATGCGCGTTTTTCAGTAAATTCTAAGTTTTTCAGTGCAACTCACTCATATACTATGTACTACACTGTGCGTTTCTTATATTCTAAGTTTTTCAGTGCAACTCACTCATATACTATGTACTACACTGTGCGTTTCTTATATTCTAAGTTTTTCAGTGCAACTCACTCATATACTATGTACTACACTGTGCGTTTCTTATATTCTAAGTTTTTCAGTGCAACTCACTCATATACTATGTACTACACTGTGCATTTCGTGTAATGCGGGTTTTTCAGTAAATTCTAAGTTTTTCAGTGCAACTCACTCATATACTATGTACTACACTGTGCGTTTATTATTTTCTAAGTTTTTCAGTGAAACTCAGTCATATACTATGTACTACACTGTGCGTTTCTTATATTCTAAGTTTTTCAGTGCAACTCACTCATATACTATGTACTACACTGTGCATTTCGTGTAATGCTGGTTTTTCAGTAAATTCTAAGTTTTTCAGTGCAACTCACTCATATACTATGTACTACACTGTGCGTTTCTTATATTCTAAGTTTTTCAGTGCAACTCACTCATATACTATGTACTGCACTGTGCGTTTCTTTTATTCTAAGTTTTTCAGTGCAACTCAATCATATACTATGTACTACACTGTGCGTTTCTTATATTCTAAGTTTTTCAGTGCAACTCACTCATATACTATGTACTACACTGTGCGTTTCTTATATTCTAAGTTTTTCAGTGCAACTCACTCATATACTATGTACTACACTGTGCATTTCGTGTAATGCTGGTTTTTCAGTAAATTCTAAGTTTTTCAGTGCAACTAACTCATATACTATGTACTACACTGTGCGTTTCTTATATTCTAAGTTTTTCAGTGCAACTCACTCATATACTATGTACTGCACTGTGCGTTTCTTTTATTCTAAGTTTTTCAGTGCAACTCAATCATATACTATGTACTACACTGTGCGTTTCTTATATTCTAAGTTTTTCAGTGCAACTCACTCATATACTATGTACTACACTGTGCGTTTCTTATATTCTAAGTTTTTCAGTGCAACTCACTCATATACTATGTACTACACTGTGCGTTTCTTATATTCTAAGTTTTTCAGTGCAACTCACTCATATACTATGTACTACACTGTGCGTTTCTTATATTCTAAGTTTTTCAGTGCAACTCACTCATATACTTTGTACTACACTGTGCGTTTCTTATATTCTAAGTTTTTCAGTGCAACTCACTCATATACTACGTACTACACTGTGCGTTTCTTATATTCTAAGTTTTTCAGTGCAACTCACTCATATACTATGTACTACACTGTGCGTTTCTTATATTCTAAGTTTTTGAGTGCAACTCACTCATATACTATGTACTACACTGTGCATTTCGTGTAATGCGGGTTTTTCAGTAAATTCAAGTTTTTCAGTGCAACTCACTCATATACTATGTACTACACTGTGCGTTTCTTATATTCTAAGTTTTTCAGTGCAACTCAGTCATATACTATGTACTACACTGTGCGTTTCTTATATTCTAAGTTTTTCAGTGCAACTCACTCATATACTATGTACTACACTGTGCATTTCGTGTAATGCTGGTTTTTCAGTAAATTCTAAGTTTTTCAGTGCAACTAACTCATATACTATGTACTACACTGTGCGTTTCTTATATTCTAAGTTTTTCAGTGCAACTCACTCATATACTATGTACTGCACTGTGCGTTTCTTTTATTCTAAGTTTTTCAGTGCAACTCAATCATATACTATGTACTACACTGTGCGTTTCTTATATTCTAAGTTTTTCAGTGCAACTCACTCATATACTATGTACTACACTGTGCGTTTCTTATATTCTAAGTTTTTCAGTGCAACTCACTCATATACTATGTACTACACTGTGCGTTTCTTATATTCTAAGTTTTTCAGTGCAACTCACTCATATACTATGTACTACACTGTGCGTTTCTTATATTCTAAGTTTTTCAGTGCAACTCACTCATATACTTTGTACTACACTGTGCGTTTCTTATATTCTAAGTTTTTCAGTGCAACTCACTCATATACTACGTACTACACTGTGCGTTTCTTATATTCTAAGTTTTTCAGTGCAACTCACTCATATACTATGTACTACACTGTGCGTTTCTTATATTCTAAGTTTTTGAGTGCAACTCACTCATATACTATGTACTACACTGTGCATTTCGTGTAATGCGGGTTTTTCAGTAAATTCAAGTTTTTCAGTGCAACTCACTCATATACTATGTCCTACACTGTGCGTTTCTTATATTCTAAGTTTTTCAGTGCAACTCAGTCATATACTATGTACTACACTGTGCGTTTCTTATATTCTAAGTTTTTCAGTGCAACTCACTCATATACTATGTACTACACTGTGCGTTTCTTATATTCTAAGTTCTTGAGTGCAACTCACTCATATACTATGTACTACACTGTGCGTTTCTTATATTCTAAGTTTTTCAGTGCAACTCACTCATATACTATGTACTACACTGTGCGTTTCTTATATTCTAAGTTTTTCAGTGCAACTCACTCATATACTATGTACTACACTGTGCGTTTCTTATATTCTAAGTTTTTCAGTGCAACTCACTCATATACTATGTACTACACTGTGCATTTCGTGTAATGCGCGTTTTTCAGTAAATTCTAAGTTTTTCAGTGCAACTCACTCATATACTATGTACTACACTGTGCGTTTCTTATATTCTAAGTTTTTCAGTGCAACTCACTCATATACTATGTACTACACTGTGCGTTTCTTATATTCTAAGTTTTTCAGTGCAACTCACTCATATACTATGTACTACACTGTGCGTTTCTTATATTCTAAGTTTTTCAGTGCAACTCACTCATATACTATGTACTACACTGTGCATTTCGTGTAATGCGGGTTTTTCAGTAAATTCTAAGTTTTTCAGTGCAACTCACTCATATACTATGTACTACACTGTGCGTTTATTATTTTCTAAGTTTTTCAGTGAAACTCAGTCATATACTATGTACTACACTGTGCGTTTCTTATATTCTAAGTTTTTCAGTGCAACTCACTCATATACTATGTACTACACTGTGCATTTCGTGTAATGCTGGTTTTTCAGTAAATTCTAAGTTTTTCAGTGCAACTCACTCATATACTATGTACTACACTGTGCGTTTCTTATATTCTAAGTTTTTCAGTGCAACTCACTCATATACTATGTACTGCACTGTGCGTTTCTTTTATTCTAAGTTTTTCAGTGCAACTCAATCATATACTATGTACTACACTGTGCGTTTCTTATATTCTAAGTTTTTCAGTGCAACTCACTCATATACTATGTACTACACTGTGCGTTTCTTATATTCTAAGTTTTTCAGTGCAACTCACTCATATACTATGTACTACACTGTGCATTTCGTGTAATGCTGGTTTTTCAGTAAATTCTAAGTTTTTCAGTGCAACTAACTCATATACTATGTACTACACTGTGCGTTTCTTATATTCTAAGTTTTTCAGTGCAACTCACTCATATACTATGTACTGCACTGTGCGTTTCTTTTATTCTAAGTTTTTCAGTGCAACTCAATCATATACTATGTACTACACTGTGCGTTTCTTATATTCTAAGTTTTTCAGTGCAACTCACTCATATACTATGTACTACACTGTGCGTTTCTTATATTCTAAGTTTTTCAGTGCAACTCACTCATATACTATGTACTACACTGTGCGTTTCTTATATTCTAAGTTTTTCAGTGCAACTCACTCATATACTATGTACTACACTGTGCGTTTCTTATATTCTAAGTTTTTCAGTGCAACTCACTCATATACTTTGTACTACACTGTGCGTTTCTTATATTCTAAGTTTTTCAGTGCAACTCACTCATATACTACGTACTACACTGTGCGTTTCTTATATTCTAAGTTTTTCAGTGCAACTCACTCATATACTATGTACTACACTGTGCGTTTCTTATATTCTAAGTTTTTGAGTGCAACTCACTCATATACTATGTACTACACTGTGCATTTCGTGTAATGCGGGTTTTTCAGTAAATTCAAGTTTTTCAGTGCAACTCACTCATATACTATGTCCTACACTGTGCGTTTCTTATATTCTAAGTTTTTCAGTGCAACTCAGTCATATACTATGTACTACACTGTGCGTTTCTTATATTCTAAGTTTTTCAGTGCAACTCACTCATATACTATGTACTACACTGTGCGTTTCTTATATTCTAAGTTCTTGAGTGCAACTCACTCATATACTATGTACTACACTGTGCGTTTCTTATATTCTAAGTTTTTCAGTGCAACTCACTCATATACTATGTACTACACTGTGCGTTTCTTATATTCTAAGTTTTTCAGTGCAACTCACTCATATACTATGTACTACACTGTGCATTTCGTGTAATGCTGGTTTTTCAGTAAATTCTAAGTTTTTCAGTGCAACTCACTCATATACTATGTACTACACTGTGCGTTTCTTATATTCTAAGTTTTTCAGTGCAACTCACTCATATACTATGTACTACACTGTGCGTTTCTTATATTCTAAGTTTTTGAGTGCAACTCACTCATATACTATGTACTACACTGTGCGTTTCTTATATTCTAAGTTTTTCAGTGCAACTCACTCATATACTATGTACTACACTGTGCGTTTTTTATATTCTAAGTTTTTCTGTGCAACTCACTCATATACTATGTACTACACTGTGCGTTTCTTATATTCTAAGTTTTTCAGTGCAACTCACTCATATACTATGTACTACACTGTGCGTTTCTTATATTCTAAGTTTTCAGTGCAACTCACTCATATACTATGTACTACACTGTGCGTTTCTTATATTCTAAGTTTTTCAGTGCAACTCACTCATATACTATGTACTACACTGTGCGTTTCTTATATTCTAAGTTTTTCAGTGCAACTCACTCATATACTATGTACTACACTATGCATTTTGTGTAATGCGCGTTTTTCAGTAAATTCTAAGTTTTTCAGTGCAACTCACTCATATACTATGTACTACACTGTGCGTTTCTTATATTCTAAGTTTTTCAGTGCAACTCACTCATATACTATGTACTACACTGTGCGTTTCTTATATTCTAAGTTTTTCAGTGCAACTCACTCATATACTATGTACTACACTGTGCGTTTCTTATATTCTAAGTTTTTCAGTGCAACTCACTCATATACTATGTACTACACTGTGCATTTCGTGTAATGCGGGTTTTTCAGTAAATTCTAAATTTTTCAGTGCAACTCACTCATATACTATGTACTACACTTGCGTTTCTTATATTCTAAGTTTTTCAGTGCAACTCACTCATATACTATGTACTACACTGTGCGTTTCTTATATTCTAAGTTTTTCAGTGCAACTCACTCATATACTATGTACTACACTGTGCATTTCGTGTAATGCGCGTTTTTCAGTAAATTCTAAGTTTTTCAGTGCAACTCACTCATATACTATGTACTACACTGTGCGTTTCTTATATTCTAAGTTTTTCAGTGCAACTCACTCATATACTATGTACTACACTGTGCGTTTCTTATATTCTAAGTTTTTCAGTGCAACTCACTCATATACTATGTACTACACTGTGCGTTTCTTATATTTTAAGTTTTTCAGTGCAACTCACTCATATACTATGTACTACACTGTGCGTTTCTTATATTCTAAGTTTTTCAGTGAAACTCAGTCATATACTATGTACTACACTGTGCGTTTCTTATATTCTAAGTTTTTCAGTGCAACTCACTCATATACTATGTACTACACTGTGCATTTCGTGTAATGCTGGTTTTTCAGTAAATTCTAAGTTTTTCAGTGCAACTCACTCATATACTATGTACTACACTGTGCGTTTCTTATATTCTAAGTTTTTCAGTGCAACTCACTCATATACTATGTACTGCACTGTGCGTTTCTTTTATTCTAAGTTTTTCAGTGCAACTCAATCATATACTATGTACTACACTGTGCGTTTCTTATATTCTAAGTTTTTCAGTGCAACTCACTCATATACTATGTACTACACTGTGCGTTTCTTATATTCTAAGTTTTTCAGTGCAACTCACTCATATACTATGTACTACACTGTGCATTTCGTGTAATGCTGGTTTTTCAGTAAATTCTAAGTTTTTCAGTGCAACTCACTCATATACTATGTACTACACTGTGCGTTTCTTATATTCTAAGTTTTTCAGTGCAACTCACTCATATACTATGTACTGCACTGTGCGTTTCTTTTATTCTAAGTTTTTCAGTGCAACTCAATCATATACTATGTACTACACTGTGCGTTTCTTATATTCTAAGTTTTTCAGTGCAACTCACTCATATACTATGTACTACACTGTGCGTTTCTTATATTCTAAGTTTTTCAGTGCAACTCACTCATATACTATGTACTACACTGTGCGTTTCTTATATTCTAAGTTTTTCAGTGCAACTCACTCATATACTATGTACTACACTGTGCGTTTCTTATATTCTAAGTTTTTCAGTGCAACTCACTCATATACTTTGTACTACACTGTGCGTTTCTTATATTCTAAGTTTTTCAGTGCAACTCACTCATATACTACATACTACACTGTGCGTTTCTTATATTCTAAGTTTTTCAGTGCAACTCACTCATATACTATGTACTACACTGTGCGTTTCTTATATTCTAAGTTTTTGAGTGCAACTCACTCATATACTATGTACTACACTGTGCATTTCGTGTAATGCGGGTTTTTCAGTAAATTCAAGTTTTTCAGTGCAACTCACTCATATACTATGTCCTACACTGTGCGTTTCTTATATTCTAAGTTTTTCAGTGCAACTCACTCATATACTATGTACTACACTGTGCGTTTCTTATATTCTAAGTTTTTCAGTGCAACTCACTCATATACTATGTACTACACTGTGCGTTTCTTATATTCTAAGTTCTTGAGTGCAACTCACTCATATACTATGTACTACACTGTGCGTTTCTTATATTCTAAGTTTTTCAGTGCAACTCACTCATATACTATGTACTACACTGTGCGTTTCTTATATTCTAAGTTTTTCAGTGCAACTCACTCATATACTATGTACTACACTGTGCGTTTCTTATATTCTAAGTTTTTGAGTGCAACTCACTCATATACTATGTACTACACTGTGCGTTTCTTATATTCTAAGTTTTTCAGTGCAACTCACTCATATACTATGTACTACACTGTGCGTTTCTTAAATTCTAAGTTTTTCAGTACATCTCACTCATATACTATGTATTACACTGTGCGTTTCTTATATTCTAAGTTTTTCAGTGCAACTCACTCATATACTATGTACTACACTGTGCGTTTCTTATATTCTAAGTTTTTCAGTGCAACTCACTCATATATTATGTACTACACTGTGCGTTTTTTATATTCTAAGTTTTTCTGTGCAACTCACTCATATACTATGTACTACACTGTACGTTTCTTATATTCTAAGTTTTTCAGTGCAACTCACTCATATACTATGTACTACACTGTGCGTTTCTTATATTCTAAGTTTTTCAGTGCAACTCACTCATATACTATGTACTACACTGTGCGTTTCTTATATTCTAAGTTTTTCAGTGCAACTCACTCATATACTATGTACTACACTGTGCATTTCGTGTAATGCGGGTTTTTCAGTAAATTCTAAGTTTTTCAGTGCAACTCACTCATATACTATGTACTACACTGTGCGTTTATTATTTTCTAAGTTTTTCAGTGAAACTCAGTCATATACTATGTACTACACTGTGCGTTTCTTATATTCTAAGTTTTTCAGTGCAACTCACTCATATACTATGTACTACACTGTGCATTTCGTGTAATGCTGGTTTTTCAGTAAATTCTAAGTTTTTCAGTGCAACTCACTCATATACTATGTACTACACTGTGCGTTTCTTATATTCTAAGTTTTTCAGTGCAACTCACTCATATACTATGTACTACACTGTGCGTTTCTTATATTCTAAGTTTTTCAGTGCAACTCACTCATATACTATGTACTACACTGTGCATTTCGTGTAATGCGCGTTTTTCAGTAAATTCTAAGTTTTTCAGTGCAACTCACTCATATACTATGTACTACACTGTGCATTTCGTGTAATGCTGGTTTTTCAGTAAATTCTAAGTTTTTCAGTGCAACTCACTCATATACTATGTACTACACTGTGCGTTTCTTATATTCTAAGTTTTTCAGTGCAACTCACTCATATACTATGTACTGCACTGTGCGTTTCTTTTATTCTAAGTTTTTCAGTGCAACTCAATCATATACTATGTACTACACTGTGCGTTTCTTATATTCTAAGTTTTTCAGTGCAACTCACTCATATACTATGTACTACACTGTGCGTTTCTTATATTCTAAGTTTTTCAGTGCAACTCACTCATATACTATGTACTACACTGTGCGTTTCTTATATTCTAAGTTTTTCAGTGCAACTCACTCATATACTATGTACTACACTGTGCGTTTCTTATATTCTAAGTTTTTCAGTGCAACTCACTCATATACTTTGTACTACACTGTGCGTTTCTTATATTCTAAGTTTTTCAGTGCAACTCACTCATATACTACATACTACACTGTGCGTTTCTTATATTCTAAGTTTTTCAGTGCAACTCACTCATATACTATGTACTACACTGTGCGTTTCTTATATTCTAAGTTTTTGAGTGCAACTCACTCATATACTATGTACTACACTGTGCATTTCGTGTAATGCGGGTTTTTCAGTAAATTCAAGTTTTTCAGTGCAACTCACTCATATACTATGTCCTACACTGTGCGTTTCTTATATTCTAAGTTTTTCAGTGCAACTCACTCATATACTATGTACTACACTGTGCGTTTCTTATATTCTAAGTTTTTCAGTGCAACTCACTCATATACTATGTACTACACTGTGCGTTTCTTATATTCTAAGTTCTTGAGTGCAACTCACTCATATACTATGTACTACACTGTGCGTTTCTTATATTCTAAGTTTTTCAGTGCAACTCACTCATATACTATGTACTACACTGTGCGTTTCTTATATTCTAAGTTTTTCAGTGCAACTCACTCATATACTATGTACTACACTGTGCGTTTCTTATATTCTAAGTTTTTGAGTGCAACTCACTCATATACTATGTACTACACTGTGCGTTTCTTATATTCTAAGTTTTTCAGTGCAACTCACTCATATACTATGTACTACACTGTGCGTTTCTTAAATTCTAAGTTTTTCAGTACATCTCACTCATATACTATGTATTACACTGTGCGTTTCTTATATTCTAAGTTTTTCAGTGCAACTCACTCATATACTATGTACTACACTGTGCGTTTCTTATATTCTAAGTTTTTCAGTGCAACTCACTCATATATTATGTACTACACTGTGCGTTTTTTATATTCTAAGTTTTTCTGTGCAACTCACTCATATACTATGTACTACACTGTACGTTTCTTATATTCTAAGTTTTTCAGTGCAACTCACTCATATACTATGTACTACACTGTGCGTTTCTTATATTCTAAGTTTTTCAGTGCAACTCACTCATATACTATGTACTACACTGTGCGTTTCTTATATTCTAAGTTTTTCAGTGCAACTCACTCATATACTATGTACTACACTGTGCATTTCGTGTAATGCGGGTTTTTCAGTAAATTCTAAGTTTTTCAGTGCAACTCACTCATATACTATGTACTACACTGTGCGTTTATTATTTTCTAAGTTTTTCAGTGAAACTCAGTCATATACTATGTACTACACTGTGCGTTTCTTATATTCTAAGTTTTTCAGTGCAACTCACTCATATACTATGTACTACACTGTGCATTTCGTGTAATGCTGGTTTTTCAGTAAATTCTAAGTTTTTCAGTGCAACTCACTCATATACTATGTACTACACTGTGCGTTTCTTATATTCTAAGTTTTTCAGTGCAACTCACTCATATACTATGTACTACACTGTGCGTTTCTTATATTCTAAGTTTTTCAGTGCAACTCACTCATATACTATGTACTACACTGTGCATTTCGTGTAATGCGCGTTTTTCAGTAAATTCTAAGTTTTTCAGTGCAACTCACTCATATACTATGTACTACACTGTGCGTTTCTTATATTCTAAGTTTTTCAGTGCAACTCACTCATATACTATGTACTACACTGTGCGTTTCTTATATTCTAAGTTTTTCAGTGCAACTCACTCATATACTATGTACTACACTGTGCGTTTCTTATATTTTAAGTTTTTCAGTGCAACTCACTCATATACTATGTACTACACTGTGCGTTTCTTATATTCTAAGGTTTTCAGTGCAACTCACTCATATACTATGTACTACACTGTGCATTTCGTGTAATGCTGGTTTTTCAGTAAATTCTAAGTTTTTCAGTGCAACTCACTCATATACTATGTACTACACTGTGCGTTTCTTATATTCTAAGTTTTTCAGTGCAACTCACTCATATACTATGTACTGCACTGTGCGTTTCTTTTATTCTAAGTTTTTCAGTGCAACTCAATCATATACTATGTACTACACTGTGCGTTTCTTATATTCTAAGTTTTTCAGTGCAACTCACTCATATACTATGTACTACACTGTGCGTTTCTTATATTCTAAGTTTTTCAGTGCAACTCACTCATATACTATGTACTACACTGTGCATTTCGTGTAATGCTGGTTTTTCAGTAAATTCTAAGTTTTTCAGTGCAACTCACTCATATACTATGTACTACACTGTGCGTTTCTTATATTCTAAGTTTTTCAGTGCAACTCACTCATATACTATGTACTGCACTGTGCGTTTCTTTTATTCTAAGTTTTTCAGTGCAACTCAATCATATACTATGTACTACACTGTGCGTTTCTTATATTCTAAGTTTTTCAGTGCAACTCACTCATATACTATGTACTACACTGTGCGTTTCTTATATTCTAAGTTTTTCAGTGCAACTCACTCATATACTATGTACTACACTGTGCGTTTCTTATATTCTAAGTTTTTCAGTGCAACTCACTCATATACTATGTACTACACTGTGCGTTTCTTATATTCTAAGTTTTTCAGTGCAACTCACTCATATACTTTGTACTACACTGTGCGTTTCTTATATTCTAAGTTTTTCAGTGCAACTCACTCATATACTACATACTACACTGTGCGTTTCTTATATTCTAAGTTTTTCAGTGCAACTCACTCATATACTATGTACTACACTGTGCGTTTCTTATATTCTAAGTTTTTGAGTGCAACTCACTCATATACTATGTACTACACTGTGCATTTCGTGTAATGCGGGTTTTTCAGTAAATTCAAGTTTTTCAGTGCAACTCACTCATATACTATGTCCTACACTGTGCGTTTCTTATATTCTAAGTTTTTCAGTGCAACTCACTCATATACTATGTACTACACTGTGCGTTTCTTATATTCTAAGTTTTTCAGTGCAACTCACTCATATACTATGTACTACACTGTGCGTTTCTTATATTCTAAGTTCTTGAGTGCAACTCACTCATATACTATGTACTACACTGTGCGTTTCTTATATTCTAAGTTTTTCAGTGCAACTCACTCATATACTATGTACTACACTGTGCGTTTCTTATATTCTAAGTTTTTCAGTGCAACTCACTCATATACTATGTACTACACTGTGCGTTTCTTATATTCTAAGTTTTTGAGTGCAACTCACTCATATACTATGTACTACACTGTGCGTTTCTTATATTCTAAGTTTTTCAGTGCAACTCACTCATATACTATGTACTACACTGTGCGTTTCTTAAATTCTAAGTTTTTCAGTACATCTCACTCATATACTATGTATTACACTGTGCGTTTCTTATATTCTAAGTTTTTCAGTGCAACTCACTCATATACTATGTACTACACTGTGCGTTTCTTATATTCTAAGTTTTTCAGTGCAACTCACTCATATATTATGTACTACACTGTGCGTTTTTTATATTCTAAGTTTTTCTGTGCAACTCACTCATATACTATGTACTACACTGTACGTTTCTTATATTCTAAGTTTTTCAGTGCAACTCACTCATATACTATGTACTACACTGTGCGTTTCTTATATTCTAAGTTTTTCAGTGCAACTCACTCATATACTATGTACTACACTGTGCGTTTCTTATATTCTAAGTTTTTCAGTGCAACTCACTCATATACTATGTACTACACTGTGCATTTCGTGTAATGCGGGTTTTTCAGTAAATTCTAAGTTTTTCAGTGCAACTCACTCATATACTATGTACTACACTGTGCGTTTATTATTTTCTAAGTTTTTCAGTGAAACTCAGTCATATACTATGTACTACACTGTGCGTTTCTTATATTCTAAGTTTTTCAGTGCAACTCACTCATATACTATGTACTACACTGTGCATTTCGTGTAATGCTGGTTTTTCAGTAAATTCTAAGTTTTTCAGTGCAACTCACTCATATACTATGTACTACACTGTGCGTTTCTTATATTCTAAGTTTTTCAGTGCAACTCACTCATATACTATGTACTGCACTGTGCGTTTCTTTTATTCTAAGTTTTTCAGTGCAACTCAATCATATACTATGTACTACACTGTGCGTTTCTTATATTCTAAGTTTTTCAGTGCAACTCACTCATATACTATGTACTACACTGTGCGTTTCTTATATTCTAAGTTTTTCAGTGCAACTCACTCATATACTATGTACTACACTGTGCGTTTCTTATATTCTAAGTTTTTCAGTGCAACTCACTCATATACTATGTACTACACTGTGCGTTTCTTATATTCTAAGTTTTTCAGTGCAACTCACTCATATACTTTGTACTACACTGTGCGTTTCTTATATTCTAAGTTTTTCAGTGCAACTCACTCATATACTACATACTACACTGTGCGTTTCTTATATTCTAAGTTTTTCAGTGCAACTCACTCATATACTATGTACTACACTGTGCGTTTCTTATATTCTAAGTTTTTGAGTGCAACTCACTCATATACTATGTACTACACTGTGCATTTCGTGTAATGCGGGTTTTTCAGTAAATTCAAGTTTTTCAGTGCAACTCACTCATATACTATGTCCTACACTGTGCGTTTCTTATATTCTAAGTTTTTCAGTGCAACTCACTCATATACTATGTACTACACTGTGCGTTTCTTATATTCTAAGTTTTTCAGTGCAACTCACTCATATACTATGTACTACACTGTGCGTTTCTTATATTCTAAGTTCTTGAGTGCAACTCACTCATATACTATGTACTACACTGTGCGTTTCTTATATTCTAAGTTTTTCAGTGCAACTCACTCATATACTATGTACTACACTGTGCGTTTCTTATATTCTAAGTTTTTCAGTGCAACTCACTCATATACTATGTACTACACTGTGCGTTTCTTATATTCTAAGTTTTTGAGTGCAACTCACTCATATACTATGTACTACACTGTGCGTTTCTTATATTCTAAGTTTTTCAGTGCAACTCACTCATATACTATGTACTACACTGTGCGTTTCTTAAATTCTAAGTTTTTCAGTGCATCTCACTCATATACTATGTATTACACTGTGCGTTTCTTATATTCTAAGTTTTTCAGTGCAACTCACTCATATACTATGTACTACACTGTGCGTTTCTTATATTCTAAGTTTTTCAGTGCAACTCACTCATATACTATGTACTACACTGTGCGTTTTTTATATTCTAAGTTTTTCTGTGCAACTCACTCATATACTATGTACTACACTGTGCGTTTCTTATATTCTAAGTTTTTCAGTGCAACTCACTCATATACTATGTACTACACTGTGCGTTTCTTATATTCTAAGTTTTTCAGTGCAACTCACTCATATACTATGTACTACACTGTGCGTTTCTTATATTCTAAGTTTTTCAGTGCAACTCACTCATATACTATGTACTACACTGTGCATTTCGTGTAATGCGGGTTTTTCAGTAAATTCTAAGTTTTTCAGTGCAACTCACTCATATACTATGTACTACACTGTGCGTTTATTATTTTCTAAGTTTTTCAGTGAAACTCAGTCATATACTATGTACTACACTGTGCGTTTCTTATATTCTAAGTTTTTCAGTGCAACTCACTCATATACTATGTACTACACTGTGCATTTCGTGTAATGCTGGTTTTTCAGTAAATTCTAAGTTTTTCAGTGCAACTCACTCATATACTATGTACTACACTGTGCGTTTCTTATATTCTAAGTTTTTCAGTGCAACTCACTCATATACTATGTACTGCACTGTGCGTTTCTTTTATTCTAAGTTTTTCAGTGCAACTCAATCATATACTATGTACTACACTGTGCGTTTCTTATATTCTAAGTTTTTCAGTGCAACTCACTCATATACTATGTACTACACTGTGCGTTTCTTATATTCTAAGTTTTTCAGTGCAACTCACTCATATACTATGTACTACACTGTGCATTTCGTGTAATGCTGGTTTTTCAGTAAATTCTAAGTTTTTCAGTGCAACTCACTCATATACTATGTACTACACTGTGCGTTTCTTATATTCTAAGTTTTTCAGTGCAACTCACTCATATACTATGTACTGCACTGTGCGTTTCTTTTATTCTAAGTTTTAGTGCAACTCAATCATATACTATGTACTACACTGTGCGTTTCTTATATTCTAAGTTTTTCAGTGCAACTCACTCATATACTATGTACTACACTGTGCGTTTCTTATATTCTAAGTTTTTCAGTGCAACTCACTCATATACTATGTACTACACTGTGCGTTTCTTATATTCTAAGTTTTTCAGTGCAACTCACTCATATACTATGTACTACACTGTGCGTTTCTTATATTCTAAGTTTTTCAGTGCAACTCACTCATATACTTTGTACTACACTGTGCGTTTCTTATATTCTAAGTTTTTCAAAGCAACTCACTCATATACTACGCACTACACTGTGCGTTTCTTATATTCTAAGTTTTTCAGTGCAACTCACTCATATACTATGTACTACACTGTTCGTTTCTTATATTCTAAGTTTTTGAGTGCAACTCACTCATATACTATGTACTACACTGTGCATTTCGTGTAATGCGGGTTTTTCAGTAAATTCAAGTTTTTCAGTGCAACTCACTCATATACTATGTCCTACACTGTGCGTTTATTATATTCTAAGTTTTTCAGTGAAACTCACTCATATACTATGTACTACACTGTGCGTTTCTTATATTCTAAGTTTTTCAGTGCAACTCACTCATATACTATGTACTACACTGTGCGTTTCTTATATTCTAAGTTCTTGAGTGCAACTCACTCATATACTATGTACTACACTGTGCGTTTCTTATATTCTAAGTTTTTCAGTGCAACTCACTCATATACTATGTACTACACTGTGCGTTTCTTATATTCTAAGTTTTTCAGTGCAACTCACTCATATACTATGTACTACACTGTGCGTTTCTTATATTCTAAGTTTTTGAGTGCAACTCACTCATATACTATGTACTACACTGTGCGTTTCTTATATTCTAAGTTTTTCAGTGCAACTCACTCATATACTATGTACTACACTGTGCGTTTCTTATATTCTAAGTTTTTCAGTGCAACTCACTCATATACTATGTACTACACTGTGCGTTTTTTATATTCTAAGTTTTTCTGTGCAACTCACTCATATACTATGTACTACACTGTGCGTTTCTTATATTCTAAGTTTTTCAGTGCAACTCACTCATATACTATGTACTACACTGTGCGTTTCTTATATTCTAAGTTTTTCAGTGCAACTCACTCATATACTATGTACTACACTGTGCGTTTCTTATATTCTAAGTTTTTCAGTGCAACTCACTCATATACTATGTACTACACTGTGCATTTCGTGTAATGCGGGTTTTTCAGTAAATTCTAAGTTTTTCAGTGCAACTCACTCATATACTATGTACTACACTGTGCGTTTATTATTTTCTAAGTTTTTCAGTGAAACTCAGTCATATACTATGTACTACACTGTGCGTTTCTTATATTCTAAGTTTTTCAGTGCAACTCACTCATATACTATGTACTACACTGTGCATTTCGTGTAATGCTGGTTTTTCAGTAAATTCTAAGTTTTTCAGTGCAACTCACTCATATACTATGTACTACACTGTGCGTTTCTTATATTCTAAGTTTTTCAGTGCAACTCACTCATATACTATGTACTGCACTGTGCGTTTCTTTTATTCTAAGTTTTTCAGTGCAACTCAATCATATACTATGTACTACACTGTGCGTTTCTTATATTCTAAGTTTTTCAGTGCAACTCACTCATATACTATGTACTACACTGTGCGTTTCTTATATTCTAAGTTTTTCAGTGCAACTCACTCATATACTATGTACTACACTGTGCATTTCGTGTAATGCTGGTTTTTCAGTAAATTCTAAGTTTTTCAGTGCAACTCACTCATATACTATGTACTACACTGTGCGTTTCTTATATTCTAAGTTTTTCAGTGCAACTCACTCATATACTATGTACTGCACTGTGCGTTTCTTTTATTCTAAGTTTTAGTGCAACTCAATCATATACTATGTACTACACTGTGCGTTTCTTATATTCTAAGTTTTTCAGTGCAACTCACTCATATACTATGTACTACACTGTGCGTTTCTTATATTCTAAGTTTTTCAGTGCAACTCACTCATATACTATGTACTACACTGTGCGTTTCTTATATTCTAAGTTTTTCAGTGCAACTCACTCATATACTATGTACTACACTGTGCGTTTCTTATATTCTAAGTTTTTCAGTGCAACTCACTCATATACTTTGTACTACACTGTGCGTTTCTTATATTCTAAGTTTTTCAAAGCAACTCACTCATATACTACGCACTACACTGTGCGTTTCTTATATTCTAAGTTTTTCAGTGCAACTCACTCATATACTATGTACTACACTGTGCGTTTCTTATATTCTAAGTTTTTGAGTGCAACTCACTCATATACTATGTACTACACTGTGCATTTCGTGTAATGCGGGTTTTTCAGTAAATTCAAGTTTTTCAGTGCAACTCACTCATATACTATGTCCTACACTGTGCGTTTATTATATTCTAAGTTTTTCAGTGAAACTCACTCATATACTATGTACTACACTGTGCGTTTCTTATATTCTAAGTTTTTCAGTGCAACTCACTCATATACTATGTACTACACTGTGCGTTTCTTATATTCTAAGTTCTTGAGTGCAACTCACTCATATACTATGTACTACACTGTGCGTTTCTTATATTCTAAGTTTTTCAGTGCAACTCACTCATATACTATGTACTACACTGTGCGTTTCTTATATTCTAAGTTTTTCAGTGCAACTCACTCATATACTATGTACTACACTGTGCGTTTCTTATATTCTAAGTTTTTGAGTGCAACTCACTCATATACTATGTACTACACTGTGCGTTTCTTATATTCTAAGTTTTTCAGTGCAACTCACTCATATACTATGTACTACACTGTGCGTTTCTTAAATTCTAAGTTTTTCAGTGCATCTCACTCATATACTATGTATTACACTGTGCGTTTCTTATATTCTAAGTTTTTCAGTGCAACTCACTCATATACTATGTACTACACTGTGCGTTTCTTATATTCTAAGTTTTTCAGTGCAACTCACTCATATACTATGTACTACACTGTGCGTTTCTTATATTCTAAGTTTTTCAGTGCAACTCACTCATATACTATGTACTACACTGTGCGTTTCTTATATTCTAAGTTTTTCAGTGCAACTCACTCATATACTATTTACTACACTATGCATTTTGTGTAATGCGCGTTTTTCAGTAAATTCTAAGTTTTTCAGTGCAACTCACTCATATACTATGTACTACACTGTGCGTTTCTTATATTCTAAGTTTTTCAGTGCAACTCACTCATATACTATGTACTACACTGTGCGTTTCTTATATTCTAAGTTTTTCAGTGCAACTCACTCATATACTATGTACTACACTGTGCGTTTCTTATATTCTAAGTTTTTCAGTGCAACTCACTCATATACTATGTACTACACTGTGCATTTTGTGTAATGCGGGTTTTTCAGTAAATTCTAAATTTTTCAGTGCAACTCACTCATATACTATGTACTACACTGTGCGTTTCTTATATTCTAAGTTTTTCAGTGCAACTCACTCATATACTATGTACTACACTGTGCGTTTCTTATATTCTAAGTTTTTCAGTGCAACTCACTCATATACTATGTACTACACTGTGCATTTCGTGTAATGCTGGTTTTTCAGTAAATTCTAAATTTTTCAGTGCAACTCACTCATATACTATGTACTACACTGTGCGTTTCTTATATTCTAAGTTTTTCAGTGCAACTCACTCATATACTATGTACTACACTGTGCATTTCGTGTAATGCTGGTTTTTCAGTAAATTCTAAGTTTTTCAGTGCAACTCACTCATATACTATGTACTACACTGTGCGTTTCTTATATTCTAAGTTTTTCAGTGCAACTCACTCATATACTATGTACTGCACTGTGCGTTTCTTTTATTCTAAGTTTTTCAGTGCAACTCAATCATATACTATGTACTACACTGTGCATTTCTTATATTCTAAGTTTTTCAGTGCAACTCACTCATATACTATGTACTACACTGTGCGTTTCTTATATTCTAAGTTTTTCAGTGCAACTCACTCATATACTATGTACTACACTGTGCGTTTCTTATATTCTAAGTTTTTCAGTGCAACTCACTCATATAATATGTACTACACTGTGCGTTTCTTATATTCTAAGTTTTTCAGTGCAACTCACTCATATACTTTGTACTACACTGTGCGTTTCTTATATTCTAAGTTTTTCAGTGCAACTCACTCATATACTACGTACTACACTGTGCGTTTCTTATATTCTAAGTTTTTCAGTGCAACTCACTCATATACTATGTACTACACTGTGCGTTTCTTATATTCTAAGTTTTTGAGTGCAACTCACTCATATACTATGTACTACACTGTGCATTTCGTGTAATGCGGGTTTTTCAGTAAATTCAAGTTTTTCAGTGCAACTCACTCATATACTATGTCCTACACTGTGCGTTTCTTATATTCTAAGTTTTTCAGTGCAACTCACTCATATACTATGTACTACACTGTGCGTTTCTTATATTCTAAGTTTTTCAGTGCAACTCACTCATATACTATGTACTACACTGTGCGTTTCTTATATTCTAAGTTCTTGAGTGCAACTCACTCATATACTATGTACTACACTGTGCGTTTCTTATATTCTAAGTTTTTCAGTGCAACTCACTCATATACTATGTACTACACTGTGCGTTTCTTATATTCTAAGTTTTTCAGTGCAACTCACTCATATACTATGTACTACACTGTGCGTTTCTTATATTCTAAGTTTTTGAGTGCAACTCACTCATATACTATGTACTACACTGTGCGTTTCTTATATTCTAAGTTTTTCAGTGCAACTCACTCATATACTATGTACTACACTGTGCGTTTCTTAAATTCTAAGTTTTTCAGTGCATCTCACTCATATACTATGTATTACACTGTGCGTTTCTTATATTCTAAGTTTTTCAGTGCAACTCACTCATATACTATGTACTACACTGTGCGTTTCTTATATTCTAAGTTTTTCAGTGCAACTCACTCATATACTATGTACTACACTGTGCGTTTTTTATATTCTAAGTTTTTCTGTGCAACTCACTCATATACTATGTACTACACTGTGCGTTTCTTATATTCTAAGTTTTTCAGTGCAACTCACTCATATACTATGTACTACACTGTGCGTTTCTTATATTCTAAGTTTTTCAGTGCAACTCACTCATATACTATGTACTACACTGTGCGTTTCTTATATTCTAAGTTTTTCAGTGCAACTCACTCATATACTATGTACTACACTGTGCGTTTCTTATATTCTAAGTTTTTCAGTGCAACTCACTCATATACTATGTACTACACTATGCATTTTGTGTAATGCGCGTTTTTCAGTAAATTCTAAGTTTTTCAGTGCAACTCACTCATATACTATGTACTACACTGTGCGTTTCTTATATTCTAAGTTTTTCAGTGCAACTCACTCATATACTATGTACTACACTGTGCGTTTCTTATATTCTAAGTTTTTCAGTGCAACTCACTCATATACTATGTACTACACTGTGCTTTTCTTATATTCTAAGTTTTTCAGTGCAACTCACTCATATACTATGTACTACACTGTGCATTTCGTGTAATGCGGGTTTTTCAGTAAATTCTAAATTTTTCAGTGCAACTCACTCATATACTATGTACTACACTGTGCGTTTCTTATATTCTAAGTTTTTCAGTGCAACTCACTCATATACAATGTACTACACTGTGCGTTTCTTATATTCTAAGTTTTTCAGTGCAACTCACTCATATACTATGTACTACACTGTGCATTTCGTGTAATGCGCGTTTTTCAGTAAATTCTAAGTTTTTCAGTGCAACTCACTCATATACTATGTACTACACTGTGCGTTTCTTATATTCTAAGTTTTTCAGTGAAACTCAGTCATATACTATGTACTACACTGTGCGTTTCTTATATTCTAAGTTTTTCAGTGCAACTCACTCATATACTATGTACTACACTGTGCATTTCGTGTAATGCGCGTTTTTCAGTAAATTCTAAGTTTTTCAGTGCAACTCACTCATATACTATGTACTACACTGTGCGTTTCTTATATTCTAAGTTTTTCAGTGCAACTCACTCATATACTATGTACTGCACTGTGCGTTTCTTTTATTCTAAGTTTTTCAGTGCAACTCACTCATATACTATGTACTACACTGTGCGTTTCTTATATTCTAAGTTTTTCAGTGCAACTCACTCATATACTATGTACTACACTGTGCGTTTCTTATATTCTAAGTTTTTCAGTGCAACTCACTCATATACTATGTACTACACTGTGCGTTTCTTATATTCTAAGTTTTTCAGTGCAACTCACTCATATACTACGTACTACACTGTGCGTTTCTTATATTCTAAGTTTTTCAGTGCAACTCACTCATATACTATGTACTACACTGTGCGTTTCTTATATTCTAAGTTTTTGAGTGCAACTCACTCATATACTATGTACTACACTGTGCATTTCCTGTAATGCGGGTTTTTCAGTAAATTCAAGTTTTTCAGTGCAACTCACTCATATACTATGTACTACACTGTGCGTTTCTTATATTCTAAGTTTTTCAGTGCAACTCACTCATATACTATGTACTACACTGTGCGTTTCTTATATTCTAAGTTTTTCAGTGCAACTCACTCATATACTATGTACTACACTGTGCGTTTCTTATATTCTAAGTTCTTGAGTGCAACTCACTCATATACTATGTACTACACTGTGCGTTTCTTATATTCTAAGTTTTTCAGTGCAACTCACTCATATACTATGTACTACACTGTGCGTTTCTTATATTCTAAGTTTTTCAGTGCAACTCACTCATATACTATGTACTACACTGTGCGTTTCTTATATTCTAAGTTTTTGAGTGCAACTCACTCATATACTATGTACTACACTGTGCGTTTCTTATATTCTAAGTTTTTCAGTGCAACTCACTCATATACTATGTACTACACTGTGCGTTTCTTAAATTCTAAGTTTTTCAGTGCATCTCACTCATATACTATGTATTACACTGTGCGTTTCTTATATTCTAAGTTTTTCAGTGCAACTCACTCATATACTATGTACTACACTGTGCGTTTCTTATATTCTAAGTTTTTCAGTGCAACTCACTCATATACTATGTACTACACTGTGCGTTTTTTATATTCTAAGTTTTTCTGTGCAACTCACTCATATACTATGTACTACACTGTGCGTTTCTTATATTCTAAGTTTTTCAGTGCAACTCACTCATATACTATGTACTACACTGTGCGTTTCTTATATTCTAAGTTTTTCAGTGCAACTCACTCATATACTATGTACTACACTGTGCGTTTCTTATATTCTAAGTTTTTCAGTGCAACTCACTCATATACTATGTACTACACTGTGCGTTTCTTATATTCTAAGTTTTTCAGTGCAACTCACTCATATACTATGTACTACACTATGCATTTTGTGTAATGCGCGTTTTTCAGTAAATTCTAAGTTTTTCAGTGCAACTCACTCATATACTATGTACTACACTGTGCGTTTCTTATATTCTAAGTTTTTCAGTGCAACTCACTCATATACTATGTACTACACTGTGCGTTTCTTATATTCTAAGTTTTTCAGTGCAACTCACTCATATACTATGTACTACACTGTGCTTTTCTTATATTCTAAGTTTTTCAGTGCAACTCACTCATATACTATGTACTACACTGTGCATTTCGTGTAATGCGGGTTTTTCAGTAAATTCTAAATTTTTCAGTGCAACTCACTCATATACTATGTACTACACTGTGCATTTCTTATATTCTAAGTTTTTCAGTGCAACTCACTCATATACAATGTACTACACTGTGCGTTTCTTATATTCTAAGTTTTTCAGTGCAACTCACTCATATACTATGTACTACACTGTGCATTTCGTGTAATGCGCGTTTTTCAGTAAATTCTAAGTTTTTCAGTGCAACTCACTCATATACTATGTACTACACTGTGCGTTTCTTATATTCTAAGTTTTTCAGTGAAACTCAGTCATATACTATGTACTACACTGTGCGTTTCTTATATTCTAAGTTTTTCAGTGCAACTCACTCATATACTATGTACTACACTGTGCATTTCGTGTAATGCTGGTTTTTCAGTAAATTCTAAGTTTTTCAGTGCAACTCACTCATATACTATGTACTACACTGTGCGTTTCTTATATTCTAAGTTTTTCAGTGCAACTCACTCATATACTATGTACTGCACTGTGCGTTTCTTTTATTCTAAGTTTTTCAGTGCAACTCACTCATATACTATGTACTACACTGTGCGTTTCTTATATTCTAAGTTTTTCAGTGCAACTCACTCATATACTATGTACTACACTGTGCGTTTCTTATATTCTAAGTTTTTCAGTGCAACTCACTCATATACTATGTACTACACTGTGCGTTTCTTATATTCTAAGTTTTTCAGTGCAACTCACTCATATACTTTGTACTACACTGTGCGTTTCTTATATTCTAAGTTTTTCAGTGCAACTCACTCATATACTACGTACTACACTGTGCGTTTCTTATATTCTAAGTTTTTCATTGCAACTCACTCATATACTATGTACTACACTGTGCGTTTCTTATATTCTAAGTTTTTGAGTGCAACTCACTCATATACTATGTACTACACTGTGCATTTCGTGTAATGCGGGTTTTTCAGTAAATTCAAGTTTTTCAGTGCAACTCACTCATATACTATGTACTACACTGTGCGTTTCTTATATTCTAAGTTTTTCAGTGCAACTCACTCATATACTATGTACTACACTGTGCGTTTCTTATATTCTAAGTTTTTCAGTGCAACTCACTCATATACTATGTACTACACTGTGCGTTTCTTATATTCTAAGTTCTTGAGTGCAACTCACTCATATACTATGTACTACACTGTGCGTTTCTTATATTCTAAGTTTTTCAGTGCAACTCACTCATATACTATGTACTACACTGTGCGTTTCTTATATTCTAAGTTTTACAGTGCAACTCACTCATATACTATGTACTACACTGTGCGTTTCTTATATTCTAAGTTTTTCAGTGCAACTCACTCATATACTATGTACTACACTGTGCATTTCGTGTAATGCGGGTTTTACAGTAAATTGTAAGTTTTTCAGTGCAACTCATTCATATACTATGTACTATACTGTGCGTTTCTTATATTCTAAGTTTTTCAGTGCAACTCACTCATATACTATGCACTACACTGTGCGTTTCTTATATTCTAAGTTTTTCAATTCAACTCACTCATATACTATGTACTACACTGTGCGTTTCTTATATTCTAAGTTTTTCATTGCAACTCACTCATATACTATGTACTACACTGTGCTTTTCTTATATTCTAAGTTTTTCAGTGCAACTCACTCATATACTATGTACTACACTGTGCGTTTCTTATATTCTAAGTTTTTCAGTGCAACTCACTCATATACTATGTACTACACTGTGCGTTTCTTATATTCTAAGTTTTTCAGTGCAACTCACTCATATACTTTGTACTACACTGTGCGTTTCTTATATTCTAAGTTTTTCAGTGCAACTCACTCATATACTATGTACTACACTGTGCGTTTCTTATATTCTAAGTTTTTGAGTGCAACTCACTCATATAGTATGTACTACACTGTGCATTTCGTGTAATGCGGGTTTTTCAGTAAATTCAAGTTTTTCAGTGCAACTCACTCATATACTATGTACTACACTGTGCGTTTCTTATATTCTAAGTTTTTCAGTGCAACTCACTCATATACTATGTACTACACTGTGCGTTTCTTATATTCTAAGTTTTTCAGTGCAACTCACTCATATACTATGTACTACACTGTGCGTTTCTTATATTCTAAGTTTTTCAGTGCAACTCACTCATATACTATGTACTACACTGTGCGTTTCGTATATTCTAAGTTTTTCAGTGCAACTCACTCATATACTATGTACTACACTGTGCGTTTCTTATATTCTAAGTTTTTCAGTGCAACTCACTCATATACTACGTACTACACTGTGCGTTTCTTATATTCTAAGTTTTTCAGTGCAACTCACTCATATACTATGTACTACACTGTGCGTTTCTTATATTCTAAGTTTTTGAGTGCAACTCACTCATATACTATGTACTACACTGTGCATTTCCTGTAATGCGGGTTTTTCAGTAAATTCAAGTTTTTCAGTGCAACTCACTCATATACTATGTACTACACTGTGCGTTTCTTATATTCTAAGTTTTTCAGTGCAACTCACTCATATACTATGTACTACACTGTGCGTTTCTTATATTCTAAGTTTTTCAGTGCAACTCACTCATATACTATGTACTACACTGTGCGTTTCTTATATTCTAAGTTCTTGAGTGCAACTCACTCATATACTATGTACTACACTGTGCGTTTCTTATATTCTAAGTTTTTCAGTGCAACTCACTCATATACTATGTACTACACTGTGCGTTTCTTATATTCTAAGTTTTTCAGTGCAACTCACTCATATACTATGTACTACACTGTGCGTTTCTTATATTCTAAGTTTTTGAGTGCAACTCACTCATATACTATGTACTACACTGTGCGTTTCTTATATTCTAAGTTTTTCAGTGCAACTCACTCATATACTATGTACTACACTGTGCGTTTCTTAAATTCTAAGTTTTTCAGTGCATCTCACTCATATACTATGTATTACACTGTGCGTTTCTTATATTCTAAGTTTTTCAGTGCAACTCACTCATATACTATGTACTACACTGTGCGTTTCTTATATTCTAAGTTTTTCAGTGCAACTCACTCATATACTATGTACTACACTGTGCGTTTTTTATATTCTAAGTTTTTCTGTGCAACTCACTCATATACTATGTACTACACTGTGCGTTTCTTATATTCTAAGTTTTTCAGTGCAACTCACTCATATACTATGTACTACACTGTGCGTTTCTTATATTCTAAGTTTTTCAGTGCAACTCACTCATATACTATGTACTACACTGTGCGTTTCTTATATTCTAAGTTTTTCAGTGCAACTCACTCATATACTATGTACTACACTGTGCGTTTCTTATATTCTAAGTTTTTCAGTGCAACTCACTCATATACTATGTACTACACTATGCATTTTGTGTAATGCGCGTTTTTCAGTAAATTCTAAGTTTTTCAGTGCAACTCACTCATATACTATGTACTACACTGTGCGTTTCTTATATTCTAAGTTTTTCAGTGCAACTCACTCATATACTATGTACTACACTGTGCGTTTCTTATATTCTAAGTTTTTCAGTGCAACTCACTCATATACTATGTACTACACTGTGCTTTTCTTATATTCTAAGTTTTTCAGTGCAACTCACTCATATACTATGTACTACACTGTGCATTTCGTGTAATGCGGGTTTTTCAGTAAATTCTAAATTTTTCAGTGCAACTCACTCATATACTATGTACTACACTGTGCATTTCTTATATTCTAAGTTTTTCAGTGCAACTCACTCATATACAATGTACTACACTGTGCGTTTCTTATATTCTAAGTTTTTCAGTGCAACTCACTCATATACTATGTACTACACTGTGCATTTCGTGTAATGCGCGTTTTTCAGTAAATTCTAAGTTTTTCAGTGCAACTCACTCATATACTATGTACTACACTGTGCGTTTCTTATATTCTAAGTTTTTCAGTGAAACTCAGTCATATACTATGTACTACACTGTGCGTTTCTTATATTCTAAGTTTTTCAGTGCAACTCACTCATATACTATGTACTACACTGTGCATTTCGTGTAATGCTGGTTTTTCAGTAAATTCTAAGTTTTTCAGTGCAACTCACTCATATACTATGTACTACACTGTGCGTTTCTTATATTCTAAGTTTTTCAGTGCAACTCACTCATATACTATGTACTGCACTGTGCGTTTCTTTTATTCTAAGTTTTTCAGTGCAACTCACTCATATACTATGTACTACACTGTGCGTTTCTTATATTCTAAGTTTTTCAGTGCAACTCACTCATATACTATGTACTACACTGTGCGTTTCTTATATTCTAAGTTTTTCAGTGCAACTCACTCATATACTATGTACTACACTGTGCGTTTCTTATATTCTAAGTTTTTCAGTGCAACTCACTCATATACTTTGTACTACACTGTGCGTTTCTTATATTCTAAGTTTTTCAGTGCAACTCACTCATATACTACGTACTACACTGTGCGTTTCTTATATTCTAAGTTTTTCATTGCAACTCACTCATATACTATGTACTACACTGTGCGTTTCTTATATTCTAAGTTTTTGAGTGCAACTCACTCATATACTATGTACTACACTGTGCATTTCGTGTAATGCGGGTTTTTCAGTAAATTCAAGTTTTTCAGTGCAACTCACTCATATACTATGTACTACACTGTGCGTTTCTTATATTCTAAGTTTTTCAGTGCAACTCACTCATATACTATGTACTACACTGTGCGTTTCTTATATTCTAAGTTTTTCAGTGCAACTCACTCATATACTATGTACTACACTGTGCGTTTCTTATATTCTAAGTTCTTGAGTGCAACTCACTCATATACTATGTACTACACTGTGCGTTTCTTATATTCTAAGTTTTTCAGTGCAACTCACTCATATACTATGTACTACACTGTGCGTTTCTTATATTCTAAGTTTTACAGTGCAACTCACTCATATACTATGTACTACACTGTGCGTTTCTTATATTCTAAGTTTTTCAGTGCAACTCACTCATATACTATGTACTACACTGTGCATTTCGTGTAATGCGGGTTTTACAGTAAATTGTAAGTTTTTCAGTGCAACTCATTCATATACTATGTACTATACTGTGCGTTTCTTATATTCTAAGTTTTTCAGTGCAACTCACTCATATACTATGCACTACACTGTGCGTTTCTTATATTCTAAGTTTTTCAATTCAACTCACTCATATACTATGTACTACACTGTGCGTTTCTTATATTCTAAGTTTTTCATTGCAACTCACTCATATACTATGTACTACACTGTGCTTTTCTTATATTCTAAGTTTTTCAGTGCAACTCACTCATATACTATGTACTACACTGTGCGTTTCTTATATTCTAAGTTTTTCAGTGCAACTCACTCATATACTATGTACTACACTGTGCGTTTCTTATATTCTAAGTTTTTCAGTGCAACTCACTCATATACTTTGTACTACACTGTGCGTTTCTTATATTCTAAGTTTTTCAGTGCAACTCACTCATATACTATGTACTACACTGTGCGTTTCTTATATTCTAAGTTTTTGAGTGCAACTCACTCATATAGTATGTACTACACTGTGCATTTCGTGTAATGCGGGTTTTTCAGTAAATTCAAGTTTTTCAGTGCAACTCACTCATATACTATGTACTACACTGTGCGTTTCTTATATTCTAAGTTTTTCAGTGCAACTCACTCATATACTATGTACTACACTGTGCGTTTCTTATATTCTAAGTTTTTCAGTGCAACTCACTCATATACTATGTACTACACTGTGCGTTTCTTATATTCTAAGTTTTTCAGTGCAACTCACTCATATACTATGTACTACACTGTGCGTTTCGTATATTCTAAGTTTTTCAGTGCAACTCACTCATATACTATGTACTACACTGTGCGTTTCTTATATTCTAAGTTTTTCAGTGCAACTCACTCATATACTATGTACTACACTGTGCATTTCGTGTAATGCGGGTTTTACAGTAAATTGTAAGTTTTTCAGTGCAACTCATTCATATACTATGTACTATACTGTGCGTTTCTTATATTCTAAGTTTTTCAGTGCAACTCACTCATATACTATGCACTACACTGTGCGTTTCTTATATTCTAAGTTTTTCAATTCAACTCACTCATATACTATGTACTACACTGTGCGTTTCTTATATTCTAAGTTTTTCCTTGCAACTCACTCATATACTATGTACTACACTGTGCGTTTCTTATATTCTAAGTTTTTCAGTGCAACTCACTCATATACTTTGTACTACACTGTGCGTTTCTTATATTCTAAGTTTTTGAGTGCAACTCACTCATATACTATGTACTACACTGTGCGTTTCTTATATTCTAAGTTTTTCAGTGCAACTCACTCATATACTATGTACTACACTGTGCATTTCGTGTAATGCGGGTTTTTCAGTAAATTCAAGTTTTTCAGTGCAACTCACTCATATACTATTACTACACTGTGCGTTTCTTATATTCTAAGTTTTTCAGTGCAACTCACTCATATACTATGTACTACACTGTGCGTTTCTTATATTCTAAGTTTTTCAGTGCAACTCACTCATATACTATTTACTACACTGTGCGTTTCTTATATTCTAAGTTTTTCAGTGCAACTCACTCATATACTATGTACTACACTGTGCGTTTCTTATATTCTAAGTTTTTCAGTGCAACTCACTCATATACTATGTACTACACTGTGCGTTTCTTATATTCTAAGTTTTTCAGTGCAACTCACTCATATACTTTGTACTACACTGTGCGTTTCTTATATTCTAAGTTTTTCAGTGCAACTCACTCATATACTACGTACTACACTGTGCGTTTCTTATATTCTAAGTTTTTCAGTGCAACTCACTCATATACTATGTACTACACTGTGCGTTTCTTATATTCTAAGTTTTTGAGTGCAACTCACTCATATAATATGTACTACACTGTGCATTTCGTGTAATGCGTGTTTTTCAGTAAATTCAAGTTTTTCAGTGCAACTCACTCATATACTATGTACTACACTGTGCTTTTCTTATATTCTAAGTTTTTCAGTGCAACTCACTCATATACTATGTACTACACTGTGCGTTTCTTATATTCTAAGTTTTACAGTGCAACTCACTCATATACTATGTACTACACTGTGCGTTTCTTAAATTCTAAGTTTTTCAGTGCATCTCACTCATATACTATGTATTACACTGTGCGTTTCTTATATTCTAAGTTTTTCAGTGCAACTCACTCATATACTATGTACTACACTGTGCGTTTCTTATATTCTAAGTTTTTCAGTGCAACTCACTCATATACTATGTACTACACTGTGCGTTTTTTATATTCTAAGTTTTTCAGTGCAACTCACTCATATACTATGTACTACACTGTGGGTTTCTTATATTCTAAGTTTTTCAGTGCAACTCACTCATATACTATGTACTACACTGTGCGTTTCTTATATTCTAAGTTTTTCAGTGCAACTCACTCATATACTATGTACTACACTGTGCGTTTCTTATATTCTAAGTTTTTCAGTGCAACTCACTCATATACTATGTACTACACTGTGCGTTTCTTATATTCTAAGTTTTTCAGTGCAACTCACTCATATACTATGTACTACACTGTGCATTTCGTGTAATGCGCGTTTTTCAGTAAATTCTAAGTTTTTCAGTGCAACTCACTCATATACTATGTACTACACTGTGCGTTTCTTATATTCTAAGTTTTTCAGTGCAACTCACTCATATACTATGTACTACACTGTGCGTTTCTTATATTCTAAGTTTTTCAGTGCAACTCACTCATATACTATGTACTACACTGTGCGTTTCTTATATTCTAAGTTTTTCAGTGCAACTCACTCATATACTATGTACTACACTGTGCATTTCGTGTAATGCGGGTTTTTCAGTAAATTCTAAGTTTTTCAGTGCAACTCACTCATATACTATGTACTACACTGTGCGTTTATTATTTTCTAAGTTTTTCAGTGAAACTCAGTCATATACTATGTACTACACTGTGCGTTTCTTATATTCTAAGTTTTTCAGTGCAACTCACTCATATACTATGTACTACACTGTGCATTTCGTGTAATGCTGGTTTTTCAGTAAATTCTAAGTTTTTCAGTGCAACTCACTCATATACTATGTACTACACTGTGCGTTTCTTATATTCTAAGTTTTCAGTGCAACTCACTCATATACTATGTACTGCACTGTGCGTTTCTTTTATTCTAAGTTTTTCAGTGCAACTCAATCATATACTATGTACTACACTGTGCGTTTCTTATATTCTAAGTTTTTCAGTGCAACTCACTCATATACTATGTACTACACTGTGCGTTTCTTATATTCTAAGTTTTTCAGTGCAACTCACTCATATACTATGTACTACACTGTGCGTTTCTTATATTCTAAGTTTTTCAGTGCAACTCACTCATATACTATGTACTACACTGTGCGTTTCTTATATTCTAAGTTTTTCAGTGCAACTCACTCATATACTTTGTACTACACTGTGCGTTTCTTATATTCTAAGTTTTTCAGTGCAACTCACTCATATACTACGTACTACACTGTGCGTTTCTTATATTCTAAGTTTTTCAGTGCAACTCACTCATATACTATGTACTACACTGTGCGTTTCTTATATTCTAAGTTTTTGAGTGCAACTCACTCATATACTATGTACTACACTGTGCATTTCGTGTAATGCGGGTTTTTCAGTAAATTCAAGTTTTTCAGTGCAACTCACTCATATACTATGTCCTACACTGTGCATTTCTTATATTCTAAGTTTTTCAGTGCAACTCACTCATATACTATGTACTACACTGTGCGTTTCCTATATTCTAAGTTTTTCAGTGCAACTCACTCATATACTATGTACTACACTGTGCGTTTCTTATATTCTAAGTTCTTGAGTGCAACTCACTCATATACTATGTACTACACTGTGCGTTTCTTATATTCTAAGTTTTTCAGTGCAACTCACTCATATACTATGTACTACACTGTGCGTTTCTTATATTCTAAGTTTTTCAGTGCAACTCACTCATATACTATGTACCACACTGTGCGTTTCTTATATTCTAAGTTTTTGAGTGCAACTCACTCATATACTATGTACTACACTGTGCGTTTCTTATATTCTAAGTTTTTCAGTGCAACTCACTCATATACTATGTACTACACTGTGCGTTTCTTAAATTCTAAGTTTTTCATTGCATCTCACTCATATACTATGTATTACACTGTGCGTTTCTTATATTCTAAGTTTTTTAGTGCAACTCACTCATATACTATGTACTACACTGTGCGTTTCTTATATTCTAAGTTTTTCAGTGCAACTCACTCATATACTATGTACTACACTGTGCGTTTTTTATATTCTAAGTTTTTCTGTGCAACTCACTCATATACTATGTACTACACTGTGCGTTTCTTATATTCTAAGTTTTTCAGTGCAACTCACTCATATACTATGTACTACACTGTGCGTTTCTTATATTCTAAGTTTTTCAGTGCAACTCACTCATATACTATGTACTACACTGTGCGTTTCTTATATTCTAAGTTTTTCAGTGCAACTCACTCATATACTATGTACTACACTGTGCGTTTCTTATATTCTAAGTTTTTCAGTGCAACTCACTCATATACTATGTACTACACTGTGCGTTTCTTATATTCTAAGTTTTACAGTGCAACTCACTCATATACTATGTACTACACTGTGCGTTTCTTAAATTCTAAGTTTTTCAGTGCATCTCACTCATATACTATGTATTACACTGTGCGTTTCTTATATTCTAAGTTTTTCAGTGCAACTCACTCATATACTATGTACTACACTGTGTGTTTCTTATATTCTAAGTTTTTCAGTGCAACTCACTCATATACTATGTACTACACTGTGCGTTTTTTATATTCTAAGTTTTTCAGTGCAACTCACTCATATACTATGTACTACACTGTGCGTTTCTTATATTCTAAGTTTTTCAGTGCAACTCACTCATATACTATGTACTACACTGTGCGTTTCTTATATTCTAAGTTTTTCAGTGCAACTCACTCATATACTATGTACTACACTGTGCGTTTCTTATATTCTAAGTTTTTCAGTGCAACTCACTCATATACTATGTACTACACTGTGCTTTTCTTATATTCTAAGTTTTTCAGTGCAACTCACTCATATACTATGTACTACACTGTGCGTTTCTTATATTCTAAGTTTTTCAGTGCAACTCACTCATATACTATGTACTACACTGTGCGTTTCTTATATTCTAAGTTTTTCAGTGCAACTCACTCATATACTATGTACTACACTGTGCGTTTCTTATATTCTAAGTTTTTCAGTGCAACTCACTCATATACTATGTACTACACTGTGCGTTTCTTATATTCTAAGTTTTTCAGTGCAACTCACTCATATACTATGTACTACACTGTGCGTTTCTTATATTCTAAGTTTTTCAGTGCAACTCACTCATATACTATGTACTACACTGTGCATTTCGTGTAATGCGCGTTTTTCAGTAAATTCTAAGTTTTTCAGTGCAACTCACTCATATACTATGTACTACACTGTGCGTTTCTTATATTCTAAGTTTTTCAGTGCAACTCACTCATATACTATGTACTACACTGTGCGTTTCTTATATTCTAAGTTTTTCAGTGCAACTCACTCATATACTATGTACTACACTGTGCGTTTCTTATATTCTAAGTTTTTCAGTGCAACTCACTCATATACTATGTACTACACTGTGCATTTCGTGTAATGCGGGTTTTTCAGTAAATTCTAAGTTTTTCAGTGCAACTCACTCATATACTATGTACTACACTGTGCGTTTATTATATTCTAAGTTTTTCAGTGAAACTCAGTCATATACTATGTACTACACTGTGCGTTTCTTATATTCTAAGTTTTTCAGTGCAACTCACTCATATACTATGTACTACACTGTGCATTTCGTGTAATGCTGGTTTTTCAGTAAATTCTAAGTTTTTCAGTGCAACTCACTCATATACTATGTACTACACTGTGCGTTTCTTATATTCTAAGTTTTCAGTGCAACTCACTCATATACTATGTACTGCACTGTGCGTTTCTTTTATTCTAAGTTTTTCAGCGCAACTCAATCATATACTATGTACTACACTGTGCGTTTCTTATATTCTAAGTTTTTCAGTGCAACTCACTCATATACTATGTACTACACTGTGCGTTTCTTATATTCTAAGTTTTTCAGTGCAACTCACTCATATACTACGTACTACACTGTGCGTTTCTTATATTCTAAGTTTTTCAGTGCAACTCACTCATATACTATGTACTACACTGTGCGTTTCTTATATTCTAAGTTTTTGAGTGCAACTCACTCATATACTATGTACTACACTGTGCATTTCGTGTAATGCGGGTTTTTCAGTAAATTCAAGTTTTTCAGTGCAACTCACTCATATACTATGTCCTACACTGTGCATTTCTTATATTCTAAGTTTTTCAGTGCAACTCACTCATATACTATGTACTACACTGTGCGTTTCCTATATTCTAAGTTTTTCAGTGCAACTCACTCATATACTATGTACTACACTGTGCGTTTCTTATATTCTAAGTTCTTGAGTGCAACTCACTCATATACTATGTACTACACTGTGCGTTTCTTATATTCTAAGTTTTTCAGTGCAACTCACTCATATACTATGTACTACACTGTGCGTTTCTTATATTCTAAGTTTTTCAGTGCAACTCACTCATATACTATGTACCACACTGTGCGTTTCTTATATTCTAAGTTTTTGAGTGCAACTCACTCATATACTATGTACTACACTGTGCGTTTCTTATATTCTAAGTTTTTCAGTGCAACTCACTCATATACTATGTACTACACTGTGCGTTTCTTAAATTCTAAGTTTTTCAGTGCATCTCACTCATATACTATGTATTACACTGTGCGTTTCTTATATTCTAAGTTTTTCAGTGCAACTCACTCATATACTATGTACTACACTGTGCGTTTCTTATATTCTAAGTTTTTCAGTGCAACTCACTCATATACTATGTACTACACTGTGCGTTTTTTATATTCTAAGTTTTTCTGTGCAACTCACTCATATACTATGTACTACACTGTGCGTTTCTTATATTCTAAGTTTTTCAGTGCAACTCACTCATATACTATGTACTACACTGTGCGTTTCTTATATTCTAAGTTTTTCAGTGCAACTCACTCATATACTATGTACTACACTGTGCGTTTCTTATATTCTAAGTTTTTCAGTGCAACTCACTCATATACTATGTACTACACTGTGCGTTTCTTATATTCTAAGTTTTTCAGTGCAACTCACTCATATACTATGTACTACACTGTGCGTTTCTTATATTCTAAGTTTTACAGTGCAACTCACTCATATACTATGTACTACACTGTGCGTTTCTTAAATTCTAAGTTTTTCAGTGCATCTCACTCATATACTATGTATTACACTGTGCGTTTCTTATATTCTAAGTTTTTCAGTGCAACTCACTCATATACTATGTACTACACTGTGCGTTTCTTATATTCTAAGTTTTTCAGTGCAACTCACTCATATACTATGTACTACACTGTGCGTTTTTTATATTCTAAGTTTTTCAGTGCAACTCACTCATATACTATGTACTACACTGTGCGTTTCTTATATTCTAAGTTTTTCAGTGCAACTCACTCATATACTATGTACTACACTGTGCGTTTCTTATATTCTAAGTTTTTCAGTGCAACTCACTCATATACTATGTACTACACTGTGCGTTTCTTATATTCTAAGTTTTTCAGTGCAACTCACTCATATACTATGTACTACACTGTGCGTTTCTTATATTCTAAGTTTTTCAGTGCAACTCACTCATATACTATGTACTACACTGTGCATTTCGTGTAATGCGCGTTTTTCAGTAAATTCTAAGTTTTTCAGTGCAACTCACTCATATACTATGTACTACACTGTGCGTTTCTTATATTCTAAGTTTTTCAGTGCAACTCACTCATATACTATGTACTACACTGTGCGTTTCTTATATTCTAAGTTTTTCAGTGCAACTCACTCATATACTATGTACTACACTGTGCGTTTCTTATATTCTAAGTTTTTCAGTGCAACTCACTCATATACTATGTACTACACTGTGCATTTCGTGTAATGCGGGTTTTTCAGTAAATTCTAAGTTTTTCAGTGCAACTCACTCATATACTATGTACTACACTGTGCGTTTCTTATATTCTAAGTTTTTCAGTGCAACTCACTCATATACTATGTACTACACTGTGCATTTCGTGTAATGCTGGTTTTTCAGTAAATTCTAAGTTTTTCAGTGCAACTCACTCATATACTATGTACTACACTGTGCGTTTCTTATATTCTAAGTTTTTCAGTGCAACTCACTCATATACTATGTACTGCACTGTGCGTTTCTTATATTCTAAGTTTTTCAGTGCAACTCAATCATATACTATGTACTACACTGTGCGTTTCTTATATTCTAAGTTTTTCAGTGCAACTCACTCATATACTATGTACTACACTGTGCGTTTCTTATATTCTAAGTTTTTCAGTGCAACTCACTCATATACTATGTACTACACTGTGCGTTTCTTATATTCTAAGTTTTTCAGTGCAACTCACTCATATACTATGTACTACACTGTGCGTTTCTTATATTCTAAGTTTTTCAGTGCAACTCACTCATATACTTTGTACTACACTGTGCGTTTCTTATATTCTAAGTTTTTCAGTGCAACTCACTCATATACTACGTACTACACTGTGCGTTTCTTATATTCTAAGTTTTTCAGTGCAACTCACTCATATACTATGTACTACACTGTGCGTTTCTTATATTCTAAGTTTTTGAGTGCAACTCACTCATATACTATGTACTACACTGTGCATTTCGTGTAATGCGGGTTTTTCAGTAAATTCAAGTTTTTCAGTGCAACTCACTCATATACTATGTCCTACACTGTGCGTTTCTTATATTCTAAGTTTTTCAGTGCAACTCACTCATATACTATGTACTACACTGTGCGTTTCTTATATTCTAAGTTTTTCAGTGCAACTCACTCATATACTATGTACTACACTGTGCGTTTCTTATATTCTAAGTTCTTGAGTGCAACTCACTCATATACTATGTACTACACTGTGCGTTTCTTATATTCTAAGTTTTTCAGTGCAACTCACTCATATACTATGTACTACACTGTGCGTTTCTTATATTCTAAGTTTTTCAGTGCAACTCACTCATATACTATGTACTACACTGTGCGTTTCTTATATTCTAAGTTTTTGAGTGCAACTCACTCATATACTATGTACTACACTGTGCGTTTCTTATATTCTAAGTTTTTCAGTGCAACTCACTCATATACTATGTACTACACTGTGCGTTTCTTAAATTCTAAGTTTTTCAGTGCATCTCACTCATATACTATGTATTACACTGTGCGTTTCTTATATTCTAAGTTTTTCAGTGCAACTCACTCATATACTATGTACTACACTGTGCGTTTCTTATATTCTAAGTTTTTCAGTGCAACTCACTCATATACTATGTACTACACTGTGCGTTTTTTATATTCTAAGTTTTTCTGTGCAACTCACTCATATACTATGTACTACACTGTGCGTTTCTTATATTCTAAGTTTTTCAGTGCAACTCACTCATATACTATGTACTACACTGTGTGTTTCTTATATTCTAAGTTTTTCAGTGCAACTCACTCATATACTATGTACTACACTGTGCGTTTCTTATATTCTAAGTTTTTCAGTGCAACTCACTCATATACTATGTACTACACTGTGCGTTTCTTATATTCTAAGTTTTTCAGTGCAACTCACTCATATACTATGTACTACACTATGCATTTTGTGTAATGCGCGTTTTTCAGTAAATTCTAAGTTTTTCAGTGCAACTCACTCATATACTATGTACTACACTGTGCGTTTCTTATATTCTAAGTTTTTCAGTGCAACTCACTCATATACTATGTACTACACTGTGCGTTTCTTATATTCTAAGTTTTTCAGTGCAACTCACTCATATACTATGTACTACACTGTGCGTTTCTTATATTCTAAGTTTTTCAGTGCAACTCACTCATATACTATGTACTACACTGTGCATTTCGTGTAATGCGGGTTTTTCAGTAAATTCTAAATTTTTCAGTGCAACTCACTCATATACTATGTACTACACTGTGCGTTTCTTATATTCTAAGTTTTTCAGTGCAACTCACTCATATACTATGTACTACACTGTGCGTTTCTTATATTCTAAGTTTTTCAGTGCAACTCACTCATATACTATGTACTACACTGTGCATTTCGTGTAATGCGCGTTTTTCAGTAAATTCTAAGTTTTTCAGTGCAACTCACTCATATACTATGTACTACACTGTGCGTTTCTTATATTCTAAGTTTTTCAGTGCAACTCACTCATATTCTATGTACTACACTGTGCGTTTCTTATATTCTAAGTTTTTCAGTGCAACTCACTCATATACTATGTACTACACTGTGCGTTTCTTATATTTTAAGTTTTTCAGTGCAACTCACTCATATACTATGTACTACACTGTGCGTTTCTTATATTCTAAGTTTTTCAGTGAAACTCAGTCATATACTATGTACTACACTGTGCGTTTCTTATATTCTAAGTTTTTCAGTGCAACTCACTCATATACTATGTACTACACTGTGCATTTCGTGTAATGCTGGTTTTTCAGTAAATTCTAAGTTTTTCAGTGCAACTCACTCATATACTATGTACTACACTGTGCGTTTCTTATATTCTAAGTTTTTCAGTGCAACTCACTCATATACTATGTACTGCACTGTGCGTTTCTTTTATTCTAAGTTTTTCAGTGCAACTCACTCATATACTATGTACTACACTGTGCGTTTCTCATATTCTAAGTTTTTCAGTGCAACTCACTCATATACTATGTACTACACTGTGCGTTTCTTATATTCTAAGTTTTTCAGTGCAAATCACTCATATACTATGTACTACACTGTGCGTTTCTTATATTCTAAGTTTTTCAGTGCAACTCACTCATATACTATGTACTACACTGTGCGTTTCTTATATTCTAAGTTTTTCATTGCAACTCATTCATATACTTTGTACTACACTGTGCGTTTCTTATATTCTAAGTTTTTCAGTGCAACTCACTCATATACTACGTACTACACTGTGCGTTTCTTATATTCTAAGTTTTTCAGTGCAACTCACTCATATACTATGTACTACACTGTGCGTTTCTTATATTCTAAGTTTTTGAGTGCAACTCACTCATATACTATGTACTACACTGTGCATTTCGTGTAATGCGGGTTTTTCAGTAAATTCAAGTTTTTCAGTGCAACTCACTCATATACTATGTACTACAGTGTGCGTTTCTTATATTCTAAGTTTTTCAGTGCAACTCACTCATATACTATGTACTACACTGTGCGTTTCTTATATTCTAAGTTTTTCAGTGCAACTCACTCATATACTATGTACTACACTGTGCGTTTCTTATATTCTAAGTTCTTGAGTGCAACTCACTCATATACTATGTACTACACTGTGCGTTTCTTATATTCTAAGTTTTTCAGTGCAACTCACTCATATACTATGTACTACACTGTGCGTTTCTTAAATTCTAAGTTTTTCAGTGCATCTCACTCATATACTATGTATTACACTGTGCGTATCTTATATTCTAAGTTTTTCAGTGCAACTCACTCATATACTATGTACTACACTGTGCATTTCGTGTAATGCGCGTTTTTCAGTAAATTCTAAGTTTTTCAGTGCAACTCACTCATATACTATGTACTACACTGTGCGTTTCTTATATTCTAAGTTTTTCAGTGCAACTCACTCATATACTATGTACTACACTGTGCGTTTCTTATATTCTAAGTTTTTCAGTGCAACTCACTCATATACTATGTACTACACTGTGCGTTTCTTATATTCTAAGTTTTTCAGTGCAACTCACTCATATACTATGTACTACACTGTGCGTTTTTTATATTCTAAGATTTTCTGTGCAACTCACTCATATACTATGTACTACACTGTGCGTTTCTTATATTCTAAGTTTTTCGGTGCAACTCACTCATATACTATGTACTACACTGTGCGTTTCTTATATTCTAAGTTTTTCAGTGCAACTCACTCATATACTATGTACTACACTGTGCGTTTCTTATATTCTAAGTTTTTCAGTGCAACTCACTCATATACTATGTACTACACTGTGCGTTTCTTATATTCTAAGTTTTTCAGTGCAACTCACTCATATACTATGTACTACACTGTGCATTTCGTGTAATGCGGGTTTTTCAGTAAATTCTAAGTTTTTCAGTGCAACTCACTCATATACTATGTACTACACTGTGCGTTTCTTATATTCTAAGTTTTTCAGTGCAACTCACTCATATACTATGTACTACACTGTGCGTTTCTTATATTCTAAGTTTTTTAGTGCAACTCACTCATATACTATGTACTACACTGTGCGTTTCTTATATTCTAAGTTTTTCAGTGCAACTCACTCATATACTATGTACTACACTGTGCATTTCGTGTAATGCTGGTTTTTCAGTAAATTCTAAGTTTTTCAGTGCAACTCACTCATATACTATGTACTACACTGTGCGTTTCTTATATTCTAAGTTTTTCAGTGCAACTCACTCATATACTATGCACTACACTGTGCGTTTCTTATATTCTAAGTTTTTCAATGCAACTCACTCATATACTATGTACTACACTGTGCGTTTCTTATATTCTAAATTTTTCAGTGCAACTCACTCATATACTATGTACTACACTGTGCGTTTCTTATATTCTAAGTTTTTCAGTGCAACTCACTCATATACTATGTACTACACTGTGCGTTTCTTATATTCTAAGTTTTTCAGTGCAACTCACTCATATACTATGTACTACACTGTGCGTTTCTTATATTCTAAGTTCTTGAGTGCAACTCACTCATATACTATGTACTACACTGTGCGTTTCTTATATTCTAAGTTTTTCAGTGCAACTCACTCATATACTATTTACTACACTGTGCGTTTCTTATATTCTAAGTTTTTCAGTGCAACTCACTCATATACTATGTACTACACTGTGCGTTTCTTATATTCTAAGTTTTTGAGTGCAACTCACTCATATACTATGTACTACACTGTGCGTTTCTTATATTCTAAGTTTTTCAGTGCAACTCACTCATATACTATGTACTACACTGTGCGTTTCTTAAATTCTAAGTTTTTCAGTGCATCTCACTCATATACTATGTACTACACTGTGCGTTTCTTATATTCTAAGTTTTTCAGTGCAACTCACTCATATACTATGTACTACACTGTGCGTTTCTTATATTCTAAGTTTTTCAGTGCAACTCACTCATATACTATGTACTACACTGTGCATTTCGTGTAATGCGGGTTTTTCAGTAAATTCTAAGTTTTTCAGTGCAACTCACTCATATACTATGTACTACACTGTGCGTTTCTTATATTCTAAGTTTTTCAGTGAAACTCCGTCATATACTATGTACTACACTGTGCGTTTCTTATATTCTAAGTTTTTCAGTGCAACTCACTCATATACTATGTACTACACTGTGCGTTTCTTATATTCTAAGTTTTTCAGTGCAACTCACTCATATACTATGTACTACACTGTGCATTTCGTGTAATGCTGGTTTTTCAGTAAATTCTAAGTTTTTCAGTGCAACTCACTCATATACTATGTACTACACTGTGCGTTTCTTATATTCTAAGTTTTTCAGTGCAACTCACTCATATACTATGTACTACACTGTGCGTTTCTTATATTCTAAGTTTTTCAGTGCAACTCACTCATATACTATGTACTACACTGTGCGTTTCTTATATTCAAAGTTTTTCAGTGCAACTCACTCATATACTATGTACTACACTGTGCATTTCGTGTAATGCTGGTTTTTCAGTAAATTCTAAGTTTTTCAGTGCAACTCACTCATATACTATGTACTACACTGTGCGTTTCTTATATTCTAAGTTTTTCAGTGCAACTCACTCATATACTATGTACTACACTGTGCGTTTCTTATATTCTAAGTTTTTCAGTGCAACTCACTCATATACTATGTACTACACTATGCATTTTGTGTAATGCGCGTTTTTCAGTAAATTCTAAGTTTTTCAGTGCAACTCACTCATATACTATGTACTACACTGTGCGTTTCTTATATTCTAAGTTTTTCAGTGCAACTCACTCATATACTATGTACTACACTGTGCGTTTCTTATATTCTAAGTTTTTGAGTGCAACTCACTCATATACTATGTACTACACTGTGCATTTCGTGTAATGCGGGTTTTTCAGTAAATTCAAGTTTTTCAGTGCAACTCACTCATATACTATGTACTACAGTGTGCGTTTCTTATATTCTAAGTTTTTCAGTGCAACTCACTCATATACTATGTACTACACTGTGCGTTTCTTATATTCTAAGTTTTTCAGTGCAACTCACTCATATACTATGTACTACACTGTGCGTTTCTTATATTCTAAGTTCTTGAGTGCAACTCACTCATATACTATGTACTACACTGTGCGTTTCTTATATTCTAAGTTTTTCAGTGCAACTCACTCATATACTATGTACTACACTGTGCGTTTCTTAAATTCTAAGTTTTTCAGTGCATCTCACTCATATACTATGTATTACACTGTGCGTATCTTATATTCTAAGTTTTTCAGTGCAACTCACTCATATACTATGTACTACACTGTGCATTTCGTGTAATGCGCGTTTTTCAGTAAATTCTAAGTTTTTCAGTGCAACTCACTCATATACTATGTACTACACTGTGCGTTTCTTATATTCTAAGTTTTTCAGTGCAACTCACTCATATACTATGTACTACACTGTGCGTTTCTTATATTCTAAGTTTTTCAGTGCAACTCACTCATATACTATGTACTACACTGTGCGTTTCTTATATTCTAAGTTTTTCAGTGCAACTCACTCATATACTATGTACTACACTGTGCGTTTTTTATATTCTAAGATTTTCTGTGCAACTCACTCATATACTATGTACTACACTGTGCGTTTCTTATATTCTAAGTTTTTCGGTGCAACTCACTCATATACTATGTACTACACTGTGCGTTTCTTATATTCTAAGTTTTTCAGTGCAACTCACTCATATACTATGTACTACACTGTGCGTTTCTTATATTCTAAGTTTTTCAGTGCAACTCACTCATATACTATGTACTACACTGTGCGTTTCTTATATTCTAAGTTTTTCAGTGCAACTCACTCATATACTATGTACTACACTGTGCATTTCGTGTAATGCGGGTTTTTCAGTAAATTCTAAGTTTTTCAGTGCAACTCACTCATATACTATGTACTACACTGTGCGTTTCTTATATTCTAAGTTTTTCAGTGAAACTCAGTCATATACTATGTACTACACTGTGCGTTTCTTATATTCTAAGTTTTTTAGTGCAACTCACTCATATACTATGTACTACACTGTGCGTTTCTTATATTCTAAGTTTTTCAGTGCAACTCACTCATATACTATGTACTACACTGTGCATTTCGTGTAATGCTGGTTTTTCAGTAAATTCTAAGTTTTTCAGTGCAACTCACTCATATACTATGTACTACACTGTGCGTTTCTTATATTCTAAGTTTTTCAGTGCAACTCACTCATATACTATGCACTACACTGTGCGTTTCTTATATTCTAAGTTTTTCAATGCAACTCACTCATATACTATGTACTACACTGTGCGTTTCTTATATTCTAAATTTTTCAGTGCAACTCACTCATATACTATGTACTACACTGTGCGTTTCTTATATTCTAAGTTTTTCAGTGCAACTCACTCATATACTATGTACTACACTGTGCGTTTCTTATATTCTAAGTTTTTCAGTGCAACTCACTCATATACTATGTACTACACTGTGCGTTTCTTATATTCTAAGTTCTTGAGTGCAACTCACTCATATACTATGTACTACACTGTGCGTTTCTTATATTCTAAGTTTTTCAGTGCAACTCACTCATATACTATTTACTACACTGTGCGTTTCTTATATTCTAAGTTTTTCAGTGCAACTCACTCATATACTATGTACTACACTGTGCGTTTCTTATATTCTAAGTTTTTGAGTGCAACTCACTCATATACTATGTACTACACTGTGCGTTTCTTATATTCTAAGTTTTTCAGTGCAACTCACTCATATACTATGTACTACACTGTGCGTTTCTTAAATTCTAAGTTTTTCAGTGCATCTCACTCATATACTATGTACTACACTGTGCGTTTCTTATATTCTAAGTTTTTCAGTGCAACTCACTCATATACTATGTACTACACTGTGCGTTTCTTATATTCTAAGTTTTTCAGTGCAACTCACTCATATACTATGTACTACACTGTGCATTTCGTGTAATGCGGGTTTTTCAGTAAATTCTAAGTTTTTCAGTGCAACTCACTCATATACTATGTACTACACTGTGCGTTTCTTATATTCTAAGTTTTTCAGTGAAACTCCGTCATATACTATGTACTACACTGTGCGTTTCTTATATTCTAAGTTTTTCAGTGCAACTCACTCATATACTATGTACTACACTGTGCGTTTCTTATATTCTAAGTTTTTCAGTGCAACTCACTCATATACTATGTACTACACTGTGCATTTCGTGTAATGCTGGTTTTTCAGTAAATTCTAAGTTTTTCAGTGCAACTCACTCATATACTATGTACTACACTGTGCGTTTCTTATATTCTAAGTTTTTCAGTGCAACTCACTCATATACTATGTACTACACTGTGCGTTTCTTATATTCTAAGTTTTTCAGTGCAACTCACTCATATACTATGTACTACACTGTGCGTTTCTTATATTCAAAGTTTTTCAGTGCAACTCACTCATATACTATGTACTACACTGTGCGTTTCTTATATTCTAAGTTTTTCAGTGCAACTCACTCATATAATATGTACTATACTGTGCGTTTCTTATATTCTACGTTTTTCAGTGCAACTCACTCATATACTATGTACTACACTGTGCGTTTCTTATATTCTAAGTTTTTCAGTGCAACTCACTCATATACTATGTACTACACTGTGCATTTCGTGTAATGCGGGTTTTACAGTAAATTCTAAGTTTTTAGGTGCAACTCATTCATTTACTATGTACTATACTGTGCGTTTCTTATATTCTAAGTTTTTCAGTGCAACTCACTCATATACTATGCACTACACTTTGCGTTTCTTATATTCTAAGTTTTTCAATGCAACTCACTCATATACTATGTACTACACTGTGCGTTTCTTATATTCTAAGTTTTTCAGTGCAACTCACTCATATACTATGTACTACACTGTGCGTTTCTTATATTCTAAGTTTTTCAGTGCAACTCACTCATATACTACGTACTACACTGTGCGTTTCTTATATTCTAAGTTTTTCAGTGCAACTCACTCATATACTATGTACTACACTGTGCGTTTCTTATATTCTAAGTTTTTGAGTGCAACTCACTCATATACTATGTACTACACTGTGCATTTCCTGTAATGCGGGTTTTTCAGTAAATTCAAGTTTTTCAGTGCAACTCACTCATATACTATGTACTACACTGTGCGTTTCTTATATTCTAAGTTTTTCAGTGCAACTCACTCATATACTATGTACTACACTGTGCGTTTCTTATATTCTAAGTTTTTCAGTGCAACTCACTCATATACTATGTACTACACTGTGCATTTCGTGTAATGCGCGTTTTTCAGTAAATTCTAAGTTTTTCAGTGCAACTCACTCATATACTATGAACTACACTCTGCGTTTCTTATATTCTAAGTTTTTCAGTGCAACTCACTCATATACTATGTACTACACTGTGCGTTTCTTATATTCTAAGTTTTTCAGTGCAAATCACTCATATACTATGTACTACACTGTGCGTTTCTTATATTCTAAGTTTTTCAGTGCAACTCACTCATATACTATGTACTACACTGTGCATTTCGTGTAATGCTGGTTTTTCAGTAAATTCTAAGTTTTTCAGTGCAACTCATTCATATACTATGTACTACACTGTGCGTTTCTTATATTCTAAGTTTTTCAGTGCAACTCACTCATATACTATGTACTACACTGTGCATTTCCTGTAATGCGGGTTTTTCAGTAAATTCAAGTTTTTCAGTGCAACTCACTCATATACTATGTACTACACTGTGCGTTTCTTATATTCTAAGTTTTTCAGTGCAACTCACTCATATACTATGTACTACACTGTGCGTTTTTTATATTCTAAGTTTTTCAGTGCAACTCACTCATATACTATGTACTACACTGTGCATTTCGTGTAATGCGCGTTTTTCAGTAAATTCTAAGTTTTTCAGTGCAACTCACTCATATACTATGAACTACACTCTGCGTTTCTTATATTCTAAGTTTTTCAGTGCAACTCACTCATATACTATGTACTACACTGTGCGTTTCTTATATTCTAAGTTTTTCAGTGCAACTCACTCATATACTATGTACTACACTGTGCGTTTCTTATATTCTAAGTTTTTCAGTGCAACTCACTCATATACTATGTACTACACTGTGCATTTCGTGTAATGCGGGTTTTTCAGTAAATTCTAAGTTTTTCAGTGCAACTCACTCATATACTATGTACTACACTGTGCGTTTCTTATATTCTAAGTTTTTCAGTGAAACTCCGTCATATACTATGTACTACACTGTGCGTTTCTTATATTCTAAGTTTTTCAGTGCAACTCACTCATATACTATGTACTACACTGTGCGTTTCTTATATTCTAAGTTTTTCAGTGCAACTCACTCATATACTATGTACTACACTGTGCATTTCGTGTAATGCTGGTTTTTCAGTAAATTCTAAGTTTTTCAGTGCAACTCACTCATATACTATGTACTACACTGTGCGTTTCTTATATTCTAAGTTTTTCAGTGCAACTCACTCATATACTATGTACTACACTGTGCGTTTCTTATATTCTAAGTTTTTCAGTGCAACTCACTCATTTACTATGTACTACACTGTGCGTTTCTTATATTCAAAGTTTTTCAGTGCAACTCACTCATATACTATGTACTACACTGTGCGTTTCTTATATTCTAAGTTTTTCAGTGCAACTCACTCATATAATATGTACTATACTGTGCGTTTCTTATATTCTAAGTTTTTCAGTGCAACTCACTCATATACTATGTACTACACTGTGCGTTTCTTATATTCTAAGTTTTTCAGTGCAACTCACTCATATACTATGTACTACACTGTGCATTTCGTGTAATGCGGGTTTTACAGTAAATTCTAAGTTTTTAGGTGCAACTCATTCATTTACTATGTACTATACTGTGCGTTTCTTATATTCTAAGTTTTTCAGTGCAACTCACTCATATACTATGCACTACACTTTGCGTTTCTTATATTCTAAGTTTTTCAATGCAACTCACTCATATACTATGTACTACACTGTGCGTTTCTTATATTCTAAGTTTTTCAGTGCAACTCACTCATATACTATGTACTACACTGTGCGTTTCTTATATTCTAAGTTTTTCAGTGCAACTCACTCATATACTACGTACTACACTGTGCGTTTCTTATATTCTAAGTTTTTCAGTGCAACTCACTCATATACTATGTACTACACTGTGCGTTTCTTATATTCTAAGTTTTTGAGTGCAACTCACTCATATACTATGTACTACACTGTGCATTTCCTGTAATGCGGGTTTTTCAGTAAATTCAAGTTTTTCAGTGCAACTCACTCATATACTATGTACTACACTGTGCGTTTCTTATATTCTAAGTTTTTCAGTGCAACTCACTCATATACTATGTACTACACTGTGCGTTTCTTATATTCTAAGTTTTTCAGTGCAACTCACTCATATACTATGTACTACACTGTGCATTTCGTGTAATGCGCGTTTTTCAGTAAATTCTAAGTTTTTCAGTGCAACTCACTCATATATTATGTACTACACTGTGCGTTTCTTATATTCTAAGTTTTTCAGTGCAACTCACTCATATACTATGTACTACACTGTGCGTTTCTTATATTCTAAGTTTTTCAGTGCAACTCACTCATATACTATGTACTACACTGTGCGTTTCTTATATTCTAAGTTTTTCAGTGCAACTCACTCATATACTATGTACTTCACTGTGCATTTCGTGTAATGCGGGTTTTTCAGTAAATTCTAAGTTTTTCAGTGCAACTCACTCATATACTATGTACTACAGTGTGAGTTTCTTATATTCTAAGTTTTTCAGTGAAACTCCGTCATATACTATGTACTACACTGTGCGTTTCTTATATATTAAGTTTTTCAGTGCAACTCACTCATATACTATGTACTACACTGTGCGTTTCTTATATTCTAAGTTTTTCAGTGCAACTCACTCATATACTATGTACTACACTGTGCATTTCGTGTAATGCTGGTTTTTCAGTAAATTCTAAGTTTTTCAGTGCAACTCACTCTTATACTATGTACTACACTGTGCGTTTCTTATATTCTAAGTTTTTCAGTGCAACTCACTCATATACTATGTACTACACTGTGCGTTTCTTATATTCAAAGTTTTTCAGTGCAACTCACTCATATACTATGTACTACACTGTGCGTTTCTTATATTCTAAGTTTTTCAGTGCAACTCACTCATATACTATGTACTACACTGTGCGTTTTTTATATTCTAAGTTTTTCTGTGCAACTCACTCATATACTATGTACTACACTGTGCGTTTCTTATATTCTAAGTTTTTCAGTGCAACTCACTCATATACTATGTACTACACTGTGCGTTTCTTATATTCTAAGTTTTTCAGTGCAACTCACTCATATACTATGTACTACACTGTGCGTTTCTTATATTCTAAGTTTTTCAGTGCAACTCACTCATATACTATGTACTACACTGTGCGTTTCTTATATTCTAAGTTTTTCAGTGCAACTCACTCATATACTATGTACTACACTGTGCATTTCGTGTAATGCACGTTTTTCAGTAAATTCTAAGTTTTTCAGTGCAACTCACTCATATACTATGTACTACACTGTGCGTTTCTTATATTCTAAGTTTTTCAGTGCAACTCACTCATATACTATGTACTACACTGTGCGTTTCTTATATTCTAAGTTTTTCAGTGCAACTCACTCATATACTATGTACTACACTGTGCGTTTCTTATATTCTAAGTTTTTCAGTGCAACTCACTCATATACTATGTACTACACTGTGCATTTCGTGTAATGCGGGTTTTTCAGTAAATTCTAAGTTTTTCAGTGCAACTCACTCATATACTATGTACTACACTGTGCGTTTCTTATATTCTAAGTTTTTCAGTGAAACTCCGTCATATACTATGTACTACACTGTGCGTTTCTTATATTCTAAGTTTTTCAGTGCAACTCACTCATATACTATGTACTACACTGTGCGTTTCTTATATTCTAAGTTTTTCAGTGCAACTCACTCATATACTATGTACTACACTGTGCATTTCGTGTAATGCTGGTTTTTCAGTAAATTCTAAGTTTTTCAGTGCAACTCACTCATATACTATGTACTACACTGTGCGTTTCTTATATTCTAAGTTTTTCAGTGCAACTCACTCATATACTATGTACTACACTGTGCGTTTCTTATATTCTAAGTTTTTCAGTGCAACTCACTCATATACTATGTACTACACTGTGCGTTTCTTATATTCTAAGTTTTTCAGTGCAACTCACTCATATACTATGTACTACACTGTGCGTTTCTTATATTCTAAGTTTTTCAGTGCAACTCACTCATATAATATGTACTATACTGTGCGTTTCTTATATTCTAAGTTTTTCAGTGCAACTCACTCATATACTATGTACTACACTATGCGTTTCTTATATTCTAAGTTTTTCAGTGCAACTCACTCATATACTATGTACTACACTGTGCATTTCGTGTAATGCACGTTTTTCAGTAAATTCTAAGTTTTTCAGTGCAACTCACTCATATACTATGTACTACACTGTGCGTTTCTTATATTCTAAGTTTTTCAGTGCAACTCACTCATATACTATGTACTACACTGTGCGTTTCTTATATTCTAAGTTTTTCAGTGCAACTCACTCATATACTATGTACTACACTGTGCGTTTCTTATATTCTAAGTTTTTCAGTGCAACTCACTCATATACAATGTACTACACTGTGCATTTCGTGTAATGCGGGTTTTTCAGTAAATTCTAAGTTTTTCAGTGCAACTCACTCATATACTATGTACTACACTGTGCGTTTCTTATATTCTAAGTTTTTCAGTGAAACTCCGTCATATACTATGTACTACACTGTGCGTTTCTTATATTCAAAGTTTTTCAGTGCAACTCACTCATATACTATGTACTACACTGTGCGTTTCTTATATTCTAAGTTTTTCAGTGCAACTCACTCATATACTATGTACTACACTGTGCATTTCGTGTAATGCTGGTTTTTCAGTAAATTCTAAGTTTTTCAGTGCAACTCACTCATATACTATGTACTACACTGTGCGTTTCTTATATTCTAAGTTTTTCAGTGCAACTCACTCATATACTATGTACTACACTGTGCGTTTCTTATAGTCTAAGTTTTTCAGTGCAACTCACTCATATACTATGTACTACACTGTGCATTTCGTGTAATGCGGGTTTTTCAGTAAATTCTAAGTTTTTCAGTGCAACTCACTCATATACTATGTACTACACTGTGCGTTTCTTATATTCTAAGTTTTTCAGTGAAACTCCGTCATATACTATGTACTACACTGTGCGTTTCTTATATTCTAAGTTTTTCAGTGCAACTCACTCATATACTATGTACTACACTGTGCGTTTCTTATATTCTAAGTTTTTCAGTGCAACTCACTCATATACTATGTACTACACTGTGCATTTCGTGTAATGCTGGTTTTTCAGTAAATTATAAGTTTTTCAGTGCAACTCACTCATATACTATGTACTACACTGTGCGTTTCTTATATTCTAAATTTTTCAGTGCAACTCACTCATATACTATGTACTACACTGTGCGTTTCTTATATTCTAAGTTTTTCAGTGCAACTCACTCATATACTATGTACTACACTGTGCGTTTCTTATATTCTAAGTTTTTCAGTGCAAATCACTCATATACTATGTACTACACTGTGCGTTTCTTATATTCTAAGTTCTTGAGTGCAACTCACTCATATACTATGTACTACACTGTGCGTTTCTTATATTCTAAGTTTTTCAGTGCAACTCACTCATATACTATTTACTACACTGTGCGTTTCTTATATTCTAAGTTTTTCAGTGCAACTCACTCATATACTATGTACTACACTGTGCGTTTCTTATATTCTAAGTTTTTGAGTGCAACTCACTCATATACTATGTACTACACTGTGCGTTTCTTATATTCTAAGTTTTTCAGTGCAACTCACTCATATACTATGTACTACACTGTGCGTTTCTTAAATTCTAAGTTTTTCAGTGCATCTCACTCATATACTATGTATTACACTGTGCGTTTCTTATATTCTAAGTTTTTCAGTGCAACTCACTCATATACTATGTACTACACTGTGCGTTTCTTATATTCTAAGTTTTTCAGTGCAACTCACTCATATACTATGTACTACACTGTGCGTTTTTTATATTCTAAGTTTTTCTGTGCAACTCACTCATATACTATGTACTACACTGTGCGTTTCTTATATTCTAAGTTTTTCAGTGCAACTCACTCATATACTATGTACTACACTGTGCGTTTCTTATATTCTAAGTTTTTCAGTGCAACTCACTCATATACTATGTACTACACTGTGCGTTTCTTATATTCTAAGTTTTTCAGTGCAACTCACTCATATACTATGTACTACACTGTGCGTTTCTTATATTCTAAGTTTTTCAGTGCAACTCACTCATATACTATGTACTACACTGTGCATATCGTGTAATGCACGTTTTTCAGTAAATTCTAAGTTTTTCAGTGCAACTCACTCATATACTATGTACTACACTGTGCGTTTCTTATTGTCTAAGTTTTTCAGTGCAACTCACTCATATACTATGTACTACACTGTTCGTTTCTTATATTCTAAGTTTTTCAGTGCAACTCACTCATATACTATGTACTACACTGTGCGTTTCTTATATTCTAAGTTTTTCAGTGCAACTCACTCATATACTATGTACTACACTGTGCATTTCGTGTAATGCGGGTTTTTCAGTAAATTCTAAGTTTTTCAGTGCAACTCACTCATATACTATGTACTACACTGTGCGTTTCTTATATTCTAAGTTTTTCAGTGAAACTCCGTCATATACTATGTACTACACTGTGCGTTTCTTATATTCTAAGTTTTTCAGTGCAACTCACTCATATACTATGTACTACACTGTGCGTTTCTTATATTCTAAGTTTTTCAGTGCAACTCACTCATATACTATGTACTACACTGTGCATTTCGTGTAATGCTGGTTTTTCAGTAAATTCTAAGTTTTTCAGTGCAACTCACTCATATACTATGTACTACACTGTGCGTTTCTTATATTCTAAGTTTTTCAGTGCAACTCACTCATATACTATGTACTACACTGTGCGTTTCTTATAGTCTAAGTTTTTCAGTGCAACTCACTCATATACTATGTACTACACTATGCGTTTCTTATATTCAAAGTTTTTCAGTGCAACTCACTCATATACTATGTACTACACTGTGCGTTTCTTATATTCTAAGTTTTTCAGTGCAACTCACTCATAAAATATGTACTATACTGTGCGTTTCTTATATTCTAAGTTTTTCAGTGCAACTCACTCATATACTATGTACTACACTGTGCGTTTCTTATATTCTAAGTTTTTCAGTGCAACTCACTCATATACTATGTACTACACTGTGCATTTCGTGTAATGCGGGTTTTACAGTAAATTCTAAGTTTTTAGGTGCAACTCATTCATTTACTATGTACTATACTGTGCGTTTCTTATATTCTAAGTTTTTCAGTGCAACTCACTCATATACTATGCACTACACTGTGCGTTTCTTATATTCTAAGTTTTTCAATGCAACTCACTCATATACTATGTACTACACTGTGCGTTTCTTATATTCTAAGTTTTTCAGTGCAACTCACTCATATACTATGTACTACACTGTGCGTTTCTTATATTCTAAGTTTTTCAGTGCAACACACTCATATACTACGTACTACACTGTGCGTTTCTTATATTCTAAGTTTTTCAGTGCAACTCACTCATATACTATGTACTACACTATGCGTTTCTTATATTCTAAGTTTTTGAGTGCAACTCACTCATATACTATGTACTACACTGTGCATTTCCTGTAATGCGGGTTTTTCAGTAAATTCAAGTTTTTCAGTGCAACTCACTCATATACTATGTACTACACTGTGCATTTCGTGTAATGCGCGTTTTTCAGTAAATTCTAAGTTTTTCAGTGCAACTCACTCATATACTATGAACTACACTCTGCGTTTCTTATATTCTAAGTTTTTCAGTGCAACTCACTCATATACTATGTACTACACTGTGCGTTTCTTATATTCTAAGTTTTTCAGTGCAACTCACTCATATACTATGTACTACACTGTGCGTTTCTTATATTCTAAGTTTTTCAGTGCAACTCACTCATATACTATGTACTACACTGTGCATTTCGTGTAATGCGGGTTTTTCAGTAAATTCTAAGTTTTTCAGTGCAACTCACTCATATACTATGTACTACACTGTGCGTTTCTTATATTCTAAGTTTTTCAGTGAAACTCCGTCATATACTATGTACTACACTGTGCGTTTCTTATATTCTAAGTTTTTCAGTGCAAATCACTCATATACTATGTACTACACTGTGCGTTTCTTATATTCTAAGTTTTTCAGTGCAACTCACTCATATACTATGTACTACACTGTGCATTTCGTGTAATGCTGGTTTTTCAGTAAATTCTAAGTTTTTCAGTGCAACTCACTCATATACTATGTACTACACTGTGCGTTTCTTATATTCTAAGTTTTTCAGTGCAACTCACTCATATACTATGTACTACACTGTGCGTTTCTTATATTCTAAGTTTTTCAGTGCAACTCACTCATATACTATGTACTACACTGTGCGTTTCTTATATTCTAAGTTTTTGAGTGCAACTCACTCATATACTATGTACTACACTGTGCGTTTCTTATATTCTAAGATTTTCAGTGCAACTCACTCATATACTATGTACTACACTGTGCGTTTCTTAAATTCTAAGTTTTTCAGTGCATCTCACTCATATACTATGTATTACACTGTGCGTTTCTTAAATTCTAAGTTTTTCAGTGCAACTCACTCATATACTATGTACTACACTGTGCGTTTTTTATATTCTAAGTTTTTCTGTGCAACTCACTCATATACTATGTACTACACTGTGCGTTTCTTATATTCTAAGTTTTTCAGTACAACTCACTCATATACTATGTACTACACTGTGCGTTTCTTATATTCTAAGTTTTTCAGTGCAACTCACTCATATACTATGTACTACACTGTGCGTTTCTTATATTCTAAGTTTTTCAGTGCAACTCACTCATATACTATGTACTACACTGTGCGTTTCTTATATTCTAAGTTTTTCAGTGCAACTCACTCATATACTATGTACTACACTGTGCATTTCGTGTAATGCGCGTTTTTCAGTAAATTCTAAGTTTTTCAGTGCAACTCACTCATATACTATGTACTACACTGTGCGTTTCTTATATTCTAAGTTTTTCAGTGCAACTCACTCATATACTATGTACTACACTGTGCGTTTCTTATATTCTAAGTTTTTCAGTGCAACTCACTCATATACTATGTACTACACTGTGCGTTTCTTATATTCTAAGTTTTTCAGTGCAACTCACTCATATACTATGTACTACACTGTGCATTTCGTGTAATGCGGGTTTTTCAGTAAATTCTAAGTTTTTCAGTGCAACTCACTCATATACTATGTACTACACTGTGCGTTTCTTATATTCTAAGTTTTTCAGTGAAACTCCGTCATATACTATGTACTACACTGTGCGTTTCTTATATTCTAAGTTTTTCACTGCAACTCACTCATATACTATGTACTACACTGTGCGTTTCTTATATTCTAAGTTTTTCAGTGCAACTCACTCATATATTATGTACTACACTGTGCATTCGTGTAATGCTGGTTTTTCAGTAAATTCTAATTTTTTCAGTGCAACTCACTCATATACTATGTACTACACTGTGCGTTTCTTATATTCTAAGTTTTTCAGTGCAACTCACTCATATACTATGTACTACACTGTGCGTTTCTTATATTCTAAGTTTTTCAGTGCAACTCACTCATATACTATGTACTACACTGTGCGTTTCTTATATTCAAAGTTTTTCAGTGCAACTCATTCATATACTATGTACTACACTGTGCGTTTCTTATATTCTAAGTTTTTCAGTGCAACTCACTCATATAATATGTACTATACTGTGCGTTTCTTATATTCTAAGTTTTTCAGTGCAACTCACTCATATACTATGTACTACACTGTGCGTTTCTTATATTCTAAGTTTTTCAGTGCAACTCACTCATATACTATGTACTACACTGTGCATTTCGTGTAATGCTGGTTTTTCAGTAAATTCTAAGTTTTTCAGTGCAACTCACTCATATACTATGTACTACACTGTGCGTTTCTTATATTCTAAGTTTTTCAGTGAAACTCCGTCATATACTATGTACTACACTGTGCGTTTCTTATATTCTAAGTTTTTCAGTGCAACTCACTCATATACTATGTACTACACTGTGCGTTTCTTATATTCTAAGTTTTTCAGTGCAACTCACTCATATACTATGTACTACACTGTGCATTTCGTGTAATGCTGGTTTTTCAGTAAATTCTAAGTTTTTCAGTGCAACTCACTCATATACTATGTACTACACTGTGCGTTTCTTATATTCTAAATTTTTCAGTGCAACTCACTCATATACTATGTACTACACTGTGCGTTTCTTATATTCTAAGTTTTTCAGTGCAACTCACTCATATACTATGTACTACACTGTGCGTTTCTTATATTCTAAGTTTTTCAGTGCAACTCACTCATATACTATGTACTACACTGTGCGTTTCTTATATTCTAAGTTCTTGAGTGCAACTCACTCATATACTATGTACTACACTGTGCGTTTCTTATATTCTAAGTTTTTCAGTGCAACTCACTCATATACTATTTACTACACTGTGCGTTTCTTATATTCTAAGTTTTTCAGTGCAACTCACTCATATACTATGTACTACACTGTGCGTTTCTTATATTCTAAGTTTTTGAGTGCAACTCACTCATATACTATGTACTACACTGTGCGTTTCTTATATTCTAAGTTTTTCAGTGCAACTCACTCATATACTATGTACTACACTGTGCGTTTCTTAAATTCTAAGTTTTTCAGTGCATCTCACTCATATACTATGTATTACACTGTGCGTTTCTTATATTCTAAGTTTTTCAGTGCAACTCACTCATATACTATGTACTACACTGTGCGTTTCTTATATTCTAAGTTTTTCAGTGCAACTCACTCATATACTATGTACTACACTGTGCGTTTTTTATATTCTAAGTTTTTCTGTGCAACTCACTCATATACTATGTACTACACTGTGCGTTTCTTATATTCTAAGTTTTTCAGTGCAACTCACTCATATACTATGTACTACACTGTGCGTTTCTTATATTCTAAGTTTTTCAGTGCAACTCACTCATATACTATGTACTACACTGTGCGTTTCTTATATTCTAAGTTTTTCAGTGCAACTCACTCATATACTATGTACTACACTGTGCGTTTCTTATATTCTAAGTTTTTCAGTGCAACTCACTCATATACTATGTACTACACTGTGCATATCGTGTAATGCACGTTTTTCAGTAAATTCTAAGTTTTTCAGTGCAACTCACTCATATACTATGTACTACACTGTGCGTTTCTTATATTCTAAGTTTTTCAGTGCAACTCACTCATATACTATGTACTACACTGTGCGTTTCTTATATTCTAAGTTTTTCAGTGCAACTCACTCATATACTATGTACTACACTGTGCGTTTCTTATATTCTAAGTTTTTCAGTGCAACTCACTCATATACTATGTACTACACTGTGCATTTCGTGTAATGCGGGTTTTTCAGTAAATTCTAAGTTTTTCAGTGCAACTCACTCATATACTATGTACTACACTGTGCGTTTCTTATATTCTAAGTTTTTCAGTGAAACTCCGTCATATACTATGTACTACACTGTGCGTTTCTTATATTCTAAGTTTTTCAGTGCAACTCACTCATATACTATGTACTACACTGTGCGTTTCTTATATTCTAAGTTTTTCAGTGCAACTCACTCATATACTATGTACTACACTGTGCATTTCGTGTAATGCTGGTCTTTCAGTAAATTCTAAGTTTTTCAGTGCAACTCACTCATATACTATGTACTACACTGTGCGTTTCTTATATTCTAAGTTTTTCAGTGCAACTCACTCATATACTATGTACTACACTGTGCGTTTCTTATAGTCTAAGTTTTTCAGTGCAACTCACTCATATACTATGTACTACACTATGCGTTTCTTATATTCAAAGTTTTTCAGTGCAACTCACTCATATACTATGTACTACACTGTGCGTTTCTTATATTCTAAGTTTTTCAGTGCAACTCACTCATAAAATATGTACTATACTGTGCGTTTCTTATATTCTAAGTTTTTCAGTGCAACTCACTCATATACTATGTACTACACTGTGCGTTTCTTATATTCTAAGTTTTTCAGTGCAACTCACTCATATACTATGTACTACACTGTGCATTTCGTGTAATGCGGGTTTTACAGTAAATTCTAAGTTTTTAGGTGCAACTCATTCATTTACTATGTACTATACTGTGCGTTTCTTATATTCTAAGTTTTTCAGTGCAACTCACTCATATACTATGCACTACACTGTGCGTTTCTTATATTCTAAGTTTTTCAATGCAACTCACTCATATACTATGTACTACACTGTGCGTTTCTTATATTCTAAGTTTTTCAGTGCAACTCACTCATATACTATGTACTACACTGTGCGTTTCTTATATTCTAAGTTTTTCAGTGCAACTCACTCATATACTACGTACTACACTGTGCGTTTCTTATATTCTAAGTTTTTCAGTGCAACTCACTCATATACTATGTACTACACTATGCGTTTCTTATATTCTAAGTTTTTGAGTGCAACTCACTCATATACTATGTACTACACTGTGCATTTCCTGTAATGCGGGTTTTTCAGTAAATTCAAGTTTTTCAGTGCAACTCACTCATATACTATGTACTACACTGTGCGTTTCTTATATTCTAAGTTTTTCAGTGCAACTCACTCATATACTATGTACTACACTGTGCGTTTTTTATATTCTAAGTTTTTCAGTGCAACTCACTCATATACTATGTACTACACTGTGCATTTCGTGTAATGCGCGTTTTTCAGTAAATTCTAAGTTTTTCAGTGCAACTCACTCATATACTATGAACTACACTCTGCGTTTCTTATATTCTAAGTTTTTCAGTGCAACTCACTCATATACTATGTACTACACTGTGCGTTTCTTATATTCTAAGTTTTTCAGTGCAACTCACTCATATACTATGTACTACACTGTGCGTTTCTTATATTCTAAGTTTTTCAGTGCAACTCACTCATATACTATGTACTACACTGTGCATTTCGTGTAATGCGGGTTTTTCAGTAAATTCTAAGTTTTTCAGTGCAACTCACTCATATACTATTTACTACACTGTGCGTTTCTTATATTCTAAGTTTTTCAGTGAAACTCCGTCATATACTATGTACTACACTGTGCGTTTCTTATATTCTAAGTTTTTCAGTGCAAATCACTCATATACTATGTACTACACTGTGTGTTTCTTATATTCTAAGTTTTTCAGTGCAACTCACTCATATACTATGTACTACACTGTGCATTTCGTGTAATGCTGGTTTTTCAGTAAATTCTAAGTTTTTCAGTGCAACTCACTCATATACTATGTACTACACTGTGCGTTTCTTATATTCTAAGTTTTTCAGTGCAACTCACTCATATACTATGTACTACACTGTGCGTTTCTTATATTCTAAGTTTTTCAGTGTAACTCACTCATATACTATGTACTACACTGTGCGTTTCTTATATTCTAAGTTTTTGAGTGCAACTCACTCATATACTATGTACTACACTGTGCGTTTCTTATATTCTAAGATTTTCAGTGCAACTCACTCATATACTATGTACTACACTGTGCGTTTCTTAAATTCTAAGTTTTTCAGTGCATCTCACTCATATACTATGTATTACACTGTGCGTTTCTTATATTCTAAGTTTTTCAGTGCAACTCACTCATATATTATGTACTACACTGTGCGTTTCTTATATTCTAAGTTTTTCAGTGCAACTCACTCATATACTATGTACTACACTGTGCGTTTTTTATATTCTAAGTTTTTCTGTGCAACTCACTCATATACTATGTACTACACTGTGCGTTTCTTATATTCTAAGTTTTTCAGTGCAACTCACTCATATACTATGTACTACACTGTGCGTTTCTTATATTCTAAGTTTTTCAGTGCAACTCACTCATATACTATGTACTACACTGTGCGTTTCTTATATTCTAAGTTTTTCAGTGCAACTCACTCATATACTATGTACTACACTGTGCGTTTCTTATATTCTAAGTTTTTCAGTGCAACTCACTCATATACTATGTACTACACTGTGCATTTCGTGTAATGCGCGTTTTTCAGTAAATTCTAAGTTTTTCAGTGCAACTCACTCATATACTATGTACTACACTGTGCGTTTCTTATATTCTAAGTTTTTCAGTGCAACTCACTCATATACTATGTACTACACTGTGCGTTTCTTATATTCTAAGTTTTTCAGTGCAACTCACTCATATACTATGTACTACACTGTGCGTTTCTTATATTCTAAGTTTTTCAGTGCAACTCACTCATATACTATGTACTACACTGTGCATTTCGTGTAATGCGGGTTTTTCAGTAAATTCTAAGTTTTTCAGTGCAACTCACTCATATACTATGTACTACACTGTGCGTTTCTTATATTCTAAGTTTTTCAGTGAAACTCCGTCATATACTATGTACTACACTGTGCGTTTCTTATATTCTAAGTTTTTCAGTGCAACTCACTCATATACTATGTACTACACTGTGCGTTTCTTATATTCTAAGTTTTTCAGTGCAACTCACTCATATACTATGTACTACACTGTGCATTTCGTGTAATGCTGGTTTTTCAGTAAATTCTAAGTTTTTCAGTGCAACTCACTCATATACTATGTACTACACTGTGCGTTTCTTATATTCTAAGTTTTTCAGTGCAACTCACTCATATACTATGTACTACACTGTGCGTTTCTTATATTCTAAGTTTTTCAGTGCAACTCACTCATATACTATGTACTACACTGTGCGTTTCTTATATTCAAAGTTTTTCAGTGCAACTCACTCATATACTATGTACTACACTGTGCGTTTCTTATATTCTAAGTTTTTCAGTGCAACTCACTCATATAATATGTACTATACTGTGCGTTTCTTATATTCTAAGTTTTTCAGTGCAACTCACTCATATACTATGTACTACACTGTGCGTTTCTTATATTCTAAGTTTTTCAGTGCAACTCACTCATATACTATGTACTACACTGTGCATTTCGTGTAATGCTGGTTTTTCAGTAAATTCTAAGTTTTTCAGTGCAACTCACTCATATACTATGTACTACACTGTGCGTTTCTTATATTCTAAGTTTTTCAGTGAAACTCCGTCATATACTATGTACTACACTGTGCGTTTCTTATATTCTAAGTTTTTCAGTGCAACTCACTCATATACTATGTACTACACTGTGCGTTTCTTATATTCTAAGTTTTTCAGTGCAACTCACTCATATACTATGTACTACACTGTGCATTTCGTGTAATGCTGGTTTTTCAGTAAATTCTAAGTTTTTCAGTGCAACTCACTCATATACTATGTACTACACTGTGCGTTTCTTATATTCTAAGTTTTTCAGTGCAACTCACTCATATACTATGTACTACACTGTGCATTTCCTGTAATGCGGGTTTTTCAGTAAATTCAAGTTTTTCAGTGCAACTCACTCATATACTATGTACTACACTGTGCGTTTCTTATATTCTAAGTTTTTCAGTGCAACTCACTCATATACTATGTACTACACTGTGCGTTTTTTATATTCTAAGTTTTTCAGTGCAACTCACTCATATACTATGTACTACACTGTGCATTTCGTGTAATGCGCGTTTTTCAGTAAATTCTAAGTTTTTCAGTGCAACTCACTCATATACTATGAACTACACTCTGCGTTTCTTATATTCTAAGTTTTTCAGTGCAACTCACTCATATACTATGTACTACACTGTGCGTTTCTTATATTCTAAGTTTTTCAGTGCAACTCACTCATATACTATGTACTACACTGTGCGTTTCTTATATTCTAAGTTTTTCAGTGCAACTCACTCATATACTATGTACTACACTGTGCATTTCGTGTAATGCGGGTTTTTCAGTAAATTCTAAGTTTTTCAGTGCAACTCACTCATATACTATGTACTACACTGTGCGTTTCTTATATTCTAAGTTTTTCAGTGAAACTCCGTCATATACTATGTACTACACTGTGCGTTTCTTATATTCTAAGTTTTTCAGTGCAACTCACTCATATACTATGTACTACACTGTGCGTTTCTTATATTCTAAGTTTTTCAGTGCAACTCACTCATATACTATGTACTACACTGTGCATTTCGTGTAATGCTGGTTTTTCAGTAAATTCTAAGTTTTTCAGTGCAACTCACTCATATACTATGTACTACACTGTGCGTTTCTTATATTCTAAGTTTTTCAGTGCAACTCACTCATATACTATGTACTACACTGTGCGTTTCTTATATTCTAAGTTTTTCAGTGCAACTCACTCATATACTATGTACTACACTGTGCGTTTCTTATATTCAAAGTTTTTCAGTGCAACTCACTCATATACTATGTACTACACTGTGCGTTTCTTATATTCTAAGTTTTTCAGTGCAACTCACTCATATAATATGTACTATACTGTGCGTTTCTTATATTCTAAGTTTTTCAGTGCAACTCACTCATATACTATGTACTACACTGTGCGTTTCTTATATTCTAAGTTTTTCAGTGCAACTCACTCATATACTATGTACTACACTGTGCATTTCGTGTAATGCGGGTTTTACAGTAAATTCTAAGTTTTTAGGTGCAACTCATTCATTTACTATGTACTATACTGTGCGTTTCTTATATTCTAAGTTTTTCAGTGCAACTCACTCATATACTATGCACTACACTTTGCGTTTCTTATATTCTAAGTTTTTCAATGCAACTCACTCATATACTATGTACTACACTGTGCGTTTCTTATATTCTAAGTTTTTCAGTGCAACTCACTCATATACTATGTACTACACTGTGCGTTTCTTATATTCTAAGTTTTTCAGTGCAACTCACTCATATACTACGTACTACACTGTGCGTTTCTTATATTCTAAGTTTTTCAGTGCAACTCACTCATATACTATGTACTACACTGTGCGTTTCTTATATTCTAAGTTTTTGAGTGCAACTCACTCATATACTATGTACTACACTGTGCATTTCCTGTAATGCGGGTTTTTCAGTAAATTCAAGTTTTTCAGTGCAACTCACTCATATACTATGTACTACACTGTGCGTTTCTTATATTCTAAGTTTTTCAGTGCAACTCACTCATATACTATGTACTACACTGTGCGTTTCTTATATTCTAAGTTTTTCAGTGCAACTCACTCATATACTATGTACTACACTGTGCATTTCGTGTAATGCGCGTTTTTCAGTAAATTCTAAGTTTTTCAGTGCAACTCACTCATATACTATGAACTACACTCTGCGTTTCTTATATTCTAAGTTTTTCAGTGCAACTCACTCATATACTATGTACTACACTGTGCGTTTCTTATATTCTAAGTTTTTCAGTGCAAATCACTCATATACTATGTACTACACTGTGCGTTTCTTATATTCTAAGTTTTTCAGTGCAACTCACTCATATACTATGTACTACACTGTGCATTTCGTGTAATGCTGGTTTTTCAGTAAATTCTAAGTTTTTCAGTGCAACTCACTCATATACTATGTACTACACTGTGCGTTTCTTATATTCTAAGTTTTTCAGTGCAACTCACTCATATACTATGTACTACACTGTGCATTTCCTGTAATGCGGGTTTTTCAGTAAATTCAAGTTTTTCAGTGCAACTCACTCATATACTATGTACTACACTGTGCGTTTCTTATATTCTAAGTTTTTCAGTGCAACTCACTCATATACTATGTACTACACTGTGCGTTTTTTATATTCTAAGTTTTTCAGTGCAACTCACTCATATACTATGTACTACACTGTGCATTTCGTGTAATGCGCGTTTTTCAGTAAATTCTAAGTTTTTCAGTGCAACTCACTCATATACTATGAACTACACTCTGCGTTTCTTATATTCTAAGTTTTTCAGTGCAACTCACTCATATACTATGTACTACACTGTGCGTTTCTTATATTCTAAGTTTTTCAGTGCAAATCACTCATATACTATGTACTACACTGTGCGTTTCTTATATTCTAAGTTTTTCAGTGCAACTCACTCATATACTATGTACTACACTGTGCATTTCGTGTAATGCGGGTTTTTCAGTAAATTCTAAGTTTTTCAGTGCAACTCACTCATATACTATGTACTACACTGTGCGTTTCTTATATTCTAAGTTTTTCAGTGCAACTCACTCATATACTATGTACTACACTGTGCATTTCGTGTAATGCTGGTTTTTCAGTAAATTCTAAGTTTTTCAGTGCAACTCACTCATATACTATGTACTACACTGTGCGTTTCTTATATTCTAAGTTTTTCAGTGCAACTCACTCATATACTATGTACTACACTGTGCGTTTCTTATATTCTAAGTTTTTCAGTGCAACTCACTCATATACTATGTACTACACTGTGCGTTTCTTATATTCAAAGTTTTTCAGTGCAACTCACTCATATACTATGTACTACACTGTGCGTTTCTTATATTCTAAGTTTTTCAGTGCAACTCACTCATATAATATGTACTATACTGTGCGTTTCTTATATTCTAAGTTTTTCAGTGCAACTCACTCATATACTATGTACTACACTGTGCGTTTCTTATATTCTAAGTTTTTCAGTGCAACTCACTCATATACTATGTACTACACTGTGCATTTCGTGTAATGCGGGTTTTACAGTAAATTCTAAGTTTTTAGGTGCAACTCATTCATTTACTATGTACTATACTGTGCGTTTCTTATATTCTAAGTTTTTCAGTGCAACTCACTCATATACTATGCACTACACTTTGCGTTTCTTATATTCTAAGTTTTTCAATGCAACTCACTCATATACTATGTACTACACTGTGCGTTTCTTATATTCTAAGTTTTTCAGTGCAACTCACTCATATACTATGTACTACACTGTGCGTTTCTTATATTCTAAGTTTTTCAGTGCAAATCACTCATATACTATGTACTACACTGTGCGTTTCTTATATTCTAAGTTTTTCAGTGCAACTCACTCATATACTATGTACTACACTGTGCATTTCGTGTAATGCTGGTTTTTCAGTAAATTCTAAGTTTTTCAGTGCAACTCACTCATATACTATGTACTACACTGTGCGTTTCTTATATTCTAAGTTTTTCAGTGCAACTCACTCATATAATATGTACTATACTGTGCGTTTCTTATATTCTAAGTTTTTCAGTGCAACTCACTCATATACTATGTACTACACTGTGCGTTTCTTATATTCTAAGTTTTTCAGTGCAACTCACTCATATACTATGTACTACACTGTGCATTTCGTGTAATGCGGGTTTTACAGTAAATTCTAAGTTTTTAGGTGCAACTCATTCATTTACTATGTACTATACTGTGCGTTTCTTATATTCTAAGTTTTTCAGTGCAACTCACTCATATACTATGCACTACACTTTGCGTTTCTTATATTCTAAGTTTTTCAATGCAACTCACTCATATACTATGTACTACACTGTGCGTTTCTTATATTCTAAGTTTTTCAGTGCAACTCACTCATATACTATGTACTACACTGTGCGTTTCTTATATTCTAAGTTTTTCAGTGCAAATCACTCATATACTATGTACTACACTGTGCGTTTCTTATATTCTAAGTTTTTCAGTGCAACTCACTCATATACTATGTACTACACTGTGCATTTCGTGTAATGCTGGTTTTTCAGTAAATTCTAAGTTTTTCAGTGCAACTCACTCATATACTATGTACTACACTGTGCGTTTCTTATATTCTAAGTTTTTCAGTGCAACTCACTCATATACTATGTACTACACTGTGCGTTTCTTATATTCTAAGTTTTTCAGTGCAACTCACTCATATACTACGTACTACACTGTGCGTTTCTTATATTCTAAGTTTTTCAGTGCAACTCACTCATATACTATGTACTACACTGTGCGTTTCTTATATTCTAAGTTTTTGAGTGCAACTCACTCATATACTATGTACTACACTGTGCATTTCCTGTAATGCGGGTTTTTCAGTAAATTCAAGTTTTTCAGTGCAACTCACTCATATACTATGTACTACACTGTGCGTTTCTTATATTCTAAGTTTTTCAGTGCAACTCACTCATATACTATGTACTACACTGTGCGTTTCTTATATTCTAAGTTTTTCAGTGCAACTCACTCATATACTATGTACTACACTGTGCATTTCGTGTAATGCGCGTTTTTCAGTAAATTCTAAGTTTTTCAGTGCAACTCACTCATATACTATGAACTACACTCTGCGTTTCTTATATTCTAAGTTTTTCAGTGCAACTCACTCATATACTATGTACTACACTGTGCGTTTCTTATATTCTAAGTTTTTCAGTGCAAATCACTCATATACTATGTACTACACTGGGCGTTTCTTATATTCTAAGTTTTTCAGTGCAACTCACTCATATACTATGTACTACACTGTGCATTTCGTGTAATGCTGGTTTTTCAGTAAATTCTAAGTTTTTCAGTGCAACTCACTCATATACTATGTACTACACTGTGCGTTTCTTATATTCTAAGTTTTTCAGTGCAACTCACTCATATACTATGTACTACACTGTGCATTTCCTGTAATGCGGGTTTTTCAGTAAATTCAAGTTTTTCAGTGCAACTCACTCATATACTATGTACTACACTGTGCGTTTCTTATATTCTAAGTTTTTCAGTGCAACTCACTCATATACTATGTACTACACTGTGCGTTTTTTATATTCTAAGTTTTTCAGTGCAACTCACTCATATACTATGTACTACACTGTGCATTTCGTGTAATGCGCGTTTTTCAGTAAATTCTAAGTTTTTCAGTGCAACTCACTCATATACTATGAACTACACTCTGCGTTTCTTATATTCTAAGTTTTTCAGTGCAACTCACTCATATACTATGTACTACACTGTGCGTTTCTTATATTCTAAGTTTTTCAGTGCAACTCACTCATATACTATGTACTACACTGTGCGTTTCTTATATTCTAAGTTTTTCAGTGCAACTCACTCATATACTATGTACTACACTGTGCATTTCGTGTAATGCGGGTTTTTCAGTAAATTCTAAGTTTTTCAGTGCAACTCACTCATATACTATGTACTACACTGTGCGTTTCTTATATTCTAAGTTTTTCAGTGCAACTCACTCATATACTATGTACTACACTGTGCATTTCGTGTAATGCTGGTTTTTCAGTAAATTCTAAGTTTTTCAGTGCAACTCACTCATATACTATGTACTACACTGTGCGTTTCTTATATTCTAAGTTTTTCAGTGCAACTCACTCATATACTATGTACTACACTGTGCGTTTCTTATATTCTAAGTTTTTCAGTGCAACTCACTCATATACTATGTACTACACTGTGCGTTTCTTATATTCAAAGTTTTTCAGTGCAACTCACTCATATACTATGTACTACACTGTGCGTTTCTTATATTCTAAGTTTTTCAGTGCAACTCACTCATATAATATGTACTATACTGTGCGTTTCTTATATTCTAAGTTTTTCAGTGCAACTCACTCATATACTATGTACTACACTGTGCGTTTCTTATATTCTAAGTTTTTCAGTGCAACTCACTCATATACTATGTACTACACTGTGCATTTCGTGTAATGCGGGTTTTACAGTAAATTCTAAGTTTTTAGGTGCAACTCATTCATTTACTATGTACTATACTGTGCGTTTCTTATATTCTAAGTTTTTCAGTGCAACTCACTCATATACTATGCACTACACTTTGCGTTTCTTATATTCTAAGTTTTTCAATGCAACTCACTCATATACTATGTACTACACTGTGCGTTTCTTATATTCTAAGTTTTTCAGTGCAACTCACTCATATACTATGTACTACACTGTGCGTTTCTTATATTCTAAGTTTTTCAGTGCAAATCACTCATATACTATGTACTACACTGTGCGTTTCTTATATTCTAAGTTTTTCAGTGCAACTCACTCATATACTATGTACTACACTGTGCATTTCGTGTAATGCTGGTTTTTCAGTAAATTCTAAGTTTTTCAGTGCAACTCACTCATATACTATGTACTACACTGTGCGTTTCTTATATTCTAAGTTTTTCAGTGCAACTCACTCATATAATATGTACTATACTGTGCGTTTCTTATATTCTAAGTTTTTCAGTGCAACTCACTCATATACTATGTACTACACTGTGCGTTTCTTATATTCTAAGTTTTTCAGTGCAACTCACTCATATACTATGTACTACACTGTGCATTTCGTGTAATGCGGGTTTTACAGTAAATTCTAAGTTTTTAGGTGCAACTCATTCATTTACTATGTACTATACTGTGCGTTTCTTATATTCTAAGTTTTTCAGTGCAACTCACTCATATACTATGCACTACACTTTGCGTTTCTTATATTCTAAGTTTTTCAATGCAACTCACTCATATACTATGTACTACACTGTGCGTTTCTTATATTCTAAGTTTTTCAGTGCAACTCACTCATATACTATGTACTACACTGTGCGTTTCTTATATTCTAAGTTTTTCAGTGCAAATCACTCATATACTATGTACTACACTGTGCGTTTCTTATATTCTAAGTTTTTCAGTGCAACTCACTCATATACTATGTACTACACTGTGCATTTCGTGTAATGCTGGTTTTTCAGTAAATTCTAAGTTTTTCAGTGCAACTCACTCATATACTATGTACTACACTGTGCGTTTCTTATATTCTAAGTTTTTCAGTGCAACTCACTCATATACTATGTACTACACTGTGCATTTCCTGTAATGCGGGTTTTTCAGTAAATTCAAGTTTTTCAGTGCAACTCACTCATATACTATGTACTACACTGTGCGTTTCTTATATTCTAAGTTTTTCAGTGCAACTCACTCATATACTATGTACTACACTGTGCGTTTTTTATATTCTAAGTTTTTCAGTGCAACTCACTCATATACTATGTACTACACTGTGCATTTCGTGTAATGCGCGTTTTTCAGTAAATTCTAAGTTTTTCAGTGCAACTCACTCATATACTATGAACTACACTCTGCGTTTCTTATATTCTAAGTTTTTCAGTGCAACTCACTCATATACTATGTACTACACTGTGCGTTTCTTATATTCTAAGTTTTTCAGTGCAACTCACTCATATACTATGTACTACACTGTGCGTTTCTTATATTCTAAGTTTTTCAGTGCAACTCACTCATATACTATGTACTACACTGTGCATTTCGTGTAATGCGGGTTTTTCAGTAAATTCTAAGTTTTTCAGTGCAACTCACTCATATACTATGTACTACACTGTGCGTTTCTTATATTCTAAGTTTTTCAGTGCAACTCACTCATATACTATGTACTACACTGTGCATTTCGTGTAATGCTGGTTTTTCAGTAAATTCTAAGTTTTTCAGTGCAACTCACTCATATACTATGTACTACACTGTGCGTTTCTTATATTCTAAGTTTTTCAGTGCAACTCACTCATATACTATGTACTACACTGTGCGTTTCTTATATTCTAAGTTTTTCAGTGCAACTCACTCATATACTATGTACTACACTGTGCGTTTCTTATATTCAAAGTTTTTCAGTGCAACTCACTCATATACTATGTACTACACTGTGCGTTTCTTATATTCTAAGTTTTTCAGTGCAACTCACTCATATAATATGTACTATACTGTGCGTTTCTTATATTCTAAGTTTTTCAGTGCAACTCACTCATATACTATGTACTACACTGTGCGTTTCTTATATTCTAAGTTTTTCAGTGCAACTCACTCATATACTATGTACTACACTGTGCATTTCGTGTAATGCGGGTTTTACAGTAAATTCTAAGTTTTTAGGTGCAACTCATTCATTTACTATGTACTATACTGTGCGTTTCTTATATTCTAAGTTTTTCAGTGCAACTCACTCATATACTATGCACTACACTGTGCGTTTCTTATATTCTAAGTTTTTCAATGCAACTCACTCATATACTATGTACTACACTGTGCGTTTCTTATATTCTAAGTTTTTCAGTGCAACTCACTCATATACTATGTACTACACTGTGCGTTTCTTATATTCTAAGTTTTTGAGTGCAACTCACTCATATACTATGTACTACACTGTGCATTTCCTGTAATGCGGGTTTTTCAGTAAATTCAAGTTTTTCAGTGCAACTCACTCATATACTATGTACTACACTGTGCGTTTCTTATATTCTAAGTTTTTCAGTGCAACTCACTCATATACTATGTACTACACTGTGCGTTTCTTATATTCTAAGTTTTTCAGTGCAACTCACTCATATACTATGTACTACACTGTGCATTTCGTGTAATGCGCGTTTTTCAGTAAATTCTAAGTTTTTCAGTGCAACTCACTCATATACTATGAACTACACTCTGCGTTTCTTATATTCTAAGTTTTTCAGTGCAACTCACTCATATACTATGTACTACACTGTGCGTTTCTTATATTCTAAGTTTTTCAGTGCAACTCACTCATATACTATGTACTACACTGTGCGTTTCTTATATTCTAAGTTTTTCAGTGCAACTCACTCATATACTATGTACTTCACTGTGCATTTCGTGTAATGCGGGTTTTTCAGTAAATTCTAAGTTTTTCAGTGCAACTCACTCATATACTATGTACTACACTGTGCGTTTCTTATATTCTAAGTTTTTCAGTGAAACTCCGTCATATACTATGTACTACACTGTGCGTTTCTTATATTCTAAGTTTTTCAGTGCAACTCACTCATATACTATGTACTACACTGTGCGTTTCTTATATTCTAAGTTTTTCAGTGCAACTCACTCATATACTATGTACTACACTGTGCATTTCGTGTAATGCTGGTTTTTCAGTAAATTCTAAGTTTTTCAGTGCAACTCACTCTTATACTATGTACTACACTGTGCGTTTCTTATATTCTAAGTTTTTCAGTGCAACTCACTCATATACTATGTACTACACTGTGCGTTTCTTATATTCAAAGTTTTTCAGTGCAACTCACTCATATACTATGTACTACACTGTGCGTTTCTTATATTCTAAGTTTTTCAGTGCAACTCACTCATATACTATGTACTACACTGTGCATTTCGTGTAATGCGGGTTTTTCAGTAAATTCTAAGTTTTTCAGTGCAACTCACTCATATACTACGTACTACACTGTGCGTTTCTTATATTCTAAGTTTTTCAGTGCAACTCACTCATATACTATGTACTACACTGTGCGTTTCTTATATTCTAAGTTTTTGAGTGCAACTCACTCATATACTATGTACTACACTGTGCATTTCCTGTAATGCGGGTTTTTCAGTAAATTCAAGTTTTTCAGTGCAACTCACTCATATACTATGTACTACACTGTGCGTTTCTTATATTCTATGTTTTTCAGTGCAACTCACTCATATACTATGTACTACACTGTGCGTTTCTTATATTCTAAGTTTTTCAGTGCAACTCACTCATATACTATGTACTACACTGTGCATTTCGTGTAATGCGCGTTTTTCAGTAAATTCTAAGTTTTTCAGTGCAACTCACTCATATACTATGTACTACACTGTGCGTTTCTTATATTCTAAGTTTTTCAGTGCAACTCACTCATATACTATGTACTACACTGTGCGTTTCTTATATTCTAAGTTTTTCAGTGCAATTCACTCATATACTATGTACTACACTGTGCATTTCGTGTAATGCGGGTTTTACAGTAAATTCTAAGTTTTTAGGTGCAACTCATTCATTTACTATGTACTATACTGTGCGTTTCTTATATTCTAAGTTTTTCAGTGCAACTCACTCATATACTATGCACTACACTGTGCGTTTCTTATATTCTAAGTTTTTCAATGCAACTCACTCATATACTATGTACTACACTGTGCGTTTCTTATATTCTAAGTTTTTCAGTGCAACTCACTCATATACTATGTACTACACTGTGCGTTTCTTATATTCTAAGTTTTTCAGTGCAACTCACTCATATACTACGTACTACACTGTGCGTTTCTTATATTCTAAGTTTTTCAGTGCAACTCACTCATATACTATGTACTACACTGTGCGTTTCTTATATTCTAAGTTTTTGAGTGCAACTCACTCATATACTATGTACTACACTGTGCATTTCCTGTAATGCGGGTTTTTCAGTAAATTCAAGTTTTTCAGTGCAACTCACTCATATACTATGTACTACACTGTGCGTTTCTTATATTCTAAGTTTTTCAGTGCAACTCACTCATATACTATGTACTACACTGTGCGTTTCTTATATTCTAAGTTTTTCAGTGCAACTCACTCATATACTATGTACTACACTGTGCATTTCGTGTAATGCGCGTTTTTCAGTAAATTCTAAGTTTTTCAGTGCAACTCACTCATATACTATGAACTACACTCTGCGTTTCTTATATTCTAAGTTTTTCAGTGCAACTCACTCATATACTATGTACTACACTGTGCATTTCGTGTAATGCGCGTTTTTCAGTAAATTCTAAGTTTTTCAGTGCAACTCACTCATATACTATGTACTACACTGTGCGTTTCTTATATTCTAAGTTTTTCAGTGCAACTCACTCATATACTATGTACTACACTGTGCATTTCGTGTAATGCGGGTTTTACAGTAAATTCTAAGTTTTTAGGTGCAACTCATTCATTTACTATGTACTATACTGTGCGTTTCTTATATTCTAAGTTTTTCAGTGCAACTCACTCATATACTATGCACTACACTGTGCGTTTCTTATATTCTAAGTTTTTCAGTGCAACTCACTCATATACTATGTACTACACTGTGCGTTTCTTATATTCTAAGTTTTTCAGTGCAACTCACTCATATACTATGTACTACACTGTGCGTTTCTTATATTCTAAGTTTTTCAGTGCAACTCACTCATATACTACGTACTACACTGTGCGTTTCTTATATTCTAAGTTTTTCAGTGCAACTCACTCATATACTATGTACTACACTGTGCGTTTCTTATATTCTAAGTTTTTGAGTGCAACTCACTCATATACTATGTACTACACTGTGCATTTCCTGTAATGCGGGTTTTTCAGTAAATTCAAGTTTTTCAGTGCAACTCACTCATATACTATGTACTACACTGTGCGTTTCTTATATTCTAAGTTTTTCAGTGCAACTCACTCATATACTATGTACTACACTGTGCGTTTCTTATATTCTAAGTTTTTCAGTGCAACTCACTCATATACTATGTACTACACTGTGCATTTCGTGTAATGCGCGTTTTTCAGTAAATTCTAAGTTTTTCAGTGCAACTCACTCATATACTATGTACTACACTGTGCGTTTCTTATATTCTAAGTTTTTAGTGCAACTCACTCATATACTATGTACTACACTGTGCGTTTCTTATATTCTAAGTTTTTCAGTGCAACTCACTCATATACTATGTACTACACTGTGCGTTTCTTATATTCTAAGTTTTTCAGTGCAACTCACTCATATACTATGTACTACACTGTGCATTTCGTGTAATGCGGGTTTTTCAGTAAATTCTAAGTTTTTCAGTGCAACTCACTCATATACTATGTACTACACTGTGCGTTTCTTATATTCTAAGTTTTTCAGTGAAACTCCGTCATATACTATGTACTACACTGGGCGTTTCTTATATTCTAAGTTTTTCAGTGCAACTCACTCATATACTATGTACTACACTGTGCGTTTCTTATATTCTAAGTTTTTCAGTGCAACTCACTCATATACTATGTACTACACTGTGCATTTCGTGTAATGCTGGTTTTTCAGTAAATTCTAAGTTTTTCAGTGCAACTCACTCATATACTATGTACTACACTGTGCGTTTCTTATATTCTAAGTTTTTCAGTGCAACTCACTCATATACTATGTACTACACTGTGCGTTTCTTATATTCTAAGTTTTTCAGTGCAACTCACTCATATACTATGTACTACACTGTGCGTTTCTTATATTCAAAGTTTTTCAGTGCAACTCACTCATATACTATGTACTACACTGTGCGTTTCTTATATTCTAAGTTTTTCAGTGCAACTCACTCATATAATATGTACTATACTGTGCGTTTCTTATATTCTAAGTTTTTCAGTGCAACTCACTCATATACTATGTACTACACTGTGCGTTTCTTATATTCTAAGTTTTTCAGTGCAACTCACTCATATACTATGTACTACACTGTGCATTTCGTGTAATGCGGGTTTTACAGTAAATTCTAAGTTTTTAGGTGCAACTCATTCATTTACTATGTACTATACTGTGCGTTTCTTATATTCTAAGTTTTTCAGTGCAACTCACTCATATACTATGCACTACACTGTGCGTTTCTTATATTCTAAGTTTTTCAATGCAACTCACTCATATACTATGTACTACACTGTGCGTTTCTTATATTCTAAGTTTTTCAGTGCAACTCACTCATATACTATGTACTACACTGTGCGTTTCTTATATTCTAAGTTTTTCAGTGCAACTCACTCATATACTACGTACTACACTGTGCGTTTCTTATATTCTAAGTTTTTCAGTGCAACTCACTCATATACTATGTACTACACTGTGCGTTTCTTATATTCTAAGTTTTTGAGTGCAACTCACTCATATACTATGTACTACACTGTGCATTTCCTGTAATGCGGGTTTTTCAGTAAATTCAAGTTTTTCAGTGCAACTCACTCATATACTATGTACTACACTGTGCGTTTCTTATATTCTAAGTTTTTGAGTGCAACTCACTCATATACTATGTACTACACTGTGCATTTCCTGTAATGCGGGTTTTTCAGTAAATTCAAGTTTTTCAGTGCAACTCACTCATATACTATGTACTACACTGTGCGTTTCTTATATTCTAAGTTTTTCAGTGCAACTCACTCATATACTATGTACTACACTGTGCGTTTCTTATATTCTAAGTTTTTCAGTGCAACTCACTCATATACTATGTACTACACTGTGCGTTTCTTATATTCTAAGTTTTTCAGTGCAACTCACTCATATACTATGTACTACACTGTGCATTTCGTGTAATGCGGGTTTTTCAGTAAATTCTAAGTTTTTCAGTGCAACTCACTCATATACTACGTACTACACTGTGCGTTTCTTATATTCTAAGTTTTTCAGTGCAACTCACTCATATACTATGTACTACACTGTGCGTTTCTTATATTCTAAGTTTTTGAGTGCAACTCACTCATATACTATGTACTACACTGTGCATTTCCTGTAATGCGGGTTTTTCAGTAAATTCAAGTTTTTCAGTGCAACTCACTCATATACTATGTACTACACTGTGCGTTTCTTATATTCTATGTTTTTCAGTGCAACTCACTCATATACTATGTACTACACTGTGCGTTTCTTATATTCTAAGTTTTTCAGTGCAACTCACTCATATACTATGTACTACACTGTGCATTTCGTGTAATGCGCGTTTTTCAGTAAATTCTAAGTTTTTCAGTGCAACTCACTCATATACTATGTACTACACTGTGCGTTTCTTATATTCTAAGTTTTTCAGTGTAACTCACTCATATACTATGTACTACACTGTGCGTTTCTTATATTCTAAGTTTTTCAGTGCAACTCACTCATATACTATGTACTACACTGTGCATTTCGTGTAATGCGGGTTTTACAGTAAATTCTAAGTTTTTAGGTGCAACTCATTCATTTACTATGTACTATACTGTGCGTTTCTTATATTCTAAGTTTTTCAGTGCAACTCACTCATATACTATGCACTACACTGTGCGTTTCTTATATTCTAAGTTTTTCAATGCAACTCACTCATATACTATGTACTACACTGTGCGTTTCTTATATTCTAAGTTTTTCAGTGCAACTCACTCATATACTATGTACTACACTGTGCGTTTCTTATATTCTAAGTTTTTCAGTGCAACTCACTCATATACTACGTACTACACTGTGCGTTTCTTATATTCTAAGTTTTTCAGTGCAACTCACTCATATACTATGTACTACACTGTGCGTTTCTTATATTCTAAGTTTTTGAGTGCAACTCACTCATATACTATGTACTACACTGTGCATTTCCTGTAATGCGGGTTTTTCAGTAAATTCAAGTTTTTCAGTGCAACTCACTCATATACTATGTACTACACTGTGCGTTTCTTATATTCTAAGTTTTTCAGTGCAACTCACTCATATACTATGTACTACACTGTGCGTTTCTTATATTCTAAGTTTTTCAGTGCAACTCACTCATATACTATGTACTACACTGTGCATTTCGTGTAATGCGCGTTTTTCAGTAAATTCTAAGTTTTTCAGTGCAACTCACTCATATACTATGTACTACACTGTGCGTTTCTTATATTCTAAGTTTTTCAGTGCAACTCACTCATATACTATGTACTACACTGTGCGTTTCTTATATTCTAAGTTTTTCAGTGCAACTCACTCATATACTATGTACTACACTGTGCGTTTCTTATATTCTAAGTTTTTCAGTGCAACTCACTCATATACTATGTACTACACTGTGCATTTCGTGTAATGCGGGTTTTTCAGTAAATTCTAAGTTTTTCAGTGCAACTCACTCATATACTATGTACTACACTGTGCGTTTCTTATATTCTAAGTTTTTCAGTGAAACTCCGTCATATACTATGTACTACACTGGGCGTTTCTTATATTCTAAGTTTTTCAGTGCAACTCACTCATATACTATGTACTACACTGTGCGTTTCTTATATTCTAAGTTTTTCAGTGCAACTCACTCATATACTATGTACTACACTGTGCATTTCGTGTAATGCTGGTTTTTCAGTAAATTCTAAGTTTTTCAGTGCAACTCACTCATATACTATGTACTACACTGTGCGTTTCTTATATTCTAAGTTTTTCAGTGCAACTCACTCATATACTATGTACTACACTGTGCGTTTCTTATATTCTAAGTTTTTCAGTGCAACTCACTCATATACTATGTACTACACTGTGCGTTTCTTATATTCAAAGTTTTTCAGTGCAACTCACTCATATACTATGTACTACACTGTGCGTTTCTTATATTCTAAGTTTTTCAGTGCAACTCACTCATATAATATGTACTATACTGTGCGTTTCTTATATTCTAAGTTTTTCAGTGCAACTCACTCATATACTATGTACTACACTGTGCGTTTCTTATATTCTAAGTTTTTCAGTGCAACTCACTCATATACTATGTACTACACTGTGCATTTCGTGTAATGCGGGTTTTACAGTAAATTCTAAGTTTTTAGGTGCAACTCATTCATTTACTATGTACTATACTGTGCGTTTCTTATATTCTAAGTTTTTCAGTGCAACTCACTCATATACTATGCACTACACTGTGCGTTTCTTATATTCTAAGTTTTTCAATGCAACTCACTCATATACTATGTACTACACTGTGCGTTTCTTATATTCTAAGTTTTTCAGTGCAACTCACTCATATACTATGTACTACACTGTGCGTTTCTTATATTCTAAGTTTTTCAGTGCAACTCACTCATATACTACGTACTACACTGTGCGTTTCTTATATTCTAAGTTTTTCAGTGCAACTCACTCATATACTATGTACTACACTGTGCGTTTCTTATATTCTAAGTTTTTGAGTGCAACTCACTCATATACTATGTACTACACTGTGCATTTCCTGTAATGCGGGTTTTTCAGTAAATTCAAGTTTTTCAGTGCAACTCACTCATATACTATGTACTACACTGTGCGTTTCTTATATTCTAAGTTTTTGAGTGCAACTCACTCATATACTATGTACTACACTGTGCATTTCCTGTAATGCGGGTTTTTCAGTAAATTCAAGTTTTTCAGTGCAACTCACTCATATACTATGTACTACACTGTGCGTTTCTTATATTCTAAGTTTTTCAGTGCAACTCACTCATATACTATGTACTACACTGTGCGTTTCTTATATTCTAAGTTTTTCAGTGCAACTCACTCATATACTATGTACTACACTGTGCATTTCGTGTAATGCGCGTTTTTCAGTAAATTCTAAGTTTTTCAGTGCAACTCACTCATATACTATGAACTACACTCTGCGTTTCTTATATTCTAAGTTTTTCAGTGCAACTCACTCATATACTATGTACTACACTGTGCGTTTCTTATATTCTAAGTTTTTCAGTGCAACTCACTCATATACTATGTACTACACTGTGCGTTTCTTATATTCTAAGTTTTTCAGTGCAACTCACTCATATACTATGTACTACACTGTGCATTTCGTGTAATGCGGGTTTTTCAGTAAATTCTAAGTTTTTCAGTGCAACTCACTCATATACTATGTACTACACTGTGCGTTTCTTATATTCTAAGTTTTTCAGTGAAACTCCGTCATATACTATGTACTACACTGTGCGTTTCTTATATTCTAAGTTTTTCAGTGCAACTCACTCATATACTATGTACTACACTGTGCGTTTCTTATATTCTAAGTTTTTCAGTGCAACTCACTCATATACTATGTACTACACTGTGCATTTCGTGTAATGCTGGTTTTTCAGTAAATTCTAAGTTTTTCAGTGCAACTCACTCTTATACTATGTACTACACTGTGCGTTTCTTATATTCTAAGTTTTTCAGTGCAACTCACTCATATACTATGTACTACACTGTGCGTTTCTTATATTCAAAGTTTTTCAGTGCAACTCACTCATATACTATGTACTACACTGTGCGTTTCTTATATTCTAAGTTTTTCAGTGCAACTCACTCATATACTATGTACTACACTGTGCATTTCGTGTAATGCGGGTTTTTCAGTAAATTCTAAGTTTTTCAGTGCAACTCACTCATATACTACGTACTACACTGTGCGTTTCTTATATTCTAAGTTTTTCAGTGCAACTCACTCATATACTATGTACTACACTGTGCGTTTCTTATATTCTAAGTTTTTGAGTGCAACTCACTCATATACTATGTACTACACTGTGCATTTCCTGTAATGCGGGTTTTTCAGTAAATTCAAGTTTTTCAGTGCAACTCACTCATATACTATGTACTACACTGTGCGTTTCTTATATTCTATGTTTTTCAGTGCAACTCACTCATATACTATGTACTACACTGTGCGTTTCTTATATTCTAAGTTTTTCAGTGCAACTCACTCATATACTATGTACTACACTGTGCATTTCGTGTAATGCGCGTTTTTCAGTAAATTCTAAGTTTTTCAGTGCAACTCACTCATATACTATGTACTACACTGTGCGTTTCTTATATTCTAAGTTTTTCAGTGCAACTCACTCATATACTATGTACTACACTGTGCGTTTCTTATATTCTAAGTTTTTCAGTGCAACTCACTCATATACTATGTACTACACTGTGCATTTCGTGTAATGCGGGTTTTACAGTAAATTCTAAGTTTTTAGGTGCAACTCATTCATTTACTATGTACTATACTGTGCGTTTCTTATATTCTAAGTTTTTCAGTGCAACTCACTCATATACTATGTACTACACTGTGCGTTTCTTATATTCTAAGTTTTTCAGTGCAACTCACTCATATACTACGTACTACACTGTGCGTTTCTTATATTCTAAGTTTTTCAGTGCAACTCACTCATATACTATGTACTACACTGTGCGTTTCTTATATTCTAAGTTTTTGAGTGCAACTCACTCATATACTATGTACTACACTGTGCATTTCCTGTAATGCGGGTTTTTCAGTAAATTCAAGTTTTTCAGTGCAACTCACTCATATACTATGTACTACACTGTGCGTTTCTTATATTCTAAGTTTTTCAGTGCAACTCACTCATATACTATGTACTACACTGTGCGTTTCTTATATTCTAAGTTTTTCAGTGCAACTCACTCATATACTATGTACTACACTGTGCATTACGTGTAATGCGCGTTTTCCAGTAAATTCTAAGTTTTTCAGTGCAACTCACTCATATACTATGAACTACACTCTGCGTTTCTTATATTCTAAGTTTTTCAGTGCAACTCACTCATATACTATGTACTACACTGTGCGTTTCTTATATTCTAAGTTTTTCAGTGCAACTCACTCATATACTATGTACTACACTGTGCGTTTCTTATATTCTAAGTTTTTCAGTGCAACTCACTCATATACTATGTACTACACTGTGCATTTCGTGTAATGCGGGTTTTTCAGTAAATTCTAAGTTTTTCAGTGCAACTCACTCATATACTATGTACTACACTGTGCGTTTCTTATATTCTAAGTTTTTCAGTGAAACTCCGTCATATACTATGTACTACACTGTGCGTTTCTTATATTCTAAGTTTTTCAGTGCAACTCACTCATATACTATGTACTACACTGTGCGTTTCTTATATTCTAAGTTTTTCAGTGCAACTCACTCATATACTATGTACTACACTGTGCATTTCGTGTAATGCTGGTTTTTCAGTAAATTCTAAGTTTTTCAGTGCAACTCACTCTTATACTATGTACTACACTGTGCGTTTCTTATATTCTAAGTTTTTCAGTGCAACTCACTCATATACTATGTACTACACTGTGCGTTTCTTATATTCAAAGTTTTTCAGTGCAACTCACTCATATACTATGTACTACACTGTGCGTTTCTTATATTCTAAGTTTTTCAGTGCAACTCACTCATATACTATGTACTACACTGTGCATTTCGTGTAATGCGGGTTTTTCAGTAAATTCTAAGTTTTTCAGTGCAACTCACTCATATACTACGTACTACACTGTGCGTTTCTTATATTCTAAGTTTTTCAGTGCAACTCACTCATATACTATGTACTACACTGTGCGTTTCTTATATTCTAAGTTTTTGAGTGCAACTCACTCATATACTATGTACTACACTGTGCATTTCCTGTAATGCGGGTTTTTCAGTAAATTCAAGTTTTTCAGTGCAACTCACTCATATACTATGTACTACACTGTGCGTTTCTTATATTCTATGTTTTTCAGTGCAACTCACTCATATACTATGTACTACACTGTGCGTTTCTTATATTCTAAGTTTTTCAGTGCAACTCACTCATATACTATGTACTACACTGTGCATTTCGTGTAATGCGCGTTTTTCAGTAAATTCTAAGTTTTTCAGTGCAACTCACTCATATACTATGTACTACACTGTGCGTTTCTTATATTCTAAGTTTTTCAGTGCAACTCACTCATATACTATGTACTACACTGTGCGTTTCTTATATTCTAAGTTTTTCAGTGCAACTCACTCATATACTATGTACTACACTGTGCATTTCGTGTAATGCGGGTTTTACAGTAAATTCTAAGTTTTTAGGTGCAACTCATTCATTTACTATGTACTATACTGTGCGTTTCTTATATTCTAAGTTTTTCAGTGCAACTCACTCATATACTATGCACTACACTGTGCGTTTCTTATATTCTAAGTTTTTCAATGCAACTCACTCATATACTATGTACTACACTGTGCGTTTCTTATATTCTAAGTTTTTCAGTGCAACTCACTCATATACTATGTACTACACTGTGCGTTTCTTATATTCTAAGTTTTTCAGTGCAACTCACTCATATACTACGTACTACACTGTGCGTTTCTTATATTCTAAGTTTTTCAGTGCAACTCACTCATATACTATGTACTACACTGTGCGTTTCTTATATTCTAAGTTTTTGAGTGCAACTCACTCATATACTATGTACTACACTGTGCATTTCCTGTAATGCGGGTTTTTCAGTAAATTCAAGTTTTTCAGTGCAACTCACTCATATACTATGTACTACACTGTGCGTTTCTTATATTCTAAGTTTTTCAGTGCAACTCACTCATATACTATGTACTACACTGTGCGTTTCTTATATTCTAAGTTTTTCAGTGCAACTCACTCATATACTATGTACTACACTGTGCATTACGTGTAATGCGCGTTTTCCAGTAAATTCTAAGTTTTTCAGTGCAACTCACTCATATACTATGAACTACACTCTGCGTTTCTTATATTCTAAGTTTTTCAGTGCAACTCACTCATATACTATGTACTACACTGTGCGTTTCTTATATTCTAAGTTTTTCAGTGCAACTCACTCATATACTATGTACTACACTGTGCGTTTCTTATATTCTAAGTTTTTCAGTGCAACTCACTCATATACTATGTACTACACTGTGCATTTCGTGTAATGCGGGTTTTTCAGTAAATTCTAAGTTTTTCAGTGCAACTCACTCATATACTATGTACTACACTGTGCGTTTCTTATATTCTAAGTTTTTCAGTGAAACTCCGTCATATACTATGTACTACACTGTGCGTTTCTTATATTCTAAGTTTTTCAGTGCAACTCACTCATATACTATGTACTACACTGTGCGTTTCTTATATTCTAAGTTTTTCAGTGCAACTCACTCATATACTATGTACTACACTGTGCATTTCGTGTAATGCTGGTTTTTCAGTAAATTCTAAGTTTTTCAGTGCAACTCACTCTTATACTATGTACTACACTGTGCGTTTCTTATATTCTAAGTTTTTCAGTGCAACTCACTCATATACTATGTACTACACTGTGCGTTTCTTATATTCAAAGTTTTTCAGTGCAACTCACTCATATACTATGTACTACACTGTGCGTTTCTTATATTCTAAGTTTTTCAGTGCAACTCACTCATATACTATGTACTACACTGTGCATTTCGTGTAATGCGGGTTTTTCAGTAAATTCTAAGTTTTTCAGTGCAACTCACTCATATACTACGTACTACACTGTGCGTTTCTTATATTCTAAGTTTTTCAGTGCAACTCACTCATATACTATGTACTACACTGTGCGTTTCTTATATTCTAAGTTTTTGAGTGCAACTCACTCATATACTATGTACTACACTGTGCATTTCCTGTAATGCGGGTTTTTCAGTAAATTCAAGTTTTTCAGTGCAACTCACTCATATACTATGTACTACACTGTGCGTTTCTTATATTCTATGTTTTTCAGTGCAACTCACTCATATACTATGTACTACACTGTGCGTTTCTTATATTCTAAGTTTTTCAGTGCAACTCACTCATATACTATGTACTACACTGTGCATTTCGTGTAATGCGCGTTTTTCAGTAAATTCTAAGTTTTTCAGTGCAACTCACTCATATACTATGTACTACACTGTGCGTTTCTTATATTCTAAGTTTTTCAGTGCAACTCACTCATATACTATGTACTACACTGTGCGTTTCTTATATTCTAAGTTTTTCAGTGCAACTCACTCATATACTATGTACTACACTGTGCATTTCGTGTAATGCGGGTTTTACAGTAAATTCTAAGTTTTTAGGTGCAACTCATTCATTTACTATGTACTATACTGTGCGTTTCTTATATTCTAAGTTTTTCAGTGCAACTCACTCATATACTATGCACTACACTGTGCGTTTCTTATATTCTAAGTTTTTCAATGCAACTCACTCATATACTATGTACTACACTGTGCGTTTCTTATATTCTAAGTTTTTCAGTGCAACTCACTCATATACTATGTACTACACTGTGCGTTTCTTATATTCTAAGTTTTTCAGTGCAACTCACTCATATACTACGTACTACACTGTGCGTTTCTTATATTCTAAGTTTTTCAGTGCAACTCACTCATATACTATGTACTACACTGTGCGTTTCTTATATTCTAAGTTTTTGAGTGCAACTCACTCATATACTATGTACTACACTGTGCATTTCCTGTAATGCGGGTTTTTCAGTAAATTCAAGTTTTTCAGTGCAACTCACTCATATACTATGTACTACACTGTGCGTTTCTTATATTCTAAGTTTTTCAGTGCAACTCACTCATATACTATGTACTACACTGTGCGTTTCTTATATTCTAAGTTTTTCAGTGCAACTCACTCATATACTATGTACTACACTGTGCATTACGTGTAATGCGCGTTTTCCAGTAAATTCTAAGTTTTTCAGTGCAACTCACTCATATACTATGAACTACACTCTGCGTTTCTTATATTCTAAGTTTTTCAGTGCAACTCACTCATATACTATGTACTACACTGTGCGTTTCTTATATTCTAAGTTTTTCAGTGCAACTCACTCATATACTATGTACTACACTGTGCGTTTCTTATATTCTAAGTTTTTCAGTGCAACTCACTCATATACTATGTACTACACTGTGCATTTCGTGTAATGCGGGTTTTTCAGTAAATTCTAAGTTTTTCAGTGCAACTCACTCATATACTATGTACTACACTGTGCGTTTCTTATATTCTAAGTTTTTCAGTGAAACTCCGTCATATACTATGTACTACACTGTGCGTTTCTTATATTCTAAGTTTTTCAGTGCAACTCACTCATATACTATGTACTACACTGTGCGTTTCTTATATTCTAAGTTTTTCAGTGCAACTCACTCATATACTATGTACTACACTGTGCATTTCGTGTAATGCTGGTTTTTCAGTAAATTCTAAGTTTTTCAGTGCAACTCACTCATATACTATGTACTACACTGTGCGTTTCTTATATTCTAAGTTTTTCAGTGCAACTCACTCATATACTATGTACTACACTGTGCATTTCGTGTAATGCGCGTTTTTCAGTAAATTCTAAGTTTTTCAGTGCAACTCACTCATATACTATGTACTACACTGTGCGTTTCTTATATTCTAAGTTTTTCAGTGCAACTCACTCATATACTATGTACTACACTGTGCGTTTCTTATATTCTAAGTTTTTCAGTGCAACTCACTCATATACTATGTACTACACTGTGCATTTCGTGTAATGCGGGTTTTACAGTAAATTCTAAGTTTTTAGGTGCAACTCATTCATTTACTATGTACTATACTGTGCGTTTCTTATATTCTAAGTTTTTCAGTGCAACTCACTCATATACTATGCACTACACTGTGCGTTTCTTATATTCTAAGTTTTTCAATGCAACTCACTCATATACTATGTACTACACTGTGCGTTTCTTATATTCTAAGTTTTTCAGTGCAACTCACTCATATACTATGTACTACACTGTGCGTTTCTTATATTCTAAGTTTTTCAGTGCAACTCACTCATATACTACGTACTACACTGTGCGTTTCTTATATTCTAAGTTTTTCAGTGCAACTCACTCATATACTATATACTACACTGTGCGTTTCTTATATTCTAAGTTTTTGAGTGCAACTCACTCATATACTATGTACTACACTGTGCATTTCCTGTAATGCGGGTTTTTCAGTAAATTCAAGTTTTTCAGTGCAACTCACTCATATACTATGTACTACACTGTGCGTTTCTTATATTCTAAGTTTTTCAGTGCAACTCACTCATATACTATGTACTACACTGTGCGTTTCTTATATTCTAAGTTTTTCAGTGCAACTCACTCATATACTATGTACTACACTGTGCATTTCGTGTAATGCGCGTTTTTCAGTAAATTCTAAGTTTTTCAGTGCAACTCACTCATATACTATGAACTACACTCTGCGTTTCTTATATTCTAAGTTTTTCAGTGCAACTCACTCATATACTATGTACTACACTGTGCGTTTCTTATATTCTAAGTTTTTGAGTGCAACTCACTCATATACTATGTACTACACTGTGCATTTCCTGTAATGCGGGTTTTTCAGTAAATTCTAAGTTTTTCAGTGCAACTCACTCATATACTATGTACTACACTGTGCGTTTCTTATATTCTATGTTTTTCAGTGCAACTCACTCATATACTATGTACTACACTGTGCGTTTCTTATATTCTAAGTTTTTCAGTGCAACTCACTCATATACTATGTACTACACTGTGCATTTCGTGTAATGCGCGTTTTTCAGTAAATTCTAAGTTTTTCAGTGCAACTCACTCATATACTATGTACTACACTGTGCGTTTCTTATATTCTAAGTTTTTCAGTGCAACTCACTCATATACTATGTACTACACTGTGCGTTTCTTATATTCTAAGTTTTTCAGTGCAACTCACTCATATACTATGTACTACACTGTGCGTTTCTTATATTCTAAGTTTTTCAGTGCAACTCACTCATATACTATGTACTACACTGTGCATTTCGTGTAATGCGGGTTTTTCAGTAAATTCTAAGTTTTTCAGTGCAACTCACTCATATACTATGTACTACACTGTGCGTTTCTTATATTCTAAGTTTTTCAGTGAAACTCCGTCATATACTATGTACTACACTGTGCGTTTCTTATATTCTAAGTTTTTCAGTGCAACTCACTCATATACTATGTACTACACTGTGCGTTTCTTATATTCTAAGTTTTTCAGTGCAACTCACTCATATAATATGTACTACACTGTGCATTTCGTGTAATGCGGGTTTTACAGTAAATTCTAAGTTTTTAGGTGCAACTCATTATTTACTATGTACTATACTGTGCGTTTCTTATATTCTAAGTTTTTCAGTGCAACTCACTCATATACTATGCACTACACTGTGCGTTTCTTATATTCTAAGTTTTTCAATTCAACTCACTCATATACTATGTACTACACTGTGCGTTTCTTATATTCTAAATTTTTCAGTGCAACTCACTCATATACTATGTACTACACTGTGCGTTTCTTATATTCTAAGTTTTTCAGTGCAACTCACTCATATACTATGTACTACACTGTGCGTTTCTTATATTCTAAGTTTTTCAGTGCAACTCACTCATATACTATGTACTACACTGTGCGTTTCTTATATTCTAAATTTTTCAGTGTAACTCACTCATATACTATGTACTACACTGTGCGTTTCTTATATTCTAAGTTTTTCAGTGCAACTCACTCATATACTATGTACTACACTGTGCATTTCGTGTAATGCGGGTTTTACAGTAAATTCTAAGTTTTTAGGTGCAACTCATTCATTTACTATGTACTATACTGTGCGTTTCTTATATTCTAAGTTTTTCAGTGCAACTCACTCATATACTATGCACTACACTGTGCGTTTCTTATATTCTAAGTTTTTCAATGCAACTCACTCATATACTATGTACTACACTGTGCGTTTCTTATATTCTAAGTTTTTCAGTGCAACTCACTCATATACTATGTACTACACTGTGCGTTTCTTATATTCTAAGTTTTTCAGTGCAACTCACTCATATACTACGTACTACACTGTGCGTTTCTTATATTCTAAGTTTTTCAGTGCAACTCACTCATATACTATGTACTACACTGTGCGTTTCTTATATTCTAAGTTTTTGAGTGCAACTCACTCATATACTATGTACTACACTGTGCATTTCCTGTAATGCGGGTTTTTCAGTAAATTCAAGTTTTTCAGTGCAACTCACTCATATACTATGTACTACACTGTGCGTTTCTTATATTCTAAGTTTTTCAGTGCAACTCACTCATATACTATGTACTACACTGTGCGTTTCTTATATTCTAAGTTTTTCAGTGCAACTCACTCATATACTATGTACTACACTGTGCATTTCGTGTAATGCGCGTTTTTCAGTAAATTCTAAGTTTTTCAGTGCAACTCACTCATATACTATGAACTACACTCTGCGTTTCTTATATTCTAAGTTTTTCAGTGCAACTCACTCATATACTATGTACTACACTGTGCGTTTCTTATATTCTAAGTTTTTCAGTGCAACTCACTCATATACTATGTACTACACTGTGCGTTTCTTATATTCTAAGTTTTTCAGTGCAACTCACTCATATACTATGTACTACACTGTGCATTTCGTGTAATGCGGGTTTTTCAGTAAATTCTAAGTTTTTCAGTGCAACTCACTCATATACTATGTACTACACTGTGCGTTTCTTATATTCTAAGTTTTTCAGTGAAACTCCGTCATATACTATGTACTACACTGTGCGTTTCTTATATTCTAAGTTTTTCAGTGCAACTCACTCATATACTATGTACTACACTGTGCGTTTCTTATATTCTAAGTTTTTCAGTGCAACTCACTCATATACTATGTACTACACTGTGCATTTCGTGTAATGCTGGTTTTTCAGTAAATTCTAAGTTTTTCAGTGCAACTCACTCATATACTATGTACTACACTGTGCGTTTCTTATATTCTAAGTTTTTCAGTGCAACTCACTCATATACTATGTACTACACTGTGCATTTCGTGTAATGCGCGTTTTTCAGTAAATTCTAAGTTTTTCAGTGCAACTCACTCATATACTATGTACTACACTGTGCGTTTCTTATATTCTAAGTTTTTCAGTGCAACTCACTCATATACTATGTACTACACTGTGCGTTTCTTATATTCTAAGTTTTTCAGTGCAACTCACTCATATACTATGTACTACACTGTGCATTTCGTGTAATGCGGGTTTTACAGTAAATTCTAAGTTTTTAGGTGCAACTCATTCATTTACTATGTACTATACTGTGCGTTTCTTATATTCTAAGATTTTCAGTGCAACTCACTCATATACTATGCACTACACTGTGCGTTTCTTATATTCTAAGTTTTTCAATGCAACTCACTCATATACTATGTACTACACTGTGCGTTTCTTATATTCTAAGTTTTTCAGTGCAACTCACTCATATACTATGTACTACACTGTGCGTTTCTTATATTCTAAGTTTTTCAGTGCAACTCACTCATATACTACGTACTACACTGTGCGTTTCTTATATTCTAAGTTTTTCAGTGCAACTCACTCATATACTATGTACTACACTGTGCGTTTCTTATATTCTAAGTTTTTGAGTGCAACTCACTCATATACTATGTACTACACTGTGCATTTCCTGTAATGCGGGTTTTTCAGTAAATTCAAGTTTTTCAGTGCAACTCACTCATATACTATGTACTACACTGTGCGTTTCTTATATTCTAAGTTTTTCAGTGCAACTCACTCATATACTATGTACTACACTGTGCGTTTCTTATATTCTAAGTTTTTCAGTGCAACTCACTCATATACTATGTACTACACTGTGCATTTCGTGTAATGCGCGTTTTTCAGTAAATTCTAAGTTTTTCAGTGCAACTCACTCATATACTATGAACTACACTCTGCGTTTCTTATATTCTAAGTTTTTCAGTGCAACTCACTCATATACTATGTACTACACTGTGCGTTTCTTATATTCTAAGTTTTTGAGTGCAACTCACTCATATACTATGTACTACACTGTGCATTTCCTGTAATGCGGGTTTTTCAGTAAATTCTAAGTTTTTCAGTGCAACTCACTCATATACTATGTACTACACTGTGCGTTTCTTATATTCTATGTTTTTCAGTGCAACTCACTCATATACTATGTACTACACTGTGCGTTTCTTATATTCTAAGTTTTTCAGTGCAACTCACTCATATACTATGTACTACACTGTGCATTTCGTGTAATGCGCGTTTTTCAGTAAATTCTAAGTTTTTCAGTGCAACTCACTCATATACTATGTACTACACTGTGCGTTTCTTATATTCTAAGTTTTTCAGTGCAACTCACTCATATACTATGTACTACACTGTGCGTTTCTTATATTCTAAGTTTTTCAGTGCAACTCACTCATATACTATGTACTACACTGTGCGTTTCTTATATTCTAAGTTTTTCAGTGCAACTCACTCATATACTATGTACTACACTGTGCATTTCGTGTAATGCGGGTTTTTCAGTAAATTCTAAGTTTTTCAGTGCAACTCACTCATATACTATGTACTACACTGTGCGTTTCTTATATTCTAAGTTTTTCAGTGAAACTCCGTCATATACTATGTACTACACTGTGCGTTTCTTATATTCTAAGTTTTTCAGTGCAACTCACTCATATACTATGTACTACACTGTGCGTTTCTTATATTCTAAGTTTTTCAGTGCAACTCACTCATATAATATGTACTACACTGTGCATTTCGTGTAATGCGGGTTTTACAGTAAATTCTAAGTTTTTAGGTGCAACTCATTATTTACTATGTACTATACTGTGCGTTTCTTATATTCTAAGTTTTTCAGTGCAACTCACTCATATACTATGCACTACACTGTGCGTTTCTTATATTCTAAGTTTTTCAATTCAACTCACTCATATACTATGTACTACACTGTGCGTTTCTTATATTCTAAATTTTTCAGTGCAACTCACTCATATACTATGTACTACACTGTGCGTTTCTTATATTCTAAGTTTTTCAGTGCAACTCACTCATATACTATGTACTACACTGTGCGTTTCTTATATTCTAAGTTTTTCAGTGCAACTCACTCATATACTATGTACTACACTGTGCGTTTCTTATATTCTAAGTTCTTGAGTGCAACTCACTCATATACTATGTACTACACTGTGCGTTTCTTATATTCTAAGTTTTTCAGTGCAACTCACTCATATACTATGTACTACACTGTGCGTTTCTTATATTCTAAGTTTTTCAGTGCAACTCACTCATATACTATGTACTACACTGTGCGTTTCTTATATTCTAAGTTTTTGAGTGCAACTCACTCATATACTATGTACTACACTGTGCTTTACTTATTTCCTAGTTTTTTCAGTGCAACTCACTCATATACTATGTACTACACTGTGCGTTTCTTAAATTCTAAGTTTTTCAGTGCATCTCACTCATATACTATGTATTACACTGTGCGTTTCTTATATTCTAAGTTTTTCAGTGCAACTCACTCATATACTATGTACTACACTGTGCGTTTCTTATATTCTAAGTTTTTCAGTGCAACTCACTCATATACTATGTACTACACTGTGCGTTTTTTATATTCTAAGTTTTTCTGTGCAACTCACTCATATACTATGTACTACACTGTGCGTTTCTTATATTCTAAGTTTTTCAGTGCAACTCACTCATATACTATGTACTACACTGTGCGTTTCTTATATTCTAAGTTTTTCAGTGCAACTCACTCATATACTATGTACTACACTGTGCATTTCGTGTAATGCGGGTTTTTCAGTAAATTCTAAGTTTTTCAGTGCAACTCACTCATATACTATGTACTACACTGTGCGTTTCTTATATTCTAAGTTTTTCAGTGAAACTCCGTCATATACTATGTACTACACTGTGCGTTTCTTATATTCTAAGTTTTTCAGTGCAACTCACTCATATACTATGTACTACACTGTGCGTTTCTTATATTCTAAGTTTTTCAGTGCAACTCACTCATATACTATGTACTACACTGTGCATTTCGTGTAATGCTGGTTTTTCAGTAAATTCTAAGTTTTTCAGTGCAACTCACTCATATACTATGTACTACACTGTGCGTTTCTTATATTCTAAGTTTTTCAGTGCAACTCACTCATATACTATGTACTACACTGTGCATTTCGTGTAATGCGCGTTTTTCAGTAAATTCTAAGTTTTTCAGTGCAACTCACTCATATACTATGTACTACACTGTGCGTTTCTTATATTCTAAGTTTTTCAGTGCAACTCACTCATATACTATGTACTACACTGTGCGTTTCTTATATTCTAAGTTTTTCAGTGCAACTCACTCATATACTATGTACTACACTGTGCATTTCGTGTAATGCGGGTTTTACAGTAAATTCTAAGTTTTTAGGTGCAACTCATTCATTTACTATGTACTATACTGTGCGTTTCTTATATTCTAAGATTTTCAGTGCAACTCACTCATATACTATGCACTACACTGTGCGTTTCTTATATTCTAAGTTTTTCAATGCAACTCACTCATATACTATGTACTACACTGTGCGTTTCTTATATTCTAAGTTTTTCAGTGCAACTCACTCATATACTATGTACTACACTGTGCGTTTCTTATATTCTAAGTTTTTCAGTGCAACTCACTCATATACTACGTACTACACTGTGCGTTTCTTATATTCTAAGTTTTTCAGTGCAACTCACTCATATACTATGTACTACACTGTGCGTTTCTTATATTCTAAGTTTTTCAGTGCAACTCACTCATATACTATGTACTACACTGTGCATTTCCTGTAATGCGGGTTTTTCAGTAAATTCAAGTTTTTCAGTGCAACTCACTCATATACTATGTACTACACTGTGCGTTTCTTATATTCTAAGTTTTTCAGTGCAACTCACTCATATACTATGTACTACACTGTGCGTTTCTTATATTCTAAGTTTTTCAGTGCAACTCACTCATATACTATGTACTACACTGTGCATTTCGTGTAATGCGCGTTTTTCAGTAAATTCTAAGTTTTTCAGTGCAACTCACTCATATACTATGAACTACACTCTGCGTTTCTTATATTCTAAGTTTTTCAGTGCAACTCACTCATATACTATGTACTACACTGTGCGTTTCTTATATTCTAAGTTTTTGAGTGCAACTCACTCATATACTATGTACTACACTGTGCATTTCCTGTAATGCGGGTTTTTCAGTAAATTCTAAGTTTTTCAGTGCAACTCACTCATATACTATGTACTACACTGTGCGTTTCTTATATTCTATGTTTTTCAGTGCAACTCACTCATATACTATGTACTACACTGTGCGTTTCTTATATTCTAAGTTTTTCAGTGCAACTCACTCATATACTATGTACTACACTGTGCATTTCGTGTAATGCGCGTTTTTCAGTAAATTCTAAGTTTTTCAGTGCAACTCACTCATATACTATGTACTACACTGTGCGTTTCTTATATTCTAAGTTTTTCAGTGCAACTCACTCATATACTATGTACTACACTGTGCGTTTCTTATATTCTAAGTTTTTCAGTGCAACTCACTCATATACTATGTACTACACTGTGCGTTTCTTATATTCTAAGTTTTTCAGTGCAACTCACTCATATACTATGTACTACACTGTGCATTTCGTGTAATGCGGGTTTTTCAGTAAATTCTAAGTTTTTCAGTGCAACTCACTCATATACTATGTACTACACTGTGCGTTTCTTATATTCTAAGTTTTTCAGTGAAACTCCGTCATATACTATGTACTACACTGTGCGTTTCTTATATTCTAAGTTTTTCAGTGCAACTCACTCATATACTATGTACTACACTGTGCGTTTCTTATATTCTAAGTTTTTCAGTGCAACTCACTCATATAATATGTACTACACTGTGCATTTCGTGTAATGCGGGTTTTACAGTAAATTCTAAGTTTTTAGGTGCAACTCATTATTTACTATGTACTATACTGTGCGTTTCTTATATTCTAAGTTTTTCAGTGCAACTCACTCATATACTATGCACTACACTGTGCGTTTCTTATATTCTAAGTTTTTCAATTCAACTCACTCATATACTATGTACTACACTGTGCGTTTCTTATATTCTAAATTTTTCAGTGCAACTCACTCATATACTATGTACTACACTGTGCGTTTCTTATATTCTAAGTTTTTCAGTGCAACTCACTCATATACTATGTACTACACTGTGCGTTTCTTATATTCTAAGTTTTTCAGTGCAACTCACTCATATACTATGTACTACACTGTGCGTTTCTTATATTCTAAGTTCTTGAGTGCAACTCACTCATATACTATGTACTACACTGTGCGTTTCTTATATTCTAAGTTTTTCAGTGCAACTCACTCATATACTATGTACTACACTGTGCGTTTCTTATATTCTAAGTTTTTCAGTGCAACTCACTCATATACTATGTACTACACTGTGCGTTTCTTATATTCTAAGTTTTTGAGTGCAACTCACTCATATACTATGTACTACACTGTGCTTTACTTATTTCCTAGTTTTTTCAGTGCAACTCACTCATATACTATGTACTACACTGTGCGTTTCTTAAATTCTAAGTTTTTCAGTGCATCTCACTCATATACTATGTATTACACTGTGCGTTTCTTATATTCTAAGTTTTTCAGTGCAACTCACTCATATACTATGTACTACACTGTGCGTTTCTTATATTCTAAGTTTTTCAGTGCAACTCACTCATATACTATGTACTACACTGTGCGTTTTTTATATTCTAAGTTTTTCTGTGCAACTCACTCATATACTATGTACTACACTGTGCGTTTCTTATATTCTAAGTTTTTCAGTGCAACTCACTCATATACTATGTACTACACTGTGCGTTTCTTATATTCTAAGTTTTTCAGTGCAACTCACTCATATACTATGTACTACACTGTGCGTTTCTTATATTCTAAGTTTTTCAGTGCAACTCACTCATATACTATGTACTACACTGTGCGTTTCTTATATTCTAAGTTTTTCAGTGCAACTCACTCATATACTATGTACTACACTGTGCATTTCGTGTAATGCGCGTTTTTCAGTAAATTCTAAGTTTTTCAGTGCAACTCACTCATATACTATGTACTACACTGTGCGTTTCTTATATTCTAAGTTTTTCAGTGCAACTCACTCATATACTATGTACTACACTGTGCGTTTCTTATATTCTAAGTTTTTCAGTGCAACTCACTCATATACTATGTACTACACTGTGCGTTTCTTATATTCTAAGTTTTTCAGTGCAACTCACTCATATACTATGTACTACACTGTGCATTTCGTGTAATGCGGGTTTTTCAGTAAATTCTAAGTTTTTCAGTGCAAGTCACTCATATACTATGTACTACACTGTGCGTTTCTTATATTCTAAGTTTTTCAGTGAAACTCCGTCATATACTATGTACTACACTGTGCGTTTCTTATATTCTAAGTTTTTCAGTGCAACTCACTCATATACTATGTACTACACTGTGCGTTTCTTATATTCTAAGTTTTTCAGTGCAACTCACTCATATACTATGTACTACACTGTGCATTTCGTGTAATGCTGGTTTTTCAGTAAATTCTAAGTTTTTCAGTGCAACTCACTCATATACTATGTACTACACTGTGCGTTTCTTATATTCTAAGTTTTTCAGTGCAACTCACTCATATACTATGTACTACACTGTTCGTTTCTTATATTCTAAGTTTTTCAGTGCAACTCACTCATATACTATGTACTACACTGTGCGTTTCTTATATTCAAAGTTTTTCAGTGCAACTCACTCATATACTATGTACTACACTGTGCGTTTCTTATATTCTAAGTTTTTCAGTGCAACTCACTCATATAATATGTACTATACTGTGCGTTTCTTATATTCTAAGTTTTTCAGTGCAACTCACTCATATACTATGTACTACACTGTGCGTTTCTTATATTCTAAGTTTTTCAGTGCAACTCACTCATATACTATGTACTACACTGTGCATTTCGTGTAATGCGGGTTTTACAGTAAATTCTAAGTTTTTAGGTGCAACTCATTCATTTACTATGTACTATACTGTGCGTTTCTTATATTCTAAGTTTTTCAGTGCAACTCACTCATATACTATGCACTACACTGTGCGTTTCTTATATTCTAAGTTTTTCAATGCAACTCACTCATATACTATGTACTACACTGTGCGTTTCTTATATTCTAAGTTTTTCAGTGCAACTCACTCATATACTATGTACTACACTGTGCGTTTCTTATATTCTAAGTTTTTCAGTGCAACTCACTCATATACTACGTACTACACTGTGCGTTTCTTATATTCTAAGTTTTTCAGTGCAACTCACTCATATACTATGTACTACACTGTGCGTTTCTTATATTCTAAGTTTTTGAGTGCAACTCACTCATATACTATGTACTACACTGTGCATTTCCTGTAATGCCGGTTTTTCAGTAAATTCAAGTTTTTCAGTGCAACTCACTCATATACTATGTACTACACTGTGCGTTTCTTATATTCTAAGTTTTTCAGTGCAACTCACTCATATACTATGTACTACACTGTGCGTTTCTTATATTCTAAGTTTTTCAGTGCAACTCACTCATATACTATGTACTACACTGTGCATTTCGTGTAATGCGCGTTTTTCAGTAAATTCTACGTTTTTCAGTGCAACTCACTCATATACTATGTACTACACTGTGCGTTTCTTATATTCTAAGTTTTTCAGTGCAACTCACTCATATACTATGTACTACACTGTGCGTTTCTTATATTCTAAGTTTTTCAGTGCAACTCACTCATATACTATGTACTACACTGTGCGTTTCTTATATTCTAAGTTTTTCAGTGCAACTCACTCATATACTATGTACTACACTGTGCATTTCGTGTAATGCGGGTTTTTCAGTAAATTCTAAGTTTTTCAGTGCAACTCACTCATATACTATGTACTACACTGTGCGTTTCTTATATTCTAAGTTTTTCAGTGAAACTCCGTCATATACTATGTACTACACTGTGCGTTTCTTATATTCTAAGTTTTTCAGTGCAACTCACTCATATACTATGTACTACACTGTGCGTTTCTTATATTGTAAGTTTTTCAGTGCAACTCACTCATATACTATGTACTACACTGTGCATTACGTGTAATGCTGGTTTTTCAGTAAATTCTAAGTTTTTCAGTGCAACTCACTCATATACTATGTACTACACTGTGCGTTTCTTATATTCTAAGTTTTTCAGTGCAACTCACTCATATACTATGTACTACACTGTGCGTTTCTTATATTCTAAGTTTTTCAGTGCAACTCACTCATATACTATGTACTACACTGTGCGTTTCTTATATTCAAAGTTTTTCAGTGCAACTCACTCATATACTATGTACTACACTGTGCGTTTCTTATATTCTAAGTTTTTCAGTGCAACTCACTCATATACTATGTACTACACTGTGCATTTCGTGTAATGCGGGTTTTTCAGTAAATTCTAAGTTTTTCAGTGCAACTCACTCATATACTACGTACTACACTGTGCGTTTCTTATATTCTAAGTTTTTCAGTGCAACTCACTCATATACTATGTACTACACTGTGCGTTTCTTATATTCTAAGTTTTTGAGTGCAACTCACTCATATACTATGTACTACACTGTGCATTTCCTGTAATGCGGGTTTTTCAGTAAATTCAAGTTTTTCAGTGCAACTCACTCATATACTATGTACTACACTGTGCGTTTCTTATATTCTAAGTTTTTCAGTGCAACTCACTCATATACTATGTACTACACTGTGCGTTTCTTATATTCTAAGTTTTTCAGTGCAACTCACTCATATACTATGTACTACACTGTGCGTTTCTTATATTCTAAGTTTTTCAGTGCAACTCACTCATATACTATGTACTACACTGTGCATTTCGTGTAATGCGCGTTTTTCAGTAAATTCTAAGTTTTTCAGTGCAACTCACTCATATACTATGTACTACACTGTGCGTTTCTTATATTCTAAGTTTTTCAGTGCAACTCACTCATATACTATGTACTACACTGTGCGTTTCTTATATTCTAAGTTTTTCAGTGCAACTCACTCATATACTATGTACTACACTGTGCGTTTCTTATATTCTAAGTTTTTCAGTGCAACTCACTCATATACTATGTACTACACTGTGCATTTCGTGTAATGCGGGTTTTTCAGTAAATTCTAAGTTTTTCAGTGCAACTCACTCATATACTATGTACTACACTGTGCGTTTCTTATATTCTAAGTTTTTCAGTGAAACTCCGTCATATACTATGTACTACACTGTGCGTTTCTTATATTCTAAGTTTTTCAGTGCAACTCACTCATATACTATGTACTACACTGTGCGTTTCTTATATTCTAAGTTTTTCAGTGCAACTCACTCATATACTATGTACTACACTGTGCATTTCGTGTAATGCTGGTTTTTCAGTAAATTCTAAGTTTTTCAGTGCAACTCACTCATATACTATGTACTACACTGTGCGTTTCTTATATTCTAAGTTTTTCAGTGCAACTCACTCATATACTATGTACTACACTGTGCGTTTCTTATATTCTAAGTTTTTCAGTGCAACTCACTCATATACTATGTACTACACTGTGCGTTTCTTATATTCTAAGTTTTTCAGTGCAACTCACTCATATACTATGTACTACACTGTGCGTTTCTTATATTCTAAGTTTTTCAGTGCAACTCACTCATATAATATGTACTATACTGTGCGTTTCTTATATTCTAAGTTTTTCAGTGCAACTCACTCATATACTATGTACTACACTGTGCGTTTCTTATATTCTAAGTTTTTCAGTGCAACTCACTCATATACTATGTACTACACTGTGCATTTCGTGTAATGCGGGTTTTACAGTAAATTCTAAGTTTTTAGGTGCAACTCATTCATTTACTATGTACTATACTGTGCGTTTCTTATATTCTAAGTTTTTCAGTGCAACTCACTCATATACTATGTACTACACTGTGCGTTTCTTATATTCTAAGTTTTTCAGTGCAACTCACTCATATACTACGTACTAAACTGTGCGTTTCTTATATTCTAAGTTTTTCAGTGCAACTCACTCATATACTATGTACTACACTGTGCGTTTCTTATATTCTAAGTTTTTGAGTGCAACTCACTCATATACTATGTACTACACTGTGCATTTCCTGTAATGCGGGTTTTTCAGTAAATTCAAGTTTTTCAGTGCAACTCACTCATATACTATGTACTACACTGTGCGTTTCTTATATTCTAAGTTTTTCAGTGCAACTCACTCATATACTATGTACTACACTGTGCGTTTCTTATATTCTAAGTTTTTCAGTGCAACTCACTCATATACTATGTACTACACTGTGCATTTCGTGTAATGCGCGTTTTTCAGTAAATTCTAAGTTTTTCAGTGCAACTCACTCATATACTATGTACTACACTGTGCGTTTCTTATATTCTAAGTTTTTCAGTGCAACTCACTCATATACTATGTACTACACTGTGCGTTTCTTATATTCTAAGTTTTTCAGTGCAACTCACTCATATACTATGTACTACACTGTGCGTTTCTTATATTCTAAGTTTTTCAGTGCAACTCACTCATATACTATGTACTACACTGTGCATTTCGTGTAATGCGCGTTTTTCAGTAAATTCTAAGTTTTTCAGTGCAACTCACTCATATACTATGTACTACACTGTGCGTTTCTTATATTCTAAGTTTTTCAGTGCAACTCACTCATATACTATGTACTACACTGTGCGTTTCTTATATTCTAAGTTTTTCAGTGCAACTCACTCATATACTATGTACTACACTGTGCGTTTCTTATATTCTAAGTTTTTCAGTGCAACTCACTCATATACTATGTACTACACTGTGCATTTCGTGTAATGCGGGTTTTTCAGTAAATTCTAAGTTTTTCAGTGCAACTCACTCATATACTATGTACTACACTGTGCGTTTCTTATATTCTAAGTTTTTCAGTGAAACTCCGTCATATACTATGTACTACACTGTGCGTTTCTTATATTCTAAGTTTTTCAGTGCAACTCACTCATATACTATGTACTACACTGTGCGTTTCTTATATTCTAAGTTTTTCAGTGCAACTCACTCATATACTATGTACTACACTGTGCATTTCGTGTAATGCTGGTTTTTCAGTAAATTCTAAGTTTTTCAGTGCAACTCACTCATATACTATGTACTACACTGTGCGTTTCTTATATTCTAAGTTTTTCAGTGCAACTCACTCATATACTATGTACTACACTGTGCGTTTCTTATATTCTAAGTTTTTCAGTGCAACTCACTCATATACTATGTACTACACTGTGCGTTTCTTATATTCTAAGTTTTTCAGTGCAACTCACTCATATACTATGTACTACACTGTGCGTTTCTTATATTCTAAGTTTTTCAGTGCAACTCACTCATATAATATGTACTATACTGTGCGTTTCTTATATTCTAAGTTTTTCAGTGCAACTCACTCATATACTATGTACTACACTGTGCGTTTCTTATATTCTAAGTTTTTCAGTGCAACTCACTCATATACTATGTACTACACTGTGCATTTCGTGTAATGCGGGTTTTACAGTAAATTCTAAGTTTTTAGGTGCAACTCATTCATTTACTATGTACTATACTGTGCGTTTCTTATATTCTAAGTTTTTCAGTGCAACTCACTCATATACTATGCACTACACTGTGCGTTTCTTATATTCTAAGTTTTTCAATGCAACTCACTCATATACTATGTACTACACTGTGCGTTTCTTATATTCTAAGTTTTTCAGTGCAACTCACTCATATACTATGTACTACACTGTGCGTTTCTTATATTCTAAGTTTTTCAGTGCAACTCACTCATATACTACGTACTAAACTGTGCGTTTCTTATATTCTAAGTTTTTCAGTGCAACTCACTCATATACTATGTACTACACTGTGCGTTTCTTATATTCTAAGTTTTTGAGTGCAACTCACTCATATACTATGTACTACACTGTGCATTTCCTGTAATGCGGGTTTTTCAGTAAATTCAAGTTTTTCAGTGCAACTCACTCATATACTATGTACTACACTGTGCGTTTCTTATATTCTAAGTTTTTCAGTGCAACTCACTCATATACTATGTACTACACTGTGCGTTTCTTATATTCTAAGTTTTTCAGTGCAACTCACTCATATACTATGTACTACACTGTGCATTTCGTGTAATGCGTGTTTTTCAGTAAATTCTAAGTTTTTCAGTGCAACTCACTCATATACTATGTACTACACTGTGCGTTTCTTATATTCTAAGTTTTTCAGTGCAACTCACTCATATACTATGTACTACACTGTGCGTTTCTTATATTCTAAGTTTTTCAGTGCAACTCACTCATATACTATGTACTACACTGTGCGTTTCTTATATTCTAAGTTTTTCAGTGCAACTCACTCATATACTATGTACTACACTGTGCATTTCGTGTAATGCGGGTTTTTCAGTAAATTCTAAGTTTTTCAGTGCAACTCACTCATATACTATGTACTACACTGTGCGTTTCTTATATTCTAAGTTTTTCAATGAAACTCCGTCATATACTATGTACTACACTGTGCGTTTCTTATATTCTAAGTTTTTCAGTGCAACTCACTCATATACTATGTACTACACTGTGCGTTTCTTATTTTCTAAGTTTTTCAGTGCAACTCACTCATATACTATGTACTACACTGTGCATTTCCTGTAATGCTGGTTTTTCAGTAAATTATAAGTTTTTCAGTGCAACTCACTCATATACTATGTACTACACTGTGCGTTTCTTATATTCTAAGTTTTTCAGTGCAACTCACTCATATACTATGTACTACACTGTGCGTTTCTTATATTCTAAGTTTTTCAGTGCAACTCACTCATATACTATGTACTACACTGTGCGTTTCTTATATTCAAAGTTTTTCAGTGCAACTCACTCATATACTATGTACTACACTGTGCGTTTCTTATATTCTAAGTTTTTCAGTGCAACTCACTCATATACTATGTACTACACTGTGCATTTCGTGTAATGCGGGTTTTTCAGTAAATTCTAAGTTTTTCAGTGCAACTCACTCATATACTACGTACTACACTGTGCGTTTCTTATATTCTAAGTTTTTCAGTGCAACTCACTCATATACTATGTACTACACTGTGCGTTTCTTATATTCTAAGTTTTTGAGTGCAACTCACTCATATACTATGTACTACACTGTGCATTTCCTGTAATGCGGGTTTTTCAGTAAATTCAAGTTTTTCAGTGCAACTCACTCATATACTATGTACTACACTGTGCGTTTCTTATATTCTATGTTTTTCACTGCAACTCACTCATATACTATGTACTACACTGTGCGTTTCTTATATTCTAAGTTTTTCAGTGCAACTCACTCATATACTATGTACTACACTGTGCATTTCGTGTAATGCGCGTTTTTCAGTAAATTCTAAGTTTTTCAGTGCAACTCACTCATATACTATGTACTACACTGTGCGTTTCTTATATTCTAAGTTTTTCAGTGCAACTCACTCATATACTATGTACTACACTGTGTGTTTCTTATATTCTAAGTTTTTCAGTGCAACTCACTCATATACTATGTACTACACTGTGCGTTTCTTATATTCTAAGTTTTTCAGTGCAACTCACTCATATACTATGTACTACACTGTGCATTTCGTGTAATGCGGGTTTTTCAGTAAATTCTAAGTTTTTCAGTGCAACTCACTCATATACTATGTACTACACTGTGCGTTTCTTATATTCTAAGTTTTTCAGTGAAACTCCGTCATATACTATGTACTACACTGTGCGTTTCTTATATTCTAAGTTTTTCAGTGCAACTCACTCATATACTATGTACTACACTGTGCGTTTCTTATATTCTAAGTTTTTCAGTGCAACTCACTCATATACTATGTACTACACTGTGCATTTCGTGTAATGCTGGTTTTTCAGTAAATTCTAAGTTTTTCAGTGCAACTCACTCATATACTATGTACTACACTGTGCGTTTCTTATATTCAAAGTTTTTCAGTGCAACTCACTCATATACTATGTACTACACTGTGCGTTTCTTATATTCTAAGTTTTTCAGTGCAACTCACTCATATAATATGTACTACACTGTGCGTTTCTTATATTCTAAGTTTTTCAGTGCAACTCATTCATATACTATGTACTACACTGTGCTTTTCTTATATTCTAAGTTTTTCAGTGCAACTCACTCATATACTATGTACTACACTGTGCATTTCGTGTAATGCGGGTTTTACAGTAAATTCTAAGTTTTTAGGTGCAACTCATTCATTTACTATGTACTATACTGTGCGTTTCTTATATTCTAAGTTTTTCAGTGCAACTCACTCATATACTATGCACTACACTGTGCGTTTCTTATATTCTAAGTTTTTCAATGCAACTCACTCATATACTATGTACTACACTGTGTGTTTCTTATATTCTAAGTTTTTCAGTGCAACTCACTCATATACTATGTACTACACTGTGCGTTTCTTATATTCTAAGTTTTTCAGTGCAACTCACTCATATACTACGTACTACACTGTGCGTTTCTTATATTCTAAGTTTTTCAGTGCAACTCACTCATATACTATGTACTACACTGTGCGTTTCTTATATTCTAAGTTTTTGATTGCAACTCACTCATATACTATGTACTACACTGTGCATTTCCTGTAATGCGGGTTTTTCAGTAAATTCAAGTTTTTCAGTGCAACTCACTCATATACTATGTACTACACTGTGCGTTTCTTATATTCCAAGTTTTTCAGTGCAACTCACACATATACTATGTACTACACTGTGCGTTTCTTATATTCTAAGTTTTTGAGTGCAACTCACTCATATACTATGTACTACACTGTGCGTTTCTTATATTCTAAGTTTTTCAGTGCAACTCACTCATATACTATGTACTACACTGTGCGTTTCTTAAATTCTAAGTTTTTCAGTGCATCTCACTCATATACTATGTATTACACTGTGCGTTTCTTATATTCTAAGTTTTTCAGTGCAACTCACTCATATACTATGTACTACACTGTGCATTTCGTGTAATGCGCGTTTTTCAGTAAATTCTAAGTTTTTCAGTGCAACTCACTCATATACTATGTACTACACTGTGCGTTTCTTATATTCTAAGTTTTTCAGTGCAACTCACTCATATACTATGTACTACACTGTGCGTTTCTTATATTCTAAGTTTTTGAGTGCAACTCACTCATATACTATGTACTACACTGTGCATTTCCTGTAATGCGGGTTTTTCAGTAAATTCAAGTTTTTCAGTGCAACTCACTCATATACTATGTACTACACTGTGCGTTTCTTATATTCTAAGTTTTTCAGTGCAACTCACTCATATACTATGTACTACACTGTGCGTTTCTTATATTCTAAGTTTTTCAGTGCAACTCACTCATATACTCTGTACTACACTGTGCATTTCGTGTAATGCGCGTTTTTCAGTAAATTCTAAGTTTTTCAGTGCAACTCACTCATATACTATGTACTACACTGTGCGTTTCTTATATTCTAAGTTTTTCAGTGCAACTCACTCATATACTATGTACTACACTGTGCGTTTCTTATATTCTAAGTTTTTCAGTGCAACTCACTCATATACTATGTACTACACTGTGCGTTTCTTATATTCTAAGTTTTTCAGTGCAACTCACTCATATACTATGTACTACACTGTGCATTTCGTGTAATGCGGGTTTTTCAGTAAATTCTAAGTTTTTCAGTGCAACTCACTCATATACTATGTACTACACTGTGCGTTTCTTATATTCTAAGTTTTTCAGTGAAACTCCGTCATATACTATGTACTACACTGTGCGTTTCTTATATTCTAAGTTTTTCAGTGCAACTCACTCATATACTATGTACTACACTGTGCGTTTCTTATATTCTAAGTTTTTCAGTGCAACTCACTCATATACTATGTACTACACTGTGCATTTCCTGTAATGCTGGTTTTTCAGTAAATTATAAGTTTTTCAGTGCAACTCACTCATATACTATGTACTACACTGTGCCTTTCTTATATTCTAAGTTTTTCAGTGCAACTCACTCATATACTATGTACTACACTGTGCATTTCGTGTAATGCGGGTTTTTCAGTAAATTCTAAGTTTTTCAGTGCAACTCACTCATATACTATGTACTACACTGTGCGTTTCTTATATTCTAAGTTTTTCAGTGAAACTCCGTCATATACTATGTACTACACTGTGCGTTTCTTATATTCTAAGTTTTTCAGTGCAACTCACTCATATACTATGTACTACACTGTGCGTTTCTTATATTCTAAGTTTTTCAGTGCAACTCACTCATATACTATGTACTACACTGTGCATTTCGTGTAATGCTGGTTTTTCAGTAAATTCTAAGTTTTTCAGTGCAACTCACTCATATACTATGTACTACACTGTGCGTTTCTTATATTCTAAGTTTTTCAGTGCAACTCACTCATATACTATGTACTACACTGTGCGTTTCTTATATTCTAAGTTTTTCAGTGCAACTCACTCATATACTATGTACTACACTGTGCGTTTCTTATATTCAAAGTTTTTCAGTGCAACTCACTCATATACTATGTACTACACTGTGCGTTTCTTATATTCTAAGTTTTTCAGTGCAACTCACTCATATAATATGTACTACACTGTGCGTTTCTTATATTCTAAGTTTTTCAGTGCAACTCACTCATATACTATGTACTACACTGTGCTTTTCTTATATTCTAAGTTTTTCAGTGCAACTCACTCATATACTATGTACTACACTGTGCATTTCGTGTAATGCGGGTTTTACAGTAAATTCTAAGTTTTTAGGTGCAACTCATTCATTTACTATGTACTATACTGTGCGTTTCTTATATTCTAAGTTTTTCAGTGCAACTCACTCATATACTATGCACTACACTGTGCATTTCTTATATTCTAAGTTTTTCAATGCAACTCACTCATATACTATGTACTACACTGTGTGTTTCTTATATTCTAAGTTTTTCAGTGCAACTCACTCATATACTATGTACTACACTGTGCGTTTCTTATATTCTAAGTTTTTCAGTGCAACTCACTCATATACTACGTACTACACTGTGCGTTTCTTATATTCTAAGTTTTTCAGTGCAACTCACTCATATACTATGTACTACACTGTGCGTTTCTTATATTCTAAGTTTTTGAGTGCAACTCACTCATATACTATGTACTACACTGTGCATTTCCTGTAATGCGGGTTTTTCAGTAAATTCAAGTTTTTCAGTGCAACTCACTCATATACTATGTACTACACTGTGCGTTTCTTATATTCTAAGTTTTTCAGTGCAACTCACTCATATACTATGTACTACACTGTGCGTTTCTTATATTCTAAGTTTTTCAGTGCAACTCACTCATATACTATGTACTACACTGTGCGTTTCTTATATTCTAAGTTTTTCAGTGCAACTCACTCATATACTATGTACTACACTGTGCGTTTCTTATATTCTAAGTTTTTCAGTGCAACTCACTCATATACTATGTACTACACTGTGCGTTTCTTATATTCTAAGTTTTTGAGTGCAAGTCACTCATATACTATGTACTACACTGTGCGTTTCTTATATTCTAAGTTTTTCAGTGCAACTCACTCATATACTATGTACTACACTGTGCGTTTCTTAAATTCTAAGTTTTTCAGTGCATCTCACTCATATACTATGTATTACACTGTGCGTTTCTTATATTCTAAGTTTTTCAGTGCAACTCACTCATATACTATGTACTACACTGTGCATTTCGTGTAATGCGCGTTTTTCAGTAAATTCTAAGTTTTTCAGTGCAACTCACTCATATACTATGTACTACACTGTGCGTTTCTTATATTCTAAGTTTTTCAGTGCAACTCACTCATATACTATGTACTACACTGTGCGTTTCTTATATTCTAAGTTTTTCAGTGCAACTCACTCATATACTATGTACTACACTGTGCGTTTCTTATATTCTAAGTTTTTCAGTGCAACTCACTCATATACTATGTACTACACTGTGCATTTCGTGTAATGCTGGTTTTTCAGTAAATTCTAAGTTTTTCAGTGCAACTCACTCATATACTATGTACTACACTGTGCGTTTCTTATATTCTAAGTTTTTCAGTGCAACTCACTCATATACTATGTACTACACTGTGCGTTTCTTATATTCAAAGTTTTTCAGTGCAACTCACTCATATACTATGTACTACACTGTGCATTTCGTGTAATGCGGGTTTTACAGTAAATTCTAAGTTTTTAGGTGCAACTCATTCATTTACTATGTACTATACTGTGCGTTTCTTATATTCTAAGTTTTTCAGTGCAACTCACTCATATACTATGCACTACACTGTGCGTTTCTTATATTCTAAGTTTTTCAATGCAACTCACTCATATACTATGTACTACACTGTGTGTTTCTTATATTCTAAGTTTTTCAGTGCAACTCACTCATATACTATGTACTACACTGTGCGTTTCTTATATTCTAAGTTTTTCAGTGCAACTCACTCATATACTACGTACTACACTGTGCGTTTCTTATATTCTAAGTTTTTCAGTGCAACTCACTCATATACTATGTACTACACTGTGCGTTTCTTATATTCTAAGTTTTTGAGTGCAACTCACTCATATACTATGTACTACACTGTGCGTTTCTTATATTCTAAGTTTTTCAGTGCAACTCACTCATATACTATGTACTACACTGTGCGTTTCTTAAATTCTAAGTTTTTCAGTGCATCTCACTCATATACTATGTATTACACTGTGCGTTTCTTATATTCTAAGTTTTTCAGTGCAACTCACTCATATACTATGTACTACACTGTGCGTTTCTTAAATTCTAAGTTTTTCAGTGCATCTCACTCATATACTATGTATTACACTGTGCGTTTCTTATATTCTAAGTTTTTCAGTGCAACTCACTCATATACTATGTACTACACTGTGCGTTTCTTATATTCTAAGTTTTTCAGTGCAACTCACTCATATACTATGTACTACACTGTGCGTTTCTTATATTCTAAGTTTTTCAGTGCAACTCACTCATATACTACGTACTAAACTGTGCGTTTCTTATATTCTAAGTTTTTCAGTGCAACTCACTCATATACTATGTACTACACTGTGCGTTTCTTATATTCTAAGTTTTTGAGTGCAACTCACTCATATACTATGTACTACACTGTGCATTTCCTGTAATGCGGGTTTTTCAGTAAATTCAAGTTTTTCAGTGCAACTCACTCATATACTATGTACTACACTGTGCGTTTCTTATATTCTAAGTTTTTCAGTGCAACTCACTCATATACTATGTACTACACTGTGCGTTTCTTATATTCTAAGTTTTTCAGTGCAACTCACTCATATACTATGTACTACACTGTGCGTTTCTTATATTCAAAGTTTTTCAGTGCAACTCACTCATATACTATGTACTACACTGTGCATTTCGTGTAATGCGGGTTTTACAGTAAATTCTAAGTTTTTAGGTGCAACTCATTCATTTACTATGTACTATACTGTGCGTTTCTTATATTCTAAGTTTTTCAGTGCAACTCACTCATATACTATGCACTACACTGTGCGTTTCTTATATTCTAAGTTTTTCAATGCAACTCACTCATATACTATGTACTACACTGTGTGTTTCTTATATTCTAAGTTTTTCAGTGCAACTCACTCATATACTATGTACTACACTGTGCGTTTCTTATATTCTAAGTTTTTCAGTGCAACTCACTCATATACTACGTACTACACTGTGCGTTTCTTATATTCTAAGTTTTTCAGTGCAACTCACTCATATACTATGTACTACACTGTGCGTTTCTTATATTCTAAGTTTTTGAGTGCAACTCACTCATATACTATGTACTACACTGTGCGTTTCTTATATTCTAAGTTTTTCAGTGCAACTCACTCATATACTATGTACTACACTGTGCGTTTCTTAAATTCTAAGTTTTTCAGTGCATCTCACTCATATACTATGTATTACACTGTGCGTTTCTTATATTCTAAGTTTTTGAGTGCAACTCACTCATATACTATGTACTACACTGTGCATTTCCTGTAATGCGGGTTTTTCAGTAAATTCAAGTTTTTCAGTGCAACTCACTCATATACTATGTACTACACTGTGCGTTTCTTATATTCTAAGTTTTTCAGTGCAACTCACTCATATACTATGTACTACACTGTGCGTTTCTTATATTCTAAGTTTTTCAGTGCAACTCACTCATATACTATGTACTACACTGTGCATTTCGTGTAATGCGCGTTTTTCAGTAAATTCTAAGTTTTTCAGTGCAACTCACTCATATACTATGTACTACACTGTGCGTTTCTTATATTCTAAGTTTTTCAGTGCAACTCACTCATATACTATGTACTACACTGTGCGTTTCTTATATTCTAAGTTTTTCAGTGCAACTCACTCATATACTATGTACTACACTGTGCGTTTCTTATATTCTAAGTTTTTCAGTGCAACTCACTCATATACTATGTACTACACTGTGCATTTCGTGTAATGCGGATTTTTCAGTAAATTCTAAGTTTTTCAGTGCAACTCACTCATATACTATGTACTACACTGTGCGTTTCTTATATTCTAAGTTTTTCATTGCAACTCACTCATATACTATGTACTACACTGTGCGTTTCTTATATTCTAAGTTTTTCAGTGCAACTCACTCATATACTATGTACTACACTGTGCGTTTCTTATATTCTAAGTTTTTCAGTGCAACTCACTCATATACTATGTACTACACTGTGCATTTCCTGTAATGCTGGTTTTTCAGTAAATTATAAGTTTTTCAGTGCAACTCACTCATATACTATGTACTACACTGTGCGTTTCTTATATTCTAAGTTTTTCAGTGCAACTCACTCATATACTATGTACTACACTGTGCGTTTCTTATATTCTAAGTTTTTCAGTGCAACTCACTCATATACTATGTACTACACTGTGCGTTTCTTATATTCAAAGTTTTTCAGTGCAACTCACTCATATAGTATGTACTACACTGTGCGTTTCTTATATTCTAAGTTTTTCAGTGCAACTCACTCATATACTATGTACTACACTGTGCATTTCGTGTAATGCGGGTTTTTCAGTAAATTCTAAGTTTTTCAGTGCAACTCACTCATATACTACGTACTACACTGTGCGTTTCTTATATTCTAAGTTTTTCAGTGCAACTCACTCATATACTATGTACTACACTGTGCGTTTCTTATATTCTAAGTTTTTGAGTGCAACTCACTCATATACTATGTACTACACTGTGCATTTCCTGTAATGCGGGTTTTTCAGTAAATTCAAGTTTTTCAGTGCAACTCACTCATATACTATGTACTACACTGTGCGTTTCTTATATTCTATGTTTTTCAGTGCAACTCACTCATATACTATGTACTACACTGTGCGTTTCTTATATTCTAAGTTTTTCAGTGCAACTCACTCATATACTATGTACTACACTGTGCATTTCGTGTAATGCGCGTTTTTCAGTAAATTCTAAGTTTTTCAGTGCAACTCACTCATATACTATGTACTACACTGTGCGTTTCTTATATTCTAAGTTTTTCAGTGCAACTCACTCATATACTATGTACTACACTGTGCGTTTCTTATATTCTAAGTTTTTCAGTGCAACTCACTCATATACTATGTACTACACTGTGCGTTTCTTATATTCTAAGTTTTTCAGTGCAACTCACTCATATACTATGTACTACACTGTGCATTTCGTGTAATGCGGGTTTTTCAGTAAATTCTAAGTTTTTCAGTGCAACTCACTCATATACTATGTACTACACTGTGCGTTTCTTATATTCTAAGTTTTTCAGTGAAACTCCGTCATATACTATGTACTACACTGTGCGTTTCTTATATTCTAAGTTTTTCAGTGCAACTCACTCATATACTATGTACTACACTGTGCGTTTCTTATATTCTAAGTTTTTCAGTGCAACTCACTCATATACTATGTACTACACTGTGCATTTCGTGTAATGCTGGTTTTTCAGTAAATTCTAAGTTTTTCAGTGCAACTCACTCATATACTATGTACTACACTGTGCGTTTCTTATATTCTAAGTTTTTCAGTGCAACTCACTCATATACTATGTACTACACTGTGCGTTTCTTATATTCTAAGTTTTTCAGTGCAACTCACTCATATACTATGTACTACACTGTGCGTTTCTTATATTCAAAGTTTTTCAGTGCAACTCACTCATATACTATGTACTACACTGTGCGTTTCTTATATTCTAAGTTTTTCAGTGCAACTCACTCATATAATATGTACTACACTGTGCGTTTCTTATATTCTAAGTTTTTCAGTGCAACTCACTCATATACTATGTACTACACTGTGCTTTTCTTATATTCTAAGTTTTTCAGTGCAACTCACTCATATACTATGTACTACACTGTGCATTTCGTGTAATGCGGGTTTTACAGTAAATTCTCAGTTTTTAGGTGCAACTCATTCATTTACTATGTACTATACTGTGCGTTTCATATATTCTAAGTTTTTCAGTGCAACTCACTCATATACTATGCACTACACTGTGCGTTTCTTATATTCTAAGTTTTTCAATGCAACTCACTCATATACTATGTACTACACTGTGTGTTTCTTATATTCTAAGTTTTTCAGTGCAACTCACTCATATACTATGTACTACACTGTGCGTTTCTTATATTCTAAGTTTTTCAGTGCAACTCACTCATATACTACGTACTACACTGTGCGTTTCTTATATTCTAAGTTTTTCAGTGCAACTCACTCATATACTATGTACTACACTGTGCGTTTCTTATATTCTAAGTTTTTGAGTGCAACTCACTCATATACTATGTACTACACTGTGCATTTCCTGTAATGCGGGTTTTTCAGTAAATTCAAGTTTTTCAGTGCAACTCACTCATATACTATGTACTACACTGTGCGTTTCTTATATTCTAAGTTTTTCAGTGCAACTCACTCATATACTATGTACTACACTGTGCGTTTCTTATATTCTAAGTTTTTCAGTGCAACTCACTCATATACTATGTACTACACTGTGCGTTTCTTATATTCTAAGTTTTTCAGTGCAACTCACTCATATACTATGTACTACACTGTGCGTTTCTTATATTCTAAGTTTTTCAGTGCAACTCACTCATATACTATGTACTACACTGTGCGTTTCTTATATTCTAAGTTTTTGAGTGCAACTCACTCATATACTATGTACTACACTGTGCGTTTCTTATATTCTAAGTTTTTCAGTGCAACTCACTCATATACTATGTACTACACTGTGCGTTTCTTAAATTCTAAGTTTTTCAGTGCATCTCACTCATATACTATGTATTACACTGTGCGTTTCTTATATTCTAAGTTTTTCAGTGCAACTCACTCATATACTATGTACTACACTGTGCGTTTCTTATATTCAAAGTTTTTCAGTGCAACTCACTCATATACTATGTACTACACTGTGCGTTTCTTATATTCTAAGTTTTTCAGTGCAACTCACTCATATACTATGTACTACACTGTGCATTTCGTGTAATGCGGGTTTTTCAGTAAATTCTAAGTTTTTCAGTGCAACTCACTCATATACTACGTACTACACTGTGCGTTTCTTATATTCTAAGTTTTTCAGTGCAACTCACTCATATACTATGTACTACACTGTGCGTTTCTTATATTCTAAGTTTTTGAGTGCAACTCACTCATATACTATGTACTACACTGTGCATTTCCTGTAATGCGGGTTTTTCAGTAAATTCAAGTTTTTCAGTGCAACTCACTCATATACTATGTACTACACTGTGCGTTTCTTATATTCTATGTTTTTCAGTGCAACTCACTCATATACTATGTACTACACTGTGCGTTTCTTATATTCTAAGTTTTTCAGTGCAACTCACTCATATACTATGTACTACACTGTGCATTTCGTGTAATGCGCGTTTTTCAGTAAATTCTAAGTTTTTCAGTGCAACTCACTCATATACTATGTACTACACTGTGCGTTTCTTATATTCTAAGTTTTTCAGTGCAACTCACTCATATACTATGTACTACACTGTGCGTTTCTTATATTCTAAGTTTTTCAGTGCAACTCACTCATATACTATGTACTACACTGTGCGTTTCTTATATTCTAAGTTTTTCAGTGCAACTCACTCATATACTATGTACTACACTGTGCATTTCGTGTAATGCGGGTTTTTCAGTAAATTCTAAGTTTTTCAGTGCAACTCACTCATATACTATGTACTACACTGTGCGTTTCTTATATTCTAAGTTTTTCAGTGAAACTCCGTCATATACTATGTACTACACTGTGCGTTTCTTATATTCTAAGTTTTTCAGTGCAACTCACTCATATACTATGTACTACACTGTGCGTTTCTTATATTCTAAGTTTTTCAGTGCAACTCACTCATATACTATGTACTACACTGTGCATTTCGTGTAATGCTGGTTTTTCAGTAAATTCTAAGTTTTTCAGTGCAACTCACTCATATACTATGTACTACACTGTGCGTTTCTTATATTCTAAGTTTTTCAGTGCAACTCACTCATATACTATGTACTACACTGTGCGTTTCTTATATTCTAAGTTTTTCAGTGCAACTCACTCATATACTATGTACTACACTGTGCGTTTCTTATATTCAAAGTTTTTCAGTGCAACTCACTCATATACTATGTACTACACTGTGCGTTTCTTATATTCTAAGTTTTTCAGTGCAACTCACTCATATAATATGTACTACACTGTGCGTTTCTTATATTCTAAGTTTTTCAGTGCAACTCACTCATATACTATGTACTACACTGTGCTTTTCTTATATTCTAAGTTTTTCAGTGCAACTCACTCATATACTATGTACTACACTGTGCATTTCGTGTAATGCGGGTTTTACAGTAAATTCTCAGTTTTTAGGTGCAACTCATTCATTTACTATGTACTATACTGTGCGTTTCTTATATTCTAAGTTTTTCAGTGCAACTCACTCATATACTATGCACTACACTGTGCGTTTCTTATATTCTAAGTTTTTCAATGCAACTCACTCATATACTATGTACTACACTGTGTGTTTCTTATATTCTAAGTTTTTCAGTGCAACTCACTCATATACTATGTACTACACTGTGCGTTTCTTATATTCTAAGTTTTTCAGTGCAACTCACTCATATACTACGTACTACACTGTGCGTTTCTTATATTCTAAGTTTTTCAGTGCAACTCACTCATATACTATGTACTACACTGTGCGTTTCTTATATTCTAAGTTTTTGAGTGCAACTCACTCATATACTATGTACTACACTGTGCATTTCCTGTAATGCGGGTTTTTCAGTAAATTCAAGTTTTTCAGTGCAACTCACTCATATACTATGTACTACACTGTGCGTTTCTTATATTCTAAGTTTTTCAGTGCAACTCACTCATATACTATGTACTACACTGTGCGTTTCTTATATTCTAAGTTTTTCAGTGCAACTCACTCATATACTATGTACTACACTGTGCGTTTCTTATATTCTAAGTTTTTCAGTGCAACTCACTCATATACTATGTACTACACTGTGCGTTTCTTATATTCTAAGTTTTTCAGTGCAACTCACTCATATACTATGTACTACACTGTGCGTTTCTTATATTCTAAGTTTTTGAGTGCAACTCACTCATATACTATGTACTACACTGTGCGTTTCTTATATTCTAAGTTTTTCAGTGCAACTCACTCATATACTATGTACTACACTGTGCGTTTCTTAAATTCTAAGTTTTTCAGTGCATCTCACTCATATACTATGTATTACACTGTGCGTTTCTTATATTCTAAGTTTTTCAGTGCAACTCACTCATATACTATGTACTACACTGTGCATTTCGTGTAATGCGCGTTTTTCAGTAAATTCTAAGTTTTTCAGTGCAACTCACTCATATACTATGTACTACACTGTGCGTTTCTTATATTCTAAGTTTTTCAGTGCAACTCACTCATATACTATGTACTACACTGTGCGTTTCTTATATTCTAAGTTTTTCAGTGCAACTCACTCATATACTATGTACTACACTGTGCGTTTCTTATATTCTAAGTTTTTCAGTGCAACTCACTCATATACTATGTACTACACTGTGCATTTCGTGTAATGCGGGTTTTTCAGTAAATTCTAATTTTTTCAGTGCAACTCACTCATATACTATGTACTACACTGTGCGTTTCTTATATTCTAAGTTTTTCAGTGAAACTCCGTCATATACTATGAACTACACTGTGCGTTTCTTATATTCTAAGTTTTTCAGTGCAACTCACTCATATACTATGTACTACACTGTGCGTTTCTTATATTCTAAGTTTTTCAGTGCAACTCACTCATATACTATGTACTACACTGTGCATTTCGTGTAATGCTGGTTTTTCAGTAAATTCTAAGTTTTTCAGTGCAACTCATTCATATACTATGTACTACACTGTGCGTTTCTTATATTCTAAGTTTTTCAGTGCAACTCACTCATATACTATGTACTACACTGTGCGTTTCTTATATTCAAAGTTTTTCAGTGCAACTCACTCATATACTATGTACTACACTGTGCATTTCGTGTAATGCGGGTTTTACAGTAAATTCTAAGTTTTTAGGTGCAACTCATTCATTTACTATGTACTATACTGTGCGTTTCTTATATTCTAAGTTTTTCAGTGCAACTCACTCATATACTATGCACTACACTGTGCGTTTCTTATATTCTAAGTTTTTCAATGCAACTCACTCATATACTATGTACTACACTGTGTGTTTCTTATATTCTAAGTTTTTCAGTGCAACTCACTCATATACTATGTACTACACTGTGCGTTTCTTATATTCTAAGTTTTTCAGTGCAACTCACTCATATACTACGTACTACACTGTGCGTTTCTTATATTCTAAGTTTTTCAGTGCAACTCACTCATATACTATGTACTACACTGTGCGTTTCTTATATTCTAAGTTTTTGAGTGCAACTCACTCATATACTATGTACTACACTGTGCATTTCCTGTAATGCGGGTTTTTCAGTAAATTCAAGTTTTTCAGTGCAACTCACTCATATACTATGTACTACACTGTGCGTTTCTTATATTCTAAGTTTTTCAGTGCAACTCACTCATATACTATGTACTACACTGTGCGTTTCTTAAATTCTAAGTTTTTCAGTGCAACTCACTCATATACTATGTACTACACTGTGCGTTTCTTATATTCTAAGTTTTTCAGTGCAACTCACTCATATACTTTGTACTACACTGTGCGGTTCTTATTCTAAGTTTTTCAGTGCAACTCACTCATATACTACGTACTACACTGTGCGTTTCTTATATTCTAAGTTTTTCAGTGCAACTCACTCATATACTATGTACTACATTGTGCGTTTCTTATATTCTAAGTTTTTGAGTGCAACTCACTCATATAATATGTACTACACTGTGCATTTCGTGTAATGCGTGTTTTTCAGTAAATTCAAGTTTTTCAGTGCAACTCACTCATATACTATGTACTACACTGTGCGTTTCTTATATTCTAAGTTTTTCAGTGCAACTCACTCATATACTATGTACTACACTGTGCGTTTCTTATATTCTAAGTTTTTCAGTGCAACTCACTCATATACTATGTACTACACTGTGCGTTTCTTATATTCTAAGTTTTTCAGTGCAACTCACTCATATACTATGTACTACACTGTGCGTTTCTTATATTCTAAGTTTTTCAGTGCAACTCACTCATATACTATGTACTACACTGTGCGTTTCTTAAATTCTAAGTTTTTCAGTGCATCTCACTCATATACTATGTATTACACTGTGCGTTTCTTATATTCTAAGTTTTTCAGTGCAACTCACTCATATACTATGTACTACACTGTGCATTTCGTGTAATGCGCGTTTTTCAGTAAATTCTAAGTTTTTCAGTGCAACTCACTCATATACTATGTACTACACTGTGCGTTTCTTATATTCTAAGTTTTTCAGTGCAACTCACTCATATACTATGTACTACACTGTGCGTTTCTTATATTCTAAGTTTTTCAGTGCAACTCACTCATATACTATGTACTACACTGTGCGTTTCTTATATTCTAAGTTTTTCAGTGCAACTCACTCATATACTATGTACTACACTGTGCGTTTCTTATATTCTAAGTTTTTCAGTGAAACTCCGTCATATACTATGTACTACACTGTGCGTTTCTTATATTCTAAGTTTTTCAGTGCAACTCACTCATATACTATGTACTACACTGTGCGTTTCTTATATTCTAAGTTTTTCAGTGCAACTCACTCATATACTATGTACTACACTGTGCGTTTCTTATATTCTAAGTTTTTCAGTGCAACTCACTCATATAATATGTACTACACTGTGCGTTTCTTATATTCTAAGTTTTTCAGTGCAACTCACTCATATACTATGTACTACACTGTGCGTTTCTTATATTCTAAGTTTTTCAGTGCAACTCACTCATATACTATGACTACACTGTGCATTTCCTGTAATGCGGGTTTTACAGTAAATTCTAAGTTTTTAGGTGCAACTCATTCATTTACTATGTACTATACTGTGCGTTTCTTATATTCTAAGTTTTTCAGTGCAACTCACTCATATACTATGCACTACACTGTGCGTTTCTTATATTCTAAGTTTTTCAATGCAACTCACTCATATACTATGTACTACACTGTGCGTTTCTTATATTCTAAGTTTTTCAGTGCAACTCACTCATATACTATGTACTACACTGTGCGTTTCTTATATTCTAAGTTTTTCAGTGCAACTCACTCATATACTACGTACTACACTGTGCGTTTCTTATATTCTAAGTTTTTCAGTGCAACTCACTCATATACTATGTACTACACTGTGCGTTTCATATATTCTAAGTTTTTGAGTGCAACTCACTCATATACTATGTACTACACTGTAATTTCCTGTAATGCGGGTTTTTCAGTAAATTCAAGTTTTTCAGTGCAACTCACTCATATACTATGTACTACACTGTGCGTTTCTTATATTCTAAGTTTTTCAGTGCAACTCACTCATATACTATGTACTACACTGTGCGTTTCTTATATTCTAAGTTTTTCAGTGCAACTCACTCATATACTATGTACTACACTGTGCGTTTCTTATATTCTAAGTTTTTGAGTGCAACTCACTCATATACTATGTACTACACTGTGCGTTTCTTATATTCTAAGTTTTTCAGTGCAACTCACTCATATACTATGTACTACACTGTGCGTTTCTTATATTGTAAGTTTTACAGTGCAACTCACTCATATACTATGTACTACACTGTGCGTTTCTTAAATTCTAAGTTTTTCAGTGCATCTCACTCATATACTATGTATTACACTGTGCGTTTCTTATATTCTAAGTTTTTCAGTGCAACTCACTCATATACTATGTACTACACTGTGCGTTTCTTATATTCTAAGTTTTTCAGTGCAACTCACTCATATACTATGTACTACACTGTGCGTTTTTTATATTCTAAGTTTTTCAGTGCAACTCACTCATATACTATGTACTACACTGTGCGTTTCTTATATTCTAAGTTTTTCAGTGCAACTCACTCATATACTATGTACTACACTGTGTGTTTCTTATATTCTAAGTTTTTCAGTGCAACTCACTCATATACTATGTACTACACTGTGCGTTTCTTATATTCTAAGTTTTTCAGTGCAACTCACTCATATACTATGTACTACACTGTGCGTTTCTTATATTCTAAGTTTTTCAGTGCAACTCACTCATATACTATGTACTACACTGTGCACTTCGTGTAATGCGCGTTTTTCAGTAAATTCTAAGTTTTTCAGTGCAACTCACTCATATACTATGTACTACACTGTGCGTTTCTTATATTCTAAGTTTTTCAGTGCAACTCACTCATATACTATGTACTACACTGTGCGTTTCTTATATTCTAAGTTTTTCAGTGCAACTCACTCATATACTATGTACTACACTGTGCGTTTCTTATATTCTAAGTTTTACAGTGCAACTCACTCATATACTATGTACTACACTGTGCGTTTCTTAAATTCTAAGTTTTTCAGTGCATCTCACTCATATACTATGTATTACACTGTGCGTTTCTTATATTCTAAGTTTTTCAGTGCAACTCACTCATATACTATGTACTACACTGTGCGTTTCTTATATTCTAAGTTTTTCAGTGCAACTCACTCATATACTATGTACTACACTGTGCGTTTTTTATATTCTAAGTTTTTCAGTGCAACTCACTCATATACTATGTACTACACTGTGCGTTTCTTATATTCTAAGTTTTTCAGTGCAACTCACTCATATACTATGTACTACACTGTGCATTTCGTGTAATGCGCGTTTTTCAGTAAATTCTAAGTTTTTCAGTGCAACTCACTCATATACTATGTACTACACTGTGCGTTTCTTATATTCTAAGTTTTTCAGTGAAACTCAGTCATATACTATGTACTACACTGTGCGTTTCTTATATTCTAAGTTTTTCAGTGCAACTCACTCATATACTATGTACTACACTGTGCGTTTCTTATATTCTAAGTTTTTCAGTGCAACTCACTCATATACTATGTACTACACTGTGCATTTCGTGTAATGCTGGTTTTTCAGTAAATTCTAAGTTTTTCAGTGCAACTCACTCATATACAACGTACTACACTGTGCGTTTCTTATATTCTAAGTTTTTCAGTGCAACTCACTCATATACTATGTACTACACTGTGCGTTTCTTTTATTCTAAGTTTTTCAGTGCAACTCACTCATATACTATGTACTACACTGTGCGTTTCTTATATTCTAAGTTTTTCAGTGCAACTCACTCATATACTATGTACTACACTGTGCGTTTCTTATATTCTAAGTTTTTCAGTGCAACTCACTCATATACTATGTACTACACTGTGCGTTTCTTATATTCTAAGTTTTTCAGTGCAACTCACTCATATACTATGTACTACACTGTGCGTTTCTTATATTCTAAATTTTTCAGTGCAACTCACTCATATACTATGTACTACACTGTGCGTTTCTTATATTCTAAGTTTTTCAGTGCAACTCACTCATATACTATGTACTACACTGTGCGTTTCTTATATTCTAAGTTTTTCAGTGCAACTCACTCATATACTATGTACTACACTGTGCATTTCGTGTAATGCGCGTTTTTCAGTAAATTCTAAGTTTTTCAGTGCAACTCACTCATATACTATGTACTACACTGTGCGTTTCTTATATTCTAAGTTTTTCAGTGCAACTCACTCATATACTATGTACTACACTGTGCGTTTCTTATATTCTAAGTTTTTCAGTGCAACTCACTCATATACTATGTACTACACTGTGCGTTTCTTATATTCTAAGTTTTTCAGTGCAACTCACTCATATACTATGTACTACACTGTGCATTTCGTGTAATGCGGGTTTTTCAGTAAATTCTAAGTTTTTCAGTGCAACTCACTCATATACTATGTACTACACTGTGTGTTTCTTATATTCTAAGTTTTTCAGTGCAACTCACTCATATACTATGTACTACACTGTGCGTTTCTTATATTCTAAGTTTTTCAGTGCAACTCACTCATATACTATGTACTACACTGTGCGTTTCTTATATTCTAAGTTTTTCAGTGCAACTCACTCATATACTATGTACTACACTGTGCACTTCGTGTAATGCGCGTTTTTCAGTAAATTCTAAGTTTTTCAGTGCAACTCACTCATATACTATGTACTACACTGTGCGTTTCTTATATTCTAAGTTTTTCAGTGCAACTCACTCATATACTATGTACTACACTGTGCGTTTCTTATATTCTAAGTTTTTCAGTGCAACTCACTCATATACTATGTACTACACTGTGCGTTTCTTATATTCTAAGTTTTACAGTGCAACTCACTCATATACTATGTACTACACTGTGCGTTTCTTAAATTCTAAGTTTTTCAGTGCATCTCACTCATATACTATGTATTACACTGTGCGTTTCTTATATTCTAAGTTTTTCAGTGCAACTCACTCATATACTATGTACTACACTGTGCGTTTCTTATATTCTAAGTTTTTCAGTGCAACTCACTCATATACTATGTACTACACTGTGCGTTTTTTATATTCTAAGTTTTTCAGTGCAACTCACTCATATACTATGTACTACACTGTGCGTTTCTTATATTCTAAGTTTTTCAGTGCAACTCACTCATATACTATGTACTACACTGTGCATTTCGTGTAATGCGCGTTTTTCAGTAAATTCTAAGTTTTTCAGTGCAACTCACTCATATACTATGTACTACACTGTGCATTTCATGTAATGCGGGTTTTACAGTAAATTCTAAGTTTTTAGGTGCAACTCATTCATTTACTATGTACTATACTGTGCGTTTCTTATATTCTAAGTTTTTCAGTGCAACTCACTCATATACTATGCACTACACTGTGCGTTTCTTATATTCTAAGTTTTTCAATGCAACTCACTCATATACTATGTACTACACTGTGCGTTTCTTATATTCTAAGTTTTTCAGTGCAACTCACTCATATACTATGTACTACACTGTGCGTTTCTTATATTCTAAGTTTTTCAGTGCAACTCACTCATATACTACGTACTACACTGTGCGTTTCTTATATTCTAAGTTTTTCAGTGCAACTCACTCATATACTATGTACTACACTGTGCGTTTCATATATTCTAAGTTTTTGAGTGCAACTCACTCATATACTATGTACTACACTGTAATTTCCTGTAATGCGGGTTTTTCAGTAAATTCAAGTTTTTCAGTGCAACTCACTCATATACTATGTACTACACTGTGCGTTTCTTATATTCTAAGTTTTTCAGTGCAACTCACTCATATACTATGTACTACACTGTGCGTTTCTTATATTCTAAGTTTTTCAGTGCAACTCACTCATATACTATGTACTACACTGTGCGTTTCTTATATTCTAAGTTTTTGAGTGCAACTCACTCATATACTATGTACTACACTGTGCGTTTCTTATATTCTAAGTTTTTCAGTGCAACTCACTCATATACTATGTACTACACTGTGCGTTTCTTATATTGTAAGTTTTACAGTGCAACTCACTCATATACTATGTACTACACTGTGCGTTTCTTAAATTCTAAGTTTTTCAGTGCATCTCACTCATATACTATGTATTACACTGTGCGTTTCTTATATTCTAAGTTTTTCAGTGCAACTCACTCATATACTATGTACTACACTGTGCGTTTCTTATATTCTAAGTTTTTCAGTGCAACTCACTCATATACTATGTACTACACTGTGCGTTTTTTATATTCTAAGTTTTTCAGTGCAACTCACTCATATACTATGTACTACACTGTGCGTTTCTTATATTCTAAGTTTTTCAGTGCAACTCACTCATATACTATGTACTACACTGTGTGTTTCTTATATTCTAAGTTTTTCAGTGCAACTCACTCATATACTATGTACTACACTGTGCGTTTCTTATATTCTAAGTTTTTCAGTGCAACTCACTCATATACTATGTACTACACTGTGCGTTTCTTATATTCTAAGTTTTTCAGTGCAACTCACTCATATACTATGTACTACACTGTGCACTTCGTGTAATGCGCGTTTTTCAGTAAATTCTAAGTTTTTCAGTGCAACTCACTCATATACTATGTACTACACTGTGCGTTTCTTATATTCTAAGTTTTTCAGTGCAACTCACTCATATACTATGTACTACACTGTGCGTTTCTTATATTCTAAGTTTTTCAGTGCAACTCACTCATATACTATGTACTACACTGTGCGTTTCTTATATTCTAAGTTTTACAGTGCAACTCACTCATATACTATGTACTACACTGTGCGTTTCTTAAATTCTAAGTTTTTCAGTGCATCTCACTCATATACTATGTATTACACTGTGCGTTTCTTATATTCTAAGTTTTTCAGTGCAACTCACTCATATACTATGTACTACACTGTGCGTTTCTTATATTCTAAGTTTTTCAGTGCAACTCACTCATATACTATGTACTACACTGTGCGTTTTTTATATTCTAAGTTTTTCAGTGCAACTCACTCATATACTATGTACTACACTGAGCGTTTCTTATATTCTAAGTTTTTCAGTGCAACTCACTCATATACTATGTACTACACTGTGCATTTCGTGTAATGCGCGTTTTTCAGTAAATTCTAAGTTTTTCAGTGCAACTCACTCATATACTATGTACTACACTGTGCGTTTCTTATATTCTAAGTTTTTCAGTGAAACTCAGTCATATACTATGTACTACACTGTGCGTTTCTTATATTCTAAGTTTTTCAGTGCAACTCACTCATATACTATGTACTACACTGTGCGTTTCTTATATTCTAAGTTTTTCAGTGCAACTCACTCATATACTATGTACTACACTGTGCATTTCGTGTAATGCTGGTTTTTCAGTAAATTCTAAGTTTTTCAGTGCAACTCACTCATATACTACGTACTACACTGTGCGTTTCTTATATTCTAAGTTTTTCAGTGCAACTCACTCATATACTATGTACTACACTGTGCGTTTCTTTTATTCTAAGTTTTTCAGTGCAACTCACTCATATACTATGTACTACACTGTGCGTTTCTTATATTCTAAGTTTTTCAGTGCAACTCACTCATATACTATGTACTACACTGTGCGTTTCTTATATTCTAAGTTTTTCAGTGCAACTCACTCATATACTATGTACTACACTGTGCGTTTCTTATATTCTAAGTTTTTCAGTGCAACTCACTCATATACTATGTACTACACTGTGCGTTTCTTATATTCTAAATTTTTCAGTGCAACTCACTCATATACTATGTACTACACTGTGCGTTTCTTATATTCTAAGTTTTTCAGTGCAACTCACTCATATACTATGTACTACACTGTGCGTTTCTTATATTCTAAGTTTTTCAGTGCAACTCACTCATATACTATGTACTACACTGTGCATTTCGTGTAATGCGCGTTTTTCAGTAAATTCTAAGTTTTTCAGTGCAACTCACTCATATACTATGTACTACACTGTGCGTTTCTTATATTCTAAGTTTTTCAGTGCAACTCACTCATATACTATGTACTACACTGTGCGTTTCTTATATTCTAAGTTTTTCAGTGCAACTCACTCATATACTATGTACTACACTGTGCGTTTCTTATATTCTAAGTTTTTCAGTGCAACTCACTCATATACTATGTACTACACTGTGCATTTCGTGTAATGCGGGTTTTTCAGTAAATTCTAAGTTTTTCAGTGCAACTCACTCATATACTATGTACTACACTGTGTGTTTCTTATATTCTAAGTTTTTCAGTGCAACTCACTCATATACTATGTACTACACTGTGCGTTTCTTATATTCTAAGTTTTTCAGTGCAACTCACTCATATACTATGTACTACACTGTGCGTTTCTTATATTCTAAGTTTTTCAGTGCAACTCACTCATATACTAAGTACTACACTGTGCACTTCGTGTAATGCGCGTTTTTCAGTAAATTCTAAGTTTTTCAGTGCAACTCACTCATATACTATGTACTACACTGTGCGTTTCTTATATTCTAAGTTTTTCAGTGCAACTCACTCATATACTATGTACTACACTGTGCGTTTCTTATATTCTAAGTTTTTCAGTGCAACTCACTCATATACTATGTACTACACTGTGCGTTTCTTATATTCTAAGTTTTACAGTGCAACTCACTCATATACTATGTACTACACTGTGCGTTTCTTAAATTCTAAGTTTTTCAGTGCATCTCACTCATATACTATGTATTACACTGTGCGTTTCTTATATTCTAAGTTTTTCAGTGCAACTCACTCATATACTATGTACTACACTGTGCGTTTCTTATATTCTAAGTTTTTCAGTGCAACTCACTCATATACTATGTACTACACTGTGCGTTTTTTATATTCTAAGTTTTTCAGTGCAACTCACTCATATACTATGTACTACACTGTGCGTTTCTTATATTCTAAGTTTTTCAGTGCAACTCACTCATATACTATGTACTACACTGTGCATTTCGTGTAATGCGCGTTTTTCAGTAAATTCTAAGTTTTTCAGTGCAACTCACTCATATACTATGTAGTACACTGTGCGTTTCTTATATTCTAAGTTTTTCAGTGAAACTCAGTCATATACTATGTACTACACTGTGCGTTTCTTATATTCTAAGTTTTTCAGTGCAACTCACTCATATACTATGTACTACACTGTGCGTTTCTTATATTCTAAGTTTTTCAGTGCAACTCACTCATATACTATGTACTACACTGTGCATTTCGTGTAATGCTGGTTTTTCAGTAAATTCTAAGTTTTTCAGTGCAACTCACTCATATACTACGTACTACACTGTGCGTTTCTTATATTCTAAGTTTTTCAGTGCAACTCACTCATATACTATGTACTACACTGTGCGTTTCTTTTATTCTAAGTTTTTCAGTGCAACTCACTCATATACTATGTACTACACTGTGCGTTTCTTATATTCTAAGTTTTTCAGTGCAACTCACTCATATACTATGTACTACAATGTGCGTTTCTTATATTCTAAGTTTTTCAGTGCAACTCACTCATATACTATGTACTACACTGTGCGTTTCTTATATTCTAAGTTTTTCAGTGCAACTCACTCATATACTATGTACTACACTGTGCGTTTCTTATATTCTAAATTTTTCAGTGCAACTCACTCATATACTATGTACTACACTGTGCGTTTCTTATATTCTAAGTTTTTCAGTGCAACTCACTCATATACTATGTGATACACTGTGCGTTTCTTATATTCTAAGTTTTTCAGTGCAACTCACTCATATACTATGTACTACACTGTGCGTTTCTTATATTCTAAGTTTTTCAGTGCAACTCACTCATATACTATGTACTACACTGTGCGTTTCTTATATTCTAAGTTTTTCAGTGCAACTCACTCATATACTATGTACTACACTGTGCATTTCGTGTAATGCGGGTTTTTCAGTAAATTCTAAGTTTTTCAGTGCAACTCACTCATATACTATGTACTACACTGTGCGTTTCTTATATTCTAAGTTTTTCAGTGAAACTCAGTCATATACTATGTACTACACTGTGCGTTTCTTATATTCTAAGTTTTTCAGTGCAACTCACTCATATACTATGTACTACACTGTGCGTTTCTTATATTCTAAGTTTTTCAGTGCAACTCACTCATATACTATGTACTACACTGTGCATTTCGTGTAATGCTGGTTTTTCAGTAAATTCTAAGTTTTTCAGTGCAACTCACTCATATACTATATACTGCACTGTGCGTTTCTTATATTCCAAGTTTTTCAGTGCAACTCACTCATATACTATGTACTGCACTGTGCGTTTCTTTGTTCTAAGTTTTTCAGTGCAACTCACTCATATACTATGTACTACACTGTGCGTTTCTTATATTCTAAGTTTTTCAGTGCAACTCACTCATATACTATGTACTACACTGTGCGTTTCTTATATTCTAAGTTTTTCAGTGCAACTCACTCATATACTATGTACTACACTGTGCGTTTCTTATATTCTAAGTTTTTCAGTGCAACTCACTCATATACTATGTACTACACTGTGCGTTTCTTATATTCTAAGTTTTTCAGTGCAACTCACTCATATACTATGTACTACACTGTGCGTTTCTTATATTCTAAGTTTTTCAGTGCAACTCACTCATATACTATGTACTACACTGTGCGTTTCTTATATTCTAAGTTTTTCAGTGCAACTCACTCATATACTATGTACTACACTGTGCGTTTCTTATATTCTAAGTTTTTCAGTGAAACTCAGTCATATACTATGTACTACACTGTGCGTTTCTTATATTCTAAGTTTTTCAGTGCAACTCACTCATATACTATGTACTACACTGTGCGTTTCTTATATTCTAAGTTTTTCAGTGCAACTCACTCATATACTATGTACTACACTGTGCATTTCGTGTAATGCTGGTTTTTCAGTAAATTCTAAGTTTTTCAGTGCAACTCACTCATATACTATGTACTACACTGTGCGTTTCTTATATTCTAAGTTTTTCAGTGCAACTCACTCATATACTATATACTGCACTGTGCGTTTCTTTTATTCTAAGTTTTTCAGTGCAACTCACTCATATACTATGTACTACACTGTGCGTTTCTTATATTCTAAGTTTTTCAGTGCAACTCACTCATATAATATGTACTACACTGTGCGTTTCTTATATTCTAAGTTTTTCAGTGCAACTCACTCATATACTATGTACTACACTGTGCGTTTCTTATATTCTAAGTTTTTCAGTGCAACTCACTCATATACTATGTACTACACTGTGCATTTCGTGTAATGTGGGTTTTACAGTAAATTCTAAGTTTTTAGGTGCAACTCATTCATTTACTATGTACTATACTGTGCGTTTCTTATATTCTAAATTTTTCAGTGCAACTCACTCATATACTATGCACTACACTGTGCGTTTCTTATATTCTAAGTTTTTCAATGCAACTCACTCATATACTATGTACTACACTGTGCGTTTCTTATATTCTAAGTTTTTCAGTGCAACTCACTCATATACTATGTACTACACTGTGCGTTTCTTATATTCTAAGTTTTTCAGTGCAACTCACTCATATACTACGTACTACACTGTGCGTTTCTTATATTCTAAGTTTTTCAGTGCAACTCACTCATATACTATGTACTACACTGTGCGTTTCTTATATTCTAAGTTTTTGAGTGCAACTCACTCATATACTATGTACTACACTGTGCATTTCGTGTAATGCGGGTTTTTCAGTAAATTCAAGTTTTTCAGTGCAACTCACTCATATACTATGTACTACACTGTGCGTTTCTTATATTCTAAGTTTTTCAGTGCAACTCACTCATATACTAAGTACTACACTGTGCACTTCGTGTAATGCGCGTTTTTTCAGTAAATTCTAAGTTTTTCAGTGCAACTCACTCATATACTATGTACTACACTGTGCGTTTCTTATATTCTAAGTTTTTCAGTGCAACTCACTCATATACTATGTACTACACTGTGCGTTTCTTATATTCTAAGTTTTTCAGTGCAACTCACTCATATACTATGTACTACACTGTGCGTTTCTTATATTCTAAGTTTTACAGTGCAACTCACTCATATACTATGTACTACACTGTGCGTTTCTTAAATTCTAAGTTTTTCAGTGCATCTCACTCATATACTATGTATTACACTGTGCGTTTCTTATATTCTAAGTTTTTCAGTGCAACTCACTCATATACTATGTACTACACTGTGCGTTTCTTATATTCTAAGTTTTTCAGTGCAACTCACTCATATACTATGTACTACACTGTGCGTTTTTTATATTCTAAGTTTTTCAGTGCAACTCACTCATATACTATGTACTACACTGTGCGTTTCTTATATTCTAAGTTTTTCAGTGCAACTCACTCATATACTATGTACTACACTGTGCATTTCGTGTAATGCGCGTTTTTCAGTAAATTCTAAGTTTTTCAGTGCAACTCACTCATATACTATGTAGTACACTGTGCGTTTCTTATATTCTAAGTTTTTCAGTGAAACTCAGTCATATACTATGTACTACACTGTGCGTTTCTTATATTCTAAGTTTTTCAGTGCAACTCACTCATATACTATGTACTACACTGTGCGTTTCTTATATTCTAAGTTTTTCAGTGCAACTCACTCATATACTATGTACTACACTGTGCATTTCGTGTAATGCTGGTTTTTCAGTAAATTCTAAGTTTTTCAGTGCAACTCACTCATATACTACGTACTACACTGTGCGTTTCTTATATTCTAAGTTTTTCAGTGCAACTCACTCATATACTATGTACTACACTGTGCGTTTCTTTTATTCTAAGTTTTTCAGTGCAACTCACTCATATACTATGTACTACACTGTGCGTTTCTTATATTCTAAGTTTTTCAGTGCAACTCACTCATATACTATGTACTACAATGTGCGTTTCTTATATTCTAAGTTTTTCAGTGCAACTCACTCATATACTATGTACTACACTGTGCGTTTCTTATATTCTAAGTTTTTCAGTGCAACTCACTCATATACTATGTACTACACTGTGCGTTTCTTATATTCTAAATTTTTCAGTGCAACTCACTCATATACTATGTACTACACTGTGCGTTTCTTATATTCTAAGTTTTTCAGTGCAACTCACTCATATACTATGTGATACACTGTGCGTTTCTTATATTCTAAGTTTTTCAGTGCAACTCACTCATATACTATGTACTACACTGTGCGTTTCTTATATTCTAAGTTTTTCAGTGCAACTCACTCATATACTATGTACTACACTGTGCGTTTCTTATATTCTAAGTTTTTCAGTGCAACTCACTCATATACTATGTACTACACTGTGCATTTCGTGTAATGCGGGTTTTTCAGTAAATTCTAAGTTTTTCAGTGCAACTCACTCATATACTATGTACTACACTGTGCGTTTCTTATATTCTAAGTTTTTCAGTGAAACTCAGTCATATACTATGTACTACACTGTGCGTTTCTTATATTCTAAGTTTTTCAGTGCAACTCACTCATATACTATGTACTACACTGTGCGTTTCTTATATTCTAAGTTTTTCAGTGCAACTCACTCATATACTATGTACTACACTGTGCATTTCGTGTAATGCTGGTTTTTCAGTAAATTCTAAGTTTTTCAGTGCAACTCACTCATATACTATATACTGCACTGTGCGTTTCTTATATTCCAAGTTTTTCAGTGCAACTCACTCATATACTATGTACTGCACTGTGCGTTTCTTTGTTCTAAGTTTTTCAGTGCAACTCACTCATATACTATGTACTACACTGTGCGTTTCTTATATTCTAAGTTTTTCAGTGCAACTCACTCATATACTATGTACTACACTGTGCGTTTCTTATATTCTAAGTTTTTCAGTGCAACTCACTCATATACTATGTACTACACTGTGCGTTTCTTATATTCTAAGTTTTTCAGTGCAACTCACTCATATACTATGTACTACACTGTGCGTTTCTTATATTCTAAGTTTTTCAGTGCAACTCACTCATATACTATGTACTACACTGTGCGTTTCTTATATTCTAAGTTTTTCAGTGCAACTCACTCATATACTATGTACTACACTGTGCGTTTCTTATATTCTAAGTTTTTCAGTGAAACTCAGTCATATACTATGTACTACACTGTGCGTTTCTTATATTCTAAGTTTTTCAGTGCAACTCACTCATATACTATGTACTACACTGTGCGTTTCTTATATTCTAAGTTTTTCAGTGCAACTCACTCATATACTATGTACTACACTGTGCATTTCGTGTAATGCTGGTTTTTCAGTAAATTCTAAGTTTTTCAGTGCAACTCACTCATATACTATGTACTACACTGTGCGTTTCTTATATTCTAAGTTTTTCAGTGCAACTCACTCATATACTATATACTGCACTGTGCGTTTCTTTTATTCTAAGTTTTTCAGTGCAACTCACTCATATACTATGTACTACACTGTGCGTTTCTTATATTCTAAGTTTTTCAGTGCAACTCACTCATATAATATGTACTACACTGTGCGTTTCTTATATTCTAAGTTTTTCAGTGCAACTCACTCATATACTATGTACTACACTGTGCGTTTCTTATATTCTAAGTTTTTCAGTGCAACTCACTCATATACTATGTACTACACTGTGCATTTCGTGTAATGTGGGTTTTACAGTAAATTCTAAGTTTTTAGGTGCAACTCATTCATTTACTATGTACTATACTGTGCGTTTCTTATATTCTAAGTTTTTCAGTGCAACTCACTCATATACTATGCACTACACTGTGCGTTTCTTATATTCTAAGTTTTTCAATGCAACTCACTCATATACTATGTACTACACTGTGCGTTTCTTATATTCTAAGTTTTTCAGTGCAACTCACTCATATACTATGTACTACACTGTGCGTTTCTTATATTCTAAGTTTTTCAGTGCAACTCACTCATATACTACGTACTACACTGTGCGTTTCTTATATTCTAAGTTTTTCAGTGCAACTCACTCATATACTATGTACTACACTGTGCGTTTCTTATATTCTAAGTTTTTGAGTGCAACTCACTCATATACTATGTACTACACTGTGCATTTCGTGTAATGCGGGTTTTTCAGTAAATTCAAGTTTTTCAGTGCAACTCACTCATATACTATGTACTACACTGTGCGTTTCTTATATTCTAAGTTTTTCAGTGCAACTCACTCATATACTATGTACTACACTGTGCGTTTCTTATATTCTAAGTTTTTGAGTGCAACTCACTCATATACTGTGTACTACACTGTGCGTTTCTTATATTCTAAGTTTTACAGTGCAACTCACTCATATACTATGTACTACACTGTGCGTTTCTTAAATTCTAAGTTTTTCAGTGCATCTCACTCATATACTATGTATTACACTGTGCGTTTCTTATATTCTAAGTTTTTCAGTGCAACTCACTCATATACTATGTACTACACTGTGCGTTTTTTATATTCTAAGTTTTTCAGTGCAACTCACTCATATACTATGTACTACACTGTGCGTTTTTTATATTCTAAGTTTTTCAGTGCAACTCACTCATATACTATGTACTACACTGTGCGTTTCTTATATTCTAAGTTTTTCAGTGCAACTCACTCATATACTATATACTACACTGTGCGTTTCTTATATTCTAAGTTTTTCAGTGCAACTCACTCATATACTATGTACTACACTGTGCGTTTCTTATATTCTAAGTTTTTCAGTGCAACTCACTCATATACTATGTACTACACCGTGCGTTTCTTATATTCTAAGTTTTTCAGTGCAACTCACTCATATACTATGTACTACACTGTGCATTTCGTGTAATGTGCGTTTTTCAGTAAATTCTAAGTTTTTCAGTGCAACTCACTCATATACTATGTACTACACTGTGCGTTTCTTATATTCTAAGTTTTTCAGTGCAACTCACTCATATACTATGTACTACACTGTGTGTTTCTTATATTCTAAGTTTTTCAGTGCAACTCACTCATATACTATGTACTACACTGTGTGTTTCTTATATTCTAAGTTTTTCAGTGCAACTCACTCATATACTATGTACTACACTGTGCATTTCGTGTAATGCGGGTTTTTCAGTAAATTCTAAGTTTTTCAGTGCAACTCACTCATATACTATGTACTACACTGTGCGTTTCTTATATTCTAAGTTTTTCAGTGCAACTCACTCATATACTATGTACTGCACTGTGCGTTTCTTTTATTCTAAGTTTTTCAGTGCAACTCTCTCATATACTATGTACTACACTGTGCGTTTCTTATATTCTAAGTTTTTCAGTGCAACTCACTCATATACTATGTACTACACTGTGCGTTTCTTATATTCTAAGTTTTTCAGTGCAACTCACTCATATACTATGTACTACACTGTGCGTTTCTTATATTCTAAGTTTTTCAGTGCAACTCACTCATATACTATGTACTACACTGTGCGTTTCTTATATTCTAAGTTTTTCAGTGCAACTCACTCATATACTATGTACTACACTGTGCGTTTCTTATATTCTAAGTTTTTCAGTGCAACTCACTCATATACTATGTACTACACTGTGCGTTTCTTATATTCAAAGTTTTTCATTGCAACTCACTCATATACTATGTACTACGCTGTGCGTTTCTTATATTCTAAGTTTTTCAGTGCAACTCACTCATATACTATGTACTACGCTGTGCGTTTCTTATATTCTAAGTTTTTGAGTGCAACTCACTCATATAATATGTACTACACTGTGCGTTTCTTATATTCTAAGTTTTTCAGTGCAACTCACTCATATACTATGTACTACACTGTGCGTTTCTTATATTCTAAGTTTTTCAGTGCAACTCACTCATATACTATGTACTACACTGTGCATTTCGTGTAATGCGGGTTTTACAGTAAATTCTAAGTTTTTCAGTGCAACTCATTCATATACTATGTACTATACTGTGCGTTTCTTATATTCTAAGTTTTTCAGTGCAACTCACTCATATACTATGCACTACACTGTGCGTTTCTTATATTCTAAGTTTTTCAATGCAACTCACTCATATACTATGTACTACACTGTGCGTTTCTTATATTCTAAGTTTTTCAGTGCAACTCACTCATATACTATGTACTACACTGTGCGTTTCTTATATTCTAAGTTTTTCAGTGCAACTCACTCATATACTTTGTACTACACTGTGCGTTTCTTATATTCTAAGTTTTTCAGTGCAACTCACTCATATACTACGTACTACACTGTGCGTTTCTTATATTCTAAGTTTTTCAGTGCAACTCACTCATATACTATGTACTACACCGTGCGTTTCTTATATTCTAAGTTTTTCAGTGCAACTCACTCATATACTATGTACTACACTGTGCATTTCGTGTAATGCGGGTTTTTCAGTAAATTCAAGTTTTTCAGTGAATCACTCATATACTATGTACTACACTGTGCGTTTCTTATATTCTAAGTTTTTCAGTGCAACTCACTCATATACTATGTACTACACTGTGCTTTTCGTGTAATGCGGGTTTTTCAGTAAATTCTAAGTTTTTCAGTGCAACTCACTCATATACTATGTACTACACTGTGCGTTTCTTATATTCTAAGTTTTTCAGTGAAACTCACTCATATACTATGTACTACACTGTGCGTTTCTTATATTCTAAGTTTTTCAGTGCAACTCACTCATATACTATGTACTACACTGTGCGTTTCTTATATTCTAAGTTTTTCAGTGCAACTCACTCATATACTATGTACTACACTGTGCGTTTCTTATATTCTAAGTTTTTCAGTGCAACTCACTCATATACTATGTACTACAATGTGCGTTTCTTATATTCTAAGTTTTTCAGTGCAACTCACTCATATACTATGTACTACACTGTGCGTTTCTTAAATTCTAAGTTTTTCAGTGCAACTCACTCATATACTATGTACTACACTGTGCGTTTCTTATATTCTAAGTTTTTCAGTGCAACTCACTCATATAATATGTACTACACTGTGCGTTTCTTATATTCTAAGTTTTTCAGTGCAACTCACTCATATACTATGTACTACACTGTGCGTTTCTCTAAATTCTAAGTTTTTCAGTGCAACTCACTCATATACTATGTACTACACTGTGCGTTTCTCTAAATTCTAAGTTTTTCAGTGCAACTCACTCATATACTATGTACTACCCTGTGCGTTTCTTATATTCTAAGTTTTTCAGTGCAACTCACTCATATACTATGTACTACACTGTGCATTTCGTGTAATGCGGGTTTTTCAGTAAATTCTAAGTTTTTCAGTGCAACTCACTCATATACTATGTACTACACTGTGCGTTTCTTATATTCTAAGTTTTTCAGTGCAACTCACTCATATAATATGTACTACACTGTGCGTTTCTTATATTCTAACTTTTTCAGTGCAACTCACTCATATACTATGTACTACACTGTGCGTTTCTTATATTCTAAGTTTTTCAGTGCAACTCACTCATATACTATGTACTACACTGTGCATTTCGTGTAATGCGGGTTTTACAGTAAATTCTAAGTTTTTCAGTGCAACTCACTCATATACTATGTACTACACTGTGCGTTTCTTATATTCTAAGTTTTTGAGTGCAACTCACTCATATACTATGTACTACACTGTGCATTTCGTGTAATGCGGGTTTTTCAGTAAATTCAAGTTTTTCAGTGCAACTCACTCATATACTATGTACTACACTGTGCGTTTCTTATATTCTAAGTTTTTCAGTGCAACTCACTCATATACTATGTACTACACTGTGCGTTTCTTATATTCTAAGTTTTTCAGTGCAACTCACTCATATACTATGTACTACACTGTGCGTTTCTTATATTCTAAGTTTTTGAGTGCAACTCACTCATATACTATGTACTACACTGTGCGTTTCTTATATTCTAAGTTTTTCCGTGCAACTCACTCATATACTATGTACTACACTGTGCGTTTCTTATATTCTAGTTTTACAGTGCAACTCACTCATATACTATGTACTACACTGTGCGTTTCTTAAATTCTAAGTTTTTCAGTGCATCTCACTCATATACTATGTATTACACTGTGCGTTTCTTATATTCTAAGTTTTTCAGTGCAACTCACTCATATACCATGTACTACACTTTGCGTTTCTTATATTCTAAGTTTTTCAGTGCAACTCACTCATATACTATGTACTACACTGTGCATTTCGTGTAATGCGGGTTTTTCAGTAAATTCAAGTTTTTCAGTGCAACTCACTCATATACTATGTACTACACTGTGCGTTTCTTATATTCTAAGTTTTTCAGTGCAACTCACTCATATAATATGTACTACACTGTGCGTTTCTTATATTCTAACTTTTTCAGTGCAACTCACTCATATACTATGTACTACACTGTGCGTTTCTTATATTCTAAGTTTTTCAGTGCAACTCACTCATATACTATGTACTACACTGTGCATTTCGTGTAATGCGGGTTTTACAGTAAATTCTAAGTTTTTCAGTGCAACTCACTCATATACTATGTACTACACTGTGCGTTTCTTATATTCTAAGTTTTTGAGTGCAACTCACTCATATACTATGTACTACACTGTGCATTTCGTGTAATGCGGGTTTTTCAGTAAATTCAAGTTTTTCAGTGCAACTCACTCATATACTATGTACTACACTGTGCGTTTCTTATATTCTAAGTTTTTCAGTGCAACTCACTCATATACTATGTACTACACTGTGCGTTTCTTATATTCTAAGTTTTTCAGTGCAACTCACTCATATACTATGTACTACACGGTGCGTTTCTTATATTCTAAGTTTTGGAGTGCAACTCACTCATATACTATGTACTACACTGTGCGTTTCTTATATTCTTTTTCCGTGCAACTCACTCATATACTATGTACTACACTGTGCGTTTCTTATATTCTAGTTTTACAGTGCAACTCACTCATATACTATGTGCTACACTGTGCGTTTCTTAAATTCTAAGTTTTTCAGTGCATCTCACTCATATACTATGTATTACACTGTGCGTTTCTTATATTCTAAGTTTTTCAGTGCAACTCACTCATATACTATGTACTACACTGTGCGTTTCTTATATTCTAAGTTTTTCAGTGCAACTCACTCATATACTATGTACTACACTGTTCGTTTTATATATTCTAATTTTTTCAGTGCAACTCACTCATATACTATGTACTACACTGTGCGTTTCTTATATTCTAAGTTTTTCAGTGAAACTCACTCATATACTATGTACTACACTGTGCGTTTCTTATATTCTAAGTTTTTCAGTGCAACTCACTCATATACTATGTACTACACTGTGCGTTTCTTATATTCTAAGTTTTTCAGTGCAACTCACTCATATACTATGTACTACACTGTGCGTTTCTTATATTCTAAGTTTTTCAGTGCAACTCACTCATATACTATGTACTACACTGTGCATTTCCTGTAATGCGGGTTTTTCAGTAAATTCTAAGTTTTTCAGTGCAACTCACTCATATACTATGTACTACACTGTGCGTTTCTTATATTCTAAGTTTTTCAGTGCAACTCACTCATATACTATGTACTACACTGTGCGTTTCTTATATTCTAAGTTTTTCAGTGCAACTCACTCATATACTATGCACTACACTGTGCGTTTCTTATATTCTAAGTTTTTCAATGCAACTCACTCATATACTATGTACTACACTGTGCGTTTCTTATATTCTAAGTTTTTCAGTGCAACTCACTCATATACTATGTACTACACTGTGCGTTTCTTATATTCTAAGTTTTTCAGTGCAACTCACTCATATACTACGTACTACACTGTGCGTTTCTTATATTCTAAGTTTTTCAGTGCAACTCACTCATATACTATGTACTACACTGTGCGTTTCTCTAAATTCTAAGTTTTTCAGTGCAACTCACTCATATACTATGTACTACACTGTGCGTTTCTCTAAATTCTAAGTTTTTCAGTGCAACTCACTCATATACTATGTACTACCCTGTGCGTTTCTTATATTCTAAGTTTTTCAGTGCAACTCACTCATATACTATGCACTACACTGTGCGTTTCTTATATTCTAAGTTTTTCAATGCAACTCACTCATATACTATGTACTACACTGTGCGTTTCTTATATTCTAAGTTTTTCAGTGCAACTCACTCATATACTATGTACTACACTGTGCATTTCGTGTAATGCGGGTTTTTCAGTAAATTCTAAGTTTTTCAGTGCAACTCACTCATATACTATGTACTACACTGTGCGTTTCTTATATTCTAAGTTTTTCAGTGCAACTCACTCATATAATATGTACTACACTGTGCGTTTCTTATATTCTAACTTTTTCAGTGCAACTCACTCATATACTATGTACTACACTGTGCGTTTCTTATATTCTAAGTTTTTCAGTGCAACTCACTCATATACTATGTACTACACTGTGCATTTCGTGTAATGCGGGTTTTACAGTTAATTCTAAGTTTTTCAGTGCAACTCATTCATATACTATGTACTATACTGTGCGTTTCTTATATTCTAAGTTTTTCAGTGCAACTCACTCATATACTATGCACTACACTGTGCGTTTCTTATATTCTAAGTTTTTCAATGCAAATCACTCATATACTATGTACTACACTGTGCGTTTCTTATATTCTAAGTTTTTCAGTGCAACTCACTCATATACTATGTACTACACTGTGCGTTTCTTATATTCTAAGTTTTTCAGTGCAACTCACTCATATACTATGTACTACACTGAGCGTTTCTTATATTCTAAGTTTTTCAGTGCAACTCACTCATATACTATGTACTAAACTGTGCGTTTCTTATATTCTAAGTTTTTCAGTGCAACTCACTCATATACTTTGTACTACACTGTGCGTTTCTTATATTCTAAGTTTTTCAGTGCAACTCACTCATATACTACGTACTACACTGTGCGTTTCTTATATTCTAAGTTTTTCAGTGCAACTCACTCATATACTATGTACTACACTGTGCGTTTCTTATATTCTAAGTTTTTGAGTGCAACTCACTCATATACTATGTACTACACTGTGCATTTCGTGTAATGCGGGTTTTTCAGTAAATTCAAGTTTTTCAGTGCAACTCACTCATATACTATGTACTACACTGTGCGTTTCTTATATTCTAAGTTTTTCAGTGCAACTCACTCATATACTATGTACTACACTGTGCGTTTCTTATATTCTAAGTTTTTCAGTGCAACTCACTCATATACTATGTACTACACTGTGCGTTTCTTATATTCTAAGTTTTTGAGTGCAACTCACTCATATACTATGTACTACACTGTGCGTTTCTTATATTCTAAGTTTTTCAGTGCAACTCACTCATATACTATGTACTACACTGTGCGTTTCTTATATTCTAGTTTTACAGTGCAACTCACTCATATACTATGTACTACACTGTGCTTTTCTTAAATTCTAAGTTTTTCAGTGCATCTCACTCATATACTATGTATTACACTGTGCGTTTCTTATATTCTAAGTTTTTCAGTGCAACTCACTCATATACTATGTACTACACTGTGCGTTTCTTATATTCTAAGTTTTTCAGTGCAACTCACTCATATACTATGTACTACACTGTTCGTTTTTTATATTCTAATTTTTTCAGTGCAACTCACTCATATACTATGTACTACACTGTGCGTTTCTTATATTCTAAGTTTTTCAGTGCAACTCACTCATATACTATGTACTACACTGTGCGTTTCTTATATTCTAAGTTTTTCAGTGCAACTCACTCATATACTATGTACTACACTGTGCGTTTCTTATATTCTAAGTTTTTCAGTGCAACTCACTCATATACTATGTACTACACTGTGCGTTTCTTATATTCTAAGTTTTTCAGTGCAACTCACTCATATACTATGTACTACACTGTGCATTTCGTCTAATGCGGGTTTTTCAGTAAATTCTAAGTTTTTCAGTGCAACTCACTCATATACTATGTACTACACTGTGCGTTTCTTATATTCTAAGTTTTTCAGTGCAACTCACTCATATACTATGTACTACACTGTGCGTTTCTTATATTCTAAGTTTTTCAGTGCAACTCACTCATATACTATGTACTACACTGTGCGTTTCTTATATTCTAAGTTTTTCAGTGCAACTCACTCATATACTATGCACTACACTGTGCGTTTCTTATATTCTAATTTTTTCAGTGCAACTCACTCATATACTATGTACTACACTGTGCGTTTCTTATATTCTAAGTTTTTCAGTGCAACTCACTCATATACTATGTACTACACTGTGCGTTTCTTAAATTCTAAGTTTTTCAGTGCAACTCACTCATATACTATGTACTACACTGTGCGTTTCTTATATTCTAAGTTTTTCAGTGCAACTCACTCATATACTATGTACTACACTGTGCGTTTCTTATATTCTAAGTTTTTCAGTGCAACTCACTCATATACTATGTACTACACTGTGCGTTTCTCTAAATTCTAAGTTTTTCAGTGCAACTCACTCATATACTATGTACTACACTGTGCGTTTCTCTAAATTCTAAGTTTTCAGTGCAACTCACTCATATACTATGTACTACACTGTGCGTTTCTTATATTCTAAGTTTTTCAGTGCAACTCACTCATATACTATGTACTACACTGTGCGTTTCTTATATTCTAAGTTTTTCAGTGCAACTCACTCATATACTATGTACTACACTGTGCATTTCGTCTAATGCGGGTTTTTCAGTAAATTCTAAGTTTTTCAGTGCAACTCACTCATATACTATGTACTACACTGTGCGTTTCTTATATTCTAAGTTTTTCAGTGCAACTCACTCATATACTATGTACTACACTGTGCGTTTCTTATATTCTAAGTTTTTCAGTGCAACTCACTCATATACTATGTACTACACTGTGCGTTTCTTATATTCTAAGTTTTTCAGTGCAACTCACTCATATACTATGCACTACACTGTGCGTTTCTTATATTCTAATTTTTTCAGTGCAACTCACTCATATACTATGTACTACACTGTGCGTTTCTTATATTCTAAGTTTTTCAGTGCAACTCACTCATATACTATGTACTACACTGTGCGTTTCTTAAATTCTAAGTTTTTCAGTGCAACTCACTCATATACTATGTACTACACTGTGCGTTTCTTATATTCTAAGTTTTTCAGTGCAACTCACTCATATACTATGTACTACACTGTGCGTTTCTTATATTCTAAGTTTTTCAGTGCAACTCACTCATATACTATGTACTACACTGTGCGTTTCTCTAAATTCTAAGTTTTTCAGTGCAACTCACTCATATACTATGTACTACACTGTGCGTTTCTCTAAATTCTAAGTTTTCAGTGCAACTCACTCATATACTATGTACTACACTGTGCGTTTCTTATATTCTAAGTTTTTCAGTGCAACTCACTCATATACTATGTACTACACTGTGCGTTTCTTATATTCTAAGTTTTTCAGTGCAACTCACTCATATACTATGGACTACACTGTGCGTTTCTTATATTCTAAGTTTTTCAGTGCAACTCACCCATATACTATGTACTACACTGTGCGTTTCTTATATTCTAAGTTTTTCAGTGCAACTCACTCATATACTATGTACTAAACTGTGCGTTTCTTATATTCTAAGTTTTTCAGAGCAACTCACTCAGATACTTTGTACTACACTGTGCGTTTCTTATATTCTAAGTTTTTCAGTGCAACTCACTCATATACTACGTACTACACTGTGCGTTTCTTATATTCTAAGTTTTTCAGTGCAACTCACTCATATACTATGTACTACACTGTGCGTTTCTTATATTCTCAGTTTTTGAGTGCAACTCACTCATATACTATGTACTACACTGTGCATTTCGTGTAATGCGGGTTTTTCAGTAAATTCAAGTTTTTCAGTGCAACTCACTCATATACTATGTACTACACTGTGCGTTTCTTATATTCTAAGTTTTTCAGTGCAACTCACTCATATACTATGTACTACACTGTGCGTTTCTTATATTCTAATTTTTTCAGTGCAACTCACTCATATACTATGCACTACACTGTGCGTTTCTTATATTCTAAGTTTTTCAATGCAACTCACTCATATACTATGTACTACACTGTGCGTTTCTTATATTCTAAGTTTTTCAGTGCAACTCACTCATATACTATGTACTACACTGTGCATTTCGTGTAATGCGGGTTTTTCAGTAAATTCTAAGTTTTTCAGTGCAACTCACTCATATACTATGTACTACACTGTGCGTTTCTTATATTCTAAGTTTTTCAGTGCAACTCACTCATATACTATGTACTACACTGTGCGTTTCTTATATTCTAAGTTTTTCAGTGCAACTCACTCATATACTATGTACTACACTGTGCGTTTCTTATATTCTAAGTTTTTCAGTGCAACTCACTCATATACTATGTACTACACTGTGCATTTCGTGTAATGCGGGTTTTACAGTTAATTCTAAGTTTTTCAGTGCAACTCATTCATATACTATGTACTATACTGTGGGTTTCTTATATTCTAAGTTTTTCAGTGCAACTCACTCATATACTATGCACTACACTGTGCGTTTCTTATATTCTAAGTTTTTCAATGCAACTCACTCATATACTATGTACTACACTGTGCGTTTCTTATATTCTAAGTTTTTCAGTGCAACTCACTCATATACTATGTACTACACTGTGCGTTTCTTATATTCTAAGTTTTTCAGTGCAACTCACTCATATACTATGTACTACACTGTGCGTTTCTTATATTCTAAGTTTTTCAGTGCAACTCACTCATATACTATGTACTAAACTGTGCGTTTCTTATATTCTAAGTTTTTCAGTGCAACTCACTCATATACTTTGTACTACACTGTGCGTTTCTTATATTCTAAGTTTTTCAGTGCAACTCACTCATATACTACGTACTACACTGTGCGTTTCTTATATTCTAAGTTTTTCAGTGCAACTCACTCATATACTATGTACTACACTGTGCGTTTCTTATATTCTAAGTTTTTGAGTGCAACTCACTCATATACTATGTACTACACTGTGCATTTCGTGTAATGCGGGTTTTTCAGTAAATTCAAGTTTTTCAGTGCAACTCACTCATATACTATGTACTACACTGTGCGTTTCTTATATTCTAAGTTTTTCAGTGCAACTCACTCATATACTATGTACTACACTGTGCGTTTCTTATATTCTAAGTTTTTCAGTGCAACTCACTCATATACTATGTACTACACTGTGCGTTTCTTATATTCTAAGTTTTTGAGTGCAACTCACTCATATACTATGTACTACACTGTGCGTTTCTTATATTCTAAGTTTTTCAGTGCAACTCACTCATATACTATGTACTACACTGTGCGTTTCTTATATTCTAGTTTTACAGTGCAACTCACTCATATACTATGTACTACACTGTGCTTTTCTTAAATTCTAAGTTTTTCAGTGCATCTCACTCATATACTATGTATTACACTGTGCGTTTCTTATATTCTAAGTTTTTCAGTGCAACTCACTCATATACTATGTACTACACTGTGCGTTTCTTATATTCTAAGTTTTTCAGTGCAACTCACTCATATACTATGTACTACACTGTTCGTTTTTTATATTCTAAGTTTTTCAATGCAACTCACTCATATACTATGTACTACACTGTGCGTTTCTTATATTCTAAGTTTTTCAGTGCAACTCACTCATATACTATGTACTACACTGTGCGTTTCTTATATTCTAAGTTTTTCAGTGCAACTCACTCATATACTATGTACTACACTGTGCGTTTCTTATATTCTAAGTTTTTCAGTGCAACTCACTCATATACTATGTACTAAACTGTGCGTTTCTTATATTCTAAGTTTTTCAGTGCAACTCACTCATATACTTTGTACTACACTGTGCGTTTCTTATATTCTAAGTTTTTCAGTGCAACTCACTCATATACTACGTACTACACTGTGCGTTTCTTATATTCTAAGTTTTTCAGTGCAACTCACTCATATACTATGTACTACACTGTGCGTTTCTTATATTCTAAGTTTTTGAGTGCACTCACTCATATACTATGTACTACACTGTGCATTTCGTGTAATGCGGGTTTTTCAGTAAATTAAAGTTTTTCAGTGCAACTCACTCATATACTATGTACTACACTGTGCGTTTCTTATATTCTAAGTTTTTCAGTGCAACTCAGTCATATACTATGTACTACACTGTGCGTTTCTTATATTCTAAGTTTTTCAGTGCAACTCACTCATATACTATGTACTACACTGTGCGTTTCTTATATTCTAAGTTTTTGAGTGCAACTCACTCATATACTATGTACTACACTGTGCGTTTCTTATATTCTAAGTTTTTCAGTGCAACTCACTCATATACTATGTACTACACTGTGCGTTTCTTATATTCTAGTTTTACAGTGCAACTCACTCATATACTATGTACTACACTGTGCTTTTCTTAAATTCTAAGTTTTTCAGTGCATCTCACTCATATACTATGTATTACACTGTGCGTTTCTTATATTCTAAGTTTTTCAGTGCAACTCACTCATATACTATGTACTACACTGTGCGTTTCTTATATTCTAAGTTTTTCAGTGCAACTCACTCATATACTATGTACTACAATGTGCGTTTCTTATATTCTAAGTTTTTCAGTGCAACTCACTCATATACTATGTACTACACTGTGCGTTTCTTATATTCTAAGTTTTTCAGTGCAACTCACTCATATACTATGTACTACACTGTGCGTTTCTTATATTCTAAGTTTTTCAGTGCAACTCACTCATATACTATGTACTACACTGTGCGTTTCTTATATTCTAAGTTTTTCAGTGTAACTCACTCATATACTATGTACTACACTGTGCGTTTCTTATATTCTAAGTTTTTCAGTGCAACTCACTCATATACTATGTACTACACTGTGCATTTCGTGTAATGCGGGTTTTTCAGTAAATTCTAAGTTTTTCAGTGCAACTCACTCATATACTATGTACTACACTGTGCGTTTCTTATATTCTAAGTTTTTCAGTGCAACTCACTCATATACTATGTACTACACTGTGCGTTTCTTATATTCTAAGTTTTTCAGTGCAACTCACTCATATACTATGTACTACACTGTGCGTTTCTTATATTCTAAGTTTTTCAGTGCAACTCACTCATATACTATGTACTACACTGTGCGTTTCTTATATTCTAATTTTTTCAGTGCAACTCACTCATATACTATGTACTACACTGTGCGTTTCTTATATTCTAAGTTTTTCAGTGCAACTCACTCATATACTATGTACTACACTGTGCGTTTCTTAAATTCTAAGTTTTTCAGTGCAACTCACTCATATACTATGTACTACACTGTGCGTTTCTTATATTCTAAGTTTTTCAGTGCAACTCACTCATATACTATGTACTACACTGTGCGTTTCTCTAAATTCTAAGTTTTTCAGTGAAACTCACTCATATACTATGTACTACACTGTGCGTTTCTCTAAATTCTAAGTTTTCAGTGCAACTCACTCATATACTATGTACTACACTGTGCGTTTCTTATATTCTAAGTTTTTCAGTGCAACTCACTCATATACTATGTACTACACTGTGCGTTTCTTATATTCTAAGTTTTTCAGTGCAACTCACTCATATACTATGTACTACACTGTGCGTTTCTTATATTCTAAGTTTTTCAGTGCAACTCACTCATATACTATGTACTACACTGTGCGTTTCTTATATTCTAAGTTTTTCAGTGCAACTCACTCATATACTATGTACTAAACTGTGCGTTTCTTATATTCTAAGTTTTTCAGTGCAACTCACTCATATACTTTGTACTACACTGTGCGTTTCTTATATTGTAAGTTTTTCAGTGCAACTCACTCATATACTACGTACTACACTGTGCGTTTCTTATATTCTAAGTTTTTCAGTGCAACTCACTCATATACTATGTACTACACTGTGCGTTTCTTATATTCTAAGTTTTTCAGTGCAACTCACTCATATACTATGTACTACACTGTGCATTTCGTGTAATGCGGGTTTTTCAGTAAATTCAAGTTTTTCAGTGCAACTCACTCATATACTATGTACTACACTGTGCGTTTCTTATATTCTAAGTTTTTCAGTGCAACTCACTCATATACTATGTACTACACTGTGCGTTTCTTATATTCTAAGTTTTTCAGTGCAACTCACTCATATACTATGTACTACACTGTGCGTTTCTCTAAATTCTAAGTTTTTCAGTGCAACTCACTCATATACTATGTACTACACTGTGCATTTCGTGTAATGCGGGTTTTTCAGTAAATTCTAAGTTTTTCAGTGCAACTCACTCATATACTATGTACTACACTGTGCGTTTCTTATATTCTAAGTTTTTCAGTGCAACTCACTCATATAATATGTACTACACTGTGCGTTTCTTATATTCTAACTTTTTCAGTGCAACTCACTCATATACTATGTACTACACTGTGCGTTTCTTATATTCTAAGTTTTTCAGTGCAACTCACTCATATACTATGTACTACACTGTGCATTTCGTGTAATGCGGGTTTTACAGTTAATTCTAAGTTTTTCAGTGCAACTCATTCATATACTATGTACTATACTGTGCGTTTCTTATATTCTAAGTTTTTCAGTGCAACTCACTCATATACTATGCACTACACTGTGCGTTTCTCTAAATTCTAAGTTTTTCAGTGAAACTCACTCATATACTATGTACTACACTGTGCGTTTCTCTAAATTCTAAGTTTTCAGTGCAACTCACTCATATACTATGTACTACACTGTGCGTTTCTTATATTCTAAGTTTTTCAGTGCAACTCACTCATATACTATGTACTACACTGTGCGTTTCTTATATTCTAAGTTTTTCAGTGCAACTCACTCATATACTATGTACTACACTGTGCGTTTCTTATATTCTAAGTTTTTCAGTGCAACTCACTCATATACTATGTACTACACTGTGCGTTTCTTATATTCTAAGTTTTTCAGTGCAACTCACTCATATACTATGTACTAAACTGTGCGTTTCTTATATTCTAAGTTTTTCAGTGCAACTCACTCATATACTTTGTACTACACTGTGCGTTTCTTATATTGTAAGTTTTTCAGTGCAACTCACTCATATACTACGTACTACACTGTGCGTTTCTTATATTCTAAGTTTTTCAGTGCAACTCACTCATATACTATGTACTACACTGTGCGTTTCTTATATTCTAAGTTTTTCAGTGCAACTCACTCATATACTATGTACTACACTGTGCATTTCGTGTAATGCGGGTTTTTCAGTAAATTCAAGTTTTTCAGTGCAACTCACTCATATACTATGTACTACACTGTGCGTTTCTTATATTCTAAGTTTTTCAGTGCAACTCACTCATATACTATGTACTACACTGTGCGTTTCTTATATTCTAAGTTTTTCAGTGCAACTCACTCATATACTATGTACTACACTGTGCGTTTCTCTAAATTCTAAGTTTTTCAGTGCAACTCACTCATATACTATGTACTACACTGTGCATTTCGTGTAATGCGGGTTTTTCAGTAAATTCTAAGTTTTTCAGTGCAACTCACTCATATACTATGTACTACACTGTGCGTTTCTTATATTCTAAGTTTTTCAGTGCAACTCACTCATATAATATGTACTACACTGTGCGTTTCTTATATTCTAACTTTTTCAGTGCAACTCACTCATATACTATGTACTACACTGTGCGTTTCTTATATTCTAAGTTTTTCAGTGCAACTCACTCATATACTATGTACTACACTGTGCATTTCGTGTAATGCGGGTTTTACAGTTAATTCTAAGTTTTTCAGTGCAACTCATTCATATACTATGTACTATACTGTGCGTTTCTTATATTCTAAGTTTTTCAGTGCAACTCACTCATATACTATGCACTACACTGTGCGTTTCTTATATTCTAAGTTTTTCAATGCAACTCACTCATATACTATGTACTACACTGTGCGTTTCTTATATTCTAAGTTTTTCAGTGCAACTCACTCATATACTATGTACTACACTGTGCGTTTCTTATATTCTAAGTTTTTCAGTGCAACTCACTCATATACTATGTACTACACTGTGCGTTTCTTATATTCTAAGTTTTTCAGTGCAACTCACTCATATACTATGTACTAAACTGTGCGTTTCTTATATTCTAAGTTTTTCAGTGCAACTCACTCATATACTTTGTACTACACTGTGCGTTTCTTATATTCTAAGTTTTTCAGTGCAACTCACTCATATACTACGTACTACACTGTGCGTTTCTTATATTCTAAGTTTTTCAGTGCAACTCACTCATATACTATGTACTACACTGTGCGTTTCTTATATTCTAAGTTTTTGAGTGCAACTCACTCATATACTATGTACTACACTGTGCATTTCGTGTAATGCGGGTTTTTCAGTAAATTCAAGTTTTTCAGTGCAACTCACTCATATACTATGTACTACACTGTGCGTTTCTTATATTCTAAGTTTTTCAGTGCAACTCACTCATATACTATGTACTACACTGTGCGTTTCTTATATTCTAAGTTTTTCAGTGCAACTCACTCATATACTATGTACTACACTGTGCATTTCGTGTAATGCGGGTTTTTCAGTAAATTCTAAGTTTTTCAGTGCAACTCACTCATATACTATGTACTACACTGTGCGTTTCTTATATTCTAAGTTTTTCAGTGCAACTCACTCATATACTATGTACTACACTGTGCGTTTCTTATATTCTAAGTTTTTCAGTGCAACTCACTCATATACTATGTACTACACTGTGCGTTTCTTATATTCTAAGTTTTTCAGTGCAACTCACTCATATACTATGTACTACACTGTGCGTTTCTTATATTCTAATTTTTTCAGTGCAACTCACTCATATACTATGTACTACACTGTGCGTTTCTTATATTCTAAGTTTTTCAGTGCAACTCACTCATATACTATGTACTACACTGTGCGTTTCTTAAATTCTAAGTTTTTCAGTGCAACTCACTCATATACTATGTACTACACTGTGCGTTTCTTATATTCTAAGTTTTTCAGTGCAACTCACTCATATACTATGTACTACACTGTGCGTTTCTTATATTCTAAGTTTTTCAGTGCAACTCACTCATATACTATGTACTACACTGTGCGTTTCTCTAAATTCTAAGTTTTTCAGTGAAACTCACTCATATGCTATGTACTACACTGTGCGTTTCTCTAAATTCTAAGTTTTCAGTGCAACTCACTCATATACTATGTACTACACTGTGCGTTTCTTATATTCTAAGTTTTTCAGTGCAACTCACTCATATACTATGTACTACACTGTGCGTTTCTTATATTCTAAGTTTTTCAGTGCAACTCACTCATATACTATGTACTACACTGTGCGTTTCTTATATTCTAAGTTTTTCAGTGCAACTCACTCATATACTATGTACTACACTGTGCGTTTCTTATATTCTAAGTTTTTCAGTGCAACTCACTCATATACTATGTACTAAACTGTGCGTTTCTTATATTCGAAGTTTTTCAGTGCAACTCACTCATGTACTTTGTACTACACTGTGCGTTTCTTATATTCTAAGTTTTTCAGTGCAACTCACTCATATACTACGTACTACACTGTGCGTTTCTTATATTCTAAGTTTTTCAGTGCAACTCACTCATATACTATGTACTACACTGTGCGTTTCTTATATTCTAAGTTTTTGAGTGCAACTCACTCATATACTATGTACTACACTGTGCATTTCGTGTAATGCGGGTTTTTCAGTAAATTCAAGTTTTTCAGTGCAACTCACTCATATACTATGTACTACACTGTGCGTTTCTTATATTCTAAGTTTTTCAGTGCAACTCACTCATATACTATGTACTACACTGTGCGTTTCTTATATTCTAAGTTTTTCAGTGCAACTCACTCATATACTATGTACTACACTGTGCATTTCGTGTAATGCGGGTTTTTCAGTAAATTCTAAGTTTTTCAGTGCAACTCACTCATATACTATGTACTACACTGTGCGTTTCTTATATTCTAAGTTTTTCAGTGCAACTCACTCATATAATATGTACTACACTGTGCGTTTCTTATATTCTAACTTTTTCAGTGCAACTCACTCATATACTATGTACTACACTGTGCGTTTCTTATATTCTAAGTTTTTCAGTGCAACTCACTCATATACTATGTACTACACTGTGCATTTCGTGTAATGCGGGTTTTACAGTTAATTCTAAGTTTTTCAGTGCAACTCATTCATATACTATGTACTATACTGTGCGTTTCTTATATTCTAAGTTTTTCAGTGCAACTCACTCATATACTATGCACTACACTGTGCGTTTCTTATATTCTAAGTTTTTCAATGCAACTCACTCATATACTATGTACTACACTGTGCGTTTCTTATATTCTAAGTTTTTCAGTGCAACTCACTCATATACTATGTACTACACTGTGCGTTTCTTATATTCTAAGTTTTTCAGTGCAACTCACTCATATACTATGTACTACACTGTGCGTTTCTTATATTCTAAGTTTTTCAGTGCAACTCACTCATATACTATGTACTAAACTGTGCGTTTCTTATATTCTAAGTTTTTCAGTGCAACTCACTCATATACTTTGTACTACACTGTGCGTTTCTTATATTCTAAGTTTTTCAGTGCAACTCACTCATATACTACGTACTACACTGTGCGTTTCTTATATTCTAAGTTTTTCAGTGCAACTCACTCATATACTATGTACTACACTGTGCGTTTCTTATATTCTAAGTTTTTGAGTGCAACTCACTCATATACTATGTACTACACTGTGCATTTCGTGTAATGCGGGTTTTTCAGTAAATTCAAGTTTTTCAGTGCAACTCACTCATATACTATGTACTACACTGTGCGTTTCTTATATTCTAAGTTTTTCAGTGCAACTCACTCATATACTATGTACTACACTGTGCGTTTCTTATATTCTAATTTTTTCAGTGCAACTCACTCATATACTATGTACTACACTGTGCGTTTCTTATATTCTAAGTTTTTCAGTGCAACTCACTCATATACTATGTACTACACTGTGCGTTTCTTAAATTCTAAGTTTTTCAGTGCAACTCACTCATATACTATGTACTACACTGTGCGTTTCTTATATTCTAAGTTTTTCAGTGCAACTCACTCATATACTATGTACTACACTGTGCGTTTCTTATATTCTAAGTTTTTCAGTGCAACTCACTCATATACTATGTACTACACTGTGCGTTTCTCTAAATTCTAAGTTTTTCAGTGAAACTCACTCATATGCTATGTACTACACTGTGCGTTTCTCTAAATTCTAAGTTTTCAGTGCAACTCACTCATATACTATGTACTACACTGTGCGTTTCTTATATTCTAAGTTTTTCAGTGCAACTCACTCATATACTATGTACTACACTGTGCGTTTCTTATATTCTAAGTTTTTCAGTGCAACTCACTCATATACTATGTACTACACTGTGCGTTTCTTATATTCTAAGTTTTTCAGTGCAACTCACTCATATACTATGTACTACACTGTGCGTTTCTTATATTCTAAGTTTTTCAGTGCAACTCACTCATATACTATGTACTAAACTGTGCGTTTCTTATATTCTAAGTTTTTCAGTGCAACTCACTCATATACTTTGTACTACACTGTGCGTTTCTTATATTCTAAGTTTTTCAGTGCAACTCACTCATATACTACGTACTACACTGTGCGTTTCTTATATTCTAAGTTTTTCAGTGCAACTCACTCATATACTATGTACTACACTGTGCGTTTCTTATATTCTAAGTTTTTGAGTGCAACTCACTCATATACTATGTACTACACTGTGCATTTCGTGTAATGCGGGTTTTTCAGTAAATTCAAGTTTTTCAGTGCAACTCACTCATATACTATGTACTACACTGTGCGTTTCTTATATTCTAAGTTTTTCAGTGCAACTCACTCATATACTATGTACTACACTGTGCGTTTCTTATATTCTAAGTTTTTCAGTGCAACTCACTCATATACTATGTACTACACTGTGCATTTCGTGTAATGCGGGTTTTTCAGTAAATTCTAAGTTTTTCAGTGCAACTCACTCATATACTATGTACTACACTGTGCGTTTCTTATATTCTAAGTTTTTCAGTGCAACTCACTCATATAATATGTACTACACTGTGCGTTTCTTATATTCTAACTTTTTCAGTGCAACTCACTCATATACTATGTACTACACTGTGCGTTTCTTATATTCTAAGTTTTTCAGTGCAACTCACTCATATACTATGTACTACACTGTGCATTTCGTGTAATGCGGGTTTTACAGTTAATTCTAAGTTTTTCAGTGCAACTCATTCATATACTATGTACTATACTGTGCGTTTCTTATATTCTAAGTTTTTCAGTGCAACTCACTCATATACTATGCACTACACTGTGCGTTTCTTATATTCTAAGTTTTTCAATGCAACTCACTCATATACTATGTACTACACTGTGCGTTTCTTATATTCTAAGTTTTTCAGTGCAACTCACTCATATACTATGTACTACACTGTGCGTTTCTTATATTCTAAGTTTTTCAGTGCAACTCACTCATATACTATGTACTACACTGTGCGTTTCTTATATTCTAAGTTTTTCAGTGCAACTCACTCATATACTATGTACTAAACTGTGCGTTTCTTATATTCTAAGTTTTTCAGTGCAACTCACTCATATACTTTGTACTACACTGTGCGTTTCTTATATTCTAAGTTTTTCAGTGCAACTCACTCATATACTACGTACTACACTGTGCGTTTCTTATATTCTAAGTTTTTCAGTGCAACTCACTCATATACTATGTACTACACTGTGCGTTTCTTATATTCTAAGTTTTTGAGTGCAACTCACTCATATACTATGTACTACACTGTGCATTTCGTGTAATGCGGGTTTTTCAGTAAATTCAAGTTTTTCAGTGCAACTCACTCATATACTATGTACTACACTGTGCGTTTCTTATATTCTAAGTTTTTCAGTGCAACTCACTCATATACTATGTACTACACTGTGCGTTTCTTATATTCTAAGTTTTTCAGTGCAACTCACTCATATACTATGTACTACACTGTGCGTTTCTTATATTCTAAGTTTTTGAGTGCAACTCACTCATATACTATGTACTACACTGTGCGTTTCTTATATTCTAAGTTTTTCAGTGCAACTCACTCATATACTATGTACTACACTGTGCGTTTCTTATATTCTAGTTTTACAGTGCAACTCACTCATATACTATGTACTACACTGTGCTTTTCTTAAATTCTAAGTTTTTCAGTGCATCTCACTCATATACTATGTATTACACTGTGCGTTTCTTATATTCTAAGTTTTTCAGTGCAACTCACTCATATACTATGTACTACACTGTGCGTTTCTTATATTCTAAGTTTTTCAGTGCAACTCACTCATATACTATGTACTACACTGTTCGTTTTTTATATTCTAATTTTTTCAGTGCAACTCACTCATATACTATGTACTACACTGTGCGTTTCTTATATTCTAAGTTTTTCAGTGCAACTCACTCATATACTATGTACTACACTGTGCGTTTCTTATATTCTAAGTTTTTCAGTGCAACTCACTCATATACTATGTACTACACTGTGCGTTTCTTATATTCTAAGTTTTTCAGTGCAACTCACTCATATACTATGTACTACACTGTGCGTTTCTTATATTCTAAGTTTTTCAGTGCAACTCACTCATATACTATGTACTACACTGTGCATTTCGTGTAATGCGGGTTTTTCAGTAAATTCTAAGTTTTTCAGTGCAACTCACTCATATACTATGTACTACACTGTGCGTTTCTTATATTCTAAGTTTTTCAGTGCAACTCACTCATATACTATGTACTACACTGTGCGTTTCTTATATTCTAAGTTTTTCAGTGCAACTCACTCATATACTATGTACTACACTGTGCGTTTCTTATATTCTAAGTTTTTCAGTGCAACTCACTCATATACTATGTACTACACTGTGCGTTTCTTATATTCTAATTTTTTCAGTGCAACTCACTCATATACTATGTACTACACTGTGCGTTTCTTATATTCTAAGTTTTTCAGTGCAACTCACTCATATACTATGTACTACACTGTGCGTTTCTTAAATTCTAAGTTTTTCAGTGCAACTCACTCATATACTATGTACTACACTGTGCGTTTCTTATATTCTAAGTTTTTCAGTGCAACTCACTCATATACTATGTACTACACTGTGCGTTTCTTATATTCTAAGTTTTTCAGTGCAACTCACTCATATACTATGTACTACACTGTGCGTTTCTCTAAATTCTAAGTTTTTCAGTGCAACTCACTCATATACTATGTACTACACTGTGCGTTTCTCTAAATTCTAAGTTTTCAGTGCAACTCACTCATATACTATGTACTACACTGTGCGTTTCTTATATTCTAAGTTTTTCAGTGCAACTCACTCATATACTATGTACTACACTGTGCGTTTCTTATATTCTAAGTTTTTCAGTGCAACTCACTCATATACTATGTACTACACTGTGCGTTTCTTATATTCTAAGTTTTTCAGTGCAACTCACTCATATACTATGTACTACACTGTGCGTTTCTTATATTCTAAGTTTTTCAGTGCAACTCACTCATATACTATGTACTAAACTGTGCGTTTCTTATATTCTAAGTTTTTCAGTGCAACTCACTCATATACTTTGTACTACACTGTGCGTTTCTTATATTCTAAGTTTTTCAGTGCAACTCACTCATATACTACGTACTACACTGTGCGTTTCTTATATTCTAAGTTTTTCAGTGCAACTCACTCATATACTATGTACTACACTGTGCGTTTCTTATATTCTAAGTTTTTGAGTGCAACTCACTCATATACTATGTACTACACTGTGCATTTCGTGTAATGCGGGTTTTTCAGTAAATTCAAGTTTTTCAGTGCAACTCACTCATATACTATGTACTACACTGTGCGTTTCTTATATTCTAAGTTTTTCAGTGCAACTCACTCATATACTATGTACTACACTGTGCGTTTCTTATATTCTAAGTTTTTCAGTGCAACTCACTCATATACTATGTACTACACTGTGCGTTTCTCTAAATTCTAAGTTTTTCAGTGCAACTCACTCATATACTATGTACTACACTGTGCGTTTCTCTAAATTCTAAGTTTTCAGTGCAACTCACTCATATACTATGTACTACACTGTGCGTTTCTTATATTCTAAGTTTTTCAGTGCAACTCACTCATATACTATGTACTACACTGTGCGTTTCTTATATTCTAAGTTTTTCAGTGCAACTCACTCATATACTATGTACTACACTGTGCGTTTCTTATATTCTAAGTTTTTCAGTGCAACTCACTCATATACTATGTACTACACTGTGCGTTTCTTATATTCTAAGTTTTTCAGTGCAACTCACTCATATACTATGTACTAAACTGTGCGTTTCTTATATTCTAAGTTTTTCAGTGCAACTCACTCATATACTTTGTACTACACTGTGCGTTTCTTATATTCTAAGTTTTTCAGTGCAACTCACTCATATACTACGTACTACACTGTGCGTTTCTTATATTCTAAGTTTTTCAGTGCAACACACTCATATACTATGTACTACACTGTGCGTTTCTTATATTCTAAGTTTTTGAGTGCAACTCACTCATATACTATGTACTACACTGTGCATTTCGTGTAATGCGGGTTTTTCAGTAAATTCAAGTTTTTCAGTGCAACTCACTCATATACTATGTACTACACTGTGCGTTTCTTATATTCTAAGTTTTTCAGTGCAACTCACTCATATACTATGTACTACACTGTGCGTTTCTTATATTCTAAGTTTTTCAGTGCAACTCACTCATATACTATGTACTACACTGTGCGTTTCTTATATTCTAAGTTTTTGAGTGCAACTCACTCATATACTATGTACTACACTGTGCGTTTCTTATATTCTAAGTTTTTCAGTGCAACTCACTCATATACTATGTACTACACTGTGCGTTTCTTATATTCTAGTTTTACAGTGCAACTCACTCATATACTATGTACTACACTGTGCGTTTCTTAAATTCTAAGTTTTTCAGTGCATCTCACTCATATACTATGTATTACACTGTGCGTTTCTTATATTCTAAGTTTTTCAGTGCAACTCACTCATATACTATGTACTACACTGTGCGTTTCTTATATTCTAAGTTTTTCAGTGCAACTCACTCATATACTATGTACTACACTGTTCGTTTTTTATATTCTAATTTTTTCAGTGCAACTCACTCATATACTATGTACTACACTGTGCGTTTCTTATATTCTAAGTTTTTCAGTGCAACTCACTCATATACTATGTACTACACTGTGCGTTTCTTATATTCTAAGTTTTTCAGTGCAACTCACTCATATACTATGTACTACACTGTGCGTTTCTTATATTCTAAGTTTTTCAGTGCAACTCACTCATATACTATGTACTACACTGTGCGTTTCTTATATTCTAAGTTTTTCAGTGTAACTCACTCATATACTATGTACTACACTGTGCATTTCGTGTAATGCGGGTTTTTCAGTAAATACTAAGTTTTTCAGTGCAACTCACTCATATACTATGTACTACACTGTGCGTTTCTTATATTCTAAGTTTTTGAGTGCAACTCACTCATATACTATGTACTACACTGTGCGTTTCTTATATTCTAAGTTTTTCAGTGCAACTCACTCATATACTATGTACTACACTGTGCGTTTCTTATATTCTAAGTTTTTCAGTGCAACTCACTCATATACTATGTACTACACTGTGCGTTTCTTATATTCTAAGTTTTTCAGTGCAACTCACTCATATACTATGTACTACACTGTGCGTTTCTTATATTCTAAGTTTTTCAGTGCAACTCACTCATATACTATGTACTACACTGTGTGTTTCTTAAATTCTAAGTTTTTCAGTGCAACTCACTCATATACTATGTACTACACTGTGCGTTTCTTATATTCTAAGTTTTTCAGTGCAACTCACTCATATACTATGTACTACACTGTGCGTTTCTTATATTCTAAGTTTTTCAGTGCAACTCACTCATATACTATGTACTACACTGTGCGTTTCTCTAAATTCTAAGTTTTTCAGTGCAACTCACTCATATACTATGTACTACACTGTGCGTTTCTCTAAATTCTAAGTTTTTCAGTGCAACTCACTCATATACTATGTACTACACTGTGCGTTTCTTATATTCTAAGTTTTTCAGTGCAACTCACTCATATACTATGCACTACACTGTGCGTTTCTTATATTCTAAGTTTTTCAATGCAACTCACTCATATACTATGTACTACACTGTGCGTTTCTTATATTCTAAGTTTTTCAGTGCAACTCACTCCTATACTTTGTACTACACTGTGCGTTTCTTATATTCTAAGTTTTTCAGTGCAACACACTCATATACTATGTACTACACTGTGCGTTTCTTATATTCTAAGTTTTTGAGTGCAACTCACTCATATACTATGTACTACACTGTGCATTTCATGTAATGCGGGTTTTTCAGTAAATTCAAGTTTTTCAGTGCAACTCACTCATATACTATGTACTACACTGTGCGTTTCTTATATTCTAAGTTTTTCAGTGCAACTCACTCATATACTATGTACTACACTGTGCGTTTCTTATATTCTAAGTTTTTCAGTGCAACTCACTCATATACTACGTACTACACTGTGCGTTTCTTATATTCTAGTTTTTCAGTGCAACTCACTCATATACTATGTACTACACTGTGCGTTTCTTATATTCTAGTTTTACAGTGCAACTCACTCATATACTATGTACTACACTGTGCGTTTCTTAAATTCTAAGTTTTTCAGTGCATCTCACTCATATACTATGTATTACACTGTGCGTTTCTTATATTCTAAGTTTTTCAGTGCAACTCACTCATATACTATGTACTACACTGTGCGTTTCTTATATTCTAAGTTTTTCAGTGCAACTCACTCATATACTATGTACTACACTGTTCGTTTTTTATATTCTAATTTTTTCAGTGCAACTCACTCATATACTATGTACTACACTGTGCGTTTCTTATATTCTAAGTTTTTCAGTGCAACTCACTCATATACTATGTACTACACTGTGCGTTTCGTGTAATGCGGGTTTTTCAGTAAATTCTAAGTTTTTCAGTGCAACTCACTCATATACTATGTACTACACTGTGCGTTTCTTATATTCTAAGTTTTTCAGTGCAACTCACTCATATACTATGTACTACACTGTGCGTTTCTTATATTCTAAGTTTTTCAGTGCAACTCACTCATATACTATGTACTACACTGTGCATTTCGTGTAATGCGGGTTTTTCAGTAAATTCTAAGTTTTTCAGTGCAACTCACTCATATACTATGTACTACACTGTGCGTTTCTTATATTCTAAGTTTTTCAGTGCAACTCACTCATATACTATGTACTACACTGTGCGTTTCTTATATTCTAAATTTTTCAGTGCAACTCACTCATATACTATGTACTACACTGTGCGTTTCTTATATTCTAAGTTTTTCAGTGCAACTCACTCATATACTATGTACTACACTGTGCGTTTCTTATATTCTAATTTTTTCAGTGCAACTCACTCATATACTATGTACTACACTGTGCGTTTCTTATATTCTAAGTTTTTCAGTGCAACTCACTCATATACTATGTACTACACTGTGCGTTTCTTAAATTCTAAGTTTTTCAGTGCAACTCACTCATATACTATGTACTACACTGTGCGTTTCTTATATTCTAAGTTTTTCAGTGCAACTCACTCATATACTATGTACTACACTGTGCGTTTCTTATATTCTAAGTTTTTCAGTGCAACTCACTCATATACTATGTACTACACTGTGCGTTTCTCTAAATTCTAAGTTTTTCAGTGCAACTCACTCATATACTATGTACTACACTGTGCGTTTCTCTAAATTCTAAGTTTTTCAGTGCAACTCACTCATATACTATGTACTACACTGTGCGTTTCTTATATTCTAAGTTTTTCAGTGCAACTCACTCATATACTATGCACTACACTGTGCGTTTCTTATATTCTAAGTTTTTCAATGCAACTCACTCATATACTATGTACTACACTGTGCGTTTCTTATATTCTAAGTTTTTCAGTGCAACTCACTCATATACTATGTACTACACTGTGCATTTTGTGTAATGCGGGTTTTTCAGTAAATTCTAAGTTTTTCAGTGCAACTCACTCATATACTATGTACTACACTGTGCGTTTCTTATATTCTAAGTTTTTCAGTGCAACTCACTCATATAATATGTACTACACTGTGCGTTTCTTATATTCTAACTTTTTCAGTGCAACTCACTCATATACTATGTACTACACTGTGCGTTTCTTATATTCTAAGTTTTTCAGTGCAACTCACTCATATACTATGTACTACACTGTGCATTTCGTGTAATGCGGGTTTTACAGTAAATTCTAAGTTTTTCAGTGCAACTCATTCATATACTATGTACTATACTGTGCGTTTCTTATATTCTAAGTTTTTCAGTGCAACTCACTCATATACTATGCACTACACTGTGCGTTTCTTATATTCTAAGTTTTTCAATGCAACTCACTCATATACTATGTACTACACTGTGCGTTTCTTATATTCTAAGTTTTTCAGTGCAACTCACTCATATACTATGTACTACACTGTGCGTTTCTTATATTCTAAGTTTTTCAGTGCAACTCACTCATATACTATGTACTACACTGTGCGTTTCTTATATTCTAAGTTTTTCAGTGCAACTCACTCATATACTATGTACTAAACTGTGCGTTTCTTATATTCTAAGTTTTCAGTGCAACTCACTCATATACTTTGTACTACACTGTGCGTTTCTTATATTCTAAGTTTTTCAGTGCAACTCACTCATATACTACGTACTACACTGTGCGTTTCTTATATTCTAAGTTTTTCAGTGCAACTCACTCATATACTATGTACTACACTGTGCGTTTCTTATATTCTAAGTTTTTGAGTGCAACTCACTCATATACTATGTACTACACTGTGCATTTCGTGTAATGCGGGTTTTTCAGTAAATTCAAGTTTTTCAGTGCAACTCACTCATATACTATGTACTACACTGTGCGTTTCTTATATTCTAAGTTTTTCAGTGCAACTCACTCATATACTATGTACTACACTGTGCGTTTCTTATATTCTAAGTTTTTGAGTGCAACTCACTCATATACTATGTACTACACTGTGCGTTTCTTATATTCTAAGTTTTTCAGTGCAACTCACTCATATACTATGTACTACACTGTGCGTTTCTTATATTCTAGTTTTACAGTGCAACTCACTCATATACTATGTACTACACTGTGCGTTTCTTAAATTCTAAGTTTTTCAGTGCATCTCACTCATATACTATGTATTACACTGTGCGTTTCTTATATTCTAAGTTTTTCAGTGCAACTCACTCATATACTATGTACTACACTGTGCATTTCTTATATTCTAAGTTTTTCAGTGCAACTCACTCATATACTATGTACTACACTGTTCGTTTTTTATATTCTAATTTTTTCAGTGCAACTCACTCATATACTATGTACTACACTGTGCGTTTCTTATATTCTAAGTTTTTCAGTGCAACTCACTCATATACTATGTACTACACTGTGCGTTTCTTATATTCTAAGTTTTTCAGTGCAACTCACTCATATACTATGTACTACACTGTGCGTTTCTTATATTCTAAGTTTTTCAGTGCAACTCACTCATATACTATGTACTACACTGTGCGTTTCTTATATTCTAAGTTTTTCAGTGCAACTCACTCATATACTATGTACTACACTGTGCATTTCGTGTAATGCGGGTTTTTCAGTAAATTCTAAGTTTTTCAGTGCAACTCACTCATATACTATGTACTACACTGTGCGTTTCTTATATTCTAAGTTTTTCAGTGCAACTCACTCATATACTATGTACTACACTGTGCGTTTCTTATATTCTAAGTTTTTCAGTGCAACTCACTCATATACTATGTACTACACTGTGCGTTTCTTATATTCTAAGTTTTTCAGTGCAACTCACTCATATACTATGTACTACACTGTGCGTTTCTTATATTCTAAGTTTTTCAGTGCAACTCACTCATATACTATGTACTACACTGTGCGTTTCTTATATTCTAAGTTTTTCAGTGCAACTCACTCATATACTATGTACTACACTGTGCGTTTCTTAAATTCTAAGTTTTTCAGTGCAACTCACTCATATACTATGTACTACACTGTGCGTTTCTTATATTCTAAGTTTTTCAGTGCAACTCACTCATATACTATGTACTACACTGTGCGTTTCTTATATTCTAAGTTTTTCAGTGCAACTCACTCATATACTATGTACTACACTGTGCGTTTCTCTAAATTCTAAGTTTTTCAGTGCAACTCACTCATATACTATGTACTACACTGTGCGTTTCTCTAAATTCTAAGTTTTCAGTGCAACTCACTCATATACTATGTACTACACTGTGCGTTTCTTATATTCTAAGTTTTTCAGTGCAACTTACTCATATACTATGCACTACACTGTGCGTTTCTTATATTCTAAGTTTTTCAATGCAACTCACTCATATACTATGCACTACACTGTGCGTTTCTTATATTCTAAGTTTTTCAGTGCAACTCACTCATATACTATGTACTACACTGTGCGTTTCTTATATTCTAAGTTTTTCAGTGCAACTCACTCATATACTATGTACTACACTGTGCGTTTCTTATATTCTAAGTTTTTCAGTGCAACTCACTCATATACTATGTACTACACTGTGCGTTTCTTATATTCTAAGTTTTTCAGTGCAACTCACTCATATACTATGTACTACACTGTGCGTTTCTTATATTCTAAGTTTTTCAGTGCAACTCACTCATATACTATGTACTACACTGTGCATTTCGTGTAATGCGGGTTTTTCAGTAAATTCTAAGTTTTTCAGTGCAACTCACTCATATACTATGTACTACACTGTGCGTTTCTTATATTCTAAGTTTTTCAGTGCAACTCACTCATATACTATGTACTACACTGTGCGTTTCTTATATTCTAAGTTTTTCAGTGCAACTCACTCATATACTATGTACTACACTGTGCGTTTCTTATATTCTAAGTTTTTCAGTGCAACTCACTCATATACTATGTACTACACTGTGCGTTTCTTATATTCTAATTTTTTCAGTGCAACTCACTCATATACTATGTACTACACTGTGCGTTTCTTATATTCTAAGTTTTTCAGTGCAACTCACTCATATACTATGTACTACACTGTGCGTTTCTTAAATTCTAAGTTTTTCAGTGCAACTAACTCATATACTATGTACTACACTGTGCGTTTCTTATATTCTAAGTTTTTCAGTGCAACTCACTCATATACTATGTACTACACTGTGCGTTTCTTATATTCTAAGTTTTTCAGTGCAACTCACTCATATACTATGTCCTACACTGTGCGTTTCTCTAAATTCTAAGTTTTTCAGTGCAACTCACTCATATACTATGTACTACACTGTGCGTTTCTCTAAATTCTAAGTTTTCAGTGCAACTCACTCATATACTATGTACTACACTGTGCGTTTCTTATATTCTAAGTTTTTCAGTGCAACTCACTCATATACTATGCACTACACTGTGCGTTTCTTATATTCTAAGTTTTTCAATGCAACTCACTCATATACTATGCACTACACTGTGCGTTTCTTATATTCTAAGTTTTTCAGTGCAACTCACTCATATACTATGTACTACACTGTGCGTTTCTTATATTCTAAGTTTTTCAGTGCAACTCACTCATATACTATGTACTACACTGTGCGTTTCTTATATTCTAAGTTTTTCAGTGCAACTCACTCATATACTATGTACTAAACTGTGCGTTTCTTATATTCTAAGTTTTTCAGTGCAACTCACTCATATACTATGTACTACACTGTGCGTTTCTTATATTCTAAGTTTTTCATTTCAACTCACTCATATACTATGTACTACACTGTGCGTTTCTTATATTCTAAGTTTTTCAGTGCAACTCACTCATATACTATGTACTACACTGTGCATTTCGTGTAATGCGGGTTTTTCAGTAAATTCTAAGTTTTTCAGTGCAACTCACTCATATACTATGTACTACACTGTGCGTTTCTTATATTCTAAGTTTTTCAGTGCAACTCACTCATATACTATGTACTACACTGTGCGTTTCTTATATTCTAAGTTTTTCAGTGGAACTCACTCATATACTATGTACTACACTGTGCGTTTCTTATATTCTAAGTTTTTCAGTGCAACTCACTCATATACTATGTACTACACTGTGCGTTTCTTATATTCTAAGTTTTTCAGTGCAACTCACTCATATACTTTGTACTACACTGTGCGTTTCTTATATTCTAAGTTTTTCAGTGCAACTCACTCATATACTACGTACTACACTGTGCGTTTCTTATATTCTAAGTTTTTCAGTGCAACTCACTCATATACTTTGTACTACACTGTGCGTTTCTTATATTCTAAGTTTTTCAGTGCAACTCACTCATATACTACGTACTACACTGTGCGTTTCTTATATTCTAAGTTTTTCAGTGCAACTCACTCATATACTATGTACTACACTGTGCGTTTCTTATATTCTAAGTTTTTCAGTGCAACTCACTCATATACTATGTACTACACTGTGCATTTCGTGTAATGCGGGTTTTTCAGTAAATTCAAGTTTTTCAGTGCAACTCACTCATATACTATGTACTACACTGTGCGTTTCTTATATTCTAAGTTTTTCAGTGCAACTCACTCATATACTATGTACTACACTGTGCGTTTCTTATATTCTAAGTTTTTCAGTGCAACTCACTCATATACTATGTACTACACTGTGCGTTTCTTATATTCTAAGTTTTTGAGTGCAACTCACTCATATACTATGTACTACACTGTGCGTTTCTTATATTCTAAGTTTTTCAGTGCAACTCACTCATATACTATGTACTACACTGTGCGTTTCTTATATTCTAAGTTTTACAGTGCAACTCACTCATATACTATGTACTACACTGTGCGTTTCTTAAATTCTAAGTTTTTCAGTGCATCTCACTCATATACTATGTACTACACTGTGCGTTTCTTATATTCTAAGTTTTTCAGTGCAACTCACTCATATACTATGTACTACACTGTGCGTTTCTTATATTCTAAGTTTTTCAGTGCAACTCACTCATATACTATGTACTACACTGTGCGTTTCTTATATTCTAAGTTTTTCAGTGCAACTCACTCATATACTATGTACTACACTGTGCGTTTCTTATATTCTAAGTTTTTCAGTGCAACTCACTCATATACTATGTACTACACTGTGCGTTTCTTATATTCTAAGTTTTTCAGTGCAACTCACTCATATACTATGTACTACACTGTGCGTTTCTTATATTCTAAGTTTTTCAGTGCAACTCACTCATATACTATGTACTACACTGTGCGTTTCTTATATTCTAAGTTTTTCAGTGCAACTCACCCATATACTATGTACTACACTGTGCGTTTCTTATATTCTAAGTTTTTCAGTGCAACTCACTCATATACTATGTACTACACTGTGCATTTCGTGTAATGCGGGTTTTTCAGTAAATTCTAAGTTTTTCAGTGCAACTCACTCATATACTATGTACTACACTGTGCATTTCGTGTAATGCGGGTTTTTCAGTAAATTCTAAGTTTTTCAGTGCAACTCATTCATATACTATGTACTATACTGTGCGTTTCTTATATTCTAAGTTTTTCAGTGCAACTCACTCATATACTATGCACTACACAGTGCGTTTCCTATATTCTAAGTTTTTCAGTGCAACTCACTCATATACTCTGTACTACACTGTGCTTTTCTTATATTCTAAGTTTTTCAGTGCAACTCACTCATATACTTTGTACTACACTGTGCGTTTCTTATATTCTAAGTTTTTCATTGCAACTCACTCATATACTATGTACTACACTGTGCGTTTCTTATATTCTAAGTTTTTCAGTGCAACTCACTCATATACTATGTACTACACTGTGCGTTTCTTATATTCTAAGTTTTTCAGTGCAACTCACTCATATACTATGTACTACACTGTGCGTTTCTTATATTCTAAGTTTTTCAGTGCAACTCACCCATATACTATGTACTACACTGTGCGTTTCTTATATTCTAAGTTTTTCAGTGCAACTCACTCATATACTATGTACTACACTGTGCATTTCGTGTAATGCTGGTTTTTCAGTAAATTCTAAGTTTTTCAGTGCAACTCACTCATATACTATGTACTACACTGTGCATTTCGTGTAATGCGGGTTTTTCAGTAAATTCTAAGTTTTTCAGTGCAACTCATTCATATACTATGTACTATACTGTGCGTTTCTTATATTCTAAGTTTTTCAGTGCAACTCACTCATATACTATGCACTACACTGTGCGTTTCTTATATTCTAAGTTTTTCAATGCAACTCACTCATATACTCTGTACTACACTGTGCGTTTCTTATATTCTAAGTTTTTCAGTGCAACTCACTCATATACTATGTACTACACTGTGTGTTTCTTATATTCTAAGTTTTACAGTGCAACTCACTCATATACTATGTACTACACTGTGCGTTTCTTAAATTCTAAGTTTTTCAGTGCATCTCACTCATATACTATGTATTACACTGTGCATTTCTTATATTCTAAGTTTTTCAGTGCAACTCACTCATATACTATGTACTACACTGTGCGTTTCTTATATTCTAAGTTTTTCAGTGCAACTCACTCATATACTATGTACTACACTGTGCGTTTCTTATATTCTAAGTTTTTCAGTGCAACTCACTCATATACTATGTACTACACTGTGCGTTTCTTATATTCTAAGTTTTTCAGTGCAACTCACTCATATACTATGTACTACACTGTGCGTTTCTTATATTCTAAGTTTTTCAGTGCAACTCACTCATATACTATGTACTACACTGTGCGTTTCTTATATTCTAAGTTTTTCAGTGCAACTCACCCATATACTATGTACTACACTGTGCGTTTCTTATATTCTAAGTTTTTCAGTGCAACTCACTCATATACTATGTACTACACTGTGCATTTCGTGTAATGCTGGTTTTTCAGTAAATTCTAAGTTTTTCAGTGCAACTCACTCATATACTATGTACTACACTGTGCATTTCGTGTAATGCGGGTTTTTCAGTAAATTCTAAGTTTTTCAGTGCAACTCCTTCATATACTATGTACTATACTGTGCGTTTCTTATATTCTAAGTTTTTCAGTGCAACTCACTCATATACTATGCACTACACTGTGCGTTTCTTATATTCTAAGTTTTTCAATGCAACTCACTCATATACTCTGTACTACACTGTGCGTTTCTTATATTCTAAGTTTTTCAGTGCAACTCACTCATATACTATGTACTACACTGTGCGTTTCTTATATTCTAAGTTTTACAGTGCAACTCACTCATATACTATGTACTACACTGTGCGTTTCTTAAATTCTAAGTTTTTCAGTGCATCTCACTCATATACTATGTATTACACTGTGCGTTTCTTATATTCTAAGTTTTTCAGTGCAACTCACTCATATACTATGTACTACACTGTGCGTTTCTTATATTCTAAGTTTTTCAGTGCAACTCACTCATATACTATGTACTACACTGTGCGTTTCTTATATTCTAAGTTTTTCAGTGCAACTCACTCATATACTATGTACTACACTGTGCGTTTCTTATATTCTAAGTTTTTCAGTGCAACTCACTCATATACTATGTACTACACTGTGCGTTTCTTATATTCTAAGTTTTTCAGTGCAACTCACTCATATACTATGTACTACACTGTGCGTTTCTTATATTCTAAGTTTTTCAGTGCAACTCACTCATATACTATGTACTACACTGTGCGTTTCTTATATTCTAAGTTTTTCAGTGCAACTCACCCATATACTATGTACTACACTGTGCGTTTCTTATATTCTAAGTTTTTCAGTGCAACTCACTCATATACTATGTACTACACTGTGCATTTCGTGTAATGCGGGTTTTTCAGTAAATTCTAAGTTTTTCAGTGCAACTCACTCATATACTATGTACTACACTGTGCATTTCGTGTAATGCGGGTTTTTCAGTAAATTCTAAGTTTTTCAGTGCAACTCATTCATATACTATGTACTATACTGTGCGTTTCTTATATTCTAAGTTTTTCAGTGCAACTCACTCATATACTATGCACTACACTGTGCGTTTCTTATATCCTAAGTTTTTCAGTGCAACTCACTCATATACTCTGTACTACACTGTGCGTTTCTTATATTCTAAGTTTTTCAGTGCAACTCACTCATATACTATGTACTACACTGTGCGTTTCTTATATTCTAAGTTTTACAGTGCAACTCACTCATATACTATGTACTACACTGTGCGTTTCTTAAATTCTAAGTTTTTCAGTGCATCTCACTCATATACTATGTATTACACTGTGCGTTTCTTATATTCTAAGTTTTTCAGTGCAACTCACTCATATACTATGTACTACACTGTGCGTTTCTTATATTCTAAGTTTTTCAGTGCAACTCACTCATATACTATGTACTACACTGTGCGTTTCTTATATTCTAAGTTTTTCAGTGCAACTCACTCATATACTATGTACTACACTGTGCGTTTCTTATATTCTAAGTTTTTCAGTGCAACTCACTCATATACTATGTACTACACTGTGCGTTTCTTATATTCTAAGTTTTTCAGTGCAACTCACTCATATACTATGTACTACACTGTGCGTTTCTTATATTCTAAGTTTTTCAGTGCAACTCACTCATATACTATGTACTACACTGTGCGTTTCTTATATTCTAAGTTTTTCAGTGCAACTCACCCATATACTATGTACTACACTGTGCGTTTCTTATATTCTAAGTTTTTCAGTGCAACTCACTCATATACTATGTACTACACTGTGCATTTCGTGTAATGCGGGTTTTTCAGTAAATTCTAAGTTTTTCAGTGCAACTCACTCATATACTATGTACTACACTGTGCATTTCGTGTAATGCGGGTTTTTCAGTAAATTCTAAGTTTTTCAGTGCAACTCATTCATATACTATGTACTATACTGTGCGTTTCTTATATTCTAAGTTTTTCAGTGCAACTCACTCATATACTATGCACTACACTGTGCGTTTCTTATATCCTAAGTTTTTCAGTGCAACTCACTCATATACTCTGTACTACACTGTGCGTTTCTTATATTCTAAGTTTTTCAGTGCAACTCACTCATATACTTTGTACTACACTGTGCGTTTCTTATATTCTAAGTTTTTCAGTGCAACTCACTCATATACTACGTACTACACTGTGCGTTTCTTATATTCTAAGTTTTTCAGTGCAACTCACTCATATACTATGTACTACACTGTGCGTTTCTTATATTCTAAGTTTTTGAGTGCAACTCACTCATATACTATGTACTACACTGTGCGTTTCTTATATTCTAAGTTTTTCATTGCAACTCACTCATATACTATGTACTACACTGTGCGTTTCTTATATTCTAAGTTTTTCAGTGCAACTCACTCATATACTATGTACTACACTGTGCGTTTCTTATATTCTAAGTTTTTCAGTGCAACTCACTCATATACTATGTACTACACTGTGCGTTTCTTATATTCTAAGTTTTTCAGTGCAACTCACTCATATACTATGTACTACACTGTGCGTTTCTTATATTCTAAGTTTTTCAGTGCAACTCACCCATATACTATGTACTACACTGTGCGTTTCTTATATTCTAAGTTTTTCAGTGCAACTCACTCATATACTATGTACTACACTGTGCATTTCGTGTAATGCGGGTTTTTCAGTAAATTCTAAGTTTTTCAGTGCAACTCACTCATATACTATGTACTACACTGTGCATTTCGTGTAATGCGGGTTTTTCAGTAAATTCTAAGTTTTTCAGTGCAACTCATTCATATACTATGTACTATACTGTGCGTTTCTTATATTCTAAGTTTTTCAGTGCAACTCACTCATATACTATGTACTACACTGTGCGTTTCTTATATTCTAAGTTTTTCAGTGCAACTCACCCATATACTATGTACTACACTGTGCGTTTCTTATATTCTAAGTTTTTCAGTGCAACTCACTCATATACTATGTACTACACTGTGCATTTCGTGTAATGCGGGTTTTTCAGTAAATTCTAAGTTTTTCAGTGCAACTCACTCATATACTATGTACTACACTGTGCATTTCGTGTAATGCGGGTTTTTCAGTAAATTCTAAGTTTTTCAGTGCAACTCATTCATATACTATGTACTATACTGTGCGTTTCTTATATTCTAAGTTTTTCAGTGCAACTCACTCATATACTATGTACTACACTGTGCGTTTCTTATATTCTAAGTTTTTCAGTGCAACTCACCCATATAGTATGTACTACACTGTGCGTTTCTTATATTCTAAGTTTTTCAGTGCAACTCACTCATATACTAGGTACTACACTGTGCATTTCGTGTAATGCGGGTTTCTCAGTAAATTCTAAGTTTTTCAGTGCAACTCATTCATATACTATGTACTATACTGTGCGTTTCTTATATTCTAAGTTTTTCAGTGCAACTCACTCATATACTATGCACTACACTGTGCGTTTCTTATATTCTAAGTTTTTCAATGCAACTCACTCATATACTCTGTACTACACTGTGCGTTTCTTATATTCTAAGTTTTTCGTTGCAACTCACTCATATACTATGTACTACACTGTGCGTTTCTTATATTCTAAGTTTTTCAGTGCAACTCACTCATATACTATGTACTACACTGTGCGTTTCTTATATTCTAAGTTTATCAGTGCAACTCACTCATATACTTTGTACTACACTGTGCGTTTCTTATATTCTAAGTTTTTCAGTGCAACTCACTCATATACTACGTACTACACTGTGCGTTTCTTATATTCTAAATTTTTCAGTGCAACTCACTCATATACTATGTACTACACTGTGCGTTTCTTATATTCTAAGTTTTTGAGTGCAACTCACTCATATACTATGTACTACACTGTGCGTTTCTTATATTCTAAGTTTTTCAGTGCAACTCACTCATATACTATGTACTACACTGTGCATTTCTTATATTCTAAGTTTTTCAGTGCAACTCACTCATATACTATGTACTACACTGTGCGTTTCTTATATTCTAAGTTTTTCAGTGCAACTCACTCATATATTATGTACTACACTGTGCATTTCGTGTAATGCGGGTTTTTCAGTAAATTCTAAGTTTTTCAGTGCAACTCATTCATATACTATGTACTATACTGTGCGTTTCTTATATTCTAAGTTTTTCAGTGCAACTCACTCATATACTATGCACTACACTGTGCGTTTCTTATATTCTAAGTTTTTCAATGCAACTCACTCATATACTCTGTACTACACTGTGCGTTTCTTATATTCTAAGTTTTTCATTGCAACTCACTCATATACTATGTACTACACTGTGCGTTTCTTATATTCTAAGTTTTTCAGTGCAACTCACTCATATACTATGTACTACACTGTGCGTTTCTTATATTCTAATTTTTTCAGTGAAACTCACTCATATACTATGTACTACACTGTGCGTTTCTTATATTCTAAGTTTTTCAGTGCAACTCACTCATATACTTTGTACTACACTGTGCGTTTCTTATATTCTATGTTTTTCAGTGCAACTCACTCATATACTACGTACTACACTGTGCGTTTCTTATATTCTAAGTTTTTCAGTGCAACTCACTCATATACTATGTACTACACTGTGCGTTTCTTATATTCTAAGTTTTTGAGAGCAACTCACTCATATACTATGTACTACACTGTGCATTTCGTGTAATGCGGGTTTTTCAGTAAATTCAAGTTTTTCAGTGCAACTCACTCATATACTATGTACTACACTGTGCATTTCGTGTAATGCGGGTTTTTCAGTAAATTCTAAGTTTTTCAGTGCAACTCATTCATATACTATGTACTATACTGTGCGTTTCTTATATTCTAAGTTTTTCAGTGCAACTCACTCATATACTATGTACTACACTGTGCGTTTCTTATATTCTAAGTTTTTCAGTGCAACTCACCCATATAGTATGTACTACACTGTGCGTTTCTTATATTCTAAGTTTTTCAGTGCAACTCACTCATATACTAGGTACTACACTGTGCATTTCGTGTAATGCGGGTTTTTCAGTAAATTCTAAGTTTTTCAGTGCAACTCATTCATATACTATGTACTATACTGTGCGTTTCTTATATTCTAAGTTTTTCAGTGCAACTCACTCATATACTATGCACTACACTGTGCGTTTCTTATATTCTAAGTTTTTCAATGCAACTCACTCATATACTCTGTACTACACTGTGCGTTTCTTATATTCTAAGTTTTTCGTTGCAACTCACTCATATACTATGTACTACACTGTGCGTTTCTTATATTCTAAGTTTTTCAGTGCAACTCACTCATATACTATGTACTACACTGTGCGTTTCTTATATTCTAAGTTTATCAGTGCAACTCACTCATATACTTTGTACTACACTGTGCGTTTCTTATATTCTAAGTTTTTCAGTGCAACTCACTCATATACTACGTACTACACTGTGCGTTTCTTATATTCTAAATTTTTCAGTGCAACTCACTCATATACTATGTACTACACTGTGCGTTTCTTATATTCTAAGTTTTTGAGTGCAACTCACTCATATACTATGTACTACACTGTGCGTTTCTTATATTCTAAGTTTTTCAGTGCAACTCACTCATATACTATGTACTACACTGTGCATTTCTTATATTCTAAGTTTTTCAGTGCAACTCACTCATATACTATGTACTACACTGTGCGTTTCTTATATTCTAAGTTTTTCAGTGCAACTCACTCATATATTATGTACTACACTGTGCATTTCGTGTAATGCGGGTTTTTCAGTAAATTCTAAGTTTTTCAGTGCAACTCATTCATATACTATGTACTATACTGTGCGTTTCTTATATTCTAAGTTTTTCAGTGCAACTCACTCATATACTATGCACTACACTGTGCGTTTCTTATATTCTAAGTTTTTCAATGCAACTCACTCATATACTCTGTACTACACTGTGCGTTTCTTATATTCTAAGTTTTTCATTGCAACTCACTCATATACTATGTACTACACTGTGCGTTTCTTATATTCTAAGTTTTTCAGTGCAACTCACTCATATACTATGTACTACACTGTGCGTTTCTTATATTCTAATTTTTTCAGTGAAACTCACTCATATACTATGTACTACACTGTGCGTTTCTTATATTCTAAGTTTTTCAGTGCAACTCACTCATATACTTTGTACTACACAGTGCGTTTCTTATATTCTATGTTTTTCAGTGCAACTCACTCATATACTACGTACTACACTGTGCGTTTCTTATATTCTAAGTTTTTCAGTGCAACTCACTCATATACTATGTACTACACTGTGCGTTTCTTATATTCTAAGTTTTTGAGAGCAACTCACTCATATACTATGTACTACACTGTGCATTTCGTGTAATGCGGGTTTTTCAGTAAATTCAAGTTTTTCAGTGCAACTCACTCATATACTATGTACTACACTGTGCGTTTCTTATATTCTAAGTTTTTCAGTGCAACTCACTCATATACTATGTACTACACTGTGCGTTTCTTATATTCTAAGTTTTTCATTGCAACTCACTCATATACTATTTACTACACTGTGCGTTTCTTATATTCTAAGTTTTTCAGTGGAACTCACTCATATACTATGTACTACACTGTGCGTTTCTTATATTCTAAGTTTTTCAGTGCAACTCACTCATATACTATGTACTACACTGTGCGTTTCTTATATTCTAAGTTTTTCAGTGCAACTCACCCATATAGTATGTACTACACTGTGCGTTTCTTATATTCTAAGTTTTTCAGTGCAACTCACTCATATACTAGGTACTACACTGTGCATTTCGTGTAATGCGGGTTTTTCAGTAAATTCTAAGTTTTTCAGTGCAACTCATTCATATACTATGTACTATACTGTGCGTTTCTTATATTCTAAGTTTTTCAGTGCAACTCACTCATATACTATGCACTACACTGTGCGTTTCTTATATTCTAAGTTTTTCAATGCAACTCACTCATATACTCTGTACTACACTGTGCGTTTCTTATATTCTAAGTTTTTCGTTGCAACTCACTCATATACTATGTACTACACTGTGCGTTTCTTATATTCTAAGTTTTTCAGTGCAACTCACTCATATACTATGTACTACACTGTGCGTTTCTTATATTCTAAGTTTATCAGTGCAACTCACTCATATACTTTGTACTACACTGTGCGTTTCTTATATTCTAAGTTTTTCAGTGCAACTCACTCATATACTACGTACTACACTGTGCGTTTCTTATATTCTAAATTTTTCAGTGCAACTCACTCATATACTATGTACTACACTGTGCGTTTCTTATATTCTAAGTTTTTGAGTGCAACTCACTCATATACTATGTACTACACTGTGCGTTTCTTATATTCTAAGTTTTTCAGTGCAACTCACTCATATACTATGTACTACACTGTGCATTTCTTATATTCTAAGTTTTTCAGTGCAACTCACTCATATACTATGTACTACACTGTGCGTTTCTTATATTCTAAGTTTTTCAGTGCAACTCACTCATATATTATGTACTACACTGTGCATTTCGTGTAATGCGGGTTTTTCAGTAAATTCTAAGTTTTTCAGTGCAACTCATTCATATACTATGTACTATACTGTGCGTTTCTTATATTCTAAGTTTTTCAGTGCAACTCACTCATATACTATGCACTACACTGTGCGTTTCTTATATTCTAAGTTTTTCAATGCAACTCACTCATATACTCTGTACTACACTGTGCGTTTCTTATATTCTAAGTTTTTCATTGCAACTCACTCATATACTATGTACTACACTGTGCGTTTCTTATATTCTAAGTTTTTCAGTGCAACTCACTCATATACTATGTACTACACTGTGCGTTTCTTATATTCTAATTTTTTCAGTGAAACTCACTCATATACTATGTACTACACTGTGCGTTTCTTATATTCTAAGTTTTTCAGTGCAACTCACTCATATACTTTGTACTACACAGTGCGTTTCTTATATTCTATGTTTTTCAGTGCAACTCACTCATATACTACGTACTACACTGTGCGTTTCTTATATTCTAAGTTTTTCAGTGCAACTCACTCATATACTATGTACTACACTGTGCGTTTCTTATATTCTAAGTTTTTGAGAGCAACTCACTCATATACTATGTACTACACTGTGCATTTCGTGTAATGCGGGTTTTTCAGTAAATTCAAGTTTTTCAGTGCAACTCACTCATATACTATGTACTACACTGTGCGTTTCTTATATTCTAAGTTTTTCAGTGCAACTCACTCATATACTATGTACTACACTGTGCGTTTCTTATATTCTAAGTTTTTCATTGCAACTCACTCATATACTATGTACTACACTGTGCGTTTCTTATATTCTAAGTTTTTCAGTGGAACTCACTCATATACTATGTACTACACTGTGCGTTTCTTATATTCTAAGTTTTTCAGTGCAACTCACTCATATACTATGTACTACACTGTGCGTTTCTTATATTCTAAGTTTTTCAGTGCAACTCACTCATATACTTTGTACTACACTGTACGTTTCTTATATTCTAAGTTTTTCAGTGCAACTCACTCATATACTACGTACTACACTGTGCGTTTCTTATATTCTAAGTTTTTCAGTGCAACTCACTCATATACTATGTACTACACTGTGCGTTTCTTATATTCTAAGTTTTTGAGTGCAACTCACTCATATACTATGTACTACACTGTGCATTTCGTGTAATGCGGGTTTTTCAGTAAATTCAAGTTTTTCAGTGCAACTCACTCATATACTATGTACTACACTGTGCGTTTCTTATATTCTAAGTTTTTCAGTGCAACTCACTCATATACTATGTACTACACTGTGCGTTTCTTATATTCTAAGTTTTTCAGTGCAACTCACTCATATAATATGTACTACACTGTGCGTTTCTTATATTCTAAGTTTTTGAGTGCAACTCACTCATATACTATGTACTACACTGTGCGTTTCTTATATTCTAAGTTTTTCAGTGCAACTCACTCATATACTATGTACTACACTGTGCGTTTCTTATATTCTAAGTTTTACAGTGCAACTCACTCATATACTATGTACTACACTGTGCGTTTCTTAAATTCTAAGTTTTTCAGTGCATCTCACTCATATACTATGTATTAAACTGTGCGTTTCTTATATTCTAAGTTTTTCAGTGCAACTCACTCATATACTATGTACTACACTGTGCGTTTCTTATGTTCTAATTTTTTCAGTGCAACTCACTCATATACTATGTACTACACTGTGCGTTTCTTATATTCTAAGTTTTTCAGTGCAACTCACTCATATACTATGTACTACACTGTGCGTTTCTTATATTCTAAGTTTTTCAGTGCAACTCATTCATATACTATGTACTACACTGTGCGTTTCTTATATTCTAAGTTTTTCAGTGCAACTCACTCATATACTATGTACTACACTGTGCGTTTCTTATATTCTCAGTTTTTCAGTGCAACTCACTCATATACTATGTACTACACTGTGCGATTCTTATATTCTAAGTTTTTCAGTGCAACTCACTCATATACTATGTACTACACTGTGCGTTTCTTAAATTCTAAGTTTTTCAGTGAAACTCACTCATGTACTATGTACTACACTGTGCGTTTCTTATATTCTAAGTTTTTGAGTGCAACTCACTCATATACTATGTACTACACTGTGCGTTTCTTATATTCTAAGTTTTTCAGTGCAACTCACCCATATACTATGTACTACACTGTGCGTTTCTTATATTCTAAGTTTTTCAGTGCAACTCACTCATATACTATGTACTACACTGTGCATTTCGTGTAATGCGGGTTTTTCAGTAAATTCTAAGTTTTTCAGTGCAACTCATTCATATACTATGTACTATACTGTGCGTTTCTTATATTCTAAGTTTTTCAGTGCAACTCACTCATATACTATGCACTACACTGTGCGTTTCTTATATTCTAAGTTTTTCAATGCAACTCACTCATATACTCTTAACTACACTGTGCGATTCTTATATTCTAAGTTTTTCATTGCAACTCACTCATATACTATGTACTACACTGTGCGTTTCTTATATTCTAAGTTTTTCAGTGCAACTCACTCATATACTATGTACTACACTGTGCGTTTCTTATATTCTAAGTTTTTCAGTGCAATTCACTCATATACTTTGTACTACACTGTGCGTTTCTTATATTCTAAGTTTTTCAGTGCAACTCACTCATATACTACGTACTACACTGTGCGTTTCTTATATTCTAAATTTTTCAGTGCAACTCACTCATATACTATGTACTACACTGTGCGTTTCTTATATTCTAAGTTTTTGAGTGCAACTCACTCATATACTATGTACTACACTGTGCATTTCTTATATTCTAAGTTTTTCAGTGCAACTCACTCATATACTATGTACTACACTGTGCGTTTCTTATATTCTAAGTTTTTCAGTGCAACTCACCCATATACTATGTACTACACTATGCGTTTCTTATATTCTAAGTTTTTCAGTGCAACTCACTCATATACTATGTACTACACTGTGCGTTTCTTATATTCTAAGTTTTTGAGAGCAACTCACTCATATACTATGTACTACACTGTGCATTTCTTATATTCTAATTTTTTCAGGTCAACTCACTCATATACAATGTACTACACTGTGCGTATCTTATATTCTAAGTTTTTCAGTGCAACTCACTCATATACTTTGTACTACACTGTGCGTTTCTTATATTCTAAGTTTTTCAGTGCAACTCACTCATATACTACGTACTACACTGTGCGTTTCTTATATTCTAAGTTTTTCAGTGCAACTCACTCATATACTATGTACTACACTGTGCGTTTCTTATATTCTAAGTTTTTGAGAGCAACTCACTCATATACTATGTACTACACTGTGCATTTCGTGTAATGCGGGTTTTTCAGTAAATTCAAGTTTTTCATTGCAACTCACTCATATACTATGTACTACACTGTGCGTTTCTTATATTCTAAGTTTTTCAGTGCAACTCACTCATATACTATGTACTACAATGTGCGTTTCTTATATTCTAAGTTTTTCATTGCAACTCACTCATATACTATGTACTACACTGTGCGTTTCTTATATTCTAAGTTTTTCAGTGGAACTCACTCATATACTATGTACTACACTGTGCGTTTCTTATATTCTAAGTTTTTCAGTGCAACTCACTCATATACTATGGACTACACTTGTGTTTCTTATATTCTAAGTTTTTCAGTGCAACTCACTCATATACTTTGTACTACACTGTGCGTTTCTTATATTCTAAGTTTTTCAGTGCAACTCACTCATATACTACGTACTACACTGTGCGTTTCTTATATTCTAAGTTTTTCAGTGCAACTCACTCATATACTATGTACTACACTGTGCGTTTCTTATATTCTAAGTTTTTGAGAGCAACTCACTCATATACTATGTACTACACTGTGCATTTTGTGTAATGCGGGTTTTTCAGTAAATTCAAGTTTTTCAGTGCAACTCACTCATATACTATGTACTACAATGTGCGTTTCTTATATTCTAAGTTTTTCAGTGCAACTCACTCATATACTATGTACTACACTGTGCGTTTCTTATATTCTAAGTTTTTCAGTGGAACTCACTCATATACTATGTACTACACTGTGCGTTTCTTATATTCTAAGTTTTTCAGTGCAACTCACTCATATACTATGGACTACACTTGCGTTTCTTATATTCTAAGTTTTTCTGTGCAACTCACTCATATACTTTGTACTACACTGTGCGTTTCTTATATTCTAAGTTTTTCAGTGCAACTCACTCATATACTACGTACTACACTGTGCGTTTCTTATATTCTAAGTTTTTCAGTGCAACTCACTCATATACTATGTACTACACTGTGCGTTTCTTATATTCTAAGTTTTTGAGTGCAACTCACTCATATACTATGTACTACACTGTGCATTTCGTGTAATGCGGGTTTTTCAGTAAATTCAAGTTTTTCAGTGCAACTCACTCATATACTATGTTCTATACTGTGCGTTTCTTATATTCTAAGTTTTTCAGTGCAACTCACTCATATACTATGCACTACACTGTGCGTTTCTTATATTCTAAGTTTTTCAATGCAACTCACTCATATACTCTGTACTACACTGTGCGTTTCTTATATTCTAAGTTTTTCATTGCAACTCACTCATATACTATGTACTACACTGTGCGTTTCTTATATTCTAAGTTTTTCAGTGCAACTCACTCATATAGTATGTACTACACTGTGCGTTTCTTCTATTCTAAGTTTTTCAGTGCAACTCACTCATATACTATGTACTACACTGTGCGTTTCTTAAATTCTAAGTTTTTCAGTGCAACTCACTCATATACTATGTACTACACTGTGCGTTTCTTATATTCTAAATTTTTCAGTGCAACTCACTCATATACTATGTACTACACTGTGCGTTTCTTATATTCTAAGTTTTTCAGTGCAACTCACTCATATACTACGTACTACACTGTGCGTTTCTTATATTCTAAGTTTTTGAGTGCAACTCACTCATATACTATGTACTACACTGTGCGTTTCTTATATTCTAAGTTTTTCAGTGCAACTCACTCATATACTTTGTATTACACTGTGCGTTTCTTATATTCTAAGTTTTTCAGTGCAACTCACTCATATACTACGTACTACACTGTGCGTTTCTTATATTCTAAGTTTTTCAGTGCAACTCACTCATATACTATGTACTACACTGTGCGTTTCTTATATTCTAAGTTTTTCAGTGCAACTCACTCATATACTATGTACTACACTGTGCGTTTCTTATATTCTAAGTTTTTCAGTGCAACTCACTCATATACTATGTACTACACTGTGCGTTTCTTATATTCTAAGTTTTTCAGTGCAACTCACTCATATACTATGTACTACACTGTGCGTTTCTTATATTCTAAGTTTTTCAGTGCAACTCACTCATATACTATGTACTGCACTGTGCATTTCGTGTAATGCGCGTTTTTCAGTAAATTCTAAGTTTTTCAGTGCAACTCACTCATATACTATGTACTACACTGTGCGTTTCTTATATTCTAAGTTTTTCAGTGCAACTCACTCATATACTATGTACTACACTGTGCATTTCGTGTAATGCGGGTTTTTCAGTAAATTCTAAGTTTTTCAGTGCAACTCATTCATATACTATGTACTATACTGTGCGTTTCTTATATTCTAAGTTTTTCAGTGCAACTCACTCATATACTATGCACTACACTGTGCGTTTCTTATATTCTAAGTTTTTCAATTAAACTCACTCATATACTATGTACTACACTGTGCGTTTCTTATATTCTAAGTTTTTCATTGCAACTCACTCATATACTATGTACTACACTGTGTGTTTCTTATGTTCTAAGTTTTTCAGTGCAACTCACTCATATACTATGTACTACACTGTGCATTTCTTATATTCTAATTTTTTCAGTGCAACTCACTCATATACTATGTACTACACTGTGCGTATCTTATATTCTAAGTTTTTCAGTGCAACTCACTCATATACTTTGTACTACACTGTGCGTTTCTTATATTCTAAGTTTTTAAGTGCAACTCACTCATATACTACGTACTACACTGTGCGTTTCTTATATTCTAAGTTTTTCAGTGCAACTCACTCATATACTATGTACTACACTGTGCGTTTCTTATATTCTAAGTTTTTGAGAGCAACTCACTCATATACTATGTACTACACTGTGCATTTCGTGTAATGCGGGTTTTTCAGTAAATTCAAGTTTTTCAGTGCAACTCACTCATATACTATGTACTACACTGTGCGTTTCTTATATTCTAAGTTTTTCAGTGCAACTCACTCATATACTATGTACTACAATGTGCGTTTCTTATATTCTAAGTTTTTCATTGCAACTCACTCATATACTATGTACTACACTGTGCGTTTCTTATATTCTAAGTTTTTCAGTGGAACTCACTCATATACTATGTACTACACTGTGCGTTTCTTATATTCTAAGTTTTTCAGTGCAACTCACTCATATACTATGGACTACACTTGTGTTTCTTATATTCTAAGTTTTTCAGTGCAACTCACTCATATACTTTGTACTACACTGTGCGTTTCTTATATTCTAAGTTTTTCAGTGCAACTCACTCATATACTACGTACTACACTGTGCGTTTCTTATATTCTAAGTTTTTGAGTGCAACTCACTCATATACTATGTACTACACTGTGCGTTTCTTATATTCTAAGTTTTTCAGTGCAACTCACTCATATACTACGTACTACACTGTGCGTTTCTTATATTCTAAGTTTTTCAGTGCAACTCACTCATATACTATGTACTACACTGTGCGTTTCTTATATTCTAAGTTTTTGAGTGCAACAAACTCATATACTATGTACTACACTGTGCATTTCGTGTAATGCGGGTTTTTCAGTAAATTCAAGTTTTTCAGTGCAACTCACTCATATACTATGTACTACACTGTGCGTTTCTTATATTCTAAGTTTTTCAGTGCAACTCACTCATATACTATGTACTACACTGTGCGTTTCTTATATTCTAAGTTTTTCAGTGCAACTCACTCATATACTATGTACTACACTGTGCGTTTCTTATATTCTAAGTTTTTGAGTGCAACTCACTCATATACTATGTACTACACTGTGCGTTTCTTATATTCTAAGTTTTTCAGTGCAACTCACTCATATACTATGTACTACACTGTGCGTTTCTTATATTCTAAGTTTTTCAGTGCAACTCACTCATATACTATGTACTACACTGTGCGTTTCTTATATTCTAAGTTTTTGAGAGCAACTCACTCATATACTATGTACTACACTGTGCATTTTGTGTAATGCGGGTTTTTCAGTAAATTCAAGTTTTTCAGTGCAACTCACTCATATACTATGTACTACACTGTGCGTTTCTTATATTCTAAGTTTTTCAGTGCAACTCACTCATATACTATGTACTACAATGTGCGTTTCTTATATTCTAAGTTTTTCAGTGCAACTCACTCATATACTATGTACTACACTGTGCGTTTCTTATATTCTAAGTTTTTCAGTGGAACTCACTCATATACTATGTACTACACTGTGCGTTTCTTATATTCTAAGTTTTTCAGTGCAACTCACTCATATACTATGGACTACACTTGCGTTTCTTATATTCTAAGTTTTTCTGTGCAACTCACTCATATACTTTGTACTACACTGTGCGTTTCTTATATTCTAAGTTTTTCAGTGCAACTCACTCATATACTACGTACTACACTGTGCGTTTCTTATATTCTAAGTTTTTGAGTGCAACTCACTCATATACTATGTACTACACTGTGCATTTCGTGTAATGCGGGTTTTTCAGTAAATTCAAGTTTTTCAGTGCAACTCACTCATATACTATGTTCTATACTGTGCGTTTCTTATATTCTAAGTTTTTCAGTGCAACTCACTCATATACTATGTACTACACTGTGCGTTTCTTATATTCTAAGTTTTTCAGTGCAACTCACTCATATACTTTGTACTACACTGTGCGTTTCTTATATTCTAAGTTTTTCAGTGCAACTCACTCATATACTATGTACTACACTGTGCGTTTCTTATATTCTAAATTTTTCAGTGCAACTCACTCATATACTATGTACTACACTGTGCGTTTCTTATATTCTAAGTTTTTCAGTGCAACTCACTCATATACTACGTAGTACACTGTGCGTTTCTTATATTCTAAGTTTTTGAGTGCAACTCACTCATATACTATGTACTACACTGTGCGTTTCTTATATTCTAAGTTTTTCAGTGCAACTCACTCATATACTTTGTATTACACTGTGCGTTTCTTATATTCTAAGTTTTTCAGTGCAACTCACTCATATACTACGTACTACACTGTGCGTTTCTTATATTCTAAGTTTTTCAGTGCAACTCACTCATATACTATGTACTACACTGTGCGTTTCTTATATTCTAAGTTTTTCAGTGCAACTCACTCATATACTATGTACTACACTGTGCGTTTCTTATATTCTAAGTTTTTCAGTGCAACTCACTCATATACTATGTACTACACTGTGCGTTTCTTATATTCTAAGTTTTTCAGTGCAACTCACTCATATACTATGTACTACACTGTGCGTTTCTTATATTCTAAGTTTTTCAGTGCAACTCACTCATATACTATGTACTGCACTGTGCATTTCGTGTAATGCGCGTTTTTCAGTAAATTCTAAGTTTTTCAGTGCAACTCACGCATATACTATGTACTACACTGTGCGTTTCTTATATTCTAAGTTTTTCAGTGCAACTCACTCATATACTATGTACTACACTGTGCATTTCGTGTAATGCGGGTTTTTCAGTAAATTCTAAGTTTTTCAGTGCAACTCATTCATATACTATGTACTATACTGTGCGTTTCTTATATTCTAAGTTTTTCAGTGCAACTCACTCATATACTATGCACTACACTGTGCGTTTCTTATATTCTAAGTTTTTCAATTAAACTCACTCATATACTATGTACTACACTGTGCGTTTCTTATATTCTAAGTTTTTCATTGCAACTCACTCATATACTATGTACTACACTGTGCGTTTCTTATGTTCTAAGTTTTTCAGTGCAACTCACTCATATACTATGTACTACACTGTGCATTTCTTATATTCTAATTTTTTCAGTGCAACTCACTCATATACTATGTACTACACTGTGCGTATCTTATATTCTAAGTTTTTCAGTGCAACTCACTCATATACTTTGTACTACACTGTGCGTTTCTTATATTCTAAGTTTTTAAGTGCAACTCACTCATATACTACGTACTACACTGTGCGTTTCTTATATTCTAAGTTTTTCAGTGCAACTCACTCATATACTATGTACTACACTGTGCGTTTCTTATATTCTAAGTTTTTGAGAGCAACTCACTCATATACTATGTACTACACTGTGCATTTCGTGTAATGCGGGTTTTTCAGTAAATTCAAGTTTTTCAGTGCAACTCACTCATATACTATGTACTACACTGTGCGTTTCTTATATTCTAAGTTTTTCAGTGCAACTCACTCATATACTATGTACTACAATGTGCGTTTCTTATATTCTAAGTTTTTCATTGCAACTCACTCATATACTATGTACTACACTGTGCGTTTCTTATATTCTAAGTTTTTCATTGCAACTCACTCATATACTATGTACTACACTGTGCGTTTCTTATATTCTAAGTTTTTCAGTGCAACTCACTCATATACTATGGACTACACTTGTGTTTCTTATATTCTAAGTTTTTCAGTGCAACTCACTCATATACTTTGTACTACACTGTGCGTTTCTTATATTCTAAGTTTTTCAGTGCAACTCACTCATATACTACGTACTACACTGTGCGTTTCTTATATTCTAAGTTTTTGAGTGCAACTCACTCATATACTATGTACTACACTGTGCGTTTCTTATATTCTAAGTTTTTCAGTGCAACTCACTCATATACTACGTACTACACTGTGCGTTTCTTATATTCTAAGTTTTTCAGTGCAACTCACTCATATACTATGTACTACACTGTGCGTTTCTTATATTCTAAGTTTTTGAGTGCAACAAACTCATATACTATGTACTACACTGTGCATTTCGTGTAATGCGGGTTTTTCAGTAAATTCAAGTTTTTCAGTGCAACTCACTCATATACTATGTACTACACTGTGCGTTTCTTATATTCTAAGTTTTTCAGTGCAACTCACTCATATACTATGTACTACACTGTGCGTTTCTTATATTCTAAGTTTTTCAGTGCAACTCACTCATATACTATGTACTACACTGTGCGTTTCTTATATTCTAAGTTTTTGAGTGCAACTCACTCATATACTATGTACTACACTGTGCGTTTCTTATATTCTAAGTTTTTGAGTGCAACTCACTCATATACTATGTACTACACTGTGCGTTTCTTATATTCTAAGTTTTTCAGTGCAACTCACTCATATACTTTGTATTACACTGTGCGTTTCTTATATTCTAAGTTTTTCAGTGCAACTCACTCATATACTACGTACTACACTGTGCGTTTCTTATATTCTAAGTTTTTCAGTGCAACTCACTTATATACTATGTACTACACTGTGCGTTTCTTATATTCTAAGTTTTTCAGTGCAACTCACTCATATACTATGTACTACACTGTGCGTTTCTTATATTCTAAGTTTTTCAGTGCAACTCACTCATATACTACGTACTACACTGTGCGTTTCTTATATTCTAAGTTTTTCAGTGCAACTCACTCATATACTATGTACTACACTGTGCGTTTCTTATATTCTAAGTTTTTGAGTGCAACAAACTCATATACTATGTACTACACTGTGCATTTCGTGTAATGCGGGTTTTTCAGTAAATTCAAGTTTTTCAGTGCAACTCACTCATATACTATGTACTACACTGTGCGTTTCTTATATTCTAAGTTTTTCAGTGCAACTCACTCATATACTATGTACTACACTGTGCGTTTCTTATATTCTAAGTTTTTCAGTGCAACTCACTCATATACTATGTACTACACTGTGCGTTTCTTATATTCTAAGTTTTTGAGTGCAACTCACTCATATACTATGTACTACACTGTGCGTTTCTTATATTCTAAGTTTTTGAGTGCAACTCACTCATATACTATGTACTACACTGTGCGTTTCTTATATTCTAAGTTTTTCAGTGCAACTCACTCATATACTTTGTATTACACTGTGCGTTTCTTATATTCTAAGTTTTTCAGTGCAACTCACTCATATACTACGTACTACACTGTGCGTTTCTTATATTCTAAGTTTTTCAGTGCAACTCACTCATATACTATGTACTACACTGTGCGTTTCTTATATTCTAAGTTTTTCAGTGCAACTCACTCATATACTATGTACTACACTGTGCGTTTCTTATATTCTAAGTTTTTCAGTGCAACTCACTCATATACTATGTACTACACTGTGCGTTTCTTATATTCTAAGTTTTTCAGTGCAACTCACTCATATACTATGTACTACACTGTGCGTTTCTTATATTCTAAGTTTTTCAGTGCAACTCACTCATATACTATGTACTGCACTGTGCATTTCGTGTAATGCGCGTTTTTCAGTAAATTCTAAGTTTTTCAGTGCAACTCACTCATATACTATGTACTACACTGTGCGTTTCTTATATTCTAAGTTTTTCAGTGCAACTCACTCATATACTATGTACTACACTGTGCATTTCGTGTAATGCGGGTTTTTCAGTAAATTCTAAGTTTTTCAGTGCAACTCATTCATATACTATGTACTATACTGTGCGTTTCTTATATTCTAAGTTTTTCAGTGCAACTCACTCATATACTATGCACTACACTGTGCGTTTCTTATATTCTAAGTTTTTCAATTAAACTCACTCATATACTATGTACTACACTGTGCGTTTCTTATATTCTAAGTTTTTCATTGCAACTCACTCATATACTATGTACTACACTGTGCGTTTCTTATGTTCTAAGTTTTTCAGTGCAACTCACTCATATACTATGTACTACACTGTGCGTTTCTTATATTCTAATTTTTTCAGTGCAACTCACTCATATACTATGTACTACACTGTGCGTATCTTATATTCTAAGTTTTTCAGTGCAACTCACTCATATACTTTGTACTACACTGTGCGTTTCTTATATTCTAAGTTTTTCAGTGCAACTCACTCATATACTACGTACTACACTGTGCGTTTCTTATATTCTAAGTTTTTCAGTGCAACTCACTCATATACTATGTACTACACTGTGCGTTTCTTATATTCTAAGTTTTTGAGAGCAACTCACTCATATACTATGTACTACACTGTGCATTTCGTGTAATGCGGGTTTTTCAGTAAATTCAAGTTTTTCAGTGCAACTCACTCATATACTATGTACTACACTGTGCGTTTCTTATATTCTAAGTTTTTCAGTGCAACTCACTCATATACTATGTACTACAATGTGCGTTTCTTATATTCTAAGTTTTTCATTGCAACTCACTCATATACTATGTACTACACTGTGCGTTTCTTATATTCTAAGTTTTTCAGTGGAACTCACTCATATACTATGTACTACACTGTGCGTTTCTTATATTCTAAGTTTTTCAGTGCAATTCACTCATATACTATGGACTACACTTGCGTTTCTTATATTCTAAGTTTTTCAGTGCAACTCATTCATATACTTTGTACTACACTGTGCGTTTCTTATATTCTAAGTTTTTCAGTGCAACTCACTCATATACTACGTACTACACTGTGCGTTTCTTATATTCTAAGTTTTTCAGTGCAACTCACTCATATACTATGTACTACACTGTGCGTTTCTTATATTCTAAGTTTTTGAGTGCAACAAACTCATATACTATGTACTACACTGTGCATTTCGTGTAATGCGGGTTTTTCAGTAAATTCAAGTTTTTCAGTGCAACTCACTCATATACTATGTACTACACTGTGCGTTTCTTATATTCTAAGTTTTTCAGTGCAACTCACTCATATATTATGTACTACACTGTGCGTTTCTTATATTCTAAGTTTTTCAGTGCAACTCACTCATATACTATGTACTACACTGTGCGTTTCTTATATTCTAAGTTTTTGAGTGCAACTCACTCATATACTATGTACTACACTGTGCGTTTCTTATATTCTAAGTTTTTCAGTGCAACTCACTCATATACTATGTACTACACTGTGCGTTTCTTATATTCTAAGTTTTACAGTGCAACTCACTCATATACTATGTACTACACTGTGCGTTTCTTATATTCTAAGTTTTTCAGTGCAACTCACTCATATACTATGTACTACACTGTGCGTTTCTTATATTCTAAGTTTTTCAGTGCAACTCACTCATATACTATGTACTACACTGTGCGTTTCTTATATTCTAAGTTTTTCAGTGCAACTCACTCATATACTATGTACTACACTGTGCGTTTCTTATATTCTAAGTTTTTCAGTGCAACTCACTCATATACTATGTACTACACTGTGCGTTTCTTATATTCTAAGTTTTTCAGTGCAACTCACCCATATACTATGTACTACACTGTGCGTTTCTTATATTCTAAGTTTTTCAGTGCAACTCACTCATATACTATGTACTACACTGTGCATTTCGTGTAATGCGGGTTTTTCAGTAAATTCTAAGTTTTTCAGTGCAACTCACTCATATACTATGTACTACACTGTGCATTTCGTGTAATGCGGGTTTTTCAGTAAATTCTAAGTTTTTCAGTGCAACTCATTCATATACTATGTACTACACTGTGCGTTTCTTATATTCTAAGTTTTTCAGTGCAACTCACTCATATACTATGTACTACACTGTGCATTTCGTGTAATGCGGGTTTTTCAGTAAATTCTAAGTTTTTCAGTGCAACTCACTCATATACTATGTACTACACTGTGCATTTCGTGTAATGCGGGTTTTTCAGTAAATTCTAAGTTTTTCAGTGCAACTCATTCATATACTATGTACTATACTGTGCGTTTCTTATATTCTAAGTTTTTCAGTGCAACTCACTCATATACTATGCACTACACTGTGCGATTCTTATATTCTAAGTTTTTCAATGCAACTCACTCATATACTCTGTACTACACTGTGCGTTTCTTATATTCTAAGTTTTTCATTGCAACTCACTCATATACTATGTACTACACTGTGCGTTTCTTATATTCTAAGTGTTTCAGTGCAACTCACTCATATACTATGTACTACACTATGCGTTTCTTATATTCTAAGTTTTTCAGTGCAACTCACTCATATACTATGTACTACACTGTGCGTTTCTTATATTCTAAGTTTTTCAGTGCAACTCACTCATATACTTTGTACTACACTGTGCGTTTCTTATATTCTAAGTTTTTCAGTGCAACTCACTCATGTACTACGTACTACACTGTGCGTTTCTTATATTCTAAATTTTTCAGTGCAACTCACTCATATACTATGTACTACACTGTGCGTTTCTTATATTCTAAGTTTTTGAGTGCAACTCACTCATATACTATGTACTACACTGTGCGTTTCTTATATTCTAAGTTTTTCATTGCAACTCACTCATATACTATGTACTACACTGTGCGTTTCTTATATTCTAAGTTTTTCAGTGCAACTCACTCATATACTATGTACTACACTGTGCGTTTCTTATATTCTAAGTTTTTCATTGCAACTCACTCATATACTATGTACTACACTGTGCGTTTCGTATATTCTAAGTTTTTGAGTGCAACTCACTCATATACTATGTACTACACTGTGCGTTTCTTATATTCTAAGTTTTTGAGTGCAACTCACTCATATACTATGTACTACACTGTGCGTTTCTTATATTCTAAGTTTTTCAGTGCAACTCACTCATATACTTTGTACTACACTGTGCGTTTCTTATATTCTAAGTTTTTCAGTGCAACTCACTCATATACTACGTACTACACTGTGCGTTTCTTATATTCTAAGTTTTTCAGTGCAACTCACTCATATACTATGTACTACACTGTGCGTTTCTTATATTCTAAGTTTTTCAGTGCAACTCACTCATATACTATGTACTACACTGTGCGTTTCTTATATTCTAAGTTTTTCAGTGCAACTCACTCATATACTATGTACTACACTGTGCGTTTCTTATATTCTAAGTTTTTCAGTGCAACTCACTCATATACTATGTACTACACTGTGCGTTTCTTATATTCTAAGTTTTTCAGTGCAACTCAGTCATATACTATGTACTACAATGTGCATTTCGTGTAATGCGCGTTTTTCAGTAAATTCTAAGTTTTTCAGTGCAACTCACTCATATACTATGTACTACACTGTGCGTTTCTTATATTCTAAGTTTTTCAGTGCAACTCACTCATATACTATGTACTACACTGTGCGTTTCTTATATTCTAAATTTTTCAGTGCAACTCACTCATATACTATGTACTACACTGTGCGTTTCTTATATTCTAAGTTTTTCAGTGCAACTCACTCATATACAATGTACTACACTGTGCATTTCGTGTAATGCGCGTTTTTCAGTAAATTCTAAGTTTTTCAGTGCAACTCACTCATATACTATGTACTACACTGTGCGTTTCTTATATTCTAAGTTTTTCAGTGCAACTCACTCATATAATATGTACTACACTGTGCGTTTCTTATATTCTAAGTTTTTCAGTGCAACTCACTCATATACTATGTACTACACTGTGCGTTTCTTATATTCTAGGTTTTTCAGTGCAACTCACTCATATACTATGTACTACACTGTGCATTTCGTGTAATGCGGGTTTTTCAGTAAATTCTAAGTTTTTCAGTGCAACTCACTCATATACTATGTACTACACTGTGCGTTTCTTATATTCTAAGTTTTTCAGTGAAACTCAGTCATATACTATGTACTACACTGTGCGTTTCTTATATTCTAAGTTTTTCAGTGCAACTCACTCATATACTATGTACTACACTGTGCGTTTCTTATATTCTAAGTTTTTCAGTGCAACTCACTCATATACTATGTACTACACTGTGCATTTCGTGTAATGCTGGTTTTTCAGTAAATTCTAAGTTTTTCAGTGCAACTCACTCATATACTATGTCCTACACTGTGCGTTAATTATATTCTAAGTTTTTCAGTGCAACTCACTCATATACTATGTACTGCACTGTGCGTTTCTTTTATTCTAAGTTTTTCAGTGCAACTCACTCATATACTATGTACTACACTGTGCGTTTCTTATATTCTAAGTTTTTCAGTGCAACTCACTCATATACTATGTACTACACTGTGCGTTTCTTATATTCTAAGTTTTTCAGTGCAACTCACTCATATACTATGTACTACACTGTGCGTTTCTTATATTCTAAGTTTTTCAGTGCAACTCACTCATATACTATGTACTAAACTGTGCGTTTCTTATATTCTAAGTTTTTCAGTGCAACTCACTCATATACTATGTACTACACTGTGCGTTTCTTATATACTAAGTTTTTCAGTGCAACTCACTCATATACTATGTACTACACTGTGCGTTTCTTATATTCAAAGTTTTTCAGTGCAACTCACTCATATACTATGTACTACACTGTGCGTTTCTTATATTCTAAGTTTTTCAGTGCAACTCACTCATATACTATGTACTACACTGTGCGTTTCTTATATTCTAAGTTTTTCAGTGCAACTCACTCATATAATATGTACTACACTGTGCGTTTCTTATATTCTAAGTTTTTCAGTGCAACTCACTCATATACTATGTACTACACTGTGCCTTTCTTATATTCTAAGTTTTTCAGTGCAACTCACTCATATACTATGTACTACACTGTGCATTTCATGTAATGCGGGTTTTACAGTAAATTCTAAGTTTTTCAGTGCAACTCATTCATATACTATGTACTATACTGTGCGTTTCTTATATTCTAAGTTTTTCAGTGCAACGCACTCATATACTATGCACTACACTGTGCGTTTCTTATATTCTAAGTTTTTCAATGCAACTCACTCATATACAATGTACTACACTGTGCGTTTCTTATATTCTAAGTTTTTCAGTGCAACTCACTCATATACTATGTACTGCACTGTGCGTTTCTTATATTCTAAGTTTTTCAGTGCAACTCACTCATATACTATGTACTGCACTGTGCGTTTCTTATATTCTAAGTTTTTCAGTGCAACTCACTCATATACTATGTACTACACTGTGCGTTTCTTATATTCTAAGTTTTTCAGTGCAACTCACTCATATACTATGTACTACACTGTGCATTTCGTGTAATGCGGGTTTTTCAGTAAATTCTAAGTTTTTCAGTGCAACTCACTCATATACTATGTACTACACTGTGTGTTTCTTATATTCTAAGTTTTTCAGTGAAACTCAGTCATATACTATGTACTACACTGTGCGTTTCTTATATTCTAAGTTTTTCAGTGCAACTCACTCATATACTATGTACTACACTGTGCGTTTCTTATATTCTAAGTTTTTCAGTGCAACTCACTCATATACTATGTGCTACACTGTGCATTTCGTGTAATGCTGGTTTTTCAGTAAATTCTAAGTTTTTCAGTGCAACTCACTCATATACTATGTACTACACTGTGCGTTTCTTATATTCTAAGTTTTTCAGTGCAACTCACTCATATACTATGTACTGCACTGTGCGTTTCTTATATTCTAAGTTTTTCAGTGCAACTCACTCATATACTATGTACTACACTGTGCGTTTCTTATATTCTAAGTTATTCAGTGCAACTCACTCATATACTATGTACTACACTGTGCGTTTCTTATATTCTAAGTTTTTGAGTGCAACTCACTCATATACTATGTACTACACTGTGCGTTTCTTATATTCTAAGTTTTTCAGTGCAACTCACTCATATACTATGTACTACACTGTGCGTTTCTTATATTCTAGTTTTATAGTGCAACTCACTCAAATACTATGTACTACACTGTGCGTTTCTTAAATTCTAAGTTTTTCAGTGCATCTCACTCATATACTATGTATTACACTGTGCGTTTCTTATATTCTAAGTTTTTCAGTGCAACTCACTCATATACTATGTACTACACTGTGCGTTTCTTATATTCTAAGTTTTTCAGTGCAACTCACTCATATACTATGTACTACACTGTTCGTTTTTTATATTCTAAGTTTTTCAGTGCAACTCACTCATATACTATGTACTACACTGTGCGTTTCTTATATTCTAAGTTTTTCAGTGCAACTCACTCATATACTATGTACTACACTGTGCGTTTCTTATATTCTAAGTTTTTCAGTGCAACTCACTCATATACTATGTACTACACTGTGCGTTTCTTATATTCTAAGTTTTTCAGTGCAACTCACTCATATACTATGTACTAAACTGTGCGTTTCTTATATTCTAAGTTTTTCAGTGCAACTCACTCATATACTATGTACTACACTGTGCGTTTCTTATATACTAAGTTTTTCAGTGCAACTCACTCATATACTATGTACTACACTGTGCGTTTCTTATATTCAAAGTTTTTCAGTGCAACTCACTCATATACTATGTACTACACTGTGCGTTTCTTATATTCTAAGTTTTTCAGTGCAACTCACTCATATACTATGTACTACACTGTGCGTTTCTTATATTCTAAGTTTTTCAGTGCAACTCACTCATATAATATGTACTACACTGTGCGTTTCTTATATTCTAAGTTTTTCAGTGCAACTCACTCATATACTATGTACTACACTGTGCCTTTCTTATATTCTAAGTTTTTCAGTGCAACTCACTCATATACTATGTACTACACTGTGCATTTCATGTAATGCGGGTTTTACAGTAAATTCTAAGTTTTTCAGTGCAACTCATTCATATACTATGTACTATACTGTGCGTTTCTTATATTCTAAGTTTTTCAGTGCAACGCACTCATATACTATGCACTACACTGTGCGTTTCTTATATTCTAAGTTTTTCAATGCAACTCACTCATATACAATGTACTACACTGTGCGTTTCTTATATTCTAAGTTTTTCAGTGCAACTCACTCATATACTATGTACTGCACTGTGCGTTTCTTATATTCTAAGTTTTTCAGTGCAACTCACTCATATACTATGTACTGCACTGTGCGTTTCTTATATTCTAAGTTTTTCAGTGCAACTCACTCATATACTATGTACTACACTGTGCGTTTCTTATATTCTAAGTTTTTCAGTGCAACTCACTCATATACTATGTACTACACTGTGCATTTCGTGTAATGCGGGTTTTTCAGTAAATTCTAAGTTTTTCAGTGCAACTCACTCATATACTATGTACTACACTGTGTGTTTCTTATATTCTAAGTTTTTCAGTGAAACTCAGTCATATACTATGTACTACACTGTGCGTTTCTTATATTCTAAGTTTTTCAGTGCAACTCACTCATATACTATGTACTACACTGTGCGTTTCTTATATTCTAAGTTTTTCAGTGCAACTCACTCATATACTATGTGCTACACTGTGCATTTCGTGTAATGCTGGTTTTTCAGTAAATTCTAAGTTTTTCAGTGCAACTCACTCATATACTATGTACTACACTGTGCGTTTCTTATATTCTAAGTTTTTCAGTGCAACTCACTCATATACTATGTACTGCACTGTGCGTTTCTTATATTCTAAGTTTTTCAGTGCAACTCACTCATATACTATGTACTACACTGTGCGTTTCTTATATTCTAAGTTATTCAGTGCAACTCACTCATATACTATGTACTACACTGTGCGTTTCTTATATTCTAAGTTTTTGAGTGCAACTCACTCATATACTATGTACTACACTGTGCGTTTCTTATATTCTAAGTTTTTCAGTGCAACTCACTCATATACTATGTACTACACTGTGCGTTTCTTATATTCTAGTTTTACAGTGCAACTCACTCAAATACTATGTACTACACTGTGCGTTTCTTAAATTCTAAGTTTTTCAGTGCATCTCACTCATATACTATGTATTACACTGTGCGTTTCTTATATTCTAAGTTTTTCAGTGCAACTCACTCATATACTATGTACTACACTGTGCGTTTCTTATATTCTAAGTTTTTCAGTGCAACTCACTCATATACTATGTACTACACTGTTCGTTTTTTATATTCTAAGTTTTTCAGTGCAACTCACTCATATACTATGTACTACACTGTGCGTTTCTTATATTCTAAGTTTTTCAGTGCAACTCACTCATATACTATGTACTACACTGTGCGTTTCTTATATTCTAAGTTTTTCAGTGCAACTCACTCATATACTATGTACTACACTGTGCGTTTCTTATATTCTAAGTTTTTCAGTGCAACTCACTCATATACTATGTACTACACTGTGCGTTTCTTATATTCTAAGTTTTTCAGTGCAACTCACTCATATACTATGTACTACACTGTGCATTTCGTGTAATGCGGGTTTTTCAGTAAATTCTAAGTTTTTCAGTGCAACTCACTCATATACTATGTACTACACTGTGCGTTTCTTATATTCTAAGTTTTTCAGTGCAACTCACTCATATACTATGTACTACACTGTGCGTTTCTTATATTCTAAGTATTTCAGTGCAACTCACTCATATACTATGTACTACACTGTGCGTTTCTTATATTCTAAGTTTTTCAGTGCAACTCACTCATATACTATGTACTACACTGTGCGTTTCTTATATTCTAATTTTTTCAGTGCAACTCACTCATATAGTATGTACTACACTGTGCGTTTCTTCTATTCTAAGTTTTTCAGTGCAACTCACTCATATACTATGTACTACACTGTGCGTTTCTTAAATTCTAAGTTTTTCAGTGCAACTCACTCATATACTATGTACTACACTGTGCGTTTCTTATATTCTAAGTTTTTCAGTGCAACTCACTCATATACTATGTACTACACTGTGCGTTTCTTATATTCTAAGTTTTTCAGTGCAACTCACTCATATACTATGTACTACACTGTGCGTTTCTCTAAATTCTAAGTTTTTCAGTGCAACTCACTCATATACTATGTACTACACTGTGCGTTTCTCTAAATTCTAAGTTTTTCAGTGCAACTCACTCATATACTATGTACTACACTGTGCGTTTCTTATATTCTAAGTTTTTCAGTGCAACTCACTCATATACTATGTACTACACTGTGCGTTTCTTATATTCTAAGTTTTTCAGTGCAACTCACTCATATACTATGTACTACACTGTGCGTTTCTTAAATTCTAAGTTTTTCAGTGCAACTCTCTCATATACTATACTACACTGTGCGTTTCTTATATTCTAAGTTTTTCAGTGCAACTCACTCATATACTATGTACTACACTGTGCGTTTCTTATATTCTAAGTTTTTCAGTGCAACTCACTCATATACTATGTACTACACTGTGCATTTCGTGTAATGCGGGTTTTTCAGTAAATTCTAAGTTTTTCAGTGCAACTCATTCATATACTATGTACTATACTGTGCGTTTCTTATATTCTAAGTTTTTCAGTGCAACTCACTCATATACTATGCACTACACTGTGCGTTTCTTATATTCTAAGTTTTTCAATGCAACTCACTCATATACTCTGTACTACACTGTGCGTTTCTTATATTCTAAGTTTTTCAGTGCAACTCACTCATATACTATGTACTACACTGTGCGTTTCTTATATTCTAAGTTTTTCAGTGCAACTCACTCATATACTATGTACTACACTGTGCGTTTCTTATATTCTAAGTTTTTCAGTGCAACTCACTCATATACTACATACTACACTGTGCGTTTCTTATATTCTAAGTTTTTCAGTGCAACTCACTCATATACTATGTACTACACTGTGCGTTTCTTATATTCTAAGTTTTTGAGAGCAACTCACTCATATACTATGTACTACACTGTGCATTTCGTGTAATGCGGGTTTTTCAGTAAATTCAAGTTTTTCAGTGCAACTCACTCATATACTATGTACTACACTGTGCGTTTCTTATATTCTAAGTTTTTCAGTGCAACTCACTCATATACTATGTACTACACTGTGCGTTTCTTATATTCTAAGTTTTTCAGTGCAACTCACTCATATACTATGTACTACACTGTGCGTTTCTTATATTCTAAGTTTTTCAGTGGAACTCACTCATATACTATGTACTACACTGTGCGTTTCTTATATTCTAAGTTTTTCAGTGCAACTCACTCATATACTATGTACTACACTGTGCGTTTCTTATATTCTAAGTTTTTCAGTGCAACTCACTCATATACTTTGTACTACACTGTGAGTTTCTTATATTCTAAGTTTTTCAGTGCAACTCACTCATATACTACGTACTACACTGTGCGTTTCTTATATTCTAAGTTTTTCAGTGCAACTCACTCATATACTATGTACTACACTGTGCGTTAATTATATTCTAAGTTTTTGAGTGCAACTCACTCATATACTATGTACTACACTGTGCATTTCGTGTAATGCGCGTTTTTCAGTAAATTCTAAGTTTTTCAGTGCAACTCACTCATATACTATGTACTACACTGTGCGTTTCTTATATTCTAAGTTATTCAGTGCAACTCACTCATATACTATGTACTACACTGTGCATTTCGTGTAATGCGGGTTTTTCAGTAAATTCTAAGTTTTTCATTGCAACACACTCATATACTATGTACTACACTGTGCGTTTCTTATATTCTAAGTTTTTCAGTGAAACTCAGTCATATACTATGTACTACACTGTGCGTTTCTTATATTCTAAGTTTTTCAGTGCAACTCACTCATATACTATGTACTACACTGTGCGTTTCTTATATTCTAAGTTTTTCAGTGCAACTCACTCATATACTATGTACTACACTGTGCATTTCGTGTAATGCTGGTTTTTCAGTAAATTCTAAGTTTTTCAGTGCAACTCACTCATATACTATGTACTACACTGTGCGTTTCTTATATTCTAAGTTTTTCAGTGCAACTCACTCATATACTATGTACTGCACTGTGCGTTTCTTTTATTCTAAGTTTTTCAGTGCAACTCACTCATATACTATGTACTACACTGTGCGTTTCTTATATTCTAAGTTTTTCAGTGCAACTCACTCATATACTATGTACTACACTGTGCGTTTCTTATATTCTAAGTTTTTCAGTGCAACTCACTCATATACTATGTACTACACTGTGCGTTTCTTATATTATAAGTTTTTCAGTGCAACTCACTCATATACTATGTACTACACTGTGCGTTTCTTATATTCTACGTTTTTCAGTGCAACTCACTCATATACTATGTACTACACTGTGCGTTTCTTATATTCTAATTTTTTCAGTGCAACTCACTCATATACTATGTACTACACTGTGCGTTTCTTATATTCTAAGTTTTTCAGTGCAACTCACTCATATACTATGTACTACACTGTGCGTTTCTTAAATTCTAAGTTTTTCAGTGCAACTCACTCATATACTATGTACTACACTGTGCGTTTCTTATATTCTAAGTTTTTCAGTGCAACTCACTCATATACTATGTACTACACTGTGCGTTTCTTATATTCTAAGTTTTTCAGTGCAACTCACTCATATACTATGTACTACACTGTGCGTTTCTCTAAATTCTAAGTTTTTCAGTGCAACTCACTCATATACTATGTACTACACTGTGCGTTTCTCTAAATTCTAAGTTTTTCAGTGCAACTCACTCATATACTATGTACTACACTGTGCGTTTCTCTAAATTCTAAGTTTTTCAGTGCAACTCACTCATATACTATGTACTACACTGTGCGTTTCTTATATTCTAAGTTTTTCAGTGCAACTCACTCATATACTATGTTCTACACTGTGCGTTTCTTATATTCTAAGTTTTTCAGTGCAACTCACTCATATACTATGTACTACACTGTGCGTTTCTTAAATTCTAAGTTTTTCAGTGCAACTCACTCATATACTATACTACACTGTGCGTTTCTTATATTCTAAGTTTTTCAGTGCAACTCACTCATATACTATGTACTACACTGTGCGTTTCTTATATTCTAAGTTTTTCAGTGCAACTCACTCATATACTATGTACTACACTGTGCATTTCGTGTAATGCGGGTTTTTCAGTAAATTCTAAGTTTTTCAGTGCAACTCATTCATATACTATGTACTATACTGTGCGTTTCTTATATTCTAAGTTTTTCAGTGCAACTCACTCATATACTATGCACTACACTGTGCGTTTCTTATATTCTAAGTTTTTCAATGCAACTCACTCATATACTCTGTACTACACTGTGCGTTTCTTATATTCTAAGTTTTTCAGTGCAACTCACTCATATACTATGTACTACACTGTGCGTTTCTTATATTCTAAGTTTTTCAGTGCAACTCACTCATATACTATGTACTACACTGTGCGTTTCTTATATTCTAAGTTTTTCAGTGCAACTCACTCATATACTACATACTACACTGTGCGTTTCTTATATTCTAAGTTTTTCAGTGCAACTCACTCATATACTATGTACTACACTGTGCGTTTCTTATATTCTAAGTTTTTGAGAGCAACTCACTCATATACTATGTACTACACTGTGCATTTTGTGTAATGCGGGTTTTTCAGTAAATTCAAGTTTTTCAGTGCAACTCACTCATATACTATGTACTACACTGTGCGTTTCTTATATTCTAAGTTTTTCAGTGCAACTCACTCATATACTATGTACTACACTGTGCGTTTCTTATATTCTAAGTTTTTCATTGCAACTCACTCATATACTATGTACTACACTGTGCGTTTCTTATATTCTAAGTTTTTCAGTGGAACTCACTCATATACTATGTACTACACTGTGCGTTTCTTATATTCTAAGTTTTTCAGTGCAACTCACTCATATACTATGTACTACACTGTGCGTTTCTTATATTCTAAGTTTTTCAGTGCAACTCACTCATATACTTTGTACTACACTGTGAGTTTCTTATATTCTAAGTTTTTCAGTGCAACTCACTCATATACTACGTACTACACTGTGCGTTTCTTATATTCTAATTTTTTCAGTGCAACTCACTCATATACTATGTACTACACTGTGCGTTAATTATATTCTAAGTTTTTGAGTGCAACTCACTCATATACTATGTACTACACTGTGCATTTCGTGTAATGCGCGTTTTTCAGTAAATTCTAAGTTTTTCAGTGCAACTCACTCATATACTATGTACTACACTGTGCGTTTCTTATATTCTAAGTTATTCAGTGCAACTCACTCATATACTATGTACTACACTGTGCATTTCGTGTAATGCGGGTTTTTCAGTAAATTCTAAGTTTTTCATTGCAACACACTCATATACTATGTACTACACTGTGCGTTTCTTATATTCTAAGTTTTTCAGTGAAACTCAGTCATATACTATGTACTACACTGTGCGTTTCTTATATTCTAAGTTTTTCAGTGCAACTCACTCATATACTATGTACTACACTGTGCGTTTCTTATATTCTAAGTTTTTCAGTGCAACTCACTCATATACTATGTACTACACTGTGCATTTCCTGTAATGCTGGTTTTTCAGTAAATTCTAAGTTTTTCAGTGCAACTCACTCATATACTATGTACTACACTGTGCGTTTCTTATATTCTAAGTTTTTCAGTGCAACTCACTCATATACTATGTACTACACTGTGCGTTTCTTATATTCTAAGTTTTTCAGTGCAACTCACTCATATACTATGTACTACACTGTGCGTTTCTTATATTCTAAGTATTTCAGTGCAACTCACTCATATACTATGTACTACACTGTGCGTTTCTTATATTCTAAGTTTTTCAGTGCAACTCACCCATATAATATGTACTACACTGTGCGATTCTTATATTCTAAGTTTTTCAGTGCAACTCACTCATATACTATGTACTACACTGTGCATTTCGTGTAATGCGGGTTTTTCAGTAAATTCTAAGTTTTTCAGTGCAACTCATTCATATACTATGTACTATACTGTGCGTTTCTTATATTCTAAGTTTTTCAGTGCAACTCACTCATATACTATGCACTACACTGTGCGTTTCTTATATTCTAAGTTTTTCAATGCAACTCACTCATATACTCTGTACTACACTGTGCGTTTCTTATATTCTAAGTTTTTCATTGCAACTCACTCATATACTATGTACTACACTGTGCGTTTCTTATATTCTAAGTTTTTCAGTGCAACTCACTCATATACTATGTACTACACTGTGCGTTTCTTATATTCTAAGTTTTTCAGTGGAACTCACTCATATACTATGTACTACACTGTGCGTTTCTTATATTCTAAGTTTTTCAGTGCAACTCACTCATATACTATGTACTACACTGTGCGTTTCTTATATTCTAAGTTTTTCAGTGCAACTCACTCATATACTTTGTACTACACTGTGCATTTCTTATATTCTAAGTTTTTCAGTGCAACTCACTCATATACTACGTACTACACTGTGCGTTTCTTATATTCTAAGTTTTTCAGTGCAACTCACTCATATACTATGTACTACACTGTGCGTTAATTATATTCTAAGTTTTTGAGTGCAACTCACTCATATACTATGTACTACACTGTGCATTTCGTGTAATGCGCGTTTTTCAGTAAATTCTAAGTTTTTCAGTGCAACTCACTCATATACTATGTACTACACTGTGCGTTTCTTATATTCTAGGTTTTTCAGTGCAACTCACTCATATACTATGTACTACACTGTGCATTTCGTGTAATGCGGGTTTTTCAGTAAATTCTAAGTTTTTCAGTGCAACTCACTCATATACTATGTACTACACTGTGCGTTTCTTATATTCTAAGTTTTTCAGTGAAACTCAGTCATATACTATGTACTACACTGTGCGTTTCTTATATTCTAAGTTTTTCAGTGCAACTCACTCATATACTATGTACTACACTGTGCATTTCGTGTAATGCTGGTTTTTCAGTAAATTCTAAGTTTTTCAGTGCAACTCACTCATATACTATGTACTACACTGTGCGTTTCTTATATTCTAAGTTTTTCAGTGCAACTCACTCATATACTATGTACTGCACTGTGCGTTTCTTTTATTCTAAGTTTTTCAGTGCAACTCACTCATATACTATGTACTACACTGTGCGTTTCTTATATTCTAAGTTTTTCAGTGCAACTCACTCATATACTATGTACTACACTGTGCGTTTCTTATATTCTAAGTTTTTCAGTGCAACTCACTCATATACTATGTACTACACTCTGCATTTCGTGTAATGCGGGTTTTTCAGTAAATTCTAAGTTTTTCAGTGCAACTCATTCATATACTATGTACTATACTGTGCGTTTCTTATATTCTAAGTTTTTCAGTGCAACTCACTCATATACTATGCACTACACTGTGCGTTTCTTATATTCTAAGTTTTTCAGTGGAACTCACTCATATACTATGTACTACACTGTGCGTTTCTTATATTCTAAGTTTTTCAGTGCAACTCACTCATATACTATGTACTACACTGTGCGTTTCTTATATTCTAAGTTTTTCAGTGCAACTCACTCATATACTTTGTACTACACTGTGAGTTTCTTATATTCTAAGTTTTTCAGTGCAACTCACTCATATACTACGTACTACACTGTGCGTTTCTTATATTCTAATTTTTTCAGTGCAACTCACTCATATACTATGTACTACACTGTGCGTTAATTATATTCTAAGTTTTTGAGTGCAACTCACTCATATACTATGTACTACACTGTGCATTTCGTGTAATGCGCGTTTTTCAGTAAATTCTAAGTTTTTCAGTGCAACTCACTCATATACTATGTACTACACTGTGCGTTTCTTATATTCTAAGTTATTCAGTGCAACTCACTCATATACTATGTACTACACTGTGCATTTCGTGTAATGCGGGTTTTTCAGTAAATTCTAAGTTTTTCATTGCAACACACTCATATACTATGTACTACACTGTGCGTTTCTTATATTCTAAGTTTTTCAGTGAAACTCAGTCATATACTATGTACTACACTGTGCGTTTCTTATATTCTAAGTTTTTCAGTGCAACTCACTCATATACTATGTACTACACTGTGCGTTTCTTATATTCTAAGTTTTTCAGTGCAACTCACTCATATACTATGTACTACACTGTGCATTTCCTGTAATGCTGGTTTTTCAGTAAATTCTAAGTTTTTCAGTGCAACTCACTCATATACTATGTACTACACTGTGCGTTTCTTATATTCTAAGTTTTTCAGTGCAACTCACTCATATACTATGTACTGCACTGTGCGTTTCTTTTATTCTAAGTTTTTCAGTGCAACTCACTCATATACTATGAACTACACTGTGCGTTTCTTATATTCTAAGTTTTTCAGTGCAACTCACTCATATACTATGTACTACACTGTGCGTTTCTTATATTCTAAGTTTTTCAGTGCAACTCACTCATATACTATGTACTACACTGTGCGTTTCTTATATTATAAGTTTTTCAGTGCAACTCACTCATATACTATGTACTACACTGTGCGTTTCTTATATTCTAAGTTTTTCAGTGCAACTCACTCATATACTATGTACTACACTGTGCGTTTCTTATATTCTAAGTTTTTCAGTGCAACTCACTCATATACTATGTACTACACTGTGCGTTTCTTATATTCTAAGTATTTCAGTGCAACTCACTCATATACTATGTACTACACTGTGCGTTTCTTATATTCTAAGTTTTTCAGTGCAACTCACCCATATAATATGTACTACACTGTGCGATTCTTATATTCTAAGTTTTTCAGTGCAACTCACTCATATACTATGTACTACACTGTGCATTTCGTGTAATGCGGGTTTTTCAGTAAATTCTAAGTTTTTCAGTGCAACTCATTCATATACTATGTACTATACTGTGCGTTTCTTATATTCTAAGTTTTTCAGTGCAACTCACTCATATACTATGCACTACACTGTGCGTTTCTTATATTCTAAGTTTTTCAATGCAACTCACTCATATACTCTGTACTACACTGTGCGTTTCTTATATTCTAAGTTTTTCATTGCAACTCACTCATATACTATGTACTACACTGTGCGTTTCTTATATTCTAAGTTTTTCAGTGCAACTCACTCATATACTATGTACTACACTGTGCATTTCGTGTAATGCGCGTTTTTCAGTAAATTCTCAGTTTTTCAGTGCAACTCACTCATATACTATGTACTACACTGTGCGTTTCTTATATTCTAGGTTTTTCAGTGCAACTCACTCATATACTATGTACTACACTGTGCATTTCGTGTAATGCGGGTTTTTCAGTAAATTCTAAGTTTTTCAGTGCAACTCACTCATATACTATGTACTACACTGTGCGTTTCTTATATTCTAAGTTTTTCAGTGAAACTCAGTCATATACTATGTACTACACTGTGCGTTTCTTATATTCTAAGTTTTTCAGTGCAACTCACTCATATACTATGTACTACACTGTGCATTTCGTGTAATGCTGGTTTTTCAGTAAATTCTAAGTTTTTCAGTGCAACTCACTCATATACTATGTACTACACTGTGCGTTTCTTATATTCTAAGTTTTTCAGTGCAACTCACTCATATACTATGTACTGCACTGTGCGTTTCTTTTATTCTAAGTTTTTCAGTGCAACTCACTCATATACTATGTACTACACTGTGCGTTTCTTATATTCTAAGTTTTTCAGTGCAACTCACTCATATACTATGTACTACACTGTGCGTTTCTTATATTCTAAGTTTTTCAGTGCAACTCACTCATATACTATGTACTACACTGTGCGTTTCTTATATTCTAAGTTTTTCAGTGCAACTCACTCATATACTATGTACTACACTGTGCGTTTCTTATATTCTAAGTATTTCAGTGCAACTCACTCATATACTATGTACTACACTGTGCGTTTCTTATATTCTAAGTTTTTCAGTGCAACTCACCCATATAATATGTACTACACTGTGCGTTTCTTATATTCTAAGTTTTTCAGTGCAACTCACTCATATACTATGTACTACACTCTGCATTTCGTGTAATGCGGGTTTTTCAGTAAATTCTAAGTTTTTCAGTGCAACTCATTCATATACTATGTACTATACTGTGCGTTTCTTATATTCTAAGTTTTTCAGTGCAACTCACTCATATACTATGCACTACACTGTGCGTTTCTTATATTCTAAGTTTTTCAATGCAACTCACTCATATACTCTGTACTACACTGTGCGTTTCTTATATTCTAAGTTTTTCATTGCAACTCACTCATATACTATGTACTACACTGTGCGTTTCTTATATTCTAAGTTTTTCAGTGCAAGTCACTCATATACTATGTACTACACTGTGCGTTTCTTATATTCTAAGTTTTTCAGTGCAACTCACTCATATACTATGTACTACACTGTGCGTTTCTTATATTCTAAGTTTTTCAGTGCAACTCACTCATATACTTTGTACTACACTGTGCGTTTCTTATATTCTAAGTTTTTCAGTGCAACTCACTCATATACTACGTACTACACTGTGCGTTTCTTATATTCTAAGTTTTTCAGTGCAACTCACTCATATACTATGTACTACACTGTGCGTTTCTTATATTCTAAGTTTTTGAGTGCAACTCACTCATATACTATGTACTACACTGTGCATTTCGTGTAATGCGGGTTTTTCAGTAAATTCAAGTTTTTCAGTGCAACTCACTCATATACTATGTACTACACTGTGCGTTTCTTATATTCTAAGTTTTTCAGTGCAACTCACTCATATACTATGTACTACACTGTGCGTTTCTTATATTCTAAGTTTTTCATTGCAACTCACTCATATACTATGTACTACACTGTGCGTTTCTTATATTCTAAGTTTTTGAGTGCAACTCACTCATATACTATGTACTACACTGTGCGTTTCTTATATTCTAAGTTTTTGAGTGCAACTCACTCATATACTATGTACTACACTGTGCGTTTCTTATATTCTAAGTTTTTCAGTGCAACTCACTCATATACTTTGTACTACACTGTGCGTTTCTTATATTCTAAATTTTTCAGTGCAACTCACTCATATACTACGTACTACACTGTGCGTTTCTTATATTCTAAGTTTTTCAGTGCAACTCACTCATATACTATGTACTACACTGTGCGTTTCTTATATTCTAAGTTTTTCAGTGCAACTCACTCATATACTATGTACTACACTGTGCGTTTCTTATATTCTAAGTTTTTCAGTGCAACTCACTCATATACTATGTACTACACTGTGCGTTTCTTATATTCTAAGTTTTTCAGTGCAACTCACTCATATACTATTTACTACACTGTGCGTTTCTTATATTCTAAGTTTTTCAGTGCAACTCACTCATATACTATGTACTACACTGTGCATTTCGTGTAATGCGCGTTTTTCAGTAAATTTTAAGTTTTTCAGTGCAACTCACTCATATACTATGTACTACACTGTGCGTTTCTTATATACTAAGTTTTTCAGTGCAACTCACTCATATACTATGTACTACACTGTGCGTTTCTTATATTCTAAGTTTTTCAGTGCAACTCACTCATATACTATGTACTACACTGTGCGTTTCTTATATTCTAAGTTTTTCAGTGCAACTCACTCATATACTATGTACTACACTGTGCATTTCTTATATTCTAAGTTTTTCAGTGCAACTCACTCATATACTATGTACTACACTGTGCATTTCGTGTAATGCTGGTTTTTCAGTAAATTCTAAGTTTTTCAGTGCATCTCACTCATATACTATGTACTACACTGTGCGTTTCTTTTATTCTAAGTTTTTCAGTGCAACTCACTCATATACTATGTACTACACTTTTCGTTTCTTATATTCTAAGTTTTTCAGTGCAACTCACTCATATACTATGTACTACACTGTGCGTTTCTTATATTTAAGTTTTTCAGTGCAACTCACTCATATACTATGTACTACACTGTGCGTTTCTTATATTCTAAGTTTTTCAGTGCAACTCACTCATATACTATGTACTACACTGTGCGTTTCTTATATTCTAAGTTTTTCAGTGCAACTCACTCATATACTATGTACTACACTGTGCGTTTCTTATATTTAAGTTTTTCAATGCAACTCACTCATATACTATGTACTACACTGTGCGTTTCTTATATTCTAAGTTTTTCAGTGCAACTCACTCATATACTATGTACTACACTGTGCGTTTCTTATATTCTAAGTATTTCAGTGCAACTCACTCATATACTATGTACTACACTGTGCGTTTCTTATATTCTAAGTTTTTCAGTGCAACTCACCCATATAATATGTACTACACTGTGCGATTCTTATATTCTAAGTTTTTCAGTGCAACTCACTCATATACTATGTACTACACTGTGCATTTCGTGTAATGCGGGTTTTTCAGTAAATTCTAAGTTTTTCAGTGCAACTCATTCATATACTATGTACTATACTGTGCGTTTCTTAAATTCTAAGTTTTTCAGTGCAACTCACTCATATACTATGCACTACACTGTGCGTTTCTTATATTCTAAGTTTTTCAATGCAACTCACTCATATACTCTGTACTACACTGTGCGTTTCTTATATTCTAAGTTTTTCATTGCAACTCACTCATATACTATGTACTACACTGTGCGTTTCTTATATTCTAAGTTTTTCAGTGCAACTCACTCACATACTATGTACTACACTGTGCGTTTCTTATATTCTAAGTTTTTCAGTGCAACTCACTCATATACTATGTACTACACTGTGCGTTTCTTATATTCTAAGTTTTTCAAAGGAACTCACTCATATACTATGTACTACACTGTGCGTTTCTTATATTCTAAGTTTTTCAGTGCAACTCACTCATATACTATGTACTACACTGTGCGTTTCTTATATTCTAAGTTTTTCAGTGCAACTCACTCATATACTTTGTACTACACTGTGCATTTCTTATATTCTAAGTTTTTCAGTGCAACTCACTCATATACTACGTACTACACTGTGCGTTTCTTATATTCTAAGTTTTTCAGTGCAACTCACTCATATACTATGTACTACACTGTGCGTTAATTATATTCTAAGTTTTTGAGTGCAACTCACTCATATACTATGTACTACACTGTGCATTTCGTGTAATGCGCGTTTTTCAGTAAATTCTAAGTTTTTCAGTGCAACTCACTCATATACTATGTACTACACTGTGCGTTTCTTATATTCTAAGTTATTCAGTGCAACTCACTCATATACTATGTACTACACTGTGCATTTCGTGTAATGCGGGTTTTTCAGTAAATTCTAAGTTTTTCAGTGCAACTCACTCATATACTATGTACTACACTGTGCGTTTCTTATATTCTAAGTTTTTCAGTGAAACTCAGTCATATACTATGTACTACACTGTGCGTTTCTTATATTCTAAGTTTTTCAGTGCAACTCACTCATATACTATGTACTACACTGTGCATTTCCTGTAATGCTGGTTTTTCAGTAAATTCTAAGTTTTTCAGTGCAACTCACTCATATACTATGTACTACACTGTGCGTTTCTTATATTCTAAGTTTTTCAGTGCAACTCACTCATATACTATGTACTGCACTGTGCGTTTCTTTTATTCTAAGTTTCTCAGTGCAACTCACTCATATACTATGTACTACACTGTGCGTTTCTTATATTCTAAGTTTTTCAGTGCAACTCACTCATATACTATGTACTACACTGTGCGTTTCTTATATTCTAAGTTTTTCAGTGCAACTCACTCATATACTATGTACTACACTGTGCGTTTCTTATATTCTAAGTTTTTCAGTGCAACTCACTCATATACTATGTACTACACTGTGCGTTTCTTATATTCTAAGTTTTTCAGTGCAACTCACTCATATACTATGTACTACACTGTGCGTTTCTTATATTCTAAGTTTTTCAGTGCAACTCACTCATATACTATGTACTACACTGTGCGTTTCTTATATTCTAAGTTTTTCAGTGCAACTCACTCATATACTATGTACTACACTGTGCGTTTCTTATATTCTAAGTTTTTCAGTGCAACTCACCCATATAATATGTACTACACTGTGCGTTTCTTATATTCTAAGTTTTTCAGTGCAACTCACTCATATACTATGTACTACACTCTGCATTTCGTGTAATGCGGGTTTTTCAGTAAATTCTAAGTTTTTCATTGCAACTCACTCATATACTATGTACTACACTGTGCGTTTCTTATATTCTAAGTTTTTCAGTGCAACTCACTCATATACTATGCACTACACTGTGCGTTTCTTATATTCTAAGTTTTTCAATGCAACTCACTCATATACTCTGTACTACACTGTGCGTTTCTTATATTCTAAGTTTTTCATTGCAACTCACTCATATACTATGTACTACACTGTGCGTTTCTTATATTCTAAGTTTTTCAGTGCAAGTCACTCATATACTATGTACTACACTGTGCGTTTCTTATATTCTAAGTTTTTCAGTGCAACTCACTCATATACTATGTACTACACTGTGCGTTTCTTATATTCTAAGTTTTTCAGTGCAACTCACTCATATACTTTGTACTACACTGTGCGTTTCTTATATTCTAAGTTTTTCAGTGCAACTCACTCATATACTATGTACTACACTGTGCGTTTCTTATATTCTAAGTTTTTCAGTGCAACTCACTCATATACTATGTACTACACTGTGCGTTTCTTATATTCTAAGTTTTTGAGTGCAACTCACTCATATACTATGTACTACACTGTGCATTTCGTGTAATGCGGGTTTTTCAGTAAATTCAAGTTTTTCAGTGCAACTCACTCATATACTATGTACTACACTGTGCGTTTCTTATATTCTAAGTTTTTCAGTGCAACTCACTCATATACTATGTACTACACTGTGCGTTTCTTATATTCTAAGTTTTTCATTGCAACTCACTCATATACTATGTACTACACTGTGCGTTTCTTATATTCTAAGTTTTTGAGTGCAACTCACTCATATACTATGTACTACACTGTGCATTTCGTGCAATGCGCGTTTTTCAGTAAATTCTAAGTTTTTCAGTGCAACTCACTCATATACTATGTACTACACTGTGCGTTTCTTATATACTAAGTTTTTCAGTGCAACTCACTCATATACTATGTACTACACTGTGCGTTTCTTATATTCTAAGTTTTTCAGTGCAACTCACTCATATACTATGTACTACACTGTGCGTTTCTTATATTCTAAGTTTTTCAGTGCAACTCACTCATATACTATTTACTACACTGTGCGTTTCTTATATTCTAAGTTTTTCAGTGCAACTCACTCATATACTATGTACTACACTGTGCATTTCGTGTAATGCGCGTTTTTCAGTAAATTCTAAGTTTTTCAGTGCAACTCACTCATATACTATGTACTACACTGTGCGTTTCTTATATACTAAGTTTTTCAGTGCAACTCACTCATATACTATGTACTACACTGTGCGTTTCTTATATTCTAAGTTTTTCAGTGCAACTCACTCATATACTATGTACTACACTGTGCGTTTCTTATATTCTAAGTTTTTCAGTGCAACTCACTCATATACTATGTACTACACTGTGCATTTCTTATATTCTAAGTTTTTCAGTGCAACTCACTCATATACTATGTACTACACTGTGCATTTCGTGTAATGCTGGTTTTTCAGTAAATTCTAAGTTTTTCAGTGCAACTCACTCATATACTATGTACTACACTGTGCGTTTCTTTTATTCTAAGTTTTTCAGTGCAACTCACTCATATACTATGTACTACACTTTTCGTTTCTTATATTCTAAGTTTTTCAGTGCAACTCACTCATATACTATGTACTACACTGTGCGTTTCTTATATTTAAGTTTTTCAGTGCAACTCACTCATATACTTTGTACTACACTGTGCGTTTCTTATATTCTAAGTTTTTCAGTGCAACTCACTCATATACTATGTACTACACTGTGCGTTTCTTATATTCTAAGTTTTTCAGTGCAACTCACTCATATACTATGTACTACACTGTGCGTTTCTTCTATTTAAGTTTTTCAATGCAACTCACTCATATACTATGTACTACACTGTGCGTTTCTTATATTCTAAGTTTTTCAGTGCAACTCACTCATATACTATGTACTACACTGTGCGTTTCTTATATTCTAAGTTTTTCAGTGCAACTCACTCATATACTATGTACTACACTGTGCATTTCGTGTAATGCGGGTTTTTCAGTAAATTCTAACTTTTTCAGTGCAACTCACTCATATACTATGTACTACACTGTGCGTTTCTTATATTCTAAGTTTTTCAGTGCAACTCACTCATATACTATGGACTACACTGTGCGTTTCTTATATTCTAAGTTTTTCAGTGCAACTAACTCATATACTATGTACTACACTGTGCGTTTCTTATATTCTAAGTTTTTCAGTGCAACTCACTCATATACTATGTACTACACTGTGCGTTTCTTATATTCTAAGTTTTTCAGTGCAACTCACTCATATACTATGGACTACACTGTGCGTTTCTTATATTCTAAGTTTTTCAGTGCAACTCACTCATACACTATGTACTACAACTGTGCATTTCGTGTAATGCGGGTTTTTAAGTAAATTCTAAGTTTTTCAGTGCAACTCACTCATATACTATATACTACACTGTGCATTTCGTGTAATCCGGGTTTTTCAGTAAAAATCACTCATATACTATGTACTACAATATGGGTTTCTTATGTTCTAAGTTTCTCAGTGCAACTCACTCATATACTATGTACTACACTGTGCATTTCCTGTAATCCGGGTTTTTCAGTAAAACTCACTCATATACTATGTACTACACTATGCGTTTCTTATATTCTAAGTTTTTCAGTGCAACTCACTCATATACTATGTACTACATGTGCATTTCGTGTAATCCGGGTTTTTCAGTAAATTCTAAGTTTTTCAGTGCAACTCACTCATATACTATGTACTACACTGTGCGTTTCTTATATTCTAAGTTTGTCAGTGAAACTCAGTCATATACTATGTACTACACTTTGCATTTCGTGTAATGCGGGTTTTTCAGTAAATTCTAAGTTTTTCAGTGAAACTCAGTCATATACTATGTACTACAATGTGCGTTTCTTATATTCTAAGTTTTTCAGTGCAACTCACTCATATACTATGTACTACATTGTGCGTTTCTTATATTCTAAGTTTTTCAGTGCAACTCACTCATATACTATGTACTAAACTGTGCGTTTCTTATATTCTAAGTTTTTAGTGCAACTCACTCATATACTATGGACTACACTGTGCGTTTCTTATATTCTAAGTTTTTCAGTGCTACTCACTCATATACTATGGACTACACTGTGCGTTTCTTATATTCTAAGTTTTTCAGTGCAACTCACTCATATACTATGTACTACACTCTGCATTTCGTGTAATGCGGGTTTTTCAGTAAATTCTAAGTTTTTCAGTGCAACTCATTCATATACTATGTACTATACTGTGCGTTTCTTATATTCTAAGTTTTTCAGTGCAACTCACTCATATACTATGCACTACACTGTGCGTTTCTTATATTCTAAGTTTTTCAATGCAACTCACTCATATACTCTGTACTACACTGTGCGTTTCTTATATTCTAAGTTTTTCATTGCAACTCACTCATATACTATGTACTACACTGTGCGTTTCTTATATTCTAAGTTTTTCAGTGCAAGTCACTCATATACTATGTACTACACTGTGCGTTTCTTATATTCTAAGTTTTTCAGTGCAACTCACTCATATACTATGTACTACACTGTGCGTTTCTTATATTCTAAGTTTTTCAGTGCAACTCACTCATATACTTTGTACTACACTGTGCGTTTCTTATATTCTAAGTTTTTCAGTGCAACTCACTCATATACTACGTACTACACTGTGCGTTTCTTATATTCTAAGTTTTTCAGTGCAACTCACTCATATACTATGTACTACACTGTGCGTTTCTTATATTCTAAGTTTTTGAGTGCAACTCACTCATATACTATGTACTACACTGTGCATTTCGTGTAATGCGGGTTTTTCAGTAAATTCAAGTTTTTCAGTGCAACTCACTCATATACTATGTACTACACTGTGCGTTTCTTATATTCTAAGTTTTTCAGTGCAACTCACTCATATACTATGTACTACACTATGCGTTTCTTATATTCTAAGTTTTTCATTGCAACTCACTCATATACTATGTACTACACTGTGCGTTTCTTATATTCTAAGTTTTTGAGTGCAACTCACTCATATACTATGTACTACACTGTGCGTTTCTTATATTCTAAGTTTTTGAGTGCAACTCACTCATATACTATGTACTACACTGTGCGTTTCTTATATTCTAAGTTTTTGAGTGCAACTCACTCATATACTTTGTACTACACTGTGCGTTTCTTATATTCAAAATTTTTCAGTGCAACTCACTCATATACTACGTACTACACTGTGCGTTTCTTATATTCTAAGTTTTTCAGTGCAACTCACTCATATACTATGTACTACACTGTGCGTTTCTTATATTCTAAGTTTTTCAGTGCAACTCACTCATATACTATGTACTACACTGTGCGTTTCTTATATTCTAAGTTTTTCAGTGCAACTCACTCATATACTATTTACTACACTGTGCGTTTCTTATATTCTAAGTTTTTCAGTGCAACTCACTCATATACTATGTACTACACTGTGCATTTCATGTAATGCGCGTTTTTCAGTAAATTCTAAGTTTTTCAGTGCAACTCACTCATATACTATGTACTACACTGTGCGTTTCTTATATACTAAGTTTTTCAGTGCAACTCACTCATATACTATGTACTACACTGTGCGTTTCTTATATTCTAAGTTTTTCAGTGCAACTCACTCATATACTATGTACTACACTGTGCGTTTCTTATATTCTAAGTTTTTCAGTGCAACTCACTCATATACTATGTACTACACTGTGCATTTCTTATATTCTAAGTTTTTCAGTGCAACTCACTCATATACTATGTACTACACTGTGCATTTCGTGTAATGCTGGTTTTTCAGTAAATTCTAAGTTTTTCAGTGCAACTCACTCATATACTATGTACTACACTGTGCGTTTCTTTTATTCTAAGTTTTTCAGTGCAACTCACTCATATACTATGTACTACACTGTGCGTTTCTTCTATTTAAGTTTTTCAATGCAACTCACTCATATACTATGTACTACACTGTGCGTTTCTTATATTCTAAGTTTTTCAGTGCAACTCACTCATATACTATGTACTACACTGTGCGTTTCTTATATTCTAAGTTTTTCAGTGCAACTCACTCATATACTATGTACTACACTGTGCATTTCGTGTAATGCGGGTTTTTCAGTAAATTCTAACTTTTTCAGTGCAACTCACTCATATACTATGTACTACACTGTGCGTTTCTTATATTCTAAGTTTTTCAGTGCAACTCACTCATATACTATGGACTACACTGTGCGTTTCTTATATTCTAAGTTTTTCAGTGCAACTAACTCATATACTATGTACTACACTGTGCGTTTCTTATATTCTAAGTTTTTCAGTGCAACTCACTCATATACTATGTACTACACTGTGCGTTTCTTATATTCTAAGTTTTTCAGTGCAACTCACTCATATACTATGGACTACACTGTGCGTTTCTTATATTCTAAGTTTTTCAGTGCAACTCACTCATACACTATGTACTACAACTGTGCATTTCGTGTAATGCGGGTTTTTAAGTAAATTCTAAGTTTTTCAGTGCAACTCACTCATATACTATATACTACACTGTGCATTTCGTGTAATCCGGGTTTTTCAGTAAAAATCACTCATATACTATGTACTACAATATGGGTTTCTTATGTTCTAAGTTTCTCAGTGCAACTCACTCATATACTATGTACTACACTGTGCATTTCCTGTAATCCGGGTTTTTCAGTAAAACTCACTCATATACTATGTACTACACTATGCGTTTCTTATATTCTAAGTTTTTCAGTGCAACTCACTCATATACTATGTACTACATGTGCATTTCGTGTAATCCGGGTTTTTCAGTAAATTCTAAGTTTTTCAGTGCAACTCACTCATATACTATGTACTACACTGTGCGTTTCTTATATTCTAAGTTTGTCAGTGAAACTCAGTCATATACTATGTACTACACTTTGCATTTCGTGTAATGCGGGTTTTTCAGTAAATTCTAAGTTTTTCAGTGAAACTCAGTCATATACTATGTACTACAATGTGCGTTTCTTATATTCTAAGTTTTTCAGTGCAACTCACTCATATACTATGTACTACATTGTGCGTTTCTTATATTCTAAGTTTTTCAGTGCAACTCACTCATATACTATGTACTAAACTGTGCGTTTCTTATATTCTAAGTTTTTAGTGCAACTCACTCATATACTATGGACTACACTGTGCGTTTCTTATATTCTAAGTTTTTCAGTGCTACTCACTCATATACTATGGACTACACTGTGCGTTTCTTATATTCTAAGTTTTTCAGTGCAACTCACTCATATACTATGTACTACACTCTGCATTTCGTGTAATGCGGGTTTTTCAGTAAATTCTAAGTTTTTCAGTGCAACTCATTCATATACTATGTACTATACTGTGCGTTTCTTATATTCTAAGTTTTTCAGTGCAACTCACTCATATACTATGCACTACACTGTGCGTTTCTTATATTCTAAGTTTTTCAATGCAACTCACTCATATACTCTGTACTACACTGTGCGTTTCTTATATTCTAAGTTTTTCATTGCAACTCACTCATATACTATGTACTACACTGTGCGTTTCTTATATTCTAAGTTTTTCAGTGCAAGTCACTCATATACTATGTACTACACTGTGCGTTTCTTATATTCTAAGTTTTTCAGTGCAACTCACTCATATACTATGTACTACACTGTGCGTTTCTTATATTCTAAGTTTTTCAGTGCAACTCACTCATATACTTTGTACTACACTGTGCGTTTCTTATATTCTAAGTTTTTCAGTGCAACTCACTCATATACTACGTACTACACTGTGCGTTTCTTATATTCTAAGTTTTTCAGTGCAACTCACTCATATACTATGTACTACACTGTGCGTTTCTTATATTCTAAGTTTTTGAGTGCAACTCACTCATATACTATGTACTACACTGTGCATTTCGTGTAATGCGGGTTTTTCAGTAAATTCAAGTTTTTCAGTGCAACTCACTCATATACTATGTACTACACTGTGCGTTTCTTATATTCTAAGTTTTTCAGTGCAACTCACTCATATACTATGTACTACACTATGCGTTTCTTATATTCTAAGTTTTTCATTGCAACTCACTCATATACTATGTACTACACTGTGCGTTTCTTATATTCTAAGTTTTTGAGTGCAACTCACTCATATACTATGTACTACACTGTGCGTTTCTTATATTCTAAGTTTTTGAGTGCAACTCACTCATATACTATGTACTACACTGTGCGTTTCTTATATTCTAAGTTTTTGAGTGCAACTCACTCATATACTTTGTACTACACTGTGCGTTTCTTATATTCAAAATTTTTCAGTGCAACTCACTCATATACTACGTACTACACTGTGCGTTTCTTATATTCTAAGTTTTTCAGTGCAACTCACTCATATACTATGTACTACACTGTGCGTTTCTTATATTCTAAGTTTTTCAGTGCAACTCACTCATATACTATGTACTACACTGTGCGTTTCTTATATTCTAAGTTTTTCAGTGCAACTCACTCATATACTATTTACTACACTGTGCGTTTCTTATATTCTAAGTTTTTCAGTGCAACTCACTCATATACTATGTACTACACTGTGCATTTCATGTAATGCGCGTTTTTCAGTAAATTCTAAGTTTTTCAGTGCAACTCACTCATATACTATGTACTACACTGTGCGTTTCTTATATACTAAGTTTTTCAGTGCAACTCACTCATATACTATGTACTACACTGTGCGTTTCTTATATTCTAAGTTTTTCAGTGCAACTCACTCATATACTATGTACTACACTGTGCGTTTCTTATATTCTAAGTTTTTCAGTGCAACTCACTCATATACTATGTACTACACTGTGCATTTCTTATATTCTAAGTTTTTCAGTGCAACTCACTCATATACTATGTACTACACTGTGCATTTCGTGTAATGCTGGTTTTTCAGTAAATTCTAAGTTTTTCAGTGCAACTCACTCATATACTATGTACTACACTGTGCGTTTCTTTTATTCTAAGTTTTTCAGTGCAACTCACTCATATACTATGTACTACACTTTTCGTTTCTTATATTCTAAGTTTTTCAGTGCAACTCACTCATATACTATGTACTACACTGTGCGTTTCTTATATTTAAGTTTTTCAGTGCAACTCACTCATATACTTTGTACTACACTGTGCGTTTCTTATATTCTAAGTTTTTCAGTGCAACTCACTCATATACTATGTACTACACTGTGCGTTTCTTATATTCTAAGTTTTTCAGTGCAACTCACTCATATACTATGTACTACACTGTGCGTTTCTTATATTTAAGTTTTTCAATGCAACTCACTCATATACTATGTACTACACTGTGCGTTTCTTATATTCTAAGTTTTTCAGTGCAACTCACTCATATACTATGTACTACACTGTGCGTTTCTTATATTCTAAGTTTTTCAGTGCAACTCACTCATATACTATGTACTACACTGTGCATTTCGTGTAATGCGGGTTTTTCAGTAAATTCTAACTTTTTCAGTGCAACTCACTCATATACTATGTACTACACTGTGCGTTTCTTATATTCTAAGTTTTTCAGTGCAACTCACTCATATACTATGGACTACACTGTGCGTTTCTTATATTCTAAGTTTTTCAGTGCAACTAACTCATATACTATGTACTACACTGTGCGTTTCTTATATTCTAAGTTTTTCAGTGCAACTCACTCATATACTATGTACTACACTGTGCGTTTCTTATATTCTAAGTTTTTCAGTGCAACTCACTCATATACTATGGACTACACTGTGCGTTTCTTATATTCTAAGTTTTTCAGTGCAACTCACTCATACACTATGTACTACAACTGTGCATTTCGTGTAATGCGGGTTTTTAAGTAAATTCTAAGTTTTTCAGTGCAACTCACTCATATACTATATACTACACTGTGCATTTCGTGTAATCCGGGTTTTTCAGTAAAAATCACTCATATACTATGTACTACAATATGGGTTTCTTATGTTCTAAGTTTCTCAGTGCAACTCACTCATATACTATGTACTACACTGTGCATTTCCTGTAATCCGGGTTTTTCAGTAAAACTCACTCATATACTATGTACTACACTATGCGTTTCTTATATTCTAAGTTTTTCAGTGCAACTCACTCATATACTATGTACTACATGTGCATTTCGTGTAATCCGGGTTTTTCAGTAAATTCTAAGTTTTTCAGTGCAACTCACTCATATACTATGTACTACACTGTGCGTTTCTTATATTCTAAGTTTGTCAGTGAAACTCAGTCATATACTATGTACTACACTTTGCATTTCGTGTAATGCGGGTTTTTCAGTAAATTCTAAGTTTTTCAGTGAAACTCAGTCATATACTATGTACTACAATGTGCGTTTCTTATATTCTAAGTTTTTCAGTGCAACTCACTCATATACTATGTACTACATTGTGCGTTTCTTATATTCTAAGTTTTTCAAGGCAACTCACTCATATACTATGTACTAAACTGTGCGTTTCTTATATTCTAAGTTTTTAGTGCAACTCACTCATATACTATGGACTACACTGTGCGTTTCTTATATTCTAAGTTTTTCAGTGCTACTCACTCATATACTATGGACTACACTGTGCGTTTCTTATATTCTAAGTTTTTCAGTGCAACTCACTCATATACTATGGACTACACTGTGCGTTTCTTATATTCTAAGTTTTTCAGTGCAACTCACTCATATACTATGGACTACACTGTGCGTTTCTTATATTCTAAGTTTTTCAGTGCAACTCACTCATATACTATGTACTACACTGTGCGTTTCTTATATTCTAAGTTTTTCAGTGCAACTCACCCATATACTATGTACTACACTGTGCGTTTCTTATATTCTAAGTTTTTCAGTGCAACTCACTCATATACTATGTACTACACTGTGCGTTTCTTATATTCTAAGTTTTTCAGTGCAACTCACTCATATACTATGGACTACACTGTGCGTTTCTTATATTCTAAGTTTTTCAGTGCAACTCACTCATATACTATGTACTACACTGTGCGTTTCTTATATTCTAAGTTTTTCAGTGCAACTCACTCATATACTATGTACTACACTGTGCGTTTCTTATATTCTAAGTTTTTCAGTGCAACTCACTCATATACTATGGACTACACTGTGCGTTTCTTATATTCTAAGTTTTTCAGTGCAACTCACTCATACAGTATGTACTACAACTGTGCATTTCGTGTAATGCGGGTTTTTAAGTAAATTCTAAGTTTTTCAGTGCAACTCACTCATATACTATATACTACACTGTGCATTTCGTGTAATCCGGGTTTTTCAATAAAAATCACTCATATACTATGTACTACAATATGCGTTTCTTATGTTCGAAGTTTCTCAGTGCAACTCACTCATATACTATGTACTACACTGTGCATTTCCTGTAATCCGGGTTTTTCAGTAAAACTCACTCATATACTATGTACTACACTATGCGTTTCTTATATTCAAAGTTTTTCAGTGCAACTCACTCATATACTATGTACTACACTGTGCGTTTCTTATATTCAAAGTTTTTCAGTGCAACTCACTCATATACTATGTACTACACTGTGCGTTTCTTATATTCTAAGTTTTTCAGTGCAACTCACTCATATACTATGTACTACACTGTGCGTTTCTTATATTCTAAGTTTTTCAGTGCAACTCACTCATATACTATGTACTACACTGTGCGTTTCTTATATTCTAAGTTTTTCAGTGCAACTCACTCATATACTATGTACTACACTGTGCATTTCGTGTAATGCGGGTTTTTCAGTAAATTCTAACTTTTTCAGTGCAACTCACTCATATACTATGTACTACACTATGCGTTTCTTATATTCTAAGTTTTTCAGTGCAACTCACTCATATACTATGGACTACACTGTGCGTTTCTTATATTCTAAGTTTTTCAGTGCAACTAACTCATATACTATGTACTACACTGTGCGTTTCTTATATTCTAAGTTTTTCAGTGCAACTCACTCATATACTATGTACTACACTGTGCGTTTCTTATATTCTAAGTTTTTCAGTGCAACTCACTCATACACTATGGACTACACTGTGCGTTTCTTATATTCTAAGTTTTTCAGTGCAACTCACTCATACACTATGTACTACAACTGTGCATTTCGTGTAATGCGGGTTTTTAAGTAAATTCTAAGTTTTTCAGTGCAACTCACTCATATACTATGTACTACACTGTGCATTTCTTATATTCTAAGTTTTTCAGTGCAACTCACTCATATACTATGTACTACACTGTGCATTTCGTGTAATGCTGGTTTTTCAGTAAATTCTAAGTTTTTCAGTGCAACTCACTCATATACTATGTACTACACTGTGCGTTTCTTTTATTCTAAGTTTTTCAGTGCAACTCACTCATATACTATGTACTACACTTTTCGTTTCTTATATTCTAAGTTTTTCAGTGCAACTCACTCATATACTATGTACTACACTGTGCGTTTCTTATATTTAAGTTTTTCAGTGCAACTCACTCATATACTTTGTACTACACTGTGCGTTTCTTATATTCTAAGTTTTTCAGTGCAACTCACTCATATACTATGTACTACACTGTGCGTTTCTTATATTCTAAGTTTTTCAGTGCAACTCACTCATATACTATGTACTACACTGTGCGTTTCTTCTATTTAAGTTTTTCAATGCAACTCACTCATATACTATGTACTACACTGTGCGTTTCTTATATTCTAAGTTTTTCAGTGCAACTCACTCATATACTATGTACTACACTGTGCGTTTCTTATATTCTAAGTTTTTCAGTGCAACTCACTCATATACTATGTACTACACTGTGCATTTCGTGTAATGCGGGTTTTTCAGTAAATTCTAACTTTTTCAGTGCAACTCACTCATATACTATGTACTACACTGTGCGTTTCTTATATTCTAAGTTTTTCAGTGCAACTCACTCATATACTATGGACTACACTGTGCGTTTCTTATATTCTAAGTTTTTCAGTGCAACTAACTCATATACTATGTACTACACTGTGCGTTTCTTATATTCTAAGTTTTTCAGTGCAACCTACTCATATACTATGTACTACACTGTGCGTTTCTTATATTCTAAGTTTTTCAGTGCAACTCACTCATATACTATGGACTACACTGTGCGTTTCTTATATTCTAAGTTTTTCAGTGCAACTCACTCATACACTATGTACTACAACTGTGCATTTCGTGTAATGCGGGTTTTTAAGTAAATTCTAAGTTTTTCAGTGCAACTCACTCATATACTATATACTACACTGTGCATTTCGTGTAATCCGGGTTTTTCAGTAAAAATCACTCATATACTATGTACTACAATATGGGTTTCTTATGTTCTAAGTTTCTCAGTGCAACTCACTCATATACTATGTACTACACTGTGCATTTCCTGTAATCCGGGTTTTTCAGTAAAACTCACTCATATACTATGTACTACACTATGCGTTTCTTATATTCTAAGTTTTTCAGTGCAACTCACTCATATACTATGTACTACATGTGCATTTCGTGTAATCCGGGTTTTTCAGTAAATTCTAAGTTTTTCAGTGCAACTCACTCATATACTATGTACTACACTGTGCGTTTCTTATATTCTAAGTTTGTCAGTGAAACTCAGTCATATACTATGTACTACACTTTGCATTTCGTGTAATGCGGGTTTTTCAGTAAATTCTAAGTTTTTCAGTGAAACTCAGTCATATACTATGTACTACAATGTGCGTTTCTTATATTCTAAGTTTTTCAGTGCAACTCACTCATATACTATGTACTACATTGTGCGTTTCTTATATTCTAAGTTTTTCAGTGCAACTCACTCATATACTATGTACTAAACTGTGCGTTTCTTATATTCTAAGTTTTTAGTGCAACTCACTCATATACTATGGACTACACTGTGCGTTTCTTATATTCTAAGTTTTTCAGTGCTACTCACTCATATACTATGGACTACACTGTGCGTTTCTTATATTCTAAGTTTTTCAGTGCAACTCACTCATATACTATGTACTACACTCTGCATTTCGTGTAATGCGGGTTTTTCAGTAAATTCTAAGTTTTTCAGTGCAACTCATTCATATACTATGTACTATACTGTGCGTTTCTTATATTCTAAGTTTTTCAGTGCAACTCACTCATATACTATGCACTACACTGTGCGTTTCTTATATTCTAAGTTTTTCAATGCAACTCACTCATATACTCTGTACTACACTGTGCGTTTCTTATATTCTAAGTTTTTCATTGCAACTCACTCATATACTATGTACTACACTGTGCGTTTCTTATATTCTAAGTTTTTCAGTGCAAGTCACTCATATACTATGTACTACACTGTGCGTTTCTTATATTCTAAGTTTTTCAGTGCAACTCACTCATATACTATGTACTACACTGTGCGTTTCTTATATTCTAAGTTTTTCAGTGCAACTCACTCATATACTTTGTACTACACTGTGCGTTTCTTATATTCTAAGTTTTTCAGTGCAACTCACTCATATACTACGTACTACACTGTGCGTTTCTTATATTCTAAGTTTTTCAGTGCAACTCACTCATATACTATGTACTACACTGTGCGTTTCTTATATTCTAAGTTTTTGAGTGCAACTCACTCATATACTATGTACTACACTGTGCATTTCGTGTAATGCGGGTTTTTCAGTAAATTCAAGTTTTTCAGTGCAACTCACTCATATACTATGTACTACACTGTGCGTTTCTTATATTCTAAGTTTTTCAGTGCAACTCACTCATATACTATGTACTACACTATGCGTTTCTTATATTCTAAGTTTTTCATTGCAACTCACTCATATACTATGTACTACACTGTGCGTTTCTTATATTCTAAGTTTTTGAGTGCAACTCACTCATATACTATGTACTACACTGTGCGTTTCTTATATTCTAAGTTTTTGAGTGCAACTCACTCATATACTATGTACTACACTGTGCGTTTCTTATATTCTAAGTTTTTGAGTGCAACTCACTCATATACTTTGTACTACACTGTGCGTTTCTTATATTCAAAATTTTTCAGTGCAACTCACTCATATACTACGTACTACACTGTGTGTTTCTTATATTCTAAGTTTTTCAGTGCAACTCACTCATATACTATGTACTACACTGTGCGTTTCTTATATTCTAAGTTTTTCAGTGCAACTCACTCATATACTATGTACTACACTGTGCGTTTCTTATATTCTAAGTTTTTCAGTGCAACTCACTCATATACTATTTACTACACTGTGCGTTTCTTATATTCTAAGTTTTTCAGTGCAACTCACTCATATACTATGTACTACACTGTGCATTTCATGTAATGCGCGTTTTTCAGTAAATTCTAAGTTTTTCAGTGCAACTCACTCATATACTATGTACTACACTGTGCGTTTCTTATATACTAAGTTTTTCAGTGCAACTCACTCATATACTATGTACTACACTGTGCGTTTCTTATATTCTAAGTTTTTCAGTGCAACTCACTCATATACTATGTACTACACTGTGCGTTTCTTATATTCTAAGTTTTTCAGTGCAACTCACTCATATACTATGTACTACACTGTGCATTTCTTATATTCTAAGTTTTTCAGTGCAACTCACTCATATACTATGTACTACACTGTGCATTTCGTGTAATGCTGGTTTTTCAGTAAATTCTAAGTTTTTCAGTGCAACTCACTCATATACTATGTACTACACTGTGCGTTTCTTTTATTCTAAGTTTTTCAGTGCAACTCACTCATATACTATGTACTACACTTTTCGTTTCTTATATTCTAAGTTTTTCAGTGCAACTCACTCATATACTATGTACTACACTGTGCGTTTCTTATATTTAAGTTTTTCAGTGCAACTCACTCATATACTTTGTACTACACTGTGCGTTTCTTATATTCTAAGTTTTTCAGTGCAACTCACTCATATACTATGTACTACACTGTGCGTTTCTTATATTCTAAGTTTTTCAGTGCAACTCACTCATATACTATGTACTACACTGTGCGTTTCTTATATTTAAGTTTTTCAATGCAACTCACTCATATACTATGTACTACACTGTGCGTTTCTTATATTCTAAGTTTTTCAGTGCAACTCACTCATATACTATGTACTACACTGTGCGTTTCTTATATTCTAAGTTTTTCAGTGCAACTCACTCATATACTATGTACTACACTGTGCATTTCGTGTAATGCGGGTTTTTCAGTAAATTCTAACTTTTTCAGTGCAACTCACTCATATACTATGTACTACACTGTGCGTTTCTTATATTCTAAGTTTTTCAGTGCAACTCACTCATATACTATGGACTACACTGTGCGTTTCTTATATTCTAAGTTTTTCAGTGCAACTAACTCATATACTATGTACTACACTGTGCGTTTCTTATATTCTAAGTTTTTCAGTGCAACTCACTCATATACTATGTACTACACTGTGCGTTTCTTATATTCTAAGTTTTTCAGTGCAACTCACTCATATACTATGGACTACACTGTGCGTTTCTTATATTCTAAGTTTTTCAGTGCAACTCACTCATACACTATGTACTACAACTGTGCATTTCGTGTAATGCGGGTTTTTAAGTAAATTCTAAGTTTTTCAGTGCAACTCACTCATATACTATATACTACACTGTGCATTTCGTGTAATCCGGGTTTTTCAGTAAAAATCACTCATATACTATGTACTACAATATGGGTTTCTTATGTTCTAAGTTTCTCAGTGCAACTCACTCATATACTATGTACTACACTGTGCATTTCCTGTAATCCGGGTTTTTCAGTAAAACTCACTCATATACTATGTACTACACTATGCGTTTCTTATATTCTAAGTTTTTCAGTGCAACTCACTCATATACTATGTACTACATGTGCATTTCGTGTAATCCGGGTTTTTCAGTAAATTCTAAGTTTTTCAGTGCAACTCACTCATATACTATGTACTACACTGTGCGTTTCTTATATTCTAAGTTTGTCAGTGAAACTCAGTCATATACTATGTACTACACTTTGCATTTCGTGTAATGCGGGTTTTTCAGTAAATTCTAAGTTTTTCAGTGAAACTCAGTCATATACTATGTACTACAATGTGCGTTTCTTATATTCTAAGTTTTTCAGTGCAACTCACTCATATACTATGTACTACATTGTGCGTTTCTTATATTCTAAGTTTTTCAAGGCAACTCACTCATATACTATGTACTAAACTGTGCGTTTCTTATATTCTAAGTTTTTAGTGCAACTCACTCATATACTATGGACTACACTGTGCGTTTCTTATATTCTAAGTTTTTCAGTGCTACTCACTCATATACTATGGACTACACTGTGCGTTTCTTATATTCTAAGTTTTTCAGTGCAACTCACTCATATACTATGGACTACACTGTGCGTTTCTTATATTCTAAGTTTTTCAGTGCAACTCACTCATATACTATGGACTACACTGTGCGTTTCTTATATTCTAAGTTTTTCAGTGCAACTCACTCATATACTATGTACTACACTGTGCGTTTCTTATATTCTAAGTTTTTCAGTGCAACTCACCCATATACTATGTACTACACTGTGCGTTTCTTATATTCTAAGTTTTTCAGTGCAACTCACTCATATACTATGTACTACACTGTGCGTTTCTTATATTCTAAGTTTTTCAGTGCAACTCACTCATATACTATGGACTACACTGTGCGTTTCTTATATTCTAAGTTTTTCAGTGCAACTCACTCATATACTATGTACTACACTGTGCGTTTCTTATATTCTAAGTTTTTCAGTGCAACTCACTCATATACTATGTACTACACTGTGCGTTTCTTATATTCTAAGTTTTTCAGTGCAACTCACTCATATACTATGGACTACACTGTGCGTTTCTTATATTCTAAGTTTTTCAGTGCAACTCACTCATACAGTATGTACTACAACTGTGCATTTCGTGTAATGCGGGTTTTTAAGTAAATTCTAAGTTTTTCAGTGCAACTCACTCATATACTATATACTACACTGTGCATTTCGTGTAATCCGGGTTTTTCAATAAAAATCACTCATATACTATGTACTACAATATGCGTTTCTTATGTTCGAAGTTTCTCAGTGCAACTCACTCATATACTATGTACTACACTGTGCATTTCCTGTAATCCGGGTTTTTCAGTAAAACTCACTCATATACTATGTACTACACTATGCGTTTCTTATATTCAAAGTTTTTCAGTGCAACTCACTCATATACTATGTACTACACTGTGCGTTTCTTATATTCAAAGTTTTTCAGTGCAACTCACTCATATACTATGTACTACACTGTGCGTTTCTTATATTCTAAGTTTTTCAGTGCAACTCACTCATATACTATGTACTACACTGTGCGTTTCTTATATTCTAAGTTTTTCAGTGCAACTCACTCATATACTATGTACTACACTGTGCGTTTCTTATATTCTAAGTTTTTCAGTGCAACTCACTCATATACTATGTACTACACTGTGCATTTCGTGTAATGCGGGTTTTTCAGTAAATTCTAACTTTTTCAGTGCAACTCACTCATATACTATGTACTACACTATGCGTTTCTTATATTCTAAGTTTTTCAGTGCAACTCACTCATATACTATGGACTACACTGTGCGTTTCTTATATTCTAAGTTTTTCAGTGCAACTAACTCATATACTATGTACTACACTGTGCGTTTCTTATATTCTAAGTTTTTCAGTGCAACTCACTCATATACTATGTACTACACTGTGCGTTTCTTATATTCTAAGTTTTTCAGTGCAACTCACTCATACACTATGGACTACACTGTGCGTTTCTTATATTCTAAGTTTTTCAGTGCAACTCACTCATACACTATGTACTACAACTGTGCATTTCGTGTAATGCGGGTTTTTAAGTAAATTCTAAGTTTTTCAGTGCAACTCACTCATATACTATATACTACACTGTGCATTTCCTGTAATCCGGGTTTTTCAGTAAAAATCACTCATATACTATGTACTACAATATGGGTTTCTTATGTTCTAAGTTTCTCAGTGCAACTCACTCATATACTATGTACTACACTGTGCATTTCCTGTAATCCGGGTTTTTCAGTAAAACTTACTCATATACTATGTACTACACTATGCGTTTCTTATATTCTAAGTTTTTCAGTGCAACTCACTCATATACTATGTACTACATGTGCATTTCGTGTAATCCGGGTTTTTCAGTAAATTCTAAGTTTTTCAGTGCAACTCACTCATATACTATGTACTACACTGTGCGTTTCTTATATTCTAAGTTTGTCAGTGAAACTCAGTCATATACTATGTACTACACTTTGCATTTCGTGTAATGCGGGTTTTTCAGTAAATTCTAAGTTTTTCAGTGAAACTCAGTCATATACTATGCACTACACTGTGCGTTTCTTATATTCTAAGTTTTTCAATGCAACTCACTCATATACTCTGTACTACACTGTGCGTTTCTTATATTCTAAGTTTTTCATTGCAACTCCCTCATATACTATGTACTACACTGTGCGTTTCTTATATTCTAAGTTTTTCAGTGCAAGTCACTCATATACTATGTACTACACTGTGCGTTTCTTATATTCTAAGTTTTTCAGTGCAACTCACTCATATACTATGTACTACACTGTGCGTTTCTTATATTCTAAGTTTTTCAGTGCAACTCACTCATATACTTTGTACTACACTGTGCGTTTCTTATATTCTAAGTTTTTCAGTGCAACTCACTCATATACTACGTACTACACTGTGCGTTTCTTATATTCTAAGTTTTTCAGTGCAACTCACTCATATACTATGTACTACACTGTGCGTTTCTTATATTCTAAGTTTTTGAGTGCAACTCACTCATATACTATGTACTACACTGTGCATTTCGTGTAATGCGGGTTTTTCAGTAAATTCAAGTTTTTCAGTGCAACTCACTCATATACTATGTACTACACTGTGCGTTTCTTATATTCTAAGTTTTTCAGTGCAACTCACTCATATACTATGTACTACACTGTGCGTTTCTTATATTCTAAGTTTTTCAGTGCAACTCACTCATATACTATGTACTACACTGTGCGTTTCTTATATTCTAAGTTTTTGAGTGCAACTCACTCATATACTATGTACTACACTGTGCGTTTCTTATATTCTAAGTTTTTGAGTGCAACTCACTCATATACTATGTACTACACTGTGCGTTTCTTATATTCTAAGTTTTTGAGTGCAACTCACTCATATACTTTGTACTACACTGTGCGTTTCTTATATTCTAAGTTTTTCAGTGCAACTCACTCATATACTATGTACTACACTGTGCGTTTCTTATATTCTAAGTTTTTCAGTGCAACTCACTCATATACTATGTACTACACTGTGCGTTTCTTATATTCTAAGTTTTTCAGTGCAACTCACTCATATACTATTTACTACACTGTGCGTTTCTTATATTCTAAGTTTTTCAGTGCAACTCACTCATATACTATGTACTACACTGTGCATTTCGTGTAATGCGCGTTTTTCAGTAAATTCTAAGTTTTTCAGTGCAACTCACTCATATACTATGTACTACACTGTGCGTTTCTTATATACTAAGTTTTTCAGTGCAACTCACTCATATACTATGTACTACACTGTGCGTTTCTTATATTCTAAGTTTTTCAGTGCAACTCACTCATATACTATGTACTACACTGTGCGTTTCTTATATTCTAAGTTTTTCAGTGCAACTCACTCATATACTATGTACTACACTGTGCATTTCTTATATTCTAAGTTTTTCAGTGCAACTCACTCATATACTATGTACTACACTGTGCATTTCGTGTAATGCTGGTTTTTCAGTAAATTCTAAGTTTTTCAGTGCAACTCACTCATATACTATGTACTACACTGTGCGTTTCTTTTATTCTAAGTTTTTCAGTGCAACTCACTCATATACTATGTACTACACTTTTCGTTTCTTATATTCTAAGTTTTTCAGTGCAACTCACTCATATACTATGTACTACACTGTGCGTTTCTTATATTTAAGTTTTTCAGTGCAACTCACTCATATACTTTGTACTACACTGTGCGTTTCTTATATTCTAAGTTTTTCAGTGCAACTCACTCATATACTATGTACTACACTGTGCGTTTCTTATATTCTAAGTTTTTCAGTGCAACTCACTCATATACTATGTACTACACTGTGCGTTTCTTATATTTAAGTTTTTCAATGCAACTCACTCATATACTATGTACTACACTGTGCGTTTCTTATATTCTAAGTTTTTCAGTGCAAGTCACTCATATACTATGTACTACACTGTGCGTTTCTTATATTCTAAGTTTTTCAGTGCAACTCACTCATATACTATGTACTACACTGTGCATTTCGTGTAATGCGGGTTTTTCAGTAAATTCTAACTTTTTCAGTGCAACTCACTCATATACTATGTACTACACTGTGCGTTTCTTATATTCTAAGTTTTTCAGTGCAACTCACTCATATACTATGGACTACACTGTATGTTTCTTATATTCTAAGTTTTTCAGTGCAACTAACTCATATACTATGTACTACACTGTGCGTTTCTTATATTCTAAGTTTTTCAGTGCAACTCACTCATATACTATGTACTACACTGTGCGTTTCTTATATTCTAAGTTTTTCAGTGCAACTCACTCATATACTATGGACTACACTGTGCGTTTCTTATATTCTAAGTTTTTCAGTGCAACTCACTCATACACTATGTACTACAACTGTGCATTTCGTGTAATGCGGGTTTTTAAGTAAATTCTAAGTTTTTCAGTGCAACTCACTCATATACTATATACTACACTGTGCATTTCGTGTAATCTGGGTTTTTCAGTAAAAATCACTCATATACTATGTACTACAATATGGGTTTCTTATGTTCTAAGTTTCTCAGTGCAACTCACTCATATACTATGTACTACACTGTGCATTTCCTGTAATCCGGGTTTTTCAGTAAAACTCACTCATATACTATGTACTACACTATGCGTTTCTTATATTCTAAGTTTTTCAGTGCAACTCACTCATATACTATGTACTACATGTGCATTTCGTGTAATCCGGGTTTTTCAGTAAATTCTAAGTTTTTCAGTGCAACTCACTCATATACTATGTACTACACTGTGCGTTTCTTATATTCTAAGTTTGTCAGTGAAACTCAGTCATATACTATGTACTACACTTTGCATTTCGTGTAATGCGGGTTTTTCAGTAAATTCTAAGTTTTTCAGTGAAACTCAGTCATATACTATGTACTACAATGTGCGTTTCTTATATTCTAAGTTTTTCAGTGCAACTCACTCATATACTATGTACTACATTGTGCGTTTCTTATATTCTAAGTTTTTCAGTGCAACTCACTCATATACTATGTACTAAACTGTGCGTTTCTTATATTCTAAGTTTTTAGTGCAACTCACTCATATACTATGGACTACACTGTGCGTTTCTTATATTCTAAGTTTTTCAGTGCTACTCACTCATATACTATGGACTACACTGTGCGTTTCTTATATTCTAAGTTTTTCAGTGCAACTCACTCATATACTATGTACTACACTGTGCGTTTCTTATATACTAAGTTTTTCAGTGCAACTCACTCATATACTATGTACTACACTGTGCGTTTCTTATATTCTAAGTTTTTCAGTGCAACTCACTCATATACTATGTACTACACTGTGCGTTTCTTATATTCTAAGTTTTTCAGTGCAACTCACTCATATACTATGTACTACACTGTGCATTTCTTATATTCTAAGTTTTTCAGTGCAACTCACTCATATACTATGTACTACACTGTGCATTTCGTGTAATGCTGGTTTTTCAGTAAATTCTAAGTTTTTCAGTGCAACTCACTCATATACTATGTACTACACTGTGCGTTTCTTTTATTCTAAGTTTTTCAGTGCAACTCACTCATATACTATGTACTACACTTTTCGTTTCTTATATTCTAAGTTTTTCAGTGCAACTCACTCATATACTATGTACTACACTGTGCGTTTCTTATATTTAAGTTTTTCAGTGCAACTCACTCATATACTTTGTACTACACTGTGCGTTTCTTATATTCTAAGTTTTTCAGTGCAACTCACTCATATACTATGTACTACACTGTGCGTTTCTTATATTCTAAGTTTTTCAGTGCAACTCACTCATATACTATGTACTACACTGTGCGTTTCTTATATTTAAGTTTTTCAATGCAACTCACTCATATACTATGTACTACACTGTGCGTTTCTTATATTCTAAGTTTTTCAGTGCAAGTCACTCATATACTATGTACTACACTGTGCGTTTCTTATATTCTAAGTTTTTCAGTGCAACTCACTCATATACTATGTACTACACTGTGCATTTCGTGTAATGCGGGTTTTTCAGTAAATTCTAACTTTTTCAGTGCAACTCACTCATATACTATGTACTACACTGTGCGTTTCTTATATTCTAAGTTTTTCAGTGCAACTCACTCATATACTATGGACTACACTGTATGTTTCTTATATTCTAAGTTTTTCAGTGCAACTAACTCATATACTATGTACTACACTGTGCGTTTCTTATATTCTAAGTTTTTCAGTGCAACTCACTCATATACTATGTACTACACTGTGCGTTTCTTATATTCTAAGTTTTTCAGTGCAACTCACTCATATACTATGGACTACACTGTGCGTTTCTTATATTCTAAGTTTTTCAGTGCAACTCACTCATACACTATGTACTACAACTGTGCATTTCGTGTAATGCGGGTTTTTAAGTAAATTCTAAGTTTTTCAGTGCAACTCACTCATATACTATATACTACACTGTGCATTTCGTGTAATCTGGGTTTTTCAGTAAAAATCACTCATATACTATGTACTACAATATGGGTTTCTTATGTTCTAAGTTTCTCAGTGCAACTCACTCATATACTATGTACTACACTGTGCATTTCCTGTAATCCGGGTTTTTCAGTAAAACTCACTCATATACTATGTACTACACTATGCGTTTCTTATATTCTAAGTTTTTCAGTGCAACTCACTCATATACTATGTACTACATGTGCATTTCGTGTAATCCGGGTTTTTCAGTAAATTCTAAGTTTTTCAGTGCAACTCACTCATATACTATGTACTACACTGTGCGTTTCTTATATTCTAAGTTTGTCAGTGAAACTCAGTCATATACTATGTACTACACTTTGCATTTCGTGTAATGCGGGTTTTTCAGTAAATTCTAAGTTTTTCAGTGAAACTCAGTCATATACTATGTACTACAATGTGCGTTTCTTATATTCTAAGTTTTTCAGTGCAACTCACTCATATACTATGTACTACATTGTGCGTTTCTTATATTCTAAGTTTTTCAGTGCAACTCACTCATATACTATGTACTAAACTGTGCGTTTCTTATATTCTAAGTTTTTAGTGCAACTCACTCATATACTATGGACTACACTGTGCGTTTCTTATATTCTAAGTTTTTCAGTGCTACTCACTCATATACTATGGACTACACTGTGCGTTTCTTATATTCTAAGTTTTTCAGTGCAACTCACTCATATACTATGGACTACACTGTGCGTTTCTTATATTCTAAGTTTTTCAGTGCAACTCACTCATATACTATGGACTACACTGTGCGTTTCTTATATTCTAAGTTTTTCAGTGCAACTCACTCATATACTATGTACTACACTGTGCGTTTCTTATATTCTAAGTTTTTCAGTGCAACTCACCCATATACTATGTACTACACTGTGCGTTTCTTATATTCTAAGTTTTTCAGTGCAACTCACTCATATACTATGTACTACACTGTGCGTTTCTTATATTCTAAGTTTTTCAGTGCAACTCACTCATATACTATGGACTACACTGTGTGTTTCTTATATTCTAAGTTTTTCAGTGCAACTCACTCATATACTATGTACTACACTGTGCGTTTCTTATATTCTAAGTTTTTCAGTGCAACTCACTCATATACTATGTACTACACTGTGCGTTTCTTATATTCTAAGTTTTTCAGTGCAACTCACTCATATACTATGGACTACACTGTGCGTTTCTTATATTCTAAGTTTTTCAGTGCAACTCACTCATACAGTATGTACTACAACTGTGCATTTCGTGTAATGCGGGTTTTTAAGTAAATTCTAAGTTTTTCAGTGCAACTCACTCATATACTATATACTACACTGTGCATTTCGTGTAATCCGGGTTTTTCAATAAAAATCACTCATATACTATGTACTACAATATGCGTTTCTTATGTTCTAAGTTTCTCAGTGCAACTCACTCATATACTATGTACTACACTGTGCATTTCCTGTAATCCGGGTTTTTCAGTAAAACTCACTCATATACTATGTACTACACTATGCGTTTCTTATATTCAAAGTTTTTCAGTGCAACTCACTCATATACTATGTACTACACTGTGCGTTTCTTATATTCAAAGTTTTTCAGTGCAACTCACTCATATACTATGTACTACACTGTGCGTTTCTTATATTCTAAGTTTTTCAGTGCAACTCACTCATATACTATGTACTACACTGTGCGTTTCTTATATTCTAAGTTTTTCAGTGCAACTCACTCATATACTATGTACTACACTGTGCGTTTCTTATATTCTAAGTTTTTCAGTGCAACTCACTCATATACTATGTACTACACTGTGCATTTCGTGTAATGCGGGTTTTTCAGTAAATTCTAACTTTTTCAGTGCAACTCACTCATATACTATGTACTACACTATGCGTTTCTTATATTCTAAGTTTTTCAGTGCAACTCACTCATATACTATGGACTACACTGTGCGTTTCTTATATTCTAAGTTTTTCAGTGCAACTAACTCATATACTATGTACTACACTGTGCGTTTCTTATATTCTAAGTTTTTCAGTGCAACTCACTCATATACTATGTACTACACTGTGCGTTTCTTATATTCTAAGTTTTTCAGTGCAACTCACTCATACACTATGGACTACACTGTGCGTTTCTTATATTCTAAGTTTTTCAGTGCAACTCACTCATACACTATGTACTACAACTGTGCATTTCGTGTAATGCGGGTTTTTAAGTAAATTCTAAGTTTTTCAGTGCAACTCACTCATATACTATATACTACACTGTGCATTTCGTGTAATCCGGGTTTTTCAGTAAAAATCACTCATATACTATGTACTACAATATGGGTTTCTTATGTTCTAAGTTTCTCAGTGCAACTCACTCATATACTATGTACTACACTGTGCATTTCCTGTAATCCGGGTTTTTCAGTAAAACTCACTCATATACTATGTACTACACTATGCGTTTCTTATATTCTAAGTTTTTCAGTGCAACTCACTCATATACTATGTACTACATGTGCATTTCGTGTAATCCGGGTTTTTCAGTAAATTCTAAGTTTTTCAGTGCAACTCACTCATATACTATGTACTACACTGTGCGTTTCTTATATTCTAAGTTTGTCAGTGAAACTCAGTCATATACTATGTACTACACTTTGCATTTCGTGTAATGCGGGTTTTTCAGTAAATTCTAAGTTTTTCAGTGAAACTCAGTCATATACTATGTACTACACTGTGCGTTTCTTATATTCTAAGTTTTTCAGTGCAACACACTCATATACTATGTACTAAACTGTGCGTTTCTTATATTCTAAGTTTTTCAGTGCAACTCACTCATATACTATGTACTACACTGTGCGTTTCTTATATTTAAGTTTTTCAGTGCAACTCACTCATATACTATGTACTACACTGTGCGTTTCTTATATTCTAAGTTTTTCAGTGCAACTCACTCATATACTATGTACTACACTGTGCGTTTCTTATATTCTAAGTTTTTCAGTGCAACTCACTCATATACTATGTACTACACTGTGCGTTTCTTATATTCTAAGTTTTTCAGTGCAACTCACTCATATACTATGTACTACACTGTGCGTTTCTTATATTCTAAGTTTTTCAGTGCAACTCACTCATATACTATGTACTACACTGTGCGTTTCTTATATTCTAAGTTTTTCAGTGCAACTCACTCATATACTATGGACTACACTGTGCATTTCGTGTAATGCGGGTTTTTCAGTAAATTCTAACTTTTTCAGTGCAACTCACTCATATACTATGTACTACACTGTGCGTTTCTTATATTCTAAGTTTTTCAGTGCAACTCACTCATATACTATGGACTACACTGTGCGTTTCTTATATTCTAAGTTTTTCAGTGCAACTCACTCATATACTATGTACTACACTGTGCGTTTCTTATATTCTAAGTTTTTCAGTGCAACTCACTCATATACTATGGACTACACTGTGCGTTTCTTATATTCTAAGTTTTTCAGTGCAACTCACTCATACAGTATGTACTACAACTGTGCATTTCGTGTAATGCGGGTTTTTAAGTAAATTCTAAGTTTTTCAGTGCAACTCACTCATATACTATATACTACACTGTGCATTTCGTGTAATCCGGGTTTTTCAGTAAAAATCACTCATATACTATGTACTACAATATGCGTTTCTTATGTTCTAAGTTTCTCAGTGCAACTCACTCATATACTATGTACTACACTGTGCATTTCCTGTAATCCGGGTTTTTCAGTAAAACTCACTCATATACAATGTACTACACTATGCGTTTCTTATATTCTAAGTTTTTCAGTTCAACTCACTCATATATTATGTACTACATGTGCATTTCGTGTAATCCGGGTTTTTCAGTAAATTCTAAGTTTTTCAGTGCAACTCACTCATATACTATGTACTACACTGTGCGTTTCTTACATTCTAAGTTTTTCAGTGCAACTCACTCATATACTATGTACTACACTGTGCGTTTCTTATATTCTAAGTTTGTCAGTGAAACTCAGTCATATACTATGTACTACACTTTGCATTTCGTGTAATGCGGGTTTTTCAGTAAATTCTAAGTTTTTCAGTGAAACTCAGTCATATACTATGTACTACACTGTGCGTTTCTTATATTCTAAGTTTTTCAGTGCAACTCACTCATATACTATGTACTACATTGTGCGTTTCTTATATTCTAAGTTTTTCAGTGCAACTCACTCATATACTATGTACTAAACTGTGCGTTTCTTATATTCTAAGTTTTTCAGTGCAACTCACTCATATACTATGGACTACACTGTGCGTTTCTTATATTCTAAGTTTTTCAGTGCAACTCACTCATATACTATGGACTACACTGTGCGTTTCTTATATTCTAAGTTTTTCAGTGCAACTCACTCATATACTATGGACTACACTGTGCGTTTCTTATATTCTAAGTTTTTCAGTGCAACTCACTCATATACTATGGACTACACTGTGCGTTTCTTATATTCTAAGTTTTTCAGTGCAACTCACTCATATACTATGTACTACACTGTGCGTTTCTTATATTCTAAGTTTTTCAGTGCAACTCACCCATATACTATGTACTACACTGTGCGTTTCTTATATTCTAAGTTTTTCAGTGCAACTCACTCATATACTATGTACTACACTGTGCGTTTCTTATATTCTAAGTTTTTCAGTGCAACTCACTCATATACTATGGACTACACTGTGCGTTTCTTATATTCTAAGTTTTTCAGTGCAACTCACTCATATACTATGTACTACACTGTGCGTTTCTTATATTCTAAGTTTTTCAGTGCAACTCACTCATATACTATGTACTACACTGTACGTTTCTTATATTCTAAGTTTTTCAGTGCAACTCACTCATATACTATGGACTACACTGTGCGTTTCTTATATTCTAAGTTTTTCAGTGCAACTCACTCATACAGTATGTACTACAACTGTGCATTTCGTGTAATGCGGGTTTTTAAGTAAATTCTAAGTTTTTCAGTGTAACTCACTCATATACTATATACTACACTGTGCATTTCGTGTAATCCGGGTTTTTCAGTAAAAATCACTCATATACTATGTACTACAATATGCGTTTCTTATGTTCTAAGTTTCTCAGTGCAACTCACTCATATACTATGTACTACACTGTGCATTTCCTGTAATCCGGGTTTTTCAGTAAAACTCACTCATATACTATGTACTACACTATGCGTTTCTTATATTCTAAGTTTTTCAGTGCAACTCACTCATATACTATGTACTACATGTGCATTTCCTGTAATCCGGGTTTTTCAGTAAATTCTAAGTTTTTCAGTGCAACTCACTCATATACTATGTACTACACTGTGCGTTTCTTACATTCTAAGTTTTTCAGTGCAACTCACTCATATACTATGTACTAAACTGTGCGTTTCTTATATTCTAAGTTTTTCAGTGCAACTCACTCATATACTATGGACTACACTGTGCGTTTCTTATATTCTAAGTTTTTCAGTGCAACTCACTCATATACTATAGACTACACTGTGCGTTTCTTATATTCTAAGTTTTTCAGTGCAACTCACTCATATACTATGGACTACACTGTGCGTTTCTTATATTCTAAGTTTTTCAGTGCAACTCACTCATATACTATGGACTACACTGTGCGTTTCTTATATTCTAAGTTTTTCAGTGCAACTCACACATATACTATGGACTACACTGTGCGTTTCTTATATTCTAAGTTTTTCAGTGCAACTCACCCATATACTATGTACTACACTGTGCGTTTCTTATATTCTAAGTTTTTCAGTGCAACTCACTCATATACTATGTACTACACTGTGCGTTTCTTATATTCTAAGTTTTTCAGTGCAACTCACTCATATACTATGGACCACACTGTGCGTTTCTTATATTCTGAGTTTTTCAGTGCAACTCACTCATATACTATGTACTACACTGTGCGTTTCTTATATTCTAAGTTTTTCATTGCAACTCATCATATACTATGTACTACACTGTGCGTTTCTTATATTCTAAGTTTTTCAGTGCAACTCACTCATATACTATGTACTACACTGTGCATTTCGTGTAATGCGGGTTTTTCAGTAAATTCTAACTTTTTTAGTGCAACTCACTCATATACTATGTACTACACTGTGCGTTTCTTATATTCTAAGTTTTTCAGTGCAACTCACTCATATACTATGGACTACACTGTGCGTTTCTTATATTCTAAGTTTTTCAGTGCAACTCACTCATATACTATGTACTACACTGTGCGTTTCTTATATTCTAAGTTTTTCAGTGCAACTCACTCATATACTATGGACTACACTGTGCGTTTCTTATATTCTAAGTTTTTCAGTGCAACTCACTCATACAGTATGTACTACAACTGTGCATTTCGTGTAATGCGGGTTTTTAAGTAAATTCTAAGTTTTTCAGTGCAACTCACTCATATACTATATACTACACTGTGCATTTCGTGTAATCCGGGTTTTTCAGTAAAAATCACTCATATACTATGTACTACAATATGCGTTTCTTATGTTCTAAGTTTCTCAGTGCAACTCACTCATATACTATGTACTACACTGTGCATTTCCTGTAATCCGGGTTTTTCAGTAAAACTCACTCATATACAATGTACTACACTATGCGTTTCTTATATTCTAAGTTTTTCAGTTCAACTCACTCATATATTATGTACTACATGTGCATTTCGTGTAATCCGGGTTTTTCAGTAAATTCTAAGTTTTTCAGTGCAACTCACTCATATACTATGTACTACACTGTGCGTTTCTTACATTCTAAGTTTTTCAGTGCAACTCACTCATATACTATGTACTACACTGTGCGTTTCTTATATTCTAAGTTTGTCAGTGAAACTCAGTCATATACTATGTACTACACTTTGCATTTCGTGTAATGCGGGTTTTTCAGTAAATTCTAAGTTTTTCAGTGAAACTCAGTCATATACTATGTACTACACTGTGCGTTTCTTATATTCTAAGTTTTTCAGTGCAACTCACTCATATACTATGTACTACACTGTGCGTTTCTTATATTCTAAGTTTTTCAGTGCAACTCACTCATATACTATGTACTACACTGTGCGTTTCTTATATTCTAAGTTTTTCAGTGCAACTCACTCATATACTATGTACTACACTGTGCGTTTCTTATATTCTAAGTTTTTCAGTGCAACTCACTCATATACTATGTACTACACTGTGCATTTCGTGTAATGCGGGTTTTTCAGTAAATTCTAACTTTTTCAGTGCAACTCACTCATATACTATGTACTACACTGTGCGTTTCTTATATTCTAAGTTTTTCAGTGCAACTCACTCATATACTATGGACTACACTGTGCGTTTCTTATATTCTAAGTTTTTCAGTGCAACTCACTCATATACTATGTACTACACTGTGCGTTTCTTACATTCTAAGTTTTTCAGTGCAACTCACTCATATACTATGTACTAAACTGTGCGTTTCTTATATTCTAAGTTTTTCAGTGCAACTCACTCATATACTATGGACTACACTGTGCGTTTCTTATATTCTAAGTTTTTCAGTGCAACTCACTCATATACTATAGACTACACTGTGCGTTTCTTATATTCTAAGTTTTTCAGTGCAACTCACTCATATACTATGGACTACACTGTGCGTTTCTTATATTCTAAGTTTTTCAGTGCAACTCACTCATACAGTATGTACTACAACTGTGCATTTCGTGTAATGCGGGTTTTTAAGTAAATTCTAAGTTTTTCAGTGTAACTCACTCATATACTATATACTACACTGTGCATTTCGTGTAATCCGGGTTTTTCAGTAAAAATCACTCATATACTATGTACTACAATATGCGTTTCTTATGTTCTAAGTTTCTCAGTGCAACTCACACATATACTATGTACTACACTGTGCATTTCCTGTAATCCGGGTTTTTCAGTAAAACTCACTCATATACTATGTACTACACTATGCGTTTCTTATATTCTAAGTTTTTCAGTGCAACTCACTCATATACTATGTACTACATGTGCATTTCGTGTAATCCGGGTTTTTCAGTAAATTCTAAGTTTTTCAGTGCAACTCACTCATATACTATGTACTACACTGTGCGTTTCTTACATTCTAAGTTTTTCAGTGCAACTCACTCATATACTATGTACTAAACTGTGCGTTTCTTATATTCTAAGTTTTTCAGTGCAACTCACTCATATACTATGGACTACACTGTGCGTTTCTTATATTCTAAGTTTTTCAGTGCAACTCACTCATATACTATAGACTACACTGTGCGTTTCTTATATTCTAAGTTTTTCAGTGCAACTCACTCATATACTATGGACTACACTGTGCGTTTCTTATATTCTAAGTTTTTCAGTGCAACTCACTCATATACTATGGACTACACTGTGCGTTTCTTATATTCTAAGTTTTTCAGTGCAACTCACACATATACTATGTACTACACTGTGCGTTTCTTATATTCTAAGTTTTTCAGTGCAACTCACCCATATACTATGTACTACACTGTGTGTTTCTTATATTCTAAGTTTTTCAGTGCAACTCACTCATATACTATGTACTACACTGTGCGTTTCTTACATTCTAAGTTTTTCAGTGCAACTCACTCATATACTATGTACTACACTGTGCGTTTCTTATATTCTAAGTTTGTCAGTGAAACTCAGTCATATACTATGTACTACACTTTGCATTTCGTGTAATGCGGGTTTTTCAGTAAATTCTAAGTTTTTCAGTGAAACTCAGTCATATACTATGTACTACACTGTGCGTTTCTTATATTCTAAGTTTTTCAGTGCAACTCACTCATATACTATGTACTACATTGTGCGTTTCTTATATTCTAAGTTTTTCAGTGCAACTCACTCATATACTATGTACTAAACTGTGCGTTTCTTATATTCTAAGTTTTTCAGTGCAACTCACTCATATACTATGGACTACACTGTGCGTTTCTTATATTCTAAGTTTTTCAGTGCAACTCACTCATATACTATGGACTACACTGTGCGTTTCTTATATTCTAAGTTTTTCAGTGCAACTCACTCATATACTATGGACTACACTGTGCGTTTCTTATATTCTAAGTTTTTCAGTGCAACTCACTCATATACTATGGACTACACTGTGCGTTTCTTATATTCTAAGTTTTTCAGTGCAACTCACTCATATACTATGTACTACACTGTGCGTTTCTTATATTCTAAGTTTTTCAGTGCAACTCACCCATATACTATGTACTACACTGTGCGTTTCTTATATTCTAAGTTTTTCAGTGCAACTCACTCATATACTATGTACTACACTGTGCGTTTCTTATATTCTAAGTTTTTCAGTGCAACTCACTCATATACTATGGACTACACTGTGCGTTTCTTATATTCTAAGTTTTTCAGTGCAACTCACTCATATACTATGTACTACACTGTGCGTTTCTTATATTCTAAGTTTTTCAGTGCAACTCACTCATATACTATGTACTACACTGTGCGTTTCTTATATTCTAAGTTTTTCAGTGCAACTCACTCATATACTATGGACTACACTGTGCGTTTCTTATATTCTAAGTTTTTCAGTGCAACTCACTCATACAGTATGTACTACAACTGTGCATTTCGTGTAATGCGGGTTTTTAAGTAAATTCTAAGTTTTTCAGTGTAACTCACTCATATACTATATACTACACTGTGCATTTCGTGTAATCCGGGTTTTTCAGTAAAAATCACTCATATACTATGTACTACAATATGCGTTTCTTATGTTCTAAGTTTCTCAGTGCAACTCACTCATATACTATGTACTACACTGTGCATTTCCTGTAATCCGGGTTTTTCAGTAAAACTCACTCATATACTATGTACTACACTATGCGTTTCTTATATTCTAAGTTTTTCAGTGCAACTCACTCATATACTATGTACTACATGTGCATTTCGTGTAATCCGGGTTTTTCAGTAAATTCTAAGTTTTTCAGTGCAACTCACTCATATACTATGTACTACACTGTGCGTTTCTTACATTCTAAGTTTTTCAGTGCAACTCACTCATATACTATGTACTAAACTGTGCGTTTCTTATATTCTAAGTTTTTCAGTGCAACTCACTCATATACTATGGACTACACTGTGCGTTTCTTATATTCTAAGTTTTTCAGTGCAACTCACTCATATACTATGGACTACACTGTGCGTTTCTTATATTCTAAGTTTTTCAGTGCAACTCACTCATATACTATGGACTACACTGTGCGTTTCTTATATTCTAAGTTTTTCAGTGCAACTCACTCATATACTATGGACTACACTGTGCGTTTCTTATATTCTAAGTTTTTCAGTGCAACTCACACATATACTATGTACTACACTGTGCGTTTCTTATATTCTAAGTTTTTCAGTGCAACTCACCCATATACTATGTACTACACTGTGCGTTTCTTATATTCTAAGTTTTTCAGTGCAACTCACTCATATACTATGTACTACACTGTGCGTTTCTTATATTCTAAGTTTGTCAGTGAAACTCAGTCATATACTATGTACTACACTTTGCATTTCGTGTAATGCGGGTTTTTCAGTAAATTCTAAGTTTTTCAGTGAAACTCAGTCATATACTATGTACTACACTGTGCGTTTCTTATATTCTAAGTTTTTCAGTGCAACTCACTCATATACTATGTACTACATTGTGCGTTTCTTATATTCTAAGTTTTTCAGTGCAACTCACTCATATACTATGTACTAAACTGTGCGTTTCTTATATTCTAAGTTTTTCAGTGCAACTCACTCATATACTATGGACTACACTGTGCGTTTCTTATATTCTAAGTTTTTCAGTGCAACTCACTCATATACTATGGACTACACTGTGCGTTTCTTATATTCTAAGTTTTTCAGTGCAACTCACTCATATACTATGGACTACACTGTGCGTTTCTTATATTCTAAGTTTTTCAGTGCAACTCACTCATATACTATGGACTACACTGTGCGTTTCTTATATTCTAAGTTTTTCAGTGCAACTCACTCATATACTATGTACTACACTGTGCGTTTCTTATATTCTAAGTTTTTCAGTGCAACTCACCCATATACTATGTACTACACTGTGCGTTTCTTATATTCTAAGTTTTTCAGTGCAACTCACTCATATACTATGTACTACACTGTGCGTTTCTTATATTCTAAGTTTTTCAGTGCAACTCACTCATATACTATGGACTACACTGTGCGTTTCTTATATTCTAAGTTTTTCAGTGCAACTCACTCATATACTATGTACTACACTGTGCGTTTCTTATATTCTAAGTTTTTCAGTGCAACTCACTCATATACTATGTACTACACTGTACGTTTCTTATATTCTAAGTTTTTCAGTGCAACTCACTCATATACTATGGACTACACTGTGCGTTTCTTATATTCTAAGTTTTTCAGTGCAACTCACTCATACAGTATGTACTACAACTGTGCATTTCGTGTAATGCGGGTTTTTAAGTAAATTCTAAGTTTTTCAGTGTAACTCACTCATATACTATATACTACACTGTGCATTTCGTGTAATCCGGGTTTTTCAGTAAAAATCACTCATATACTATGTACTACAATATGCGTTTCTTATGTTCTAAGTTTCTCAGTGCAACTCACTCATATACTATGTACTACACTGTGCATTTCCTGTAATCCGGGTTTTTCAGTAAAACTCACTCATATACTATGTACTACACTATGCGTTTCTTATATTCTAAGTTTTTCAGTGCAACTCACTCATATACTATGTACTACATGTGCATTTCCTGTAATCCGGGTTTTTCAGTAAATTCTAAGTTTTTCAGTGCAACTCACTCATATACTATGTACTACACTGTGCGTTTCTTACATTCTAAGTTTTTCAGTGCAACTCACTCATATACTATGTACTAAACTGTGCGTTTCTTATATTCTAAGTTTTTCAGTGCAACTCACTCATATACTATGGACTACACTGTGCGTTTCTTATATTCTAAGTTTTTCAGTGCAACTCACTCATATACTATAGACTACACTGTGCGTTTCTTATATTCTAAGTTTTTCAGTGCAACTCACTCATATACTATGGACTACACTGTGCGTTTCTTATATTCTAAGTTTTTCAGTGCAACTCACTCATATACTATGGACTACACTGTGCGTTTCTTATATTCTAAGTTTTTCAGTGCAACTCACACATATACTATGGACTACACTGTGCGTTTCTTATATTCTAAGTTTTTCAGTGCAACTCACCCATATACTATGTACTACACTGTGCGTTTCTTATATTCTAAGTTTTTCAGTGCAACTCACTCATATACTATGTACTACACTGTGCGTTTCTTATATTCTAAGTTTTTCAGTGCAACTCACTCATATACTATGGACCACACTGTGCGTTTCTTATATTCTGAGTTTTTCAGTGCAACTCACTCATATACTATGTACTACACTGTGCGTTTCTTATATTCTAAGTTTTTCATTGCAACTCATCATATACTATGTACTACACTGTGCGTTTCTTATATTCTAAGTTTTTCAGTGCAACTCACTCATATACTATGTACTACACTGTGCATTTCGTGTAATGCGGGTTTTTCAGTAAATTCTAACTTTTTTAGTGCAACTCACTCATATACTATGTACTACACTGTGCGTTTCTTATATTCTAAGTTTTTCAGTGCAACTCACTCATATACTATGGACTACACTGTGCGTTTCTTATATTCTAAGTTTTTCAGTGCAACTCACTCATATACTATGTACTACACTGTGCGTTTCTTATATTCTAAGTTTTTCAGTGCAACTCACTCATATACTATGGACTACACTGTGCGTTTCTTATATTCTAAGTTTTTCAGTGCAACTCACTCATACAGTATGTACTACAACTGTGCATTTCGTGTAATGCGGGTTTTTAAGTAAATTCTAAGTTTTTCAGTGCAACTCACTCATATACTATATACTACACTGTGCATTTCGTGTAATCCGGGTTTTTCAGTAAAAATCACTCATATACTATGTACTACAATATGCGTTTCTTATGTTCTAAGTTTCTCAGTGCAACTCACTCATATACTATGTACTACACTGTGCATTTCCTGTAATCCGGGTTTTTCAGTAAAACTCACTCATATACAATGTACTACACTATGCGTTTCTTATATTCTAAGTTTTTCAGTTCAACTCACTCATATATTATGTACTACATGTGCATTTCGTGTAATCCGGGTTTTTCAGTAAATTCTAAGTTTTTCAGTGCAACTCACTCATATACTATGTACTACACTGTGCGTTTCTTACATTCTAAGTTTTTCAGTGCAACTCACTCATATACTATGTACTACACTGTGCGTTTCTTATATTCTAAGTTTGTCAGTGAAACTCAGTCATATACTATGTACTACACTTTGCATTTCGTGTAATGCGGGTTTTTCAGTAAATTCTAAGTTTTTCAGTGAAACTCAGTCATATACTATGTACTACACTGTGCGTTTCTTATATTCTAAGTTTTTCAGTGCAACTCACTCATATACTATGTACTACACTGTGCGTTTCTTATATTCTAAGTTTTTCAGTGCAACTCACTCATATACTATGTACTACACTGTGCGTTTCTTATATTCTAAGTTTTTCAGTGCAACTCACTCATATACTATGTACTACACTGTGCGTTTCTTATATTCTAAGTTTTTCAGTGCAACTCACTCATATACTATGTACTACACTGTGCATTTCGTGTAATGCGGGTTTTTCAGTAAATTCTAACTTTTTCAGTGCAACTCACTCATATACTATGTACTACACTGTGCGTTTCTTATATTCTAAGTTTTTCAGTGCAACTCACTCATATACTATGGACTACACTGTGCGTTTCTTATATTCTAAGTTTTTCAGTGCAACTCACTCATATACTATGTACTACACTGTGCGTTTCTTACATTCTAAGTTTTTCAGTGCAACTCACTCATATACTATGTACTAAACTGTGCGTTTCTTATATTCTAAGTTTTTCAGTGCAACTCACTCATATACTATGGACTACACTGTGCGTTTCTTATATTCTAAGTTTTTCAGTGCAACTCACTCATATACTATAGACTACACTGTGCGTTTCTTATATTCTAAGTTTTTCAGTGCAACTCACTCATATACTATGGACTACACTGTGCGTTTCTTATATTCTAAGTTTTTCAGTGCAACTCACTCATACAGTATGTACTACAACTGTGCATTTCGTGTAATGCGGGTTTTTAAGTAAATTCTAAGTTTTTCAGTGTAACTCACTCATATACTATATACTACACTGTGCATTTCGTGTAATCCGGGTTTTTCAGTAAAAATCACTCATATACTATGTACTACAATATGCGTTTCTTATGTTCTAAGTTTCTCAGTGCAACTCACACATATACTATGTACTACACTGTGCATTTCCTGTAATCCGGGTTTTTCAGTAAAACTCACTCATATACTATGTACTACACTATGCGTTTCTTATATTCTAAGTTTTTCAGTGCAACTCACTCATATACTATGTACTACATGTGCATTTCGTGTAATCCGGGTTTTTCAGTAAATTCTAAGTTTTTCAGTGCAACTCACTCATATACTATGTACTACACTGTGCGTTTCTTACATTCTAAGTTTTTCAGTGCAACTCACTCATATACTATGTACTAAACTGTGCGTTTCTTATATTCTAAGTTTTTCAGTGCAACTCACTCATATACTATGGACTACACTGTGCGTTTCTTATATTCTAAGTTTTTCAGTGCAACTCACTCATATACTATAGACTACACTGTGCGTTTCTTATATTCTAAGTTTTTCAGTGCAACTCACTCATATACTATGGACTACACTGTGCGTTTCTTATATTCTAAGTTTTTCAGTGCAACTCACTCATATACTATGGACTACACTGTGCGTTTCTTATATTCTAAGTTTTTCAGTGCAACTCACACATATACTATGTACTACACTGTGCGTTTCTTATATTCTAAGTTTTTCAGTGCAACTCACCCATATACTATGTACTACACTGTGTGTTTCTTATATTCTAAGTTTTTCAGTGCAACTCACTCATATACTATGTACTACACTGTGCGTTTCTTACATTCTAAGTTTTTCAGTGCAACTCACTCATATACTATGTACTACACTGTGCGTTTCTTATATTCTAAGTTTGTCAGTGAAACTCAGTCATATACTATGTACTACACTTTGCATTTCGTGTAATGCGGGTTTTTCAGTAAATTCTAAGTTTTTCAGTGAAACTCAGTCATATACTATGTACTACACTGTGCGTTTCTTATATTCTAAGTTTTTCAGTGCAACTCACTCATATACTATGTACTACATTGTGCGTTTCTTATATTCTAAGTTTTTCAGTGCAACTCACTCATATACTATGTACTAAACTGTGCGTTTCTTATATTCTAAGTTTTTCAGTGCAACTCACTCATATACTATGGACTACACTGTGCGTTTCTTATATTCTAAGTTTTTCAGTGCAACTCACTCATATACTATGGACTACACTGTGCGTTTCTTATATTCTAAGTTTTTCAGTGCAACTCACTCATATACTATGGACTACACTGTGCGTTTCTTATATTCTAAGTTTTTCAGTGCAACTCACTCATATACTATGGACTACACTGTGCGTTTCTTATATTCTAAGTTTTTCAGTGCAACTCACTCATATACTATGTACTACACTGTGCGTTTCTTATATTCTAAGTTTTTCAGTGCAACTCACCCATATACTATGTACTACACTGTGCGTTTCTTATATTCTAAGTTTTTCAGTGCAACTCACTCATATACTATGTACTACACTGTGCGTTTCTTATATTCTAAGTTTTTCAGTGCAACTCACTCATATACTATGGACTACACTGTGCGTTTCTTATATTCTAAGTTTTTCAGTGCAACTCACTCATATACTATGTACTACACTGTGCGTTTCTTATATTCTAAGTTTTTCAGTGCAACTCACTCATATACTATGTACTACACTGTGCGTTTCTAATATTCTAAGTTTTTCAGTGCAACTCACTCATATACTATGGACTACACTGTGCGTTTCTTATATTCTAAGTTTTTCAGTGCAACTCACTCATACAGTATGTACTACAACTGTGCATTTCGTGTAATGCGGGTTTTTAAGTAAATTCTAAGTTTTTCAGTGTAACTCACTCATATACTATATACTACACTGTGCATTTCGTGTAATCCGGGTTTTTCAGTAAAAATCACTCATATACTATGTACTACAATATGCGTTTCTTATGTTCTAAGTTTCTCAGTGCAACTCACTCATATACTATGTACTACACTGTGCATTTCCTGTAATCCGGGTTTTTCAGTAAAACTCACTCATATACTATGTACTACACTATGCGTTTCTTATATTCTAAGTTTTTCAGTGCAACTCACTCATATACTATGTACTACATGTGCATTTCGTGTAATCCGGGTTTTTCAGTAAATTCTAAGTTTTTCAGTGCAACTCACTCATATACTATGTACTACACTGTGCGTTTCTTACATTCTAAGTTTTTCAGTGCAACTCACTCATATACTATGTACTAAACTGTGCGTTTCTTATATTCTAAGTTTTTCAGTGCAACTCACTCATATACTATGGACTACACTGTGCGTTTCTTATATTCTAAGTTTTTCAGTGCAACTCACTCATATACTATGGACTACACTGTGCGTTTCTTATATTCTAAGTTTTTCAGTGCAACTCACTCATATACTATGGACTACACTGTGCGTTTCTTATATTCTAAGTTTTTCAGTGCAACTCACTCATATACTATGGACTACACTGTGCGTTTCTTATATTCTAAGTTTTTCAGTGCAACTCACACATATACTATGTACTACACTGTGCGTTTCTTATATTCTAAGTTTTTCAGTGCAACTCACCCATATACTATGTACTACACTGTGCGTTTCTTATATTCTAAGTTTTTCAGTGCAACTCACTCATATACTATGTACTACACTGTGCGTTTCTTACATTCCAAGTTTTTCAGTGCAACTCACTCATATACTATGTACTACACTGTGCGTTTCTTATATTCTAAGTTTGTCAGTGAAACTCAGTCATATACTATGTACTACACTTTGCATTTCGTGTAATGCGGGTTTTTCAGTAAATTCTAAGTTTTTCAGTGAAACTCAGTCATATACTATGTACTACACTGTGCGTTTCTTATATTCTAAGTTTTTCAGTGCAACTCACTCATATACTATGTACTACATTGTGCGTTTCTTATATTCTAAGTTTTTCAGTGCAACTCACTCATATACTATGTACTAAACTGTGCGTTTCTTATATTCTAAGTTTTTCAGTGCAACTCACTCATATACTATGGACTACACTGTGCGTTTCTTATATTCTAAGTTTTTCAGTGCAACTCACTCATATACTATGGACTACACTGTGCGTTTCTTATATTCTAAGTTTTTCAGTGCAACTCACTCATATACTATGGACTACACTGTGCGTTTCTTATATTCTAAGTTTTTCAGTGCAACTCACTCATATACTATGGACTACACTGTGCGTTTCTTATATTCTAAGTTTTTCAGTGCAACTCACTCATATACTATGTACTACACTGTGCGTTTCTTATATTCTAAGTTTTTCAGTGCAACTCACCCATATACTATGTACTACACTGTGCGTTTCTTATATTCTAAGTTTTTCAGTGCAACTCACTCATATACTATGTACTACACTGTGCGTTTCTTATATTCTAAGTTTTTCAGTGCAACTCACTCATATACTATGGACTACACTGTGCGTTTCTTATATTCTAAGTTTTTCAGTGCAACTCACTCATATACTATGTACTACACTGTGCGTTTCTTATATTCTAAGTTTTTCAGTGCAACTCACTCATATACTATGTACTACACTGTGCGTTTCTTATATTCTAAGTTTTTCAGTGCAACTCACTCATATACTATGGACTACACTGTGCGTTTCTTATATTCTAAGTTTTTCAGTGCAACTCACTCATACAGTATGTACTACAACTGTGCATTTCGTGTAATGCGGGTTTTTAAGTAAATTCTAAGTTTTTCAGTGTAACTCACTCATATACTATATACTACACTGTGCATTTCGTGTAATCCGGGTTTTTCAGTAAAAATCACTCATATACTATGTACTACAATATGCGTTTCTTATGTTCTAAGTTTCTCAGTGCAACTCACTCATATACTATGTACTACACTGTGCATTTCCTGTAATCCGGGTTTTTCAGTAAAACTCACTCATATACTATGTACTACACTATGCGTTTCTTATATTCTAAGTTTTTCAGTGCAACTCACTCATATACTATGTACTACATGTGCATTTCGTGTAATCCGGGTTTTTCAGTAAATTCTAAGTTTTTCAGTGCAACTCACTCATATACTATGTACTACACTGTGCGTTTCTTACATTCTAAGTTTTTCAGTGCAACTCACTCATATACTATGTACTAAACTGTGCGTTTCTTATATTCTAAGTTTTTCAGTGCAACTCACTCATATACTATGGACTACACTGTGCGTTTCTTATATTCTAAGTTTTTCAGTGCAACTCACTCATATACTATAGACTACACTGTGCGTTTCTTATATTCTAAGTTTTTCAGTGCAACTCACTCATATACTATGTACTACACTGTGCGTTTCTTATATTCTAAGTTTTTCAGTGCAACTCACTCATATACTATGTACTACACTGTGCGTTTCTTATATTCTAAGTTTTTCAGTGCAACTCACTCATATACTATGTACTACACTGTGCATTTCGTGTAATGCGGGTTTTTCAGTAAATTCTAACTTTTTCAGTGCAACTCACTCATATACTATGTACTACACTGTGCGTTTCTTATATTCTAAGTTTTTCAGTGCAACTCACTCATATACTATGGACTACACTGTGCGTTTCTTATATTCTAAGTTTTTCAGTGCAACTCACTCATATACTATGTACTACACTGTGCGTTTCTTACATTCTAAGTTTTTCAGTGCAACTCACTCATATACTATGTACTAAACTGTGCGTTTCTTATATTCTAAGTTTTTCAGTGCAACTCACTCATATACTATGGACTACACTGTGCGTTTCTTATATTCTAAGTTTTTCAGTGCAACTCACTCATATACTATAGACTACACTGTGCGTTTCTTATATTCTAAGTTTTTCAGTGCAACTCACTCATATACTATGGACTACACTGTGCGTTTCTTATATTCTAAGTTTTTCAATGCAACTCACTCATACAGTATGTACTACAACTGTGCATTTCGTGTAATGCGGGTTTTTAAGTAAATTCTAAGTTTTTCAGTGTAACTCACTCATATACTATATACTACACTGTGCATTTCGTGTAATCCGGGTTTTTCAGTAAAAATCACTCATATACTATGTACTACAATATGCGTTTCTTATGTTCTAAGTTTCTCAGTGCAACTCACTCATATACTATGTACTACACTGTGCATTTCCTGTAATCCGGGTTTTTCAGTAAAACTCACTCATATACTATGTACTACACTATGCGTTTCTTATATTCTAAGTTTTTCAGTGCAACTCACTCATATACTATGTACTACATGTGCATTTCGTGTAATCCGGGTTTTTCAGTAAATTCTAAGTTTTTCAGTGCAACTCACTCATATACTATGTACTACACTGTGCGTTTCTTACATTCTAAGTTTTTCAGTGCAACTCACTCATATACTATGTACTAAACTGTGCGTTTCTTATATTCTAAGTTTTTCAGTGCAACTCACTCATATACTATGGACTACACTGTGCGTTTCTTATATTCTAAGTTTTTCAGTGCAACTCACTCATATACTATAGACTACACTGTGCGTTTCTTATATTCTAAGTTTTTCAGTGCAACTCACTCATATACTATGGACTACACTGTGCGTTTCTTATATTCTAAGTTTTTCAGTGCAACTCACTCATATACTATGGACTACACTGTGCGTTTCTTATATTCTAAGTTTTTCAGTGCAACTCACACATATACTATGTACTACACTGTGCGTTTCTTATATTCTAAGTTTTTCAGTGCAACTCACCCATATACTATGTACTACACTGTGCGTTTCTTATATTCTAAGTTTTTCAGTGCAACTCACTCATATACTATGTACTACACTGTGCGTTTCTTACATTCTAAGTTTTTCAGTGCAACTCACTCATATACTATGTACTACACTGTGCGTTTCTTATATTCTAAGTTTGTCAGTGAAACTCAGTCATATACTATGTACTACACTTTGCATTTCGTGTAATGCGGGTTTTTCAGTAAATTCTAAGTTTTTCAGTGAAACTCAGTCATATACTATGTACTACACTGTGCGTTTCTTATATTCTAAGTTTTTCAGTGCAACTCACTCATATACTATGTACTACATTGTGCGTTTCTTATATTCTAAGTTTTTCAGTGCAACTCACTCATATACTATGTACTAAACTGTGCGTTTCTTATATTCTAAGTTTTTCAGTGCAACTCACTCATATACTATGGACTACACTGTGCGTTTCTTATATTCTAAGTTTTTCAGTGCAACTCACTCATATACTATGGACTACACTGTGCGTTTCTTATATTCTAAGTTTTTCAGTGCAACTCACTCATATACTATGGACTACACTGTGCGTTTCTTATATTCTAAGTTTTTCAGTGCAACTCACTCATATACTATGGACTACACTGTGCGTTTCTTATATTCTAAGTTTTTCAGTGCAACTCACTCATATACTATGTACTACACTGTGCGTTTCTTATATTCTAAGTTTTTCAGTGCAACTCACCCATATACTATGTACTACACTGTGCGTTTCTTATATTCTAAGTTTTTCAGTGCAACTCACTCATATACTATGTACTACACTGTGCGTTTCTTATATTCTAAGTTTTTCAGTGCAACTCACTCATATACTATGGACTACACTGTGCGTTTCTTATATTCTAAGTTTTTCAGTGCAACTCACTCATATACTATGTACTACACTGTGTGTTTCTTATATTCTAAGTTTTTCAGTGCAACTCACTCATATACTATGTACTACACTGTGCGTTTCTTATATTCTAAGTTTTTCAGTGCAACTCACTCATATACTATGGACTACACTGTGCGTTTCTTATATTCTAAGTTTTTCAGTGCAACTCACTCATACAGTATGTACTACAACTGTGCATTTCGTGTAATGCGGGTTTTTAAGTAAATTCTAAGTTTTTCAGTGTAACTCACTCATATACTATATACTACACTGTGCATTTCGTGTAATCCGGGTTTTTCAGTAAAAATCACTCATATACTATGTACTACAATATGCGTTTCTTATGTTCTAAGTTTCTCAGTGCAACTCACTCATATACTATGTACTACACTGTGCATTTCCTGTAATCCGGGTTTTTCAGTAAAACTCACTCATATACTATGTACTACACTATGCGTTTCTTATATTCTAAGTTTTTCAGTGCAACTCACTCATATACTATGTACTACATGTGCATTTCGTGTAATCCGGGTTTTTCAGTAAATTCTAAGTTTTTCAGTGCAACTCACTCATATACTATGTACTACACTGTGCGTTTCTTACATTCTAAGTTTTTCAGTGCAACTCACTCATATACTATGTACTAAACTGTGCGTTTCTTATATTCTAAGTTTTTCAGTGCAACTCACTCATATACTATGGACTACACTGTGCGTTTCTTATATTCTAAGTTTTTCAGTGCAACTCACTCATATACTATAGACTACACTGTGCGTTTCTTATATTCTAAGTTTTTCAGTGCAACTCACTCATATACTATGGACTACACTGTGCGTTTCTTATATTCTAAGTTTTTCAGTGCAACTCACTCATATACTATGGACTACACTGTGCGTTTCTTATATTCTAAGTTTTTCAGTGCAACTCACACATATACTATGTACTACACTGTGCGTTTCTTATATTCTAAGTTTTTCAGTGCAACTCACCCATATACTATGTACTACACTGTGCGTTTCTTATATTCTAAGTTTTTCAGTGCAACTCACTCATATACTATGTACTACACTGTGCGTTTCTTATATTCTAAGTTTTTCAGTGCAACTCACTCATATACTATGGACCACACTGTGCGTTTCTTATATTCTAAGTTTTTCAGTGCAACTCACTCATATACTATGTACTACACTGTGCGTTTCTTATATTCTAAGTTTTTCAGTGCAACTCATCATATACTATGTACTACACTGTGCATTTCGTGTAATGCGGGTTTTTCAGTAAATTCTAAGTTTTTCAGTGCAACTCACTCATATACTATGTACTACACTGTGCATTTCGTGTAATGCGGGTTTTTCAGTAAATTTTAAGTTTTTCAGTGCAACTCACTCATATACTATGTACTACACTTTTCGTTTATTATATTCTAAGTTTTTCAGTGCAACTCACTCATATACTATGTACTACACTGTGCGTTTCTTATATTTAAGTTTTTCAGTGCAACTCACTCATATACTATGTACTACACTGTGCGTTTCTTATATTCTAAGTTTTTCAGTGCAACTCACTCATATACTATGTACTACACTGTGCGTTTCTTATATTCTAAGTTTTTCAGTGCAACTCACTCATATACTATGTACTACACTGTGCGTTTCTTATATTCTAAGTTTTTCAGTGCAACTCACTCATATACTATGTACTACACTGTGCGTTTCTTATATTCTAAGTTTTTCAGTGCAACTCACTCATATACTATGTACTACACTGTGCGTTTCTTATATTCTAAGTTTTTCAGTGCAACTCACTCATATACTATGTACTACACTGTGCATTTCGTGTAATGCGGGTTTTTCAGTAAATTCTAACTTTTTCAGTGCAACTCACTCATATACTATGTACTACACTGTGCGTTTCTTATATTCTAAGTTTTTCAGTGCAACTCACTCATATACTATGGACTACACTGTGCGTTTCTTATATTCTAAGTTTTTCAGTGCAACTCACTCATATACTATGTACTACACTGTGCGTTTCATATATTCTAAGTTTTTCAGTGAAACTCACTCATATACTATGTACTACACTGTGCGTTTCTTATATTCTAAGTTTTTCAGTGCAACTCACTCATATACTATGGACTACACTGTGCGTTTCTTATATTCTAAGTTTTTCAGTGCAACTCACTCATACAGTATGTACTACAACTGTGCATTTCGTGTAATGCGGGTTTTTAAGTAAATTCTAAGTTTTTCAGTGCAACTCACTCATATACTATATACTACACTGTGCATTTCGTGTAATCCGGGTTTTTCAGTAAAAATCACTCATATACTATGTACTACAATATGCGTTTCTTATGTTCTAAGTTTCTCAGTGCAACTCACTCATATACTATGTACTACACTGTGCATTTCCTGTAATCCGGGTTTTTCAGTAAAACTCACTCATATACTATGTACTACACTATGCGTTTCTTATATTCTAAGTTTTTCAGTTCAACTCACTCATATATTATGTACTACATGTGCATTTCGTGTAATCCGGGTTTTTCAGTAAATTCTAAGTTTTTCAGTGCAACTCACTCATATACTATGTACTACACTGTGCGTTTCTTACATTCTAAGTTTTTCAGTGCAACTCACTCATATACTATGTACTACACTGTGCGTTTCTTATATTCTAAGTTTTTCAGTGAAACTCAGTCACATACTATGTACTACACTTTGCATTTCGTGTAATGCGGGTTTTTCAGTAAATTCTAAGTTTTTCAGTGAAACTCAGTCATATACTATGTACTACACTGTGCGTTTCTTATATTCTAAGTTTTTCAGTGCAACTCACTCATATACTATGTACTACATTGTGCGTTTCTTATATTCTAAGTTTTTCAGTGCAACTCACTCATATACTATGTACTAAACTGTGCGTTTTTTATATTCTAAGTTTTTCAGTGCAACTCACTCATATACTATGGACTACACTGTGCGTTTCTTATATTCTAAGTTTTTCAGTGCAACTCACTCATATACTATGGACTACACTGTGCGTTTCTTATATTCTAAGTTTTTCAGTGCAACTCACTCATATACTATGGACTACACTGTGCGTTTCTTATATTCTAAGTTTTTCAGTGCAACTCACTCATATACTATGGACTACACTGTGCGTTTCTTATATTCTAAGTTTTTCAGTGCAACTCACTCATATACTATGTACTACACTGTGCGTTTCTTATATTCTAAGTTTTTCAGTGCAACTCACCCATATACTATGTACTACACTGTGCGTTTCTTATATTCTAAGTTTTTCAGTGCAACTCACTCATATACTATGGACTACACTGTGCGTTTCTTATATTCTAAGTTTTTCAGTGCAACTCACTCATATACTATGTACTACACTGTGCATTTCGTGTAATGCGGGTTTTTCAGTAAATTCTAACTTTTTCAGTGCAACTCACTCATATACTATGTACTACACTGTGCGTTTCTTATATTCTAAGTTTTTCAGTGCAACTCACTCATATACTATGGACTACACTGTGCGTTTCTTATATTCTAAGTTTTTCAGTGCAACTCACTCATATACTATGTACTACACTGTGCGTTTCTTATATTCTAAGTTTTTCAGTGCAACTCACTCATATACTATGGACTACACTGTGCGTTTCTTATATTCTAAGTTTTTCAGTGCAACTCACTCATATACTATGGACTACACTGTGCGTTTCTTATATTCTAAGTTTTTCAGTGCAACTCACCCATATACTATGTACTACACTGTGCGTTTCTTATATTCTAAGTTTTTCAGTGCAACTCACTCATATACTATGGACTACACTGTGCGTTTCTTATATTCTAAGTTTTTCAGTGCAACTCACTCATATACTATGTACTACATTGTGCGTTTCTTATATTCTAAGTTTTTCAGTGCAACTCACTCATATACTATGTACTAAACTGTGCGTTTCTTATATTCTAAGTTTTTCAGTGCAACTCACTCATATACTATGGACTACACTGTGCGTTTCTTATATTCTAAGTTTTTCAGTGCAACTCACTCATATACTATGGACTACACTGTGCGTTTCTTATATTCTAAGTTTTTCAGTGCAACTCACTCATATACTATGGACTACACTGTGCGTTTCTTATATTCTAAGTTTTTCAGTGCAACTCACTCATATACTATGGACTACACTGTGCGTTTCTTATATTCTAAGTTTTTCAGTGCAACTCACTCATATACTATGTACTACACTGTGCGTTTCTTATATTCTAAGTTTTTCAGTGCAACTCACCCATATACTATGTACTACACTGTGCGTTTCTTATATTCTAAGTTTTTCAGTGCAACTCACTCATATACTATGTACTACACTGTGCGTTTCTTATATTCTAAGTTTTTCAGTGCAACTCACTCATATACTATGGACTACACTGTGCGTTTCTTATATTCTAAGTTTTTCAGTGCAACTCACTCATATACTATGGACTACACTGTGTGTTTCTTATATTCTAAGTTTTTCAGTGCAACTCACTCATATACTATGTACTACACTGTGCGTTTCTTATATTCTAAGTTTTTCAGTGCAACTCACTCATATACTATGGACTACACTGTGCGTTTCTTATATTCTAAGTTTTTCAGTGCAACTCACTCATACAGTATGTACTACAACTGTGCATTTCGTGTAATGCGGGTTTTTAAGTAAATTCTAAGTTTTTCAGTGTAACTCACTCATATACTATATACTACACTGTGCATTTCGTGTAATCCGGGTTTTTCAGTAAAAATCACTCATATACTATGTACTACAATATGCGTTTCTTATGTTCTAAGTTTCTCAGTGCAACTCACTCATATACTATGTACTACACTGTGCATTTCCTGTAATCCGGGTTTTTCAGTAAAACTCACTCATATACTATGTACTACACTATGCGTTTCTTATATTCTAAGTTTTTCAGTGCAACTCACTCATATACTATGTACTACATGTGCATTTCGTGTAATCCGGGTTTTTTCAGTAAATTCTAAGTTTTTCAGTGCAACTCACTCATATACTATGTACTACACTGTGCGTTTCTTACATTCTAAGTTTTTCAGTGCAACTCACTCATATACTATGTACTAAACTGTGCGTTTCTTATATTCTAAGTTTTTCAGTGCAACTCACTCATATACTATGGACTACACTGTGCGTTTCTTATATTCTAAGTTTTTCAGTGCAACTCACTCATATACTATAGACTACACTGTGCGTTTCTTATATTCTAAGTTTTTCAGTGCAACTCACTCATATACTATGGACTACACTGTGCGTTTCTTATATTCTAAGTTTTTCAGTGCAACTCACTCATATACTATGGACTACACTGTGCGTTTCTTATATTCTAAGTTTTTCAGTGCAACTCACACATATACTATGTACTACACTGTGCGTTTCTTATATTCTAAGTTTTTCAGTGCAACTCACCCATATACTATGTACTACACTGTGCGTTTCTTATATTCTAAGTTTTTCAGTGCAACTCACTCATATACTATGTACTACACTGTGCGTTTCTTACATTCTAAGTTTTTCAGTGCAACTCACTCATATACTATGTACTAAACTGTGCGTTTCTTATATTCTAAGTTTTTCAGTGCAACTCACTCATATACTATGGACTACACTGTGCGTTTCTTATATTCTAAGTTTTTCAGTGCAACTCACTCATATACTATGGACTACACTGTGCGTTTCTTATATTCTAAGTTTTTCAGTGCAACTCACTCATATACTATGGACTACACTGTGCGTTTCTTATATTCTAAGTTTTTCAGTGCAACTCACTCATATACTATGTACTACACTGTGCGTTTCTTATATTCTAAGTTTTTCAGTGCAACTCACCCATATACTATGTACTACACTGTGCGTTTCTTATATTCTAAGTTTTTCAGTGCAACTCACTCATATACTATGGACTACACTGTGCGTTTCTTATATTCTAAGTTTTTCAGTGCAACTCACTCATATACTATGTACTACACTGTGCATTTCGTGTAATGCGGGTTTTTCAGTAAATTCTAACTTTTTCAGTGCAACTCACTCATATACTATGTACTACACTGTGCGTTTCTTATATTCTAAGTTTTTCAGTGCAACTCACTCATATACTATGGACTACACTGTGCGTTTCTTATATTCTAAGTTTTTCAGTGCAACTCACTCATATACTATGTACTACACTGTGCGTTTCTTATATTCTAAGTTTTTCAGTGCAACTCACTCATATACTATGGACTACACTGTGCGTTTCTTATATTCTAAGTTTTTCAGTGCAACTCACTCATATACTATGGACTACACTGTGCGTTTCTTATATTCTAAGTTTTTCAGTGCAACTCACCCATATACTATGTACTACACTGTGCGTTTCTTATATTCTAAGTTTTTCAGTGCAACTCACTCATATACTATGGACTACACTGTGCGTTTCTTATATTCTAAGTTTTTCAGTGCAACTCACTCATATACTATGTACTACATTGTGCGTTTCTTATATTCTAAGTTTTTCAGTGCAACTCACTCATATACTATGTACTAAACTGTGCGTTTCTTATATTCTAAGTTTTTCAGTGCAACTCACTCATATACTATGGACTACACTGTGCGTTTCTTATATTCTAAGTTTTTCAGTGCAACTCACTCATATACTATGGACTACACTGTGCGTTTCTTATATTCTAAGTTTTTCAGTGCAACTCACTCATATACTATGGACTACACTGTGTGTTTCTTATATTCTAAGTTTTTCAGTGCAACTCACTCATATACTATGGACTACACTGTGCGTTTCTTATATTCTAAGTTTTTCAGTGCAACTCACTCATATACTATGTACTACACTGTGCGTTTCTTATATTCTAAGTTTTTCAGTGCAACTCACCCATATACTATGTACTACACTGTGCGTTTCTTATATTCTAAGTTTTTCAGTGCAACTCACTCATATACTATGTACTACACTGTGCGTTTCTTATATTCTAAGTTTTTCAGTGCAACTCACTCATATACTATGGACTACACTGTGCGTTTCTTATATTCTAAGTTTTTCAGTGCAACTCACTCATATACTATGTACTACACTGTGTGTTTCTTATATTCTAAGTTTTTCAGTGCAACTCACTCATATACTATGTACTACACTGTGCGTTTCTTATATTCTAAGTTTTTCAGTGCAACTCACTCATATACTATGGACTACACTGTGCGTTTCTTATATTCTAAGTTTTTCAGTGCAACTCACTCATACAGTATGTACTACAACTGTGCATTTCGTGTAATGCGGGTTTTTAAGTAAATTCTAAGTTTTTCAGTGTAACTCACTCATATACTATATACTACACTGTGCATTTCGTGTAATCCGGGTTTTTCAGTAAAAATCACTCATATACTATGTACTACAATATGCGTTTCTTATGTTCTAAGTTTCTCAGTGCAACTCACTCATATACTATGTACTACACTGTGCATTTCCTGTAATCCGGGTTTTTCAGTAAAACTCACTCATATACTATGTACTACACTATGCGTTTCTTATATTCTAAGTTTTTCAGTGCAACTCACTCATATACTATGTACTACATGTGCATTTCGTGTAATCCGGGTTTTTCAGTAAATTCAGTAAATTCTAAGTTTTTCAGTGCAACTCACTCATATACTATGTACTAAACTGTGCGTTTCTTATATTCTAAGTTTTTCAGTGCAACTCACTCATATACTATGGACTACACTGTGCGTTTCTTATATTCTAAGTTTTTCAGTGCAACTCACTCATATACTATAGACTACACTGTGCGTTTCTTATATTCTAAGTTTTTCAGTGCAACTCACTCATATACTATGGACTACACTGTGCGTTTCTTATATTCTAAGTTTTTCAGTGCAACTCACTCATATACTATGTACTACACTGTGCGTTTCTTATATTCTAAGTTTTTCAGTGCAACTCACACATATACTATGTACTACACTGTGCGTTTCTTATATTCTAAGTTTTTCAGTGCAACTCACCCATATACTATGTACTACACTGTGCGTTTCTTATATTCTAAGTTTTTCAGTGCAACTCACTCATATACTATGTACTACACTGTGCGTTTCTTATATTCTAAGTTTTTCAGTGCAACTCACTCATATACTATGGACCACACTGTGCGTTTCTTATATTCTAAGTTTTTCAGTGCAACTCACTCATATACTATGTACTACACTGTGCGTTTCTTATATTCTAAGTTTTTCAGTGCAACTCATCATATACTATGTACTACACTGTGCATTTCGTGTAATGCGGGTTTTTCAGTAAATTCTAAGTTTTTCAGTGCAACTCACTCATATACTATGTACTACACTGTGCATTTCGTGTAATGCGGGTTTTTCAGTAAATTTTAAGTTTTTCAGTGCAACTCACTCATATACTATGTACTACACTTTTCGTTTCTTATATTCTAAGTTTTTCAGTGCAACTCACTCATATACTATGTACTACACTGTGCGTTTCTTATATTTAAGTTTTTCAGTGCAACTCACTCATATACTATGTACTACACTGTGCGTTTCTTATATTCTAAGTTTTTCAGTGCAACTCACTCATATACTATGTACTACACTGTGCGTTTCTTATATTCTAAGTTTTTCAGTGCAACTCACTCATATACTATGTACTACACTGTGCGTTTCTTATATTCTAAGTTTTTCAGTGCAACTCACTCATATACTATGTACTACACTGTGCGTTTCTTATATTCTAAGTTTTTCAGTGCAACTCACTCATATACTATGTACTACACTGTGCGTTTCTTATATTCTAAGTTTTTCAGTGCAACTCACTCATATACTATGTACTACACTGTGCATTTCGTGTAATGCGGGTTTTTCAGTAAATTCTAACTTTTTCAGTGCAACTCACTCATATACTATGTACTACACTGTGCGTTTCTTATATTCTAAGTTTTTCAGTGCAACTCACTCATATACTATGGACTACACTGTGCGTTTCTTATATTCTAAGTTTTTCAGTGCAACTCACTCATATACTATGTACTACACTGTGCGTTTCATATATTCTAAGTTTTTCAGTGCAACTCACTCATATACTATGTACTACACTGTGCGTTTCTTATATTCTAAGTTTTTCAGTGCAACTCACTCATATACTATGGACTACACTGTGCGTTTCTTATATTCTAAGTTTTTCAGTGCAACTCACTCATACAGTATGTACTACAACTGTGCATTTCGTGTAATGCGGGTTTTTAAGTAAATTCTAAGTTTTTCAGTGCAACTCACTCATATACTATATACTACACTGTGCATTTCGTGTAATCCGGGTTTTTCAGTAAAAATCACTCATATACTATGTACTACAATATGCGTTTCTTATGTTCTAAGTTTCTCAGTGCAACTCACTCATATACTATGTACTACACTGTGCATTTCCTGTAATCCGGGTTTTTCAGTAAAACTCACTCATATACTATGTACTACACTATGCGTTTCTTATATTCTAAGTTTTTCAGTTCAACTCACTCATATATTATGTACTACATGTGCATTTCGTGTAATCCGGGTTTTTCAGTAAATTCTAAGTTTTTCAGTGCAACTCACTCATATACTATGTACTACACTGTGCGTTTCTTACATTCTAAGTTTTTCAGTGCAACTCACTCATATACTATGTACTACACTGTGCGTTTCTTATATTCTAAGTTTGTCAGTGAAACTCAGTCACATACTATGTACTACACTTTGCATTTCGTGTAATGCGGGTTTTTCAGTAAATTCTAAGTTTTTCAGTGAAACTCAGTCATATACTATGTACTACACTGTGCGTTTCTTATATTCTAAGTTTTTCAGTGCAACTCACTCATATACTATGTACTACATTGTGCGTTTCTTATATTCTAAGTTTTTCAGTGCAACTCACTCATATACTATGTACTAAACTGTGCGTTTTTTATATTCTAAGTTTTTCAGTGCAACTCACTCATATACTATGGACTACACTGTGCGTTTCTTATATTCTAAGTTTTTCAGTGCAACTCACTCATATACTATGGACTACACTGTGCGTTTCTTATATTCTAAGTTTTTCAGTGCAACTCACTCATATACTATGGACTACACTGTGCGTTTCTTATATTCTAAGTTTTTCAGTGCAACTCACTCATATACTAAGGACTACACTGTGCGTTTCTTATATTCTAAGTTTTTCAGTGCAACTCACTCATATACTATGTACTACACTGTGCGTTTCTTATATTCTAAGTTTTTCAGTGCAACTCACCCATATACTATGTACTACACTGTGCGTTTCTTATATTCTAAGTTTTTCAGTGCAACTCACTCATATACTATGGACTACACTGTGCGTTTCTTATATTCTAAGTTTTTCAGTGCAACTCACTCATATACTATGGACTACACTGTGCATTTCGTGTAATGCGGGTTTTTCAGTAAATTCTAACTTTTTCAGTGCAACTCACTCATATACTATGTACTACACTGTGCGTTTCTTATATTCTAAGTTTTTCAGTGCAACTCACTCATATACTATGGACTACACTGTGCGTTTCTTATATTCTAAGTTTTTCAGTGCAACTCACTCATATACTATGTACTACACTGTGCGTTTCTTATATTCTAAGTTTTTCAGTGCAACTCACTCATATACTATGGACTACACTGTGCGTTTCTTATATTCTAAGTTTTTCAGTGCAACTCACTCATACAGTATGTACTACAACTGTGCATTTCGTGTAATGTGGGTTTTTAAGTAAATTCTAAGTTTTTCAGTGCAACTCACTCATATACTATATACTACACTGTGCATTTCGTGTAATCCGGGTTTTTCAGTAAAAATCACTCATATACTATGTACTACAATATGCGTTTCTTATGTTCTAAGTTTCTCAGTGCAACTCACTCATATACTATGTACTACACTGTGCATTTCCTGTAATCCGGGTTTTTCAGTAAAACTCACTCATATACTATGTACTACACTATGCGTTTCTTATATTCTAAGTTTTTCAGTTCAACTCACTCATATATTATGTACTACATGTGCATTTCGTGTAATCCGGGTTTTTCAGTAAATTCTAAGTTTTTCAGTGCAACTCACTCATATACTATGTACTACACTGTGCGTTTCTTACATTCTAAGTTTTTCAGTGCAACTCACTCATATACTATGTACTACACTGTGCGTTTCTTATATTCTAAGTTTGTCAGTGAAACTCAGTCATATACTATGTACTACACTTTGCATTTCGTGTAATGCGGGTTTTTCAGTAAATTCTAAGTTTTTCAGTGAAACTCAGTCATATACTATGTACTACACTGTGCGTTTCTTATATTCTAAGTTTTTCAGTGCAACTCACTCATATACTATGTACTACATTGTGCGTTTCTTATATTCTAAGTTTTTCAGTGCAACTCACTCATATACTATGTACTAAACTGTGCGTTTCTTATATTCTAAGTTTTTCAGTGCAACTCACTCATATACTATGGACTACACTGTGCGTTTCTTATATTCTAAGTTTTTCAGTGCAACTCACTCATATACTATGGACTACACTGTGCGTTTCTTATATTCTAAGTTTTTCAGTGCAACTCACTCATATACTATGGACTACACTGTGCGTTTCTTATATTCTAAGTTTTTCAGTGCAACTCACTCATATACTATGGACTACACTGTGCGTTTCTTATATTCTAAGTTTTTCAGTGCAACTCACTCATATACTATGTACTACACTGTGCGTTTCTTATATTCTAAGTTTTTCAGTGCAACTCACCCATATACTATGTACTACACTGTGCGTTTCTTATATTCTAAGTTTTTCAGTGCAACTCACTCATATACTATGTACTACACTGTGCGTTTCTTATATTCTAAGTTTTTCAGTGCAACTCACTCATATACTATGGACTACACTGTGCGTTTCTTATATTCTAAGTTTTTCAGTGCAACTCACTCATATACTATGTACTACACTGTGCGTTTCTTATATTCTAAGTTTTTCAGTGCAACTCACTCATATACTATGTACTACACTGTGCGTTTCTTATATTCTAAGTTTTTCAGTGCAACTCACTCATATACTATGGACTACACTGTGCGTTTCTTATATTCTAAGTTTTTCAGTGCAACTCACTCATACAGTATGTACTACAACTGTGCATTTCGTGTAATGCGGGTTTTTAAGTAAATTCTAAGTTTTTCAGTGCAACTCACTCATATACTATATACTACACTGTGCATTTCGTGTAATCCGGGTTTTTCAGTAAAAATCACTCATATACTATGTACTACAATATGCGTTTCTTATGTTCTAAGTTTCTCAGTGCAACTCACTCATATACTATGTACTACACTGTGCATTTCCTGTAATCCGGGTTTTTCAGTAAAACTCACTCATATACTATGTACTACACTATGCGTTTCTTATATTCTAAGTTTTTCAGTGCAACTCACTCATATACTATGTACTACATGTGCATTTCGTGTAATCCGGGTTTTTCAGTAAATTCTAAGTTTTTCAGTGCAACTCACTCATATACTATGTACTACACTGTGCGTTTCTTACATTCTAAGTTTTTCAGTGCAACTCACTCATATATTATGTACTAAACTGTGCGTTTCTTATATTCTAAGTTTTTCAGTGCAACTCACTCATATACTATGGACTACACTGTGCGTTTCTTATATTCTAAGTTTTTCAGTGCAACTCACTCATATACTATGGACTACACTGTGCGTTTCTTATATTCTAAGTTTTTCAGTGCAACTCACACATATACTATGTACTACACTGTGCGTTTCTTATATTCTAAGTTTTTCAGTGCAACTCACCCATATACTATGTACTACACTGTGCGTTTCTTATTTTCTAAGTTTTTCAGTGCAACTCACTCATATACTATGTACTACACTGTGCGTTTCTTATATTCTAAGTTTTTCAGTGCAACTCACTCATATACTATGGACCACACTGTGCGTTTCTTATATTCTAAGTTTTTCAGTGCAACTCACTCATATACTATGTACTACACTGTGAGTTTCTTATATTCTAAGTTTTTAAGTGCAACTCATCATATACTATGTACTACACTGTGCGTTTCTTATATTCTAAGTTTTTCAGTGCAACTCACTCATATACTATGTACTACACTGTGCATTTCGTGTAATGCGGGTTTTTCAGTAAATTTTAAGTTTTTCAGTGCAACTCACTCATATACTATGTACTACACTTTTCGTTTCTTATATTCTAAGTTTTTCAGTGCAACTCACTCATATACTATGTACTACACTGTGCGTTTCTTATATTTAAGTTTTTCAGTGCAACTCACTCATATACTATGTACTACACTGTGCGTTTCTTATATTCTAAGTTTTTCAGTGCAACTCACTCATATACTATGTACTACACTGTGCGTTTCTTATATTCTAAGTTTTTCAGTGCAACTCACTCATATACTATGTACTACACTGTGCGTTTCTTATATTCTAAGTTTTTCAGTGCAACTCACTCATATACTATGTACTACACTGTGAGTTTCTTATATTCTAAGTTTTTCAGTGCAACTCACTCATATACTATGTACTACATGTGCATTTCGTGTAATCCGGGTTTTTCAATAAATTCTAAGTTTTTTAGTGCAACTCACTCATATACTATGTACTACACTGTGCGTTTCTTACATTCTAAGTTTTTCAGTGCAACTCACTCATATACTATGTACTACACTGTGTGTTTCTTATATTCTAAGTTTGTCAGTGAAACTCAGTCATATACTATGTACTACACTTTGCATTTCGTGTAATGCGGGTTTTTCAGTAAATTCTAAGTTTTTCAGTGCAACTCATCCATATACTATGTACTACACTGTGCGTGTCTTATATTCTAAGTTTTTCAGTGCAACTCACTCATATACTATGTACTGTGCATTTCGTGTTATCCGGGTTTTTCAGTAAAACTCACTCATATACTATGTACTACACTGTGCGATTCTTATATTCTAAGTTTTTCAGTGAAACTCACTCATGTACTATGTACTACACTGTGCATTTCGTGTAAAGCGGGTTTTTAAGTAAATTCTAAGTTTTTCAGTGCAACTCACTCATATACTGTGTACTACACTGTGCATTTCGTGTAATCCGGGTTTTTCAGTAAAATTCCCTCATATACTATGTACTACACTGTGCGATTCTTATATTCTAAGTTTTTCAATGAAACTCACTCATATACTATGTACTACACTGTGCATTTCGTGTAATGCGGGTTTTTCAGTAAATTCTAAGTTTTTCAGTGCAACTCACTCATATACTATGTACTACACTGTGCATTTCGTGTAATCCGGGTTTTTTAGTAAATTCTAATTTTTTCATTGCAACTCACTCATATACTATGTACTACACTGTGCGTTTCTTATAATCTAAGTTTTTCAGTGCAACTCACTCATATACTATGTACTACACTGTGCATTTCGTGTAATCCGGGTTTTTCAGTAAATTCTAAGTTTTTCAAGGCAACTCACTCATATAGTATGTACTACACTGTGCGTTTCTTATAATCTAAGTTTTTCAGTGCAACTCACTCATATACTATGTACTACACTGTGCGATTCTTATATTCTAAGTTTTTCAGTGAAACTCACTCATGTACTATGTACTACACTGTGCATTTCGTGTAAAGCGGGTTTTTAAGTAAATTCTAAGTTTTTCAGTGCAACTCACTCATATACTATGTACTACACTGTGCATTTCGTGTAATCCGGGTTTTTCAGTAAAACTCACTCTTATACTATGTACTACAATGTGCGTTTCTTATGTTCTAAGTTTCTCAGACAACTCACTCATATACTATGTACTACACTGTGCGGTTCTTACATTCTAAGTTTTTCAGTGAAACTCACTCAATTACTATGTACTACACTGTCCGTTTCTTATATTCTAAGATTTTTAGTGCAACTCACTCATACTACACTGTGCGTTTCGAGTAATCACGGTTTTTCAGTGCAACTCACTCATATATTATGAACAACACTCTGTGTTTCCTGTAGTCATGGTTTTTCAGTGCCACTCACTCATATACTATGTATTACACAGTGCGTTTCGTGTAATCAGTGTTTTTCAGTGCAACTCACTCATATACTATGTACTACACAGTGCGTTTCTTACATTCTAAGTTTTTCAGTGCAACTCACTCATATACTATGTACTACACTGTGCGTTTCTTATATTCTAAGTTTGTCAGTGAAACTCAGTCATATACTATGTACTACACTTTGCATTTCGTGTAATGCGGGTTTTTCAGTAAATTCTAAGTTTTTCAGTGCAACTCATCCATATACTATGTACTACACTGTGCGTGTCTTATATTCTAAGTTTTTCAGTGCAACTCACTCATATACTATGTACTGTGCATTTCGTGTTATCCGGGTTTTTCAGTAAAACTCACTCATATACTATGTACTACACTGTGCGATTCTTATATTCTAAGTTTTTCAGTGAAACTCACTCATGTACTATGTACTACACTGTGCATTTCGTGTAAAGCGGGTTTTTAAGTAAATTCTAAGTTTTTCAGTGCAACTCACTCATATACTATGTACTACACTGTGCATTTCGTGTAATCCGGGTTTTTCAGTAAAACTCACTCTTATACTATGTACTACAATGTGCGTTTCTTATGTTCTAAGTTTCTCAGACAACTCACTCATATACTATGTACTACACTGTGCGGTTCTTACATTCTAAGTTTTTCAGTGAAACTCACTCAATTACTATGTACTACACTGTCCGTTTCTTATATTCTAAGATTTTTAGTGCAACTCACTCATACTACACTGTGCGTTTCGAGTAATCACGGTTTTTCAGTGCAACTCACTCATATATTATGAACAACACTCTGTGTTTCCTGTAGTCATGGTTTTTCAGTGCCACTCACTCATATACTATGTATTACACAGTGCGTTTCGTGTAATCAGTGTTTTTCAGTGCAACTCACTCATATACTATGTACTACACAGTGCGTTTCTTACATTCTAAGTTTTTCAGTGCAACTCACTCATATACTATGTACTACACTGTGCGTTTCTTATATTCTAAGTTTGTCAGTGAAACTCAGTCATATACTATGTACTACACTTTGCATTTCGTGTAATGCGGGTTTTTCAGTAAATTCTAAGTTTTTCAGTGCAACTCATCCATATACTATGTACTACACTGTGCGTGTCTTATATTCTAAGTTTTTCAGTGCAACTCACTCATATACTATGTACTGTGCATTTCGTGTTATCCGGGTTTTTCAGTAAAACTCACTCATATACTATGTACTACACTGTGCGATTCTTATATTCTAAGTTTTTCAGTGAAACTCACTCATGTACTATGTACTACACTGTGCATTTCGTGTAAAGCGGGTTTTTAAGTAAATTCTAAGTTTTTCAGTGCAACTCACTCATATATTATGTACTACACTGTGCGTTTCTTATAATCTAAGTTTTTCAGTGCAACTCACTCATATACTATGTACTACACTGTGCATTTCGTGTAATCCGGGTTTTTCAGTAAATTCTAAGTTTTTCAAGGCAACTCACTCATATAGTATGTACTACACTGTGCGTTTCTTATATTCTAAGTTTTTCAGTGCAACTCACTCATATACTATGAACTACACTGTGCGATTCTTATATTCTAACTTTTTCAGTGAAACTCACTCATGTACTATGTACTACACTGTGCATTTCGTGTAAAGCGGCTTTTTCAGTAAAATTCCCTCATATACTATGTACTACACTGTGCGATTCTTATATTCTAAGTTTTTCAATGAAACTCACTCATATACTATGTACTACACTGTGCATTTCGTGTAATGCGGGTTTTTCAGTAAATTCTAAGTTTTTCAGTGCAACTCACTCTTATACTATGTACTACACTGTGCATTTCGTGTAATCCGGGTTTTTTAGTAAATTCTAATTTTTTCATTGCAACTCACTCATATACTATGTACTACACTGTGCGTTTCTTATAATCTAAGTTTTTCAGTGCAACTCACTCATATACTATGTACTACACTGTACATTTCGTGTAATCCGGGTTTTTCAGTAAATTCTAAGTTTTTCAAGGCAACTCACTCATATAGTATGTACTACACTGTGCGTTTCTTATAATCTAAGTTTTTCAGTGCAACTCACTCATATACTATGTACTACACTGTGCGATTCTTATATTCTAAGTTTTTCAGTGCAACTCACTCATATACTATGTACTACACTGTGCATTTCGTGTAATCCGGGTTTTTCAGTAAAACTCACTCTTATACTATGTACTACAATGTGCGTTTCTTATTTTCTAAGTTTCTCAGACAACTCACTCATATACTATGTACTACACTGTGCGGTTCTTACATTCTAAGTTTTTCAGTGAAACTCACTCAATTACTATGTACTACACTGTCCGTTTCTTATATTCTAAGATTTTTAGTGCAACTCACTCATACTACACTGTGCGTTTCGAGTAATCCCGGTTTTTCAGTGCAACTCACTCATATATTATGAACAACACTCTGTGTTTCCTGTAGTCATGGTTTTTCAGTGCCACTCACTCATATACTATGTATTACACAGTGCGTTTCGTGTAATCAGTGTTTTTCAGTGCAACTCACTCATATACTATGTACTACACTGTGCGTTTCTTACATTCTAAGTTTTTCAGTGCAACTCACTCATATACTATGTACTACACTGTGCGTTTCTTATATTCTAAGTTTGTCAGTGAAACTCAGTCATATACTATGTACTACACTTTGCATTTCGTGTAATGCGGGTTTTTCAGTAAATTCTAAGTTTTTCAGTGCAACTCATCCATATACTATGTACTACACTGTGCGTGTCTTATATTCTAAGTTTTTCAGTGCAACTCACTCATATACTATGTACTGTGCATTTCGTGTTATCCGGGTTTTTCAGTAAAACTCACTCATATACTATGTACTACACTGTGCGTTTCTTATAATCTAAGTTTTTCAGTGCAACTCACTCATATACTGTGTACTACACTGTGCATTTCGTGTAATCCGGGTTTTTCAGTAAAATTCCCTCATATACTATGTACTACACTGTGCGATTCTTATATTCTAAGTTTTTCAATGAAACTCACTCATATACTATGTACTACACTGTGCATTTCGTGTAATGCGGGTTTTTCAGTAAATTCTAAGTTTTTCAGTGCAACTCACTCATATACTATGTACTACTCTGTGCATTTCGTGTAATCCGGGTTTTTTAGTAAATTCTAATTTTTTCAGTGCAACTCACTCATATACTATGTACTACACTGTGCGTTTCTTATATTCTAAGTTTTTCAGTGCAACTCACTCATATACTATGTACTACACTGTGCATTTCGTGTAATCCGGGTTTTTCAGTAAATTCTAAGTTTTTCAAGGCAACTCACTCATATAGTATGTACTACACTGTGCGTTTCGTATAATCTAAGTTTTTCAGTGCAACTCACTCATATACTATGTACTACACTGTGCGGTTCTTACATTCTAAGTTTTTCAGTGAAACTCACTCAATTACTATGTACTACACTGTCCGTTTCTTATATTCTAAGATTTTTAGTGCAACTCACTCATACTACACTGTGCGTTTCGAGTAATCACGGTTTTTCAGTGCAACTCACTCATATATTATGAACAACACTCTGTGTTTCCTGTAGTCATGGTTTTTCAGTGCCACTCACACATATACTATGTATTACACAGTGCGTTTCGTGTAATCAGTGTTTTTCAGTGCAACTCACTCATATACTATGTACTACACTGTGCGTTTCTTACATTCTAAGTTTTTCAGTGCAACTCACTCATATACTATGTACTACACTGTGCGTTTCTTATATTCTAAGTTTGTCAGTGAAACTCAGTCATATACTATGTACTACACTTTGCATTTCGTGTAATGCGGGTTTTTCAGTAAATTCTAAGTTTTTCAGTGCAACTCATCCATATACTATGTACTACACTGTGCGTGTCTTATATTCTAAGTTTTTCAGTGCAACTCACTCATATACTATGTACTGTGCATTTCGTGTTATCCGGGTTTTTCAGTAAAACTCACTCATATACTATGTACTACACTGTGCGATTCTTATATTCTAAGTTTTTCAGTGAAACTCACTCATGTACTATGTACTACACTGTGCATTTCGTGTAAAGCGGGTTTTTCAGTAAATTCTAAGTTTTTCAGTGCAACTCACTCTTATACTATGTACTACACTGTGCATTTCGTGTAATCCGGGTTTTTTAGTAAATTCTAATTTTTTCATTGCAACTCACTCATATACTATGTACTACACTGTGCGTTTCTTATAATCTAAGTTTTTCAGTGCAACTCACTCATATACTATGTACTACACTGTACATTTCGTGTAATCCGGGTTTTTCAGTAAATTCTAAGTTTTTCAAGGCAACTCACTCATATAGTATGTACTACACTGTGCGTTTCTTATAATCTAAGTTTTTCAGTGCAACTCACTCATATACTATGTACTACACTGTGCGATTCTTATATTCTAAGTTTTTCAGTGCAACTCACTCATATACTATGTACTACACTGTGCATTTCGTGTAATCCGGGTTTTTCAGTAAAACTCACTCTTATACTATGTACTACAATGTGCGTTTCTTATTTTCTAAGTTTCTCAGACAACTCACTCATATACTATGTACTACACTGTGCGGTTCTTACATTCTAAGTTTTTCAGTGAAACTCACTCAATTACTATGTACTATTCTGTCCGTTTCTTATATTCTAAGTTTTTTAGTGCAACTCACTCATACTACACTGTGCGTTTCGAGTAATCCCGGTTTTTCAGTGCAACTCACTCATATATTATGAACAACACTCTGTGTTTCCTGTAGTCATGGTTTTTCAGTGCCACTCACTCATATACTATGTATTACACAGTGCGTTTCGTGTAATCAGTGTTTTTCAGTGCAACTCACTCATATACTATGTACTACACTGTGCGTTTCTTACATTCTAAGTTTTTCAGTGCAACTCACTCATATACTATGTACTACACTGTGCGTTTCTTATATTCTAAGTTTGTCAGTGAAACTCAGTCATATACTATGTACTACACTTTGCATTTCGTGTAATGCGGGTTTTTCAGTAAATTCTAAGTTTTTCAGTGCAACTCATCCATATACTATGTACTACACTGTGCGTGTCTTATATTCTAAGTTTTTCAGTGCAACTCACTCATATACTATGTACTGTGCATTTCGTGTTATCCGGGTTTTTCAGTAAAACTCACTCATATACTATGTACTACACTGTGCGTTTCTTATAATCTAAGTTTTTCAGTGCAACTCACTCATATACTGTGTACTACACTGTGCATTTCGTGTAATCCGGGTTTTTCAGTAAAATTCCCTCATATACTATGTACTACACTGTGCGATTCTTATATTCTAAGTTTTTCAATGAAACTCACTCATATACTATGTACTACACTGTGCATTTCGTGTAATGCGGGTTTTTCAGTAAATTCTAAGTTTTTCAGTGCAACTCACTCATATACTATGTACTACACTGTGCATTTCGTGTAATCCGGGTTTTTTAGTAAATTCTAATTTTTTCAGTGCAACTCACTCATATACTATGTACTACACTGTGCGTTTCGTATAATCTAAGTTTTTCAGTGCAACTCACTCATATACTATGTACTACACTGTGCGGTTCTTACATTCTAAGTTTTTCAGTGAAACTCACTCAATTACTATGTACTACACTGTCCGTTTCTTATATTCTAAGATTTTTAGTGCAACTCACTCATACTACACTGTGCGTTTCGAGTAATCACGGTTTTTCAGTGCAACTCACTCATATATTATGAACAACACTCTGTGTTTCCTGTAGTCATGGTTTTTCAGTGCCACTCACACATATACTATGTATTACACAGTGCGTTTCGTGTAATCAGTGTTTTTCAGTGCAACTCACTCATATACTATGTACTACACTGTGCGTTTCTTACATTCTAAGTTTTTCAGTGCAACTCACTCATATACTATGTACTACACTGTGCGTTTCTTATATTCTAAGTTTGTCAGTGAAACTCAGTCATATACTATGTACTACACTTTGCATTTCGTGTAATGCGGGTTTTTCAGTAAATTCTAAGTTTTTCAGTGCAACTCATCCATATACTATGTACTACACTGTGCGTGTCTTATATTCTAAGTTTTTCAGTGCAACTCACTCATATACTATGTACTGTGCATTTCGTGTTATCCGGGTTTTTCAGTAAAACTCACTCATATACTATGTACTACACTGTGCGATTCTTATATTCTAAGTTTTTCAGTGAAACTCACTCATGTACTATGTACTACACTGTGCATTTCGTGTAAAGCGGGTTTTTAAGTAAATTCTAAGTTTTTCAGTGCAACTCACTCATATACTATGTACTACACTGTGCGTTTCTTATAATCTAAGTTTTTCAGTGCAACTCACTCATATACTGTGTACTACACTGTGCATTTCGTGTAATCCGGGTTTTTCAGTAAAATTCCCTCATATACTATGTACTACACTGTGCGATTCTTATATTCTAAGTTTTTCAATGAAACTCACTCATATACTATGTACTACACTGTGCATTTCGTGTAATGCGGGTTTTTCAGTAAATTCTAAGTTTTTCAGTGCAACTCACTCATATACTATGTACTACACTGTGCATTTCGTGTAATCCGGGTTTTTTAGTAAATTCTAATTTTTTCAGTGCAACTCACTCATATACTATGTACTACACTGTGCGTTTCTTATAATCTAAGTTTTTCAGTGCAACTCACTCATATACTATGTACTACACTGTGCATTTCGTGTAATCCGGGTTTTTCAGTAAATTCTAAGTTTTTCAAGGCAACTCACTCATATAGTATGTACTACACTGTGCGTTTCTTATAATCTAAGTTTTTCAGTGCAACTCACTCATATACTATGTACTACACTGTGCGATTCTTATATTCTAAGTTTTTCAGTGCAACTCACTCATATACTATGTACTACACTGTGCATTTCGTGTAATCCGGGTTTTTCAGTAAAACTCACTCTTATACTATGTACTACAATGTGCGTTTCTTATGTTCTAAGTTTCTCAGACAACTCACTCATATACTATGTACTGCACTGTGCGGTTCTTACATTCTAAGTTTTTCAGTGAAACTCACTCAATTACTATGTACTACACTGTCCGTTTCTTATATTCTAAGATTTTTAGTGCAACTCACTCATACTACACTGTGCGTTTCGAGTAATCACGGTTTTTCAGTGCAACTCACTCATATATTATGAACAACACTCTGTGTTTCCTGTAGTCATGGTTTTTCAGTGCCACTCACACATATACTATGTATTACACAGTGCGTTTCGTGTAATCAGTGTTTTTCAGTGCAACTCACTCATATACTATGTACTACACTGTGCGTTTCTTACATTCTAAGTTTTTCAGTGCAACTCACTCATATACTATGTACTACACTGTGCGTTTCTTATATTCTAAGTTTGTCAGTGAAACTCAGTCATATACTATGTACTACACTTTGCATTTCGTGTAATGCGGGTTTTTCAGTAAATTCTAAGTTTTTCAGTGCAACTCATCCATATACTATGTACTACACTGTGCGTGTCTTATATTCTAAGTTTTTCAGTGCAACTCACTCATATACTATGTACTGTGCATTTCGTGTTATCCGGGTTTTTCAGTAAAACTCACTCATATACTATGTACTACACTGTGCGATTCTTATATTCTAAGTTTTTCAGTGAAACTCACTCATGTACTATGTACTACACTGTGCATTTCGTGTAAAGCGGGTTTTTAAGTAAATTCTAAGTTTTTCAGTGCAACTCACTCATATACTATGTACTACACTGTGCGTTTCTTATAATCTAAGTTTTTCAGTGCAACTCACTCATATACTGTGTACTACACTGTGCATTTCGTGTAATCCGGGTTTTTCAGTAAAATTCCCTCATATACTATGTACTACACTGTGCGATTCTTATATTCTAAGTTTTTCAATGAAACTCACTCATATACTATGTACTACACTGTGCATTTCGTGTAATGCGGGTTTTTCAGTAAATTCTAAGTTTTTCAGTGCAACTCACTCATATACTATGTACTACACTGTGCATTTCGTGTAATCCGGGTTTTTTAGTAAATTCTAATTTTTTCAGTGCAACTCACTCATATACTATGTACTACACTGTGCGTTTCTTATAATCTAAGTTTTTCAGTGCAACTCACTCATATACTATGTACTACACTGTGCATTTCGTGTAATCCGGGTTTTTCAGTAAATTCTAAGTTTTTCAAGGCAACTCACTCATATAGTATGTACTACACTGTGCGTTTCTTATAATCTAAGTTTTTCAGTGCAACTCACTCATATACTATGTACTACACTGTACATTTCGTGTAATCCGGGTTTTTCAGTAAATTCTAAGTTTTTCAAGGCAACTCACTCATATAGTATGTACTACACTGTGCGTTTCTTATAATCTAAGTTTTTCAGTGCAACTCACTCATATACTATGTACTACACTGTGCGATTCTTATATTCTAAGTTTTTCAGTGCAACTCACTCATATACTATGTACTACACTGTACATTTCGTGTAATCCGGGTTTTTCAGTAAAACTCACTCTTATACTATGTACTACAATGTGCGTTTCTTATTTTCTAAGTTTCTCAGACAACTCACTCATATACTATGTACTACACTGTGCGGTTCTTACATTCTAAGTTTTTCAGTGAAACTCACTCAATTACTATGTACTACACTGTCCGTTTCTTATATTCTAAGATTTTTAGTGCAACTCACTCATACTACACTGTGCGTTTCGAGTAATCACGGTTTTTCAGTGCAACTCACTCATATATTATGAACAACACTCTGTGTTTCCTGTAGTCATGGTTTTTCAGTGCCACTCACTCATATACTATGTATTACACAGTGCGTTTCGTGTAATCAGTGTTTTTCAGTGCAACTCACTCATATACTATGTACTATACTGTGCGTTTCTTACATTCTAAGTTTTTCAGTGCAACTCACTCATATACTATGTACTACACTGTGCGTTTCTTATATTCTAAGTTTGTCAGTGAAACTCAGTCATATACTATGTACTACACTTTGCATTTCGTGTAATGCGGGTTTTTCAGTAAATTCTAAGTTTTTCAGTGCAACTCATCCATATACTATGTACTACACTGTGCGTGTCTTATATTCTAAGTTTTTCAGTGCAACTCACTCATATACTATGTACTGTGCATTTCGTGTTATCCGGGTTTTTCAGTAAAACTCACTCATATACTATGTACTACACTGTGCGTTTCTTATAATCTAAGTTTTTCAGTGCAACTCACTCATATACTGTGTACTACACTGTGCATTTCGTGTAATCCGGGTTTTTCAGTAAAATTCCCTCATATACTATGTACTACACTGTGCGATTCTTATATTCTAAGTTTTTCAATGAAACTCACTCATATACTATGTACTACACTGTGCATTTCGTGTAATGCGGGTTTTTCAGTAAATTCTAAGTTTTTCAGTGCAACTCACTCATATACTATGTACTACACTGTGCATTTCGTGTAATCCGGGTTTTTTAGTAAATTCTAATTTTTTCAGTGCAACTCACTCATATACTATGTACTACACTGTGCGTTTCTTATAATCTAAGTTTTTCAGTGCAACTCACTCATATACTATGTACTACACTGTGCATTTCGTGTAATCCGGGTTTTTCAGTAAATTCTAAGTTTTTCAAGGCAACTCACTCATATAGTATGTACTACACTGTGCGTTTCTTATAATCTAAGTTTTTCAGTGCAACTCACTCATATACTATGTACTACACTGTACATTTCGTGTAATCCGGGTTTTTCAGTAAATTCTAAGTTTTTCAAGGCAACTCACTCATATAGTATGTACTACACTGTGCGTTTCTTATAATCTAAGTTTTTCAGTGCAACTCACTCATATACTATGTACTACACTGTGCGATTCTTATATTCTAAGTTTTTCAGTGCAACTCACTCATATACTATGTACTACACTGTACATTTCGTGTAATCCGGGTTTTTCAGTAAAACTCACTCTTATACTATGTACTACAATGTGCGTTTCTTATTTTCTAAGTTTCTCAGACAACTCACTCATATACTATGTACTACACTGTGCGGTTCTTACATTCTAAGTTTTTCAGTGAAACTCACTCAATTACTATGTACTACACTGTCCGTTTCTTATATTCTAAGATTTTTAGTGCAACTCACTCATACTACACTGTGCGTTTCGAGTAATCACGGTTTTTCAGTGCAACTCACTCATATATTATGAACAACACTCTGTGTTTCCTGTAGTCATGGTTTTTCAGTGCCACTCACTCATATACTATGTATTACACAGTGCGTTTCGTGTAATCAGTGTTTTTCAGTGCAACTCACTCATATACTATGTACTATACTGTGCGTTTCTTACATTCTAAGTTTTTCAGTGCAACTCACTCATATACTATGTACTACACTGTGCGTTTCTTATATTCTAAGTTTGTCAGTGAAACTCAGTCATATACTATGTACTACACTTTGCATTTCGTGTAATGCGGGTTTTTCAGTAAATTCTAAGTTTTTCAGTGCAACTCATCCATATACTATGTACTACACTGTGCGTGTCTTATATTCTAAGTTTTTCAGTGCAACTCACTCATATACTATGTACTGTGCATTTCGTGTTATCCGGGTTTTTCAGTAAAACTCACTCATATACTATGTACTACACTGTGCGTTTCTTATAATCTAAGTTTTTCAGTGCAACTCACTCATATACTGTGTACTACACTGTGCATTTCGTGTAATCCGGGTTTTTCAGTAAAATTCCCTCATATACTATGTACTACACTGTGCGATTCTTATATTCTAAGTTTTTCAATGAAACTCACTCATATACTATGTACTACACTGTGCATTTCGTGTAATGCGGGTTTTTCAGTAAATTCTAAGTTTTTCAGTGCAACTCACTCATATACTATGTACTACACTGTGCATTTCGTGTAATCCGGGTTTTTTAGTAAATTCTAATTTTTTCAGTGCAACTCACTCATATACTATGTACTACACTGTGCGTTTCTTATAATCTAAGTTTTTCAGTGCAACTCACTCATATACTATGTACTACACTGTGCATTTCGTGTAATCCGGGTTTTTCAGTAAATTCTAAGTTTTTCAAGGCAACTCACTCATATAGTATGTACTACACTGTGCGTTTCTTATAATCTAAGTTTTTCAGTGCAACTCACTCATATACTATGTACTACACTGTACGATTCTTATATACTAAGTTTTTCAGTGAAACTCACTCATGTACTATGTACTACACTGTGCATTTCGTGTAAAGCGGGTTTTTCAGTAAAATTCCCTCATATACTATGTACTACACTGTGCGATTCTTATATTCTAAGTTTTTCAATGAAACTCACTCATATACTATGTACTACACTGTGCATTTCGTGTAATGCGGGTTTTTCAGTAAATTCTAAGTTTTTCAGTGCAACTCACTCATATACTATGTACTACACTGTGCATTTCGTGTAATCCGGGTTTTTTAGTAAATTCTAATTTTTTCATTGCAACTCACTCATATACTATGTACTACACTGTGCGTTTCTTATAATCTAAGTTTTTCAGTGCAACTCACTCATATACTATGTACTACACTGTGCATTTCGTGTAATCCGGGTTTTTCAGTAAATTCTAAGTTTTTCAAGGCAACTCACTCATATAGTATGTACTACACTGTGCGTTTCTTATAATCTAAGTTTTTCAGTGCAACTCACTCATATACTATGTACTACACTGTGCGATTCTTATATTCTAAGTTTTTCAGTGCAACTCACTCATATACTATGTACTACACTGTGCATTTCGTGTAATCCGGGTTTTTCAGTAAAACTCACTCTTATACTATGTACTACAATGTGCGTTTCTTATGTTCTAAGTTTCTCAGACAACTCACTCATATACTATGTACTACACTGTGCGGTTCTTACATTCTAAGTTTTTCAGTGAAACTCACTCAATTACTATGTACTACACTGTCCGTTTCTTATATTCTAAGATTTTTAGTGCAACTCACTCATACTACACTGTGCGTTTCGAGTAATCACGGTTTTTCAGTGCAACTCACTCATATATTATGAACAACACTCTGTGTTTCCTGTAGTCATGGTTTTTCAGTGCCACTCACACATATACTATGTATTACACAGTGCGTTTCGTGTAATCAGTGTTTTTCAGTGCAACTCACTCATATACTATGTACTACACTGTGCGTTTCTTACATTCTAAGTTTTTCAGTGCAACTCACTCATATACTATGTACTACACTGTGCGTTTCTTATATTCTAAGTTTGTCAGTGAAACTCAGTCATATACTATGTACTACACTTTGCGTTTCGTGTAATGCGGGTTTTTCAGTAAATTCTAAGTTTTTCAGTGCAACTCATCCATATACTATGTACTACACTGTGCGTGTCTTATATTCTAAGTTTTTCAGTGCAACTCACTCATATACTATGTACTGTGCATTTCGTGTTATCCGGGTTTTTCAGTAAAACTCACTCATATACTATGTACTACACTGTGCGATTCTTATATTCTAAGTTTTTCAGTGAAACTCACTCATGTACTATGTACTACACTGTGCATTTCGTGTAAAGCGGGTTTTTAAGTAAATTCTAAGTTTTTCAGTGCAACTCACTCATATACTATGTACTACACTGTGCGTTTCTTATAATCTAAGTTTTTCAGTGCAACTCACTCATATACTGTGTACTACACTGTGCATTTCGTGTAATCCGGGTTTTTCAGTAAAATTCCCTCATGTACTATGTACTACACTGTGCGATTCTTATATTCTAAGTTTTTCAATGAAACTCACTCATATACTATGTACTACACTGTGCATTTCGTGTAATGCGGGTTTTTCAGTAAATTCTAAGTTTTTCAGTGCAACTCACTCATATACTATGTACTACACTGTGCATTTCGTGTAATCCGGGTTTTTTAGTAAATTCTAATTTTTTCAGTGCAACTCACTCATATACTATGTACTACACTGTGCGTTTCTTATAATCTAAGTTTTTCAGTGCAACTCACTCATATACTATGTACTACACTGTGCATTTCGTGTAATCCGGGTTTTTCAGTAAATTCTAAGTTTTTCAAGGCAACTCACCCATATAGTATGTACTACACTGTGCGTTTCTTATAATCTAAGTTTTTCAGTGCAACTCACTCATATACTATGTACTACACTGTGCGATTCTTATATTCTAAGTTTTTCAGTGCAACTCACTCATATACTATGTACTACACTGTGCATTTCGTGTAATCCGGGTTTTTCAGTAAAACTCACTCTTATACTATGTACTACAATGTGCGTTTCTTATGTTCTAAGTTTCTCAGACAACTCACTCATATACTATGTACTACACTGTGCGGTTCTTACATTCTAAGTTTTTCAGTGAAACTCACTCAATTACTATGTACTACACTGTCCGTTTCTTATATTCTAAGATTTTTAGTGCAACTCACTCATACTACACTGTGCGTTTCGAGTAATCACGGTTTTTCAGTGCAACTCACTCATATATTATGAACAACACTCTGTGTTTCCTGTAGTCATGGTTTTTCAGTGCCACTCACTCATATACTATGTATTACACAGTGCGTTTCGTGTAATCAGTGTTTTTCAGTGCAACTCACTCATATACTATGTACTACACTGTGCGTTTCTTACATTCTAAGTTTTTCAGTGCAACTCACTCATATACTATGTACTACACTGTGCGTTTCTTATATTCTAAGTTTGTCAGTGAAACTCAGTCATATACTATGTACTACACTTTGCATTTCGTGTAATGCGGGTTTTTCAGTAAATTCTAAGTTTTTCAGTGCAACTCATCCATATACTATGTACTACACTGTGCGTGTCTTATATTCTAAGTTTTTCAGTGCAACTCACTCATATACTATGTACTGTGCATTTCGTGTTATCCGGGTTTTTCAGTAAAACTCACTCATATACTATGTACTACACTGTGCGATTCTTATATTCTAAGTTTTTCAGTGAAACTCACTCATGTACTATGTACTACACTGTGCATTTCGTGTAAAGCGGGTTTTTAAGTAAATTCTAAGTTTTTCAGTGCAACTCACTCATATACTATGTACTACACTGTGCGTTTCTTATAATCTAAGTTTTTCAGTGCAACTCACTCATATACTGTGTACTACACTGTGCATTTCGTGTAATCCGGGTTTTTCAGTAAAATTCCCTCATATACTATGTACTACACTGTGCGATTCTTATATTCTAAGTTTTTCAATGAAACTCACTCATATACTATGTACTACACTGTGCATTTCGTGTAATGCGGGTTTTTCAGTAAATTCTAAGTTTTTCAGTGCAACTCACTCATATACTATGTACTACACTGTGCATTTCGTGTAATCCGGGTTTTTTAGTAAATTCTAATTTTTTCAGTGCAACTCACTCATATACTATGTACTACACTGTGCGTTTCTTATAATCTAAGTTTTTCAGTGCAACTCACTCATATACTATGTACTACACTGTGCATTTCGTGTAATCCGGGTTTTTCAGTAAATTCTAAGTTTTTCAAGGCAACTCACTCATATAGTATGTACTACACTGTGCGTTTCTTATAATCTAAGTTTTTCAGTGCAACTCAACCATATACTATGTACTACACTGTGCGATTCTTATATTCTAAGTTTTTCAGTGAAACTCACTCATGTACTATGTACTACACTGTGCATTTCGTGTAAAGCGGGTTTTTCAGTAAAATTCCCTCATATACTATGTACTACACTGTGCGATTCTTATATTCTAAGTTTTTCAATGAAACTCACTCATATACTATGTACTACACTGTGCATTTCGTGTAATGCGGGTTTTTCAGTAAATTCTAAGTTTTTCAGTGCAACTCACTCATATACTATGTACTACACTGTGCATTTCGTGTAATCCGGGTTTTTTAGTAAATTCTAATTTTTTCATTGCAACTCACTCATATACTATGTACTACACTGTGCGTTTCTTATAATCTAAGTTTTTCAGTGCAACTCACTCATATACTATGTACTACACTGTGCATTTCGTGTAATCCGGGTTTTTCAGTAAATTCTAAGTTTTTCAAGGCAACTCACTCATATAGTATGTACTACACTGTGCGTTTCTTATAATCTAAGTTTTTCAGTGCAACTCACTCATATACTATGTACTACACTGTGCGATTCTTATATTCTAAGTTTTTCAGTGCAACTCACTCATATACTATGTACTACACTGTGCATTTCGTGTAATCCGGGTTTTTCAGTAAAACTCACTCTTATATTATGGACTACAATGTGCGTTTCTTATGTTCTAAGTTTCTCAGACTACTCACTCATATACTATGTACTACTCTGTGCGGTTCTTACATTCTAAGTTTTTCAGTGAAACTCACTCAATTACTATGTACTACACTGTCCGTTTCTTATATTCTAAGATTTTTAGTGCAACTCACTCATACTACACTGTGCGTTTCGAGTAATCACGGTTTTTCAGTGCAACTCACTCATATATTATGAACAACACTCTGTGTTTCCTGTAGTCATGGTTTTTCAGTGCCACTCACACATATACTATGTATTACACAGTGCGTTTCGTGTAATCAGTGTTTTTCAGTGCAACTCACTCATATACTATGTACTACACTGTGCGTTTCTTACATTCTAAGTTTTTCAGTGCAACTCACTCATATACTATGTACTACACTGTGCGTTTCTTATATTCTAAGTTTGTCAGTGAAACTCAGTCATATACTATGTACTACACTTTGCATTTCGTGTAATGCGGGTTTTTCAGTAAATTCTAAGTTTTTCAGTGCAACTCATCCATATACTATGTACTACACTGTGCGTGTCTTATATTCTAAGTTTTTCAGTGCAACTCACTCATATACTATGTACTGTGCATTTCGTGTTATCCGGGTTTTTCAGTAAAACTCACTCATATACTATGTACTACACTGTGCGATTCTTATATTCTAAGTTTTTCAGTGAAACTCACTCATGTACTATGTACTACACTGTGCATTTCGTGTAAAGCGGGTTTTTAAGTAAATTCTAAGTTTTTCAGTGCAACTCACTCATATACTATGTACTACACTGTGCGTTTCTTATAATCTAAGTTTTTCAGTGCAACTCACTCATATACTGTGTACTACACTGTGCATTTCGTGTAATCCGGGTTTTTCAGTAAAATTCCCTCATATACTATGTACTACACTGTGCGATTCTTATATTCTAAGTTTTTCAATGAAACTCACTCATATACTATGTACTACACTGTGCATTTCGTGTAATGCGGGTTTTTCAGTAAATTCTAAGTTTTTCAGTGCATCTCACTCATATACTATGTACTACACTGTGCATTTCGTGTAATCCGGGTTTTTTAGTAAATTCTAATTTTTTCAGTGCAACTCACTCATATACTATGTACTACACTGTGCGTTTCTTATAATCTAAGTTTTTCAGTGCAACTCACTCATATACTATGTACTACACTGTGCATTTCGTGTAATCCGGGTTTTTCAGTAAATTCTAAGTTTTTCAAGGCAACTCACCCATATAGTATGTACTACACTGTGCGTTTCTTATAATCTAAGTTTTTCAGTGCAACTCACTCATATACTATGTACTACACTGTGCGATTCTTATATTCTAAGTTTTTCAGTGAAACTCACTCATGTACTATGTACTACACTGTGCATTTCGTGTAAAGCGGGTTTTTAAGTAAATTCTAAGTTTTTCTGTGCAACTTACTCATATACTATGTACTACACTGTGCATTTCGTGTAATCCGGGTTTTTCAGTAAAACTCACTCTTATACTATGTACTACAATGTGCGTTTCTTATGTTCTAAGTTTCTCAGACAACTCACTCATATACTATGTACTACACTGTCCGTTTCTTATATTCTAAGATTTTTAGTGCAACTCACTCATACTACACTGTGCGTTTCGAGTAATCACGGTTTTTCAGTGCAACTCACTCATATATTATGAACAACACTCTGTGTTTCCTGTAGTCATGATTTTTCAGTGCCACTCACTCATATACTATGTATTACACAGTGCGTTTCGTGTAATCAGTGTTTTTCAGTGCAACTCACTCATATACTATGTACTACACTGTGCGTTTCTTACATTCTAAGTTTTTCAGTGCAACTCACTCATATACTATGTACTACACTGTGCGTTTCTTATATTCTAAGTTTTTCAGTGCAACTCACTCATATACTATGTACTACACTTTGCATTTCGTGTAATGCGGGTTTTTCAGTAAATTCTAAGTTTTTCAGTGCAACTCATCCATATACTATGTACTACACTGTGCGTGTCTTATATTCTAAGTTTTTCAGTGCAACTCACTCATATACTATGTACTGTGCATTTCGTGTTATCCGGGTTTTTCAGTAAAACTCACTCATATACTATGTACTACACTGTGCGATTCTTATATTCTAAGTTTTTCAGTGAAACTCACTCATGTACTATGTACTACACTGTGCATTTCGTGTAAAGCGGGTTTTTAAGTAAATTCTAAGTTTTTCAGTGCAACTCACTCATATACTATGTACTACACTGTGCGTTTCTTATAATCTAAGTTTTTCAGTGCAACTCACTCATATACTGTGTACTACACTGTGCATTTCGTGTAATCCGGGTTTTTCAGTAAAATTCCTTCATATACTATGTACTACACTGTGCGATTCTTATATTCTAAGTTTTTCAATGAAACTCACTAATATACTATGTACTACACTGTGCATTTCGTGTAATGCGGGTTTTTCAGTACATTCTAAGTTTTTCAGTGCAACTCACTCATATACTATGTACTACACTGTGCATTTCGTGTAATCCGGGTTTTTTAGTAAATTCTAATTTTTTCATTGCAACTCACTCATATACTATGTACTACACTGTGCGTTTCTTATAATCTAAGTTTTTCAGTGCAACTCACTCATATACTATGTACTACACTGTGCATTTCGTGTAATCCGGGTTTTTCAGTAAATTCTAAGTTTTTCAAGGCAACTCACTCATATAGTATGTACTACACTGTGCGTTTCTTATAATCTAAGTTTTTCAGTGCAACTCACTCATATACTATGTACTACACTGTGCGATTCTTATATTCTAAGTTTTTCAGTGAAACTCACTCATGTACTATGTACTACACTGTGCATTTCGTGTCAAGCGGGTTTTTAAGTAAATTCTAAGTTTTTCAGTGCCACTCACTTCATATACTATGTACTACACTGTTCATTTCGTGTAATCCGGGTTTTTCAGTAAATTCTAAGTTTTTCAAGGCAACTCACTCATGTACTATGTACTACAAAGTGCTTTTCTTATATTCTTAGTTTTTCAGTGCAACTCACTCATATACTATAAACTACACTGTGCATTTCGTGTAATCCGGGTTTTTTAGTAAATTCTAATTTTTTCATTGCAACTCACTCATATACTATGTACTACACTGTGCGTTTCTTATATTCTAAGTTTTTCAGTGCAACTCACTCATATACTATGTACTACACTGTGCATTTCGTGTAATCCGGGTTTTTCAGGAAATTCTAAGTTTTTCAAGGCAACTCACTCATATAGTATGTACTACACTGTGCGTTTCTTATAATCTAAGTTTTTCAGTGCAACTCACTCATATACTATGTACTACACTGTGCATTTCGTGTAATGCGGGTTTTTCAGTAAATTCTAAGTTTTTCAGTGCAACTCACTCATATACTAATGTACTACACTGTGCGTTTCTTATATTCTAAGTTTTTCAGTGAAACTCCCTCAATTACTATGTACTACACTGTCCGTTTCTTATATTCTAAGATTTTTAGTGCAACTCACTCATACTACACTGTGCGTTTCGAGTAATCACGGTTTTTCAGTTCAACTCACTCATATATTATGAACAACACTCTGTGTTTCCTGTAGTCATGGTTTTTCAGTGCCACTCACTCATATACTATGTATTACACAGTGCGTTTCGTGTAATCAGTGTTTTTCAGTGCAACTCACTCATATACTATGTACTACACTGTGCGTTTCTTACATTCTAAGTTTTTCAGTGCAACTCACTCATATACTATGTACTACACTGTGCGATTCTTATATTCTAAATTTTCAATGAAACTCACTCATATACTATGTACTACACTGTGCATTTCGTGTAATCCGGGTTTTTTAGTAAATTCTAATTTTTTCAGTGCAACTCACTCATATACTATGTACTACACTGTGCGTTTCTTATAATCTAAGTTTTTCAGTGCAACTCACTCATATACTATGTACTACACTGTGCATTTCGTGTAATCCGGGTTTTTCAGTAAATTCTAAGTTTTTCAAGGCAACTCACTCATATAGTATGTACTACACTGTGCGTTTCTTATAATCTAAGTTTTTCAGTGCAACTCACTCATATACTATGTACTACACTGTGCGATTCTTATATTCTAAGTTTTTCAGTGAAACTCACTCATGTACTATGTACTACACTGTGCATTTCGTGTAAAGCGGGTTTTTAAGTAAATTCTAAGTTTTTCAGTGCAACTCACTCATATACTATGTACTACACTGTGCATTTCGTGAAATCCGGGTTTTTCAGTAAAACTCACTCTTATACTATGTACTACAATATGCGTTTCTTATGTTCTAAGTTTCTCAGACAACTCACTCATATACTATGTACTACACTGTGCGGTTCTTACATTCTAAGTTTTTCAGTGAAACTCACTCAATTACTATGTACTACACTGTCCGTTTCTTATATTCTAAGATTTTTAGTGCAACTCACTCATACTACACTGTGCGTTTCGAGTAATCACGGTTTTTCAGTGCAACTCACTCATATATTATGAACAACACTCTGTGTTTCCTGTAGTCATGGTTTTTCAGTGCCACTCACTCATATACTATGTATTACACAGTGCGTTTCGTGTAATCAGTGTTTTTCAGTGCAACTCACTCATATACTATGTACTACACTGTGCGTTTCTTACATTCTAAGTTTTTCAGTGCAACTCACTCATATACTATGTACTACACTGTGCGTTTCTTATATTCTAAGTTTGTCAGTGAAACTCAGTCATATACTATGTACTACACTGTGCATTTCGTGTAATGCGGGTTTTTCAGTAAATTCTAAGTTTTTCAGTGCAACTCACTCATATACTATGTACTACACTGTGCATTTCGTGTAATCCGGGTTTTTTAGTAAATTCTAATTTTTTCAGTGCAACTCACTCATATACTATGTACTACACTGTGCGTTTCTTATAATCTAAGTTTTTCAGTGCAACTCACTCATATACTATGTACTACACTGTGCATTTCGTGTAATCCGGGTTTTTCAGTAAATTCTAAGTTTTTCAAGGCAACTCACTCATATAGTATGTACTACACTGTGCGTTTCTTATAATCTAAGTTTTTCAGTGCAACTCACTCATATACTATGTACTACACTGTACGATTCTTATATACTAAGTTTTTCAGTGAAACTCACTCATGTACTATGTACTACACTGTGCATTTCGTGTAAAGCGGGTTTTTCAGTAAAATTCCCTCATATACTATGTACTACACTGTGCGATTCTTATATTCTAAGTTTTTCAATGAAACTCACTCATATACTATGTACTACACTGTGCATTTCGTGTAATGCGGGTTTTTCAGTAAATTCTAAGTTTTTCAGTGCAACTCACTCATATACTATGTACTACACTGTGCATTTCGTGTAATCCGGGTTTGTTAGTAAATTCTAATTTTTTCATTGCAACTCACTCATATACTATGTACTACACTGTGCGTTTCTTATAATCTAAGTTTTTCAGTGCAACTCACTCATATACTATGTACTACACTGTGCATTTCGTGTAATCCGGGTTTTTCAGTAAATTCTAAGTTTTTCAAGGCAACTCACTCATATAGTATGTACTACACTGTGCGTTTCTTATAATCTAAGTTTTTCAGTGCAACTCACTCATATACTATGTACTACACTGTGCGATTCTTATATTCTAAGTTTTTCAGTGCAACTCACTCATATACTATGTACTACACTGTGCATTTCGTGTAATCCGGGTTTTTCAGTAAAACTCACTCTTATACTATGTACTACAATGTGCGTTTCTTATGTTCTAAGTTTCTCAGACAACTCACTCATATACTATGTACTACACTGTGCGGTTCTTACATTCTAAGTTTTTCAGTGAAACTCACTCAATTACTATGTACTACACTGTCCGTTTCTTATATTCTAAGATTTTTAGTGCAACTCACTCATACTACACTGTGCGTTTCGAGTAATCACGGTTTTTCAGTGCAACTCACTCATATATTATGAACAACACTCTGTGTTTCCTGTAGTCATGGTTTTTCAGTGCCACTCACACATATACTATGTATTACACAGTGCGTTTCGTGTAATCAGTGTTTTTCAGTGCAACTCACTCATATACTATGTACTACACTGTGCGTTTCTTACATTCTAAGTTTTTCAGTGCAACTCACTCATATACTATGTACTACACTGTGCGTTTCTTATATTCTAAGTTTGTCAGTGAAACTCAGTCATATACTATGTACTACACTTTGCGTTTCGTGTAATGCGGGTTTTTCAGTAAATTCTAAGTTTTTCAGTGCAACTCATCCATATACTATGTACTACACTGTGCGTGTCTTATATTCTAAGTTTTTCAGTGCAACTCACTCATATACTATGTACTGTGCATTTCGTGTTATCCGGGTTTTTCAGTAAAACTCACTCATATACTATGTACTACACTGTGCGATTCTTATATTCTAAGTTTTTCAGTGAAACTCACTCATGTACTATGTACTACACTGTGCATTTCGTGTAAAGCGGGTTTTTAAGTAAATTCTAAGTTTTTCAGTGCAACTCACTCATATACTATGTACTACACTGTGCGTTTCTTATAATCTAAGTTTTTCAGTGCAACTCACTCATATACTGTGTACTACACTGTGCATTTCGTGTAATCCGGGTTTTTCAGTAAAATTCCCTCATGTACTATGTACTACACTGTGCGATTCTTATATTCTAAGTTTTTCAATGAAACTCACTCATATACTATGTACTACACTGTGCATTTCGTGTAATGCGGGTTTTTCAGTAAATTCTAAGTTTTTCAGTGCAACTCACTCATATACTATGTACTACACTGTGCATTTCGTGTAATCCGGGTTTTTTAGTAAATTCTAATTTTTTCAGTGCAACTCACTCATATACTATGTACTACACTGTGCGTTTCTTATAATCTAAGTTTTTCAGTGCAACTCACTCATATACTATGTACTACACTGTGCATTTCGTGTAATCCGGGTTTTTCAGTAAATTCTAAGTTTTTCAAGGCAACTCACCCATATAGTATGTACTACACTGTGCGTTTCTTATAATCTAAGTTTTTCAGTGCAACTCACTCATATACTATGTACTACACTGTGCGATTCTTATATTCTAAGTTTTTCAGTGCAACTCACTCATATACTATGTACTACACTGTGCATTTCGTGTAATCCGGGTTTTTCAGTAAAACTCACTCTTATACTATGTACTACAATGTGCGTTTCTTATGTTCTAAGTTTCTCAGACAACTCACTCATATACTATGTACTACACTGTGCGGTTCTTACATTCTAAGTTTTTCAGTGAAACTCACTCAATTACTATGTACTACACTGTCCGTTTCTTATATTCTAAGATTTTTAGTGCAACTCACTCATATACTATGTACTACACTGTGCATTTCGTGTAATCCGGGTTTTTTAGTAAATTCTAATTTTTTCATTGCAACTCACTCATATACTATGTACTACACTGTGCGTTTCTTATAATCTAAGTTTTTCAGTGCAACTCACTCATATACTATGTACTACACTGTGCATTTCGTGTAATCCGGGTTTTTCAGTAAATTCTAAGTTTTTCAAGGCAACTCACTCATATAGTATGTACTACACTGTGCGTTTCTTATAATCTAAGTTTTTCAGTGCAACTCACTCATATACTATGTACTACACTGTGCGATTCTTATATTCTAAGTTTTTCAGTGCAACTCACTCATATACTATGTACTACACTGTGCATTTCGTGTAATCCGGGTTTTTCAGTAAAACTCACTCTTATATTATGGACTACAATGTGCGTTTCTTATGTTCTAAGTTTCTCAGACAACTCACTCATATACTATGTACTACTCTGTGCGGTTCTTACATTCTAAGTTTTTCAGTGAAACTCACTCAATTACTATGTACTACACTGTCCGTTTCTTATATTCTAAGATTTTTAGTGCAACTCACTCATACTACACTGTGCGTTTCGAGTAATCACGGTTTTTCAGTGCAACTCACTCATATATTATGAACAACACTCTGTGTTTCCTGTAGTCATGGTTTTTCAGTGCCACTCACACATATACTATGTATTACACAGTGCGTTTCGTGTAATCAGTGTTTTTCAGTGCAACTCACTCATATACTATGTACTACACTGTGCGTTTCTTACATTCTAAGTTTTTCAGTGCAACTCACTCATATACTATGTACTACACTGTGCGTTTCTTATATTCTAAGTTTGTCAGTGAAACTCAGTCATATACTATGTACTACACTTTGCATTTCGTGTAATGCGGGTTTTTCAGTAAATTCTAAGTTTTTCAGTGCAACTCATCCATATACTATGTACTACACTGTGCGTGTCTTATATTCTAAGTTTTTCAGTGCAACTCACTCATATACTATGTACTGTGCATTTCGTGTTATCCGGGTTTTTCAGTAAAACTCACTCATATACTATGTACTACACTGTGCGATTCTTATATTCTAAGTTTTTCAGTGAAACTCACTCATGTACTATGTACTACACTGTGCATTTCGTGTAAAGCGGGTTTTTAAGTAAATTCTAAGTTTTTCAGTGCAACTCACTCATATACTATGTACTACACTGTGCGTTTCTTATAATCTAAGTTTTTCAGTGCAACTCACTCATATACTGTGTACTACACTGTGCATTTCGTGTAATCCGGGTTTTTCAGTAAAATTCCCTCATATACTATGTACTACACTGTGCGATTCTTATATTCTAAGTTTTTCAATGAAACTCACTCATATACTATGTACTACACTGTGCATTTCGTGTAATGCGGGTTTTTCAGTAAATTCTAAGTTTTTCAGTGCATCTCACTCATATACTATGTACTACACTGTGCATTTCGTGTAATCCGGGTTTTTTAGTAAATTCTAATTTTTTCAGTGCAACTCACTCATATACTATGTACTACACTGTGCGTTTCTTATAATCTAAGTTTTTCAGTGCAACTCACTCATATACTATGTACTACACTGTGCATTTCGTGTAATCCGGGTTTTTCAGTAAATTCTAAGTTTTTCAAGGCAACTCACCCATATAGTATGTACTACACTGTGCGTTTCTTATAATCTAAGTTTTTCAGTGCAACTCACTCATATACTATGTACTACACTGTGCGATTCTTATATTCTAAGTTTTTCAGTGAAACTCACTCATGTACTATGTACTACACTGTGCATTTCGTGTAAAGCGGGTTTTTAAGTAAATTCTAAGTTTTTCTGTGCAACTTACTCATATACTATGTACTACACTGTGCATTTCGTGTAATCCGGGTTTTTCAGTAAAACTCACTCTTATACTATGTACTACAATGTGCGTTTCTTATGTTCTAAGTTTCTCAGACAACTCACTCATATACTATGTACTACACTGTCCGTTTCTTATATTCTAAGATTTTTAGTGCAACTCACTCATACTACACTGTGCGTTTCGAGTAATCACGGTTTTTCAGTGCAACTCACTCATATATTATGAACAACACTCTGTGTTTCCTGTAGTCATGATTTTTCAGTGCCACTCACTCATATACTATGTATTACACAGTGCGTTTCGTGTAATCAGTGTTTTTCAGTGCAACTCACTCATATACTATGTACTACACTGTGCGTTTCTTACATTCTAAGTTTTTCAGTGCAACTCACTCATATACTATGTACTACACTGTGCGTTTCTTATATTCTAAGTTTTTCAGTGCAACTCACTCATATACTATGTACTACACTTTGCATTTCGTGTAATGCGGGTTTTTCAGTAAATTCTAAGTTTTTCAGTGCAACTCATCCATATACTATGTACTACACTGTGCGTGTCTTATATTCTAAGTTTTTCAGTGCAACTCACTCATATACTATGTACTGTGCATTTCGTGTTATCCGGGTTTTTCAGTAAAACTCACTCATATACTATGTACTACACTGTGCGATTCTTATATTCTAAGTTTTTCAGTGAAACTCACTCATGTACTATGTACTACACTGTGCATTTCGTGTAAAGCGGGTTTTTAAGTAAATTCTAAGTTTTTCAGTGCAACTCACTCATATACTATGTACTACACTGTGCGTTTCTTATAATCTAAGTTTTTCAGTGCAACTCACTCATATACTGTGTACTACACTGTGCATTTCGTGTAATCCGGGTTTTTCAGTAAAATTCCTTCATATACTATGTACTACACTGTGCGATTCTTATATTCTAAGTTTTTCAATGAAACTCACTAATATACTATGTACTACACTGTGCATTTCGTGTAATGCGGGTTTTTCAGTACATTCTAAGTTTTTCAGTGCAACTCACTCATATACTATGTACTACACTGTGCATTTCGTGTAATCCGGGTTTTTTAGTAAATTCTAATTTTTTCATTGCAACTCACTCATATACTATGTACTACACTGTGCGTTTCTTATAATCTAAGTTTTTCAGTGCAACTCACTCATATACTATGTACTACACTGTGCATTTCGTGTAATCCGGGTTTTTCAGTAAATTCTAAGTTTTTCAAGGCAACTCACTCATATAGTATGTACTACACTGTGCGTTTCTTATAATCTAAGTTTTTCAGTGCAACTCACTCATATACTATGTACTACACTGTGCGATTCTTATATTCTAAGTTTTTCAGTGAAACTCACTCATGTACTATGTACTACACTGTGCATTTCGTGTCAAGCGGGTTTTTAAGTAAATTCTAAGTTTTTCAGTGCCACTCACTTCATATACTATGTACTACACTGTTCATTTCGTGTAATCCGGGTTTTTCAGTAAATTCTAAGTTTTTCAAGGCAACTCACTCATGTACTATGTACTACAAAGTGCTTTTCTTATATTCTTAGTTTTTCAGTGCAACTCACTCATATACTATAAACTACACTGTGCATTTCGTGTAATCCGGGTTTTTTAGTAAATTCTAATTTTTTCATTGCAACTCACTCATATACTATGTACTACACTGTGCGTTTCTTATATTCTAAGTTTTTCAGTGCAACTCACTCATATACTATGTACTACACTGTGCATTTCGTGTAATCCGGGTTTTTCAGGAAATTCTAAGTTTTTCAAGGCAACTCACTCATATAGTATGTACTACACTGTGCGTTTCTTATAATCTAAGTTTTTCAGTGCAACTCACTCATATACTATGTACTACACTGTGCATTTCGTGTAATGCGGGTTTTTCAGTAAATTCTAAGTTTTTCAGTGCAACTCACTCATATACTAATGTACTACACTGTGCGTTTCTTATATTCTAAGTTTTTCAGTGAAACTCCCTCAATTACTATGTACTACACTGTCCGTTTCTTATATTCTAAGATTTTTAGTGCAACTCACTCATACTACACTGTGCGTTTCGAGTAATCACGGTTTTTCAGTTCAACTCACTCATATATTATGAACAACACTCTGTGTTTCCTGTAGTCATGGTTTTTCAGTGCCACTCACTCATATACTATGTATTACACAGTGCGTTTCGTGTAATCAGTGTTTTTCAGTGCAACTCACTCATATACTATGTACTACACTGTGCGTTTCTTACATTCTAAGTTTTTCAGTGCAACTCACTCATATACTATGTACTACACTGTGCGATTCTTATATTCTAAATTTTCAATGAAACTCACTCATATACTATGTACTACACTGTGCATTTCGTGTAATCCGGGTTTTTTAGTAAATTCTAATTTTTTCAGTGCAACTCACTCATATACTATGTACTACACTGTGCGTTTCTTATAATCTAAGTTTTTCAGTGCAACTCACTCATATACTATGTACTACACTGTGCATTTCGTGTAATCCGGGTTTTTCAGTAAATTCTAAGTTTTTCAAGGCAACTCACTCATATAGTATGTACTACACTGTGCGTTTCTTATAATCTAAGTTTTTCAGTGCAACTCACTCATATACTATGTACTACACTGTGCGATTCTTATATTCTAAGTTTTTCAGTGAAACTCACTCATGTACTATGTACTACACTGTGCATTTCGTGTAAAGCGGGTTTTTAAGTAAATTCTAAGTTTTTCAGTGCAACTCACTCATATACTATGTACTACACTGTGCATTTCGTGAAATCCGGGTTTTTCAGTAAAACTCACTCTTATACTATGTACTACAATATGCGTTTCTTATGTTCTAAGTTTCTCAGACAACTCACTCATATACTATGTACTACACTGTGCGGTTCTTACATTCTAAGTTTTTCAGTGAAACTCACTCAATTACTATGTACTACACTGTCCGTTTCTTATATTCTAAGATTTTTAGTGCAACTCACTCATACTACACTGTGCGTTTCGAGTAATCACGGTTTTTCAGTGCAACTCACTCATATATTATGAACAACACTCTGTGTTTCCTGTAGTCATGGTTTTTCAGTGCCACTCACTCATATACTATGTATTACACAGTGCGTTTCGTGTAATCAGTGTTTTTCAGTGCAACTCACTCATATACTATGTACTACACTGTGCGTTTCTTACATTCTAAGTTTTTCAGTGCAACTCACTCATATACTATGTACTACACTGTGCGTTTCTTATATTCTAAATTTGTCAGTGAAACTCAGTCATATACTATGTACTACACTTTGCATTTCGTGTAATGCGGGTTTTTCAGTAAATTCTAAGTTTTTCAGTGCAACTCATCCATATACTATGTACTACACTGTGCGTGTCTTATATTCTAAGTTTTTCAGTGCAACTCACTCATATACTTTGTACTGTGCATTTCGTGTTATCCGGGTTTTTCAGTAAAACTCACTCATATACTATGTACTACACTGTGCGATTCTTATATTCTAAGTTTTTCAGTGAAACTCACTCATGTACTATGTACTACACTGTGCATTTCGTGTAAAGCGGGTTTTTAAGTAAATTCTAAGTTTTTCAGTGCAACTCACTCATATACTATGTACTACACTGTGCGTTTCTTATAATCTAAGTTTTTCAGTGCAACTCACTCATATACTGTGTACTACACTGTGCATTTCGTGTAATCCGGGTTTTTCAGTAAAATTCCCTCATATACTATGTACTACACTGTGCGATTCTTATATTCTAAGTTTCTCAATGAAACTCACTCATATACTATGTACTACACTGTGCATTTCGTGTAATGCGGGTTTTTCAGTAAATTCTAAGTTTTTCAGTGCAACTCACTCATATACTATGTACTACACTGTGCATTTCGTGTAATCCGGGTTTTTCAGTAAAACTCACTCATATACTATGTACTACACTGTGCGATTCTTATATTCTAAGTTTTTCAGTGAAACTCACTCATGTACTATGTACTACACTGTGCATTTCGTGTAAAGCGGGTTTTTAAGTAAATTCTAAGTTTTTCAGTGCAACTCACTTCATATAATATGTACTACACTGTTCATTTCCTGTAATCCGGGTTTTTCAGTAAATTCTAAGTTTTTCAAGGCAACTCACTCATGTACTATGTACTACAAAGTGCTTTTCTTATATTCTAAGTTTTTCAGTGCAACTCACTCATATACTATATACTACACTGTGCATTTCGTGTAATCCGGGTTTTTTAGTAAATTCTAATTTTTTCATTGCAACTAACTCATATACTATGTACTACACTGTGCGTTTCTTATATTCTAAGTTTTTCAGTGCAACTCACTCATATACTATGTATTACACTGTGCATTTCGTGTAATCCGGGTTTTTCAGGAAATTCTAAGTTTTTCAAGGCAACTCACTCATATAGTATGTACTACACTGTGCGTTTCTTATAATCTAAGTTTTTCAGTGCAACTCACTCATATACTATGGACTACACTGTGCATTTCGTGTAATGCGGGTTTTTCAGTAAATTCTAAGTTTTTCAGTGCAACTCACTCATATACTAATGTACTACACTGTGCGTTTCTTATATTCTAAGTTTTTCAGTGAAACTCCCTCAATTACTATGTACTACACTGTCCGTTTCTTATGTTCTAAGATTTTTAGTGCAACTCACTCATACTACACTGTGCGTTTCGAGTAATCACGGTTTTTCAGTGCAACTCACTCATATATTATGAACAACACTCTGTGTTTCCTGTAGTCATGGTTTTTCAGTGCCACTCACTCATATACTATGTATTACACAGTGCGTTTCGTGTAATCAGTGTTTTTCAGTGCAACTCACTCATATACTATGTACTACACTGTGCGTTTCTTACATTCTAAGTTTTTCAGTGCAACTCACTCATATACTATGTACTACACTGTGCGTTTCTTATATTCTAAGTTTGTCAGTGAAACTCAGTCATATACTATGTACTACACTTTGCATTTCGTGTAATGCGGGTTTTTCAGTAAATTCTAAGTTTTTCAGTGCAACTCATCCATATACTATGTACTACACTGTGCGTGTCTTATATTCTAAGTTTTTCAGTGCAACTCACTCATATACTATGTACTGTGCATTTCGTGTTATCCGGGTTTTTCAGTAAAACTCACTCATATACTATGTACTACACTGTGCGATTCTTATATTCTAAGTTTTTCAGTGAAACTCACTCATGTACTATGTACTACACTGTGCATTTCGTGTAAAGCGGGTTTTTAAGTAAATTCTAAGTTTTTCAGTGCAACTCACTCATATACTATGTACTACACTGTGCGTTCCTTATAATCTAAGTTTTTCAGTGCATCTCACTCATATACTATGTACTACACTGTGCGATTCTTATATTCTAAGTTTTTCAATGAAACTCACTCATATACTATGTACTACACTGTGCATTTCGTGTAATACGGGTTTTTCAGTAAATTCTAAGTTTTTCAGTGCAACTCACCCATATACTATGTACTACACTGTGCATTTCGTGTAATCCGGGTTTTTTAGTAAATTCTAATTTTTTCATTGCAACTCACTCATATACTATGTACTACACTGTGCGTTTCTTATAATCTAAGTTTTTCAGTGCAACTCACTCATATACTATGTACTACACTGTGCATTTCGTGTAATCCGCGTTTTTCAGTAAATTCTAAGTTTTTCAAGGCAACTCACTCATATAGTATGTACTACACTGTGCGTTTCTTATAATCTAAGTTTTTCAGTGCAACTCACTCCTATACTATGTACTACACTGTGCGATTCTTATATTCTAAGTTTTTCAGTGAAACTCACTCATGTACTATGTACTACACTGTGCATTTCGTGTAAAGCGGGTTTTTAAGTAAATTCTAAGTTTTTCAGTGCAACTCACTCATATACTATGTACTACACTGTGCATTTCGTGTAATCCGGGTTTTTCAGTAAAACTCACTCTTATACTATGTACTACAATGTGCGTTTCTTATGTTCTAAGTTTCTCAGACAACTCACTCATATACTATGTACTACACTGTGCGGTTCTTACATTCTAAGTTTTTCAGTGAAACTCACTCAATTACTATGTACTACACTGTCCGTTTCTTATATTCTAAGATTTTTAGTGCAACTCACTCATACTACACTGTGCGTTTCGAGTAATCACGGTTTTTCAGTGCAACTCACTCATATATTATGAACAACACTCTGTGTTTCCTGTAGTCATGGTTTTTCAGTGCCACTCACTCATATACTATGTATTACACAGTGCGTTTCGTGTAATCAGTGTTTTTCAGTGCAACTCACTCATATACTATGTACTACACTGTGCGTTTCTTACATTCTAAGTTTTTCAGTGCAACTCACTCATATACTATGTACTACACTGTGCGTTTCTTATATTCTAAGTTTGTCAGTGAAACTCAGTCATATACTATGTACTACACTTTGCATTTCGTGTAATGCGGGTTTTTCAGTAAATTCTAAGTTTTTCAGTGCAACTCATCCATATACTATGTACTACACTGTGCGTGTCTTATATTCTAAGTTTTTCAGTGCAACTCACTCATATACTATGTACTACACTGTGCATTTCGTGTAATCCGGGTTTTTTAGTAAATTCTAATTTTTTCAGTGCAACTCACTCATATACTATGTACTACACTGTGCGTTTCTTATAATCTAAGTTTTTCAGTGCAACTCACTCATATACTATGTACTACACTGTGCATTTCGTGTAATCCGGGTTTTTCAGTAAATTCTAAGTTTTTCAAGGCAACTCACCCATATAGTATGTACTACACTGTGCGTTTCTTATAATCTAAGTTTTTCAGTGCAACTCACTCATATACTATGTACTACACTGTGCGATTCTTATATTCTAAGTTTTTCAGTGAAACTCACTCATGTACTATGTACTACACTGTGCATTTCGTGTAAAGCGGGTTTTTAAGTAAATTCTAAGTTTTTCTGTGCAACTTACTCATATACTATGTACTACACTGTGCATTTCGTGTAATCCGGGTTTTTCAGTAAAACTCACTCTTATACTATGTACTACAATGTGCGTTTCTTATGTTCTAAGTTTCTCAGACAACTCACTCATATACTATGTACTACACTGTCCGTTTCTTATATTCTAAGATTTTTAGTGCAACTCACTCATACTACACTGTGCGTTTCGAGTAATCACGGTTTTTCAGTGCAACTCACTCATATATTATGAACAACACTCTGTGTTTCCTGTAGTCATGATTTTTCAGTGCCACTCACTCATATACTATGTATTACACAGTGCGTTTCGTGTAATCAGTGTTTTTCAGTGCAACTCACTCATATACTATGTACTACACTGTGCGTTTCTTACATTCTAAGTTTTTCAGTGCAACTCACTCATATACTATGTACTACACTGTGCGTTTCTTATATTCTAAGTTTTTCAGTGCAACTCACTCATATACTATGTACTACACTTTGCATTTCGTGTAATGCGGGTTTTTCAGTAAATTCTAAGTTTTTCAGTGCAACTCATCCATATACTATGTACTACACTGTGCGTGTCTTATATTCTAAGTTTTTCAGTGCAACTCACTCATATACTATGTACTGTGCATTTCGTGTTATCCGGGTTTTTCAGTAAAACTCACTCATATACTATGTACTACACTGTGCGATTCTTATATTCTAAGTTTTTCAGTGAAACTCACTCATGTACTATGTACTACACTGTGCATTTCGTGTAAAGCGGGTTTTTAAGTAAATTCTAAGTTTTTCAGTGCAACTCACTCATATACTATGTACTACACTGTGCGTTTCTTATAATCTAAGTTTTTCAGTGCAACTCACTCATATACTGTGTACTACACTGTGCATTTCGTGTAATCCGGGTTTTTCAGTAAAATTCCTTCATATACTATGTACTACACTGTGCGATTCTTATATTCTAAGTTTTTCAATGAAACTCACTCATATACTATGTACTACACTGTGCATTTCGTGTAATACGGGTTTTTCAGTAAATTCTAAGTTTTTCAGTGCAACTCACCCATATACTATGTACTACACTGTGCATTTCGTGTAATCCGGGTTTTTTAGTAAATTCTAATTTTTTCATTGCAACTCACTCATATACTATGTACTACACTGTGCGTTTCTTATAATCTAAGTTTTTCAGTGCAACTCACTCATATACTATGTACTACACTGTGCATTTCGTGTAATCCGCGTTTTTCAGTAAATTCTAAGTTTTTCAAGGCAACTCACTCATATAGTATGTACTACACTGTGCGTTTCTTATAATCTAAGTTTTTCAGTGCAACTCACTCCTATACTATGTACTACACTGTGCGATTCTTATATTCTAAGTTTTTCAGTGAAACTCACTCATGTACTATGTACTACACTGTGCATTTCGTGTAAAGCGGGTTTTTAAGTAAATTCTAAGTTTTTCAGTGCAACTCACTCATATACTATGTACTACACTGTGCATTTCGTGTAATCCGGGTTTTTCAGTAAAACTCACTCTTATACTATGTACTACAATGTGCGTTTCTTATGTTCTAAGTTTCTCAGACAACTCACTCATATACTATGTACTACACTGTGCGGTTCTTACATTCTAAGTTTTTCAGTGAAACTCACTCAATTACTATGTACTACACTGTCCGTTTCTTATATTCTAAGATTTTTAGTGCAACTCACTCATACTACACTGTGCGTTTCGAGTAATCACGGTTTTTCAGTGCAACTCACTCATATATTATGAACAACACTCTGTGTTTCCTGTAGTCATGGTTTTTCAGTGCCACTCACTCATATACTATGTATTACACAGTGCGTTTCGTGTAATCAGTGTTTTTCAGTGCAACTCACTCATATACTATGTACTACACTGTGCGTTTCTTACATTCTAAGTTTTTCAGTGCAACTCACTCATATACTATGTACTACACTGTGCGTTTCTTATATTCTAAGTTTGTCAGTGAAACTCAGTCATATACTATGTACTACACTTTGCATTTCGTGTAATGCGGGTTTTTCAGTAAATTCTAAGTTTTTCAGTGCAACTCATCCATATACTATGTACTACACTGTGCGTGTCTTATATTCTAAGTTTTTCAGTGCAACTCACTCATATACTATGTACTACACTGTGCATTTCGTGTAATCCGGGTTTTTTAGTAAATTCTAATTTTTTCAGTGCAACTCACTCATATACTATGTACTACACTGTGCGTTTCTTATAATCTAAGTTTTTCAGTGCAACTCACTCATATACTATGTACTACACTGTGCATTTCGTGTAATCCGGGTTTTTCAGTAAATTCTAAGTTTTTCAAGGCAACTCACCCATATAGTATGTACTACACTGTGCGTTTCTTATAATCTAAGTTTTTCAGTGCAACTCACTCATATACTATGTACTACACTGTGCGATTCTTATATTCTAAGTTTTTCAGTGAAACTCACTCATGTACTATGTACTACACTGTGCATTTCGTGTAAAGCGGGTTTTTAAGTAAATTCTAAGTTTTTCTGTGCAACTTACTCATATACTATGTACTACACTGTGCATTTCGTGTAATCCGGGTTTTTCAGTAAAACTCACTCTTATACTATGTACTACAATGTGCGTTTCTTATGTTCTAAGTTTCTCAGACAACTCACTCATATACTATGTACTACACTGTCCGTTTCTTATATTCTAAGATTTTTAGTGCAACTCACTCATACTACACTGTGCGTTTCGAGTAATCACGGTTTTTCAGTGCAACTCACTCATATATTATGAACAACACTCTGTGTTTCCTGTAGTCATGATTTTTCAGTGCCACTCACTCATATACTATGTATTACACAGTGCGTTTCGTGTAATCAGTGTTTTTCAGTGCAACTCACTCATATACTATGTACTACACTGTGCGTTTCTTACATTCTAAGTTTTTCAGTGCAACTCACTCATATACTATGTACTACACTGTGCGTTTCTTATATTCTAAGTTTTTCAGTGCAACTCACTCATATACTATGTACTACACTTTGCATTTCGTGTAATGCGGGTTTTTCAGTAAATTCTAAGTTTTTCAGTGCAACTCATCCATATACTATGTACTACACTGTGCGTGTCTTATATTCTAAGTTTTTCAGTGCAACTCACTCATATACTATGTACTGTGCATTTCGTGTTATCCGGGTTTTTCAGTAAAACTCACTCATATACTATGTACTACACTGTGCGATTCTTATATTCTAAGTTTTTCAGTGAAACTCACTCATGTACTATGTACTACACTGTGCATTTCGTGTAAAGCGGGTTTTTAAGTAAATTCTAAGTTTTTCAGTGCAACTCACTCATATACTATGTACTACACTGTGCGTTTCTTATAATCTAAGTTTTTCAGTGCAACTCACTCATATACTGTGTACTACACTGTGCATTTCGTGTAATCCGGGTTTTTCAGTAAAATTCCTTCATATACTATGTACTACACTGTGCGATTCTTATATTCTAAGTTTTTCAATGAAACTCACTAATATACTATGTACTACACTGTGCATTTCGTGTAATGCGGGTTTTTCAGTACATTCTAAGTTTTTCAGTGCAACTCACTCATATACTATGTACTACACTGTGCATTTCGTGTAATCCGGGTTTTTTAGTAAATTCTAATTTTTTCATTGCAACTCACTCATATACTATGTACTACACTGTGCGTTTCTTATAATCTAAGTTTTTCAGTGCAACTCACTCATATACTATGTACTACACTGTGCATTTCGTGTAATCCGGGTTTTTCAGTAAATTCTAAGTTTTTCAAGGCAACTCACTCATATAGTATGTACTACACTGTGCGTTTCTTATAATCTAAGTTTTTCAGTGCAACTCACTCATATACTATGTACTACACTGTGCGATTCTTATATTCTAAGTTTTTCAGTGAAACTCACTCATGTACTATGTACTACACTGTGCATTTCGTGTCAAGCGGGTTTTTAAGTAAATTCTAAGTTTTTCAGTGCCACTCACTTCATATACTATGTACTACACTGTTCATTTCGTGTAATCCGGGTTTTTCAGTAAATTCTAAGTTTTTCAAGGCAACTCACTCATGTACTATGTACTACAAAGTGCTTTTCTTATATTCTTAGTTTTTCAGTGCAACTCACTCATATACTATAAACTACACTGTGCATTTCGTGTAATCCGGGTTTTTTAGTAAATTCTAATTTTTTCATTGCAACTCACTCATATACTATGTACTACACTGTGCGTTTCTTATATTCTAAGTTTTTCAGTGCAACTCACTCATATACTATGTACTACACTGTGCATTTCGTGTAATCCGGGTTTTTCAGTAAATTCTAAGTTTTTCAAGGCAACTCACCCATATAGTATGTACTACACTGTGCGTTTCTTATAATCTAAGTTTTTCAGTGCAACTCACTCATATACTATGTACTACACTGTGCGATTCTTATATTCTAAGTTTTTCAGTGAAACTCACTCATGTACTATGTACTACACTGTGCATTTCGTGTAAAGCGGGTTTTTAAGTAAATTCTAAGTTTTTCTGTGCAACTTACTCATATACTATGTACTACACTGTGCATTTCGTGTAATCCGGGTTTTTCAGTAAAACTCACTCTTATACTATGTACTACAATGTGCGTTTCTTATGTTCTAAGTTTCTCAGACAACTCACTCATATACTATGTACTACACTGTCCGTTTCTTATATTCTAAGATTTTTAGTGCAACTCACTCATACTACACTGTGCGTTTCGAGTAATCACGGTTTTTCAGTGCAACTCACTCATATATTATGAACAACACTCTGTGTTTCCTGTAGTCATGATTTTTCAGTGCCACTCACTCATATACTATGTATTACACAGTGCGTTTCGTGTAATCAGTGTTTTTCAGTGCAACTCACTCATATACTATGTACTACACTGTGCGTTTCTTACATTCTAAGTTTTTCAGTGCAACTCACTCATATACTATGTACTACACTGTGCGTTTCTTATATTCTAAGTTTTTCAGTGCAACTCACTCATATACTATGTACTACACTTTGCATTTCGTGTAATGCGGGTTTTTCAGTAAATTCTAAGTTTTTCAGTGCAACTCATCCATATACTATGTACTACACTGTGCGTGTCTTATATTCTAAGTTTTTCAGTGCAACTCACTCATATACTATGTACTGTGCATTTCGTGTTATCCGGGTTTTTCAGTAAAACTCACTCATATACTATGTACTACACTGTGCGATTCTTATATTCTAAGTTTTTCAGTGAAACTCACTCATGTACTATGTACTACACTGTGCATTTCGTGTAAAGCGGGTTTTTAAGTAAATTCTAAGTTTTTCAGTGCAACTCACTCATATACTATGTACTACACTGTGCGTTTCTTATAATCTAAGTTTTTCAGTGCAACTCACTCATATACTATGTACTACACTGTGCATTTCGTGTAATCCGGGTTTTTCAGTAAATTCTAAGTTTTTCAAGGCAACTCACTCATATAGTATGTACTACACTGTGCGTTTCTTATAATCTAAGTTTTTCAGTGCAACTCACTCATATACTATGTACTACACTGTGCGATTCTTATATTCTAAGTTTTTCAGTGAAACTCACTCATGTACTATGTACTACACTGTGCATTTCGTGTCAAGCGGGTTTTTAAGTAAATTCTAAGTTTTTCAGTGCCACTCACTTCATATACTATGTACTACACTGTTCATTTCGTGTAATCCGGGTTTTTCAGTAAATTCTAAGTTTTTCAAGGCAACTCACTCATGTACTATGTACTACAAAGTGCTTTTCTTATATTCTTAGTTTTTCAGTGCAACTCACTCATATACTATAAACTACACTGTGCATTTCGTGTAATCCGGGTTTTTTAGTAAATTCTAATTTTTTCATTGCAACTCACTCATATACTATGTACTACACTGTGCGTTTCTTATATTCTAAGTTTTTCAGTGCAACTCACTCATATACTATGTACTACACTGTGCATTTCGTGTAATCCGGGTTTTTCAGTAAATTCTAAGTTTTTCAAGGCAACTCACCCATATAGTATGTACTACACTGTGCGTTTCTTATAATCTAAGTTTTTCAGTGCAACTCACTCATATACTATGTACTACACTGTGCGATTCTTATATTCTAAGTTTTTCAGTGAAACTCACTCATGTACTATGTACTACACTGTGCATTTCGTGTAAAGCGGGTTTTTAAGTAAATTCTAAGTTTTTCTGTGCAACTTACTCATATACTATGTACTACACTGTGCATTTCGTGTAATCCGGGTTTTTCAGTAAAACTCACTCTTATACTATGTACTACAATGTGCGTTTCTTATGTTCTAAGTTTCTCAGACAACTCACTCATATACTATGTACTACACTGTCCGTTTCTTATATTCTAAGATTTTTAGTGCAACTCACTCATACTACACTGTGCGTTTCGAGTAATCACGGTTTTTCAGTGCAACTCACTCATATATTATGAACAACACTCTGTGTTTCCTGTAGTCATGATTTTTCAGTGCCACTCACTCATATACTATGTATTACACAGTGCGTTTCGTGTAATCAGTGTTTTTCAGTGCAACTCACTCATATACTATGTACTACACTGTGCGTTTCTTACATTCTAAGTTTTTCAGTGCAACTCACTCATATACTATGTACTACACTGTGCGTTTCTTATATTCTAAGTTTTTCAGTGCAACTCACTCATATACTATGTACTACACTTTGCATTTCGTGTAATGCGGGTTTTTCAGTAAATTCTAAGTTTTTCAGTGCAACTCATCCATATACTATGTACTACACTGTGCGTGTCTTATATTCTAAGTTTTTCAGTGCAACTCACTCATATACTATGTACTGTGCATTTCGTGTTATCCGGGTTTTTCAGTAAAACTCACTCATATACTATGTACTACACTGTGCGATTCTTATATTCTAAGTTTTTCAGTGAAACTCACTCATGTACTATGTACTACAATGTGCATTTCGTGTAAAGCGGGTTTTTAAGTAAATTCTAAGTTTTTCAGTGCAACTCACTCATATACTATGTACTACACTGTGCGTTTCTTATAATCTAAGTTTTTCAGTGCAACTCACTCATATACTGTGTACTACACTGTGCATTTCGTGTAATCCGGGTTTTTCAGTAAAATTCCTTCATATACTATGTACTACACTGTGCGATTCTTATATTCTAAGTTTTTCAATGAAACTCACTAATATACTATGTACTACACTGTGCATTTCGTGTAATGCGGGTTTTTCAGTACATTCTAAGTTTTTCAGTGCAACTCACTCATATACTATGTACTACACTGTGCATTTCGTGTAATCCGGGTTTTTTAGTAAATTCTAATTTTTTCATTGCAACTCACTCATATACTATGTACTACACTGTGCGTTTCTTATAATCTAAGTTTTTCAGTGCAACTCACTCATATACTATGTACTACACTGTGCATTTCGTGTAATCCGGGTTTTTCAGTAAATTCTAAGTTTTTCAAGGCAACTCACTCATATAGTATGTACTACACTGTGCGTTTCTTATAATCTAAGTTTTTCAGTGCAACTCACTCATATACTATGTACTACACTGTGCGATTCTTATATTCTAAGTTTTTCAGTGAAACTCACTCATGTACTATGTACTACACTGTGCATTTCGTGTCAAGCGGGTTTTTAAGTAAATTCTAAGTTTTTCAGTGCCACTCACTTCATATACTATGTACTACACTGTTCATTTCGTGTAATCCGGGTTTTTCAGTAAATTCTAAGTTTTTCAAGGCAACTCACTCATGTACTATGTACTACAAAGTGCTTTTCTTATATTCTTAGTTTTTCAGTGCAACTCACTCATATACTATAAACTACACTGTGCATTTCGTGTAATCCGGGTTTTTTAGTAAATTCTAATTTTTTCATTGCAACTCACTCATATACTATGTACTACACTGTGCGTTTCTTATATTCTAAGTTTTTCAGTGCAACTCACTCATATACTATGTACTACACTGTGCATTTCGTGTAATCCGGGTTTTTCAGGAAATTCTAAGTTTTTCAAGGCAACTCACTCATATAGTATGTACTACACTGTGCGTTTCTTATAATCTAAGTTTTTCAGTGCAACTCACTCATATACTATGTACTACACTGTGCATTTCGTGTAATGCGGGTTTTTCAGTAAATTCTAAGTTTTTCAGTGCAACTCACTCATATACTAATGTACTACACTGTGCGTTTCTTATATTCTAAGTTTTTCAGTGAAACTCCCTCAATTACTATGTACTACACTGTCCGTTTCTTATATTCTAAGATTTTTAGTGCAACTCACTCATACTACACTGTGCGTTTCGAGTAATCACGGTTTTTCAGTTCAACTCACTCATATATTATGAACAACACTCTGTGTTTCCTGTAGTCATGGTTTTTCAGTGCCACTCACTCATATACTATGTATTACACAGTGCGTTTCGTGTAATCAGTGTTTTTCAGTGCAACTCACTCATATACTATGTACTACACTGTGCGTTTCTTACATTCTAAGTTTTTCAGTGCAACTCACTCATATACTATGTACTACACTGTGCGATTCTTATATTCTAAATTTTCAATGAAACTCACTCATATACTATGTACTACACTGTGCATTTCGTGTAATCCGGGTTTTTTAGTAAATTCTAATTTTTTCAGTGCAACTCACTCATATACTATGTACTACACTGTGCGTTTCTTATAATCTAAGTTTTTCAGTGCAACTCACTCATATACTATGTACTACACTGTGCATTTCGTGTAATCCGGGTTTTTCAGTAAATTCTAAGTTTTTCAAGGCAACTCACTCATATAGTATGTACTACACTGTGCGTTTCTTATAATCTAAGTTTTTCAGTGCAACTCACTCATATACTATGTACTACACTGTGCGATTCTTATATTCTAAGTTTTTCAGTGAAACTCACTCATGTACTATGTACTACACTGTGCATTTCGTGTAAAGCGGGTTTTTAAGTAAATTCTAAGTTTTTCAGTGCAACTCACTCATATACTATGTACTACACTGTGCATTTCGTGAAATCCGGGTTTTTCAGTAAAACTCACTCTTATACTATGTACTACAATATGCGTTTCTTATGTTCTAAGTTTCTCAGACAACTCACTCATATACTATGTACTACACTGTGCGGTTCTTACATTCTAAGTTTTTCAGTGAAACTCACTCAATTACTATGTACTACACTGTCCGTTTCTTATATTCTAAGATTTTTAGTGCAACTCACTCATACTACACTGTGCGTTTCGAGTAATCACGGTTTTTCAGTGCAACTCACTCATATATTATGAACAACACTCTGTGTTTCCTGTAGTCATGGTTTTTCAGTGCCACTCACTCATATACTATGTATTACACAGTGCGTTTCGTGTAATCAGTGTTTTTCAGTGCAACTCACTCATATACTATGTACTACACTGTGCGTTTCTTACATTCTAAGTTTTTCAGTGCAACTCACTCATATACTATGTACTACACTGTGCGTTTCTTATATTCTAAATTTGTCAGTGAAACTCAGTCATATACTATGTACTACACTTTGCATTTCGTGTAATGCGGGTTTTTCAGTAAATTCTAAGTTTTTCAGTGCAACTCATCCATATACTATGTACTACACTGTGCGTGTCTTATATTCTAAGTTTTTCAGTGCAACTCACTCATATACTTTGTACTGTGCATTTCGTGTTATCCGGGTTTTTCAGTAAAACTCACTCATATACTATGTACTACACTGTGCGATTCTTATATTCTAAGTTTTTCAGTGAAACTCACTCATGTACTATGTACTACACTGTGCATTTCGTGTAAAGCGGGTTTTTAAGTAAATTCTAAGTTTTTCAGTGCAACTCACTCATATACTATGTACTACACTGTGCGTTTCTTATAATCTAAGTTTTTCAGTGCAACTCACTCATATACTGTGTACTACACTGTGCATTTCGTGTAATCCGGGTTTTTCAGTAAAATTCCCTCATATACTATGTACTACACTGTGCGATTCTTATATTCTAAGTTTCTCAATGAAACTCACTCATATACTATGTACTACACTGTGCATTTCGTGTAATGCGGGTTTTTCAGTAAATTCTAAGTTTTTCAGTGCAACTCACTCATATACTATGTACTACACTGTGCATTTCGTGTAATCCGGGTTTTTCAGTAAAACTCACTCATATACTATGTACTACACTGTGCGATTCTTATATTCTAAGTTTTTCAGTGAAACTCACTCATGTACTATGTACTACACTGTGCATTTCGTGTAAAGCGGGTTTTTAAGTAAATTCTAAGTTTTTCAGTGCAACTCACTTCATATAATATGTACTACACTGTTCATTTCCTGTAATCCGGGTTTTTCAGTAAATTCTAAGTTTTTCAAGGCAACTCACTCATGTACTATGTACTACAAAGTGCTTTTCTTATATTCTAAGTTTTTCAGTGCAACTCACTCATATACTATATACTACACTGTGCATTTCGTGTAATCCGGGTTTTTTAGTAAATTCTAATTTTTTCATTGCAACTAACTCATATACTATGTACTACACTGTGCGTTTCTTATATTCTAAGTTTTTCAGTGCAACTCACTCATATACTATGTATTACACTGTGCATTTCGTGTAATCCGGGTTTTTCAGGAAATTCTAAGTTTTTCAAGGCAACTCACTCATATAGTATGTACTACACTGTGCGTTTCTTATAATCTAAGTTTTTCAGTGCAACTCACTCATATACTATGGACTACACTGTGCATTTCGTGTAATGCGGGTTTTTCAGTAAATTCTAAGTTTTTCAGTGCAACTCACTCATATACTAATGTACTACACTGTGCGTTTCTTATATTCTAAGTTTTTCAGTGAAACTCCCTCAATTACTATGTACTACACTGTCCGTTTCTTATGTTCTAAGATTTTTAGTGCAACTCACTCATACTACACTGTGCGTTTCGAGTAATCACGGTTTTTCAGTGCAACTCACTCATATATTATGAACAACACTCTGTGTTTCCTGTAGTCATGGTTTTTCAGTGCCACTCACTCATATACTATGTATTACACAGTGCGTTTCGTGTAATCAGTGTTTTTCAGTGCAACTCACTCATATACTATGTACTACACTGTGCGTTTCTTACATTCTAAGTTTTTCAGTGCAACTCACTCATATACTATGTACTACACTGTGCGTTTCTTATATTCTAAGTTTGTCAGTGAAACTCAGTCATATACTATGTACTACACTTTGCATTTCGTGTAATGCGGGTTTTTCAGTAAATTCTAAGTTTTTCAGTGCAACTCATCCATATACTATGTACTACACTGTGCGTGTCTTATATTCTAAGTTTTTCAGTGCAACTCACTCATATACTATGTACTGTGCATTTCGTGTTATCCGGGTTTTTCAGTAAAACTCACTCATATACTATGTACTACACTGTGCGATTCTTATATTCTAAGTTTTTCAGTGAAACTCACTCATGTACTATGTACTACACTGTGCATTTCGTGTAAAGCGGGTTTTTAAGTAAATTCTAAGTTTTTCAGTGCAACTCACTCATATACTATGTACTACACTGTGCGTTCCTTATAATCTAAGTTTTTCAGTGCATCTCACTCATATACTATGTACTACACTGTGCGATTCTTATATTCTAAGTTTTTCAATGAAACTCACTCATATACTATGTACTACACTGTGCATTTCGTGTAATACGGGTTTTTCAGTAAATTCTAAGTTTTTCAGTGCAACTCACCCATATACTATGTACTACACTGTGCATTTCGTGTAATCCGGGTTTTTTAGTAAATTCTAATTTTTTCATTGCAACTCACTCATATACTATGTACTACACTGTGCGTTTCTTATAATCTAAGTTTTTCAGTGCAACTCACTCATATACTATGTACTACACTGTGCATTTCGTGTAATCCGCGTTTTTCAGTAAATTCTAAGTTTTTCAAGGCAACTCACTCATATAGTATGTACTACACTGTGCGTTTCTTATAATCTAAGTTTTTCAGTGCAACTCACTCCTATACTATGTACTACACTGTGCGATTCTTATATTCTAAGTTTTTCAGTGAAACTCACTCATGTACTATGTACTACACTGTGCATTTCGTGTAAAGCGGGTTTTTAAGTAAATTCTAAGTTTTTCAGTGCAACTCACTCATATACTATGTACTACACTGTGCATTTCGTGTAATCCGGGTTTTTCAGTAAAACTCACTCTTATACTATGTACTACAATGTGCGTTTCTTATGTTCTAAGTTTCTCAGACAACTCACTCATATACTATGTACTACACTGTGCGGTTCTTACATTCTAAGTTTTTCAGTGAAACTCACTCAATTACTATGTACTACACTGTCCGTTTCTTATATTCTAAGATTTTTAGTGCAACTCACTCATACTACACTGTGCGTTTCGAGTAATCACGGTTTTTCAGTGCAACTCACTCATATATTATGAACAACACTCTGTGTTTCCTGTAGTCATGGTTTTTCAGTGCCACTCACTCATATACTATGTATTACACAGTGCGTTTCGTGTAATCAGTGTTTTTCAGTGCAACTCACTCATATACTATGTACTACACTGTGCGTTTCTTACATTCTAAGTTTTTCAGTGCAACTCACTCATATACTATGTACTACACTGTGCGTTTCTTATATTCTAAGTTTGTCAGTGAAACTCAGTCATATACTATGTACTACACTTTGCATTTCGTGTAATGCGGGTTTTTCAGTAAATTCTAAGTTTTTCAGTGCAACTCATCCATATACTATGTACTACACTGTGCGTGTCTTATATTCTAAGTTTTTCAGTGCAACTCACTCATATACTATGTACTGTGCATTTCGTGTTATCCGGGTTTTTCAGTAAAACTCACTCATATACTATGTACTACACTGTGCGATTCTTATATTCTAAGTTTTTCAGTGAAACTCACTCATGTACTATGTTCTACACTGTGCATTTCGTGTAAAGCGGGTTTTTAAGTAAATTCTAAGTTTTTCAGTGCAACTCACTCATATACTATGTACTACACTGTGCGTTTCTTATAATCTAAGTTTTTCAGTGCAACTCACTCATATACTGTGTACTACACTGTGCATTTCGTGTAATCCGGGTTTTTCAGTAAAATTCCTTCATATACTATGTACTACACTGTGCGATTCTTATATTCTAAGTTTTTCAATGAAACTCACTCATATAGTATGTACTACACTGTGCATTTCGTGTAATGCGGGTTTTTCAGTAAATTCTAAGTTTTTCAGTGCAACTCACTCATATACTATGTACTACACTGTGCGTTTCTTATATTCTAAGTTTTTCAGTGCAACTCACTCATATACTATGTACTACACTGTGCATTTCGTGTAATCCGGGTTTTTCAGGAAATTCTAAGTTTTTCAAGGCAACTCACTCATATAGTATGTACTACACTGTGCGTTTCTTATAATCTAAGTTTTTCAGTGCAACTCACTCATATACTATGGACTACACTGTGCATTTCGTGTAATGCGGGTTTTTCAGTAAATTCTAAGTTTTTCAGTGCAACTCACTCATATACTAATGTACTACACTGTGCGTTTCTTATATTCTAAGTTTTTCAGTGAAACTCCCTCAATTACTATGTACTACACTGTCCGTTTCTTATATTCTAAGATTTTTAGTGCAACTCACTCATACTACACTGTGCGTTTCGAGTAATCACGGTTTTTCAGTGCAACTCACTCATATATTATGAACAACACTCTGTGTTTCCTGTAGTCATGGTTTTTTCAGTGCCACTCACTCATATACTATGTATTACACAGTGCGTTTCGTGTAATCAGTGTTTTTCAGTGCAACTCACTCATATACTATGTACTACACTGTGCGTTTCTTACATTCTAAGTTTTTCAGTGCAACTCACTCATATACTATGTACTACACTGTGCGTTTCTTATATTCTAAGTTTGTCAGTGAAACTCAGTCATATACTATGTACTACACTTTGCATTTCGTGTAATGCGGGTTTTTCAGTAAATTCTAAGTTTTTCAGTGCAACTCATCCATATACTATGTACTACACTGTGCGTGTCTTATATTCTAAGTTTTTCAGTGCAACTCACTCATATACTATGTACTGTGCATTTCGTGTTATCCGGGTTTTTCAGTAAAACTCACTCATATACTATGTACTACACTGTGCGATTCTTATATTCTAAGTTTTTCAGTGAAACTCACTCATGTACTATGTACTACACTGTGCATTTCGTGTAAAGCGGGTTTTTAAGTAAATTCTAAGTTTTTCAGTGCAACTCACTCATATACTATGTACTACACTGTGCGTTCCTTATAATCTAAGTTTTTCAGTGCAACTCACTCATATACTGTGTACTACACTCTGCATTTCGTGTAATCCGGGTTTTTCAGTAAAATTCCCTCATATACTATGTACTACACTGTGCGTTTCTTATATTCTAAGTTTTTCAGTGCAACTCACTCATACACTATGTACTACACTGTGCATTTCGTGTAATGCGGGTTTTTCAGTAAATTCAAGGTTTTTCAGTGCAACTCACTCATATACTATGTACTACACTGTGCGATTCTTATATTCTAAGTTTTTCAGTGCAACTCACTCATATACTATATACTACACTGTGCATTTCGTGTAATCCGGGTTTTTCAGTAAAACTCACTCATATACTATGTACTACAATGTGTGTTTCTTATGTTCTAAGTTTGTCAGTGCAAGTCACTCATATACTATGTACTACACTGTGCGGTTCTTACATTCTAAGTTTTTCAGTGAAACTCACTCAATTACTATGTACTACACTGTGCGTTTCTTATATTCTAAGATTTTTAGTGCAACTCACTCATACTACACTGTGCGTTTCGAGTAATCACGGTTTTTCAGTGCAACTCACTCATATATTATGAACAACACTCTGTGTTTCCTGTAGTCATGGTTTTTCAGTGCCACTCACTCATACACTATGTATTACACAGTGCGTTTTGTGTAATCAGTGTTTTTCAGTGCAACTCACTCATATACTATGTACTACACTGTGTGTTTCTTACATTCTAAGTTTTTCAGTGCAACTCACTCATATACTATGTACTACACTGTGCGTTTCTTATATTCTAAGTTTGTCAGTGAAACTCAGTCATATACTATATACTACACTTTGCGTTTCGTGTAATGCGGGTTTTTCAGTAAATTCTAAGTTTTTCAGTGCAACTCATCCATATACTATGTACTACACTGTGCGTGTCTTATATACTAAGTTTTTCAGTGCAACTAACTCATATACTATGTACTGTGCATTTCGGGTTAACCGGGTTTTTCAGTAAAACTCACTCATATACTATGTACTACACTGTGCGATTCTTATATTCTAAGTTTTTCAGTGAAACTCACTCATGTACTATGTACTACACTGTGCATTTCGTGAAAAGCGGGTTTTTAAGTAAATTCTAAGTTTTTCAGTGCAACTCACTCATATACTATGTACTACACTGTGCATTTCGTGTAATCCGGGTTTTTCAGTAAATTCTAAGTTTTTCAAGGCAACTCACTCATGTACTATGTACTACAAAGTGCTTTTCTTATATTCTAAGTTTTTCAGTGCAACTCACTCATATACTATATACTACACTGTGCATTTCGTGTAATCCGGGTTTTTTAGTAAATTCTAATTTTTTCATTGCAACTCACTCATATACTATATACAACACTGTGCGTTTCTTATATTCTTAGTTTTTCAGTGCAACTCACTCATATACTATGTACTACACTGTGCATTTCGTGTAATCCGGGTTTTACAGTAAATTCTAAGTTTTTCAAGGCAACTCACTCATATAGTATGTACTACACTGTGCGTTTCTTATAATCTAAGTTTTTCAGTGCAACTCACTCATATACTATGTACTACACTGTGCATTTCGTGTAATGCGGGTTTTTCAGTAAATTATAAGTTTTTCAGTGCAACTCACTCATATACTAATGTACTACACTGTGCGTTTCTTATATTCTAAGTTTTTCAGTGCAACTCACTCATACACTATGTACTACACTGTGCATTTCGTGTAATGCGTGTTTTTCAGTAAATTCTAAGTTTTTCAGTGCAACTCCCTCATATACTATGTATTACACTGTGCGTTTTTTATATTCTAAGTTTTTCAGTGCAACTCACTCATATACTGTGTACTACACTGTGCATTTCGTGTAATCCGGGTTTTTCAGTAAAATTCCCTCATATATGTTGTACTACACTGTGCGATTCTTATATTCTAAGTTTTTCAATGAAACTCACTCATATACTATGTACTACACTGTGCATTTCGTGTAATGCGGGTTTTTCAGTAAATTCTAAGTTTTTCAGTGCAACTCACTCATATACTATGTACTACACTGTGCATTTCGTGTAATCCGGGTTTTTTAGTAAATTCTAATTTTTTCATTGCAACTCACTCATATATATACTATGTACTACACTGTGCGTTTCTTATAATCTAAGTTTTTCAGTGCAACCCACTCATATACTATGTACTACACTGTGCATTTCGTGTACTGCGGGTTTTTCAGTAAATTCTAAGTTTTTCAGTGCAACTCACTCATATACTATATACTACACTGTTCATTTCGTGTAATCCGGGTTTTTCAGTAAAACTCACTCATATACTATGTACTACAATGTGCGTTTCTTATGTTCTAAGTTTGTCAGTGCAACTCACTCATATACTATGTACTACACTGTGCGGTTCTTACATTCTAAGGTTTTCAGTGAAACTCACTCAATTACTATGTACTACACTGTGCGTTTCTTATATTCTAAGTTTTTCAGTGCAACTCACTCATACAATATGTACTACACTGTGCATTTCGTGTAATGCGGGTTTTTAAGTAAATTCTAAGTTTTTCAGTGCAACTCACTCATATACGATATACTACACTGTGCATTTCGTGTAATCCGGGTTTTTCAGTAAAACTCACTCATATACTATGTACTACAATGTGTGTTTCTTATGTTCTAAGTTTGTCAGTGCAACTCACTCATATACTATGTACTACACTGTGCGGTTCTTACATTCTAAATTTTTCAGTGAAACTCACTCAATTACTATGTACTACACTGTGCGTTTCTTATATTCTAATATTTTTAGTGCAACTCACTCATACTACACTGTGCGTTTCGAGTAATCACGGTTTTTCAGTGCAACTCACTCATATATTATGAACAACACTCTGTGTTTCCTGTAGTCATGGTTTTTCAGTGCCACTCACTCATATACTATGTATTACACAGTGCGTTTCGTGTAATCAGTGTTTTTCAGTGCAACTCACTCATATACTATGTACTACACTGTGCGTTTCTTACATTCTAAGTTTTTCAGTGCAACTCACTCATATATTATGTACTACACTGTGCGTTTCTTATATTCTAAGTTTGTCAGTGAAACTCAGTCATATACTATGTACTACACTTTGCATTTCGTGTAATGCGGGTTTTTCAGTAAATTCTAAGTTTTTCAGTGCAACTCATCCATATACTATGTACTACACTGTGCGTGTCTTATATTCTAAGTTTTTCAGTGCAACTCACTCATGTACTATGTTCTACACTGTGCATTTCGTGTAAAGCGGGTTTTTAAGTAAATTCTAAGTTTTTCAGTGCAACTCACTTCATATACTATGTACTACACTGTTCATTTCCTGTAATCCGGGTTTTTCAGTAAATTCTAAGTTTTTCAAGGCAACTCACTCATGTACTATGTACTACAAAGTGCTTTTCTTATATTCTAAGTTTTTCAGTGCAACTCACTCATATACTATATACTACACTGTGCATTTCGTGTAATCCGGGTTTTTTAGTAAATTCTAATTTTTTCATTGCAACTCACTCATATACTATGTACTACACTGTGCGTTTCTTATATTCTAAGTTTTTCAGTGCAACTCACTCATATACTATGTACTACACTGTGCATTTCGTGTAATCCGGGTTTTTCAGGAAATTCTAAGTTTTTCAAGGCAACTCACTCATATAGTATGTACTACACTGTGCGTTTCTTATAATCTAAGTTTTTCAGTGCAACTCACTCATATACTATGTACTACACTGTGCATTTCGTGTAATGCGGGTTTTTCAGTAAATTCTAAGTTTTTCAGTGCAACTCACTCATATACTAATGTACTACACTGTGCGTTTCTTATATTCTAAGTTTTTCAGTGAAACTCCCTCAATTACTATGTACTACACTGTCCGTTTCTTATATTCTAAGATTTTTAGTGCAACTCACTCATACTACACTGTGCGTTTCGAGTAATCACGGTTTTTCAGTTCAACTCACTCATATATTATGAACAACACTCTGTGTTTCCTGTAGTCATGGTTTTTCAGTGCCACTCACTCATATACTATGTATTACACAGTGCGTTTCGTGTAATCAGTGTTTTTCAGTGCAACTCACTCATATACTATGTACTACACTGTGCGTTTCTTACATTCTAAGTTTTTCAGTGCAACTCACTCATATACTATGTACTACACTGTGCGTTTCTTATATTCTAAGTTTGTCAGTGAAACTCAGTCATATACTATGTACTACACTTTGCATTTCGTGTAATGCGGGTTTTTCAGTAAATTCTAAGTTTTTCAGTGCAACTCATCCATATACTATGTACTACACTGTGCGTGTCTTATATTCTAAGTTTTTCAGTGCAACTCACTCATATACTATGTACTGTGCATTTCGTGTTATCCGGGTTTTTCAGTAAAACTCACTCATATACTATGTACTACACTGTGCGATTCTTATATTCTAAGTTATTCAGTGAAACTCACTCATGTACTATGTACTACACTGTGCATTTCGTGTAAAGCGGGTTTTTAAGTAGATTCTAAGTTTTTCAGTGCAACTCACTCATATACTATGTACTACACTGTGCGTTCCTTATAATCTAAGTTTTTCAGTGCATCTCACTCATATACTATGTACTACACTGTGCGATTCTTATATTCTAAGTTTTTCAATGAAACTCACTCATATACTATGTACTACACTGTGCATTTCATGTAATGCGGGTTTTTCAGTAAATTCTAAGTTTTTCAGTGCAACTCACTCATATAGTATGTACTACACTGTGCGTTTCTTATAATCTAAGTTTTTCAGTGCAACTCACTCCTATACTATGTACTACACTGTGCGATTCTTATATTCTAAGTTTTTCAGTGAAACTCACTCATGTACTATGTACTACACTGTGCATTTCGTGTAAAGCGGGTTTTTAAGTAAATTCTAAGTTTTTCAGTGCAACTCACTCATATACTATGTACTACACTGTGCGTTTCTTATATTCTAAGTTTGTCAGTGAAACTCAGTCATATACTATGTACTACACTTTGCATTTCGTGTAATGCGGGTTTTTCAGTAAATTCTAAGTTTTTCAGTGCAACTCATCCATATACTATGTACTACACTGTGCGTGTCTTATATTCTAAGTTTTTCAGTGCAACTCACTCATATACTATGTACTGTGCATTTCGTGTTATCCGGGTTTTTCAGTAAAACTCACTCATATACTATGTACTACACTGTGCGATTCTTATATTCTAAGTTTTTCAGTGAAACTCACTCATGTACTATGTACTACACTGTGCATTTCGTGTAAAGCGGGTTTTTAAGTAAATTCTAAGTTTTTCAGTGCAACTCACTCATATACTATGTACTACACTGTGCGTTCCTTATAATCTAAGTTTTTCAGTGCAACTCACTCATATACTGTGTACTACACTCTGCATTTCGTGTAATCCGGGTTTTTCAGTAAAATTCCCTCATATACTATGTACTACACTGTGCGTTTCTTATATTCTAAGTTTTTCAGTGCAACTCACTCATACACTATGTACTACACTGTGCATTTCGTGTAATGCGGGTTTTTCAGTAAATTCAAGGTTTTTCAGTGCAACTCACTCATATACTATGTACTACACTGTGCGATTCTTATATTCTAAGTTTTTCAGTGCAACTCACTCATATACTATATACTACACTGTGCATTTCGTGTAATCCGGGTTTTTCAGTAAAACTCACTCATATACTATGTACTACAATGTGTGTTTCTTATGTTCTAAGTTTGTCAGTGCAAGTCACTCATATACTATGTACTACACTGTGCGTTTCTTACATTCTAAGTTTTTCAGTGAAACTCACTCAATTACTATGTACTACACTGTGCATTTCGTGTAAAGCGGGTTTTTAAGTAGATTCTAAGTTTTTCAGTGCAACTCACTCATATACTATGTACTACACTGTGCGTTCCTTATAATCTAAGTTTTTCAGTGCATCTCACTCATATACTATGTACTACACTGTGCGATTCTTATATTCTAAGTTTTTCAATGAAACTCACTCATATACTATGTACTACACTGTGCATTTCATGTAATGCGGGTTTTTCAGTAAATTCTAAGTTTTTCAGTGCAACTCACTCATATAGTATGTACTACACTGTGCGTTTCTTATAATCTAAGTTTTTCAGTGCAACTCACTCCTATACTATGTACTACACTGTGCGATTCTTATATTCTAAGTTTTTCAGTGAAACTCACTCATGTACTATGTACTACACTGTGCATTTCGTGTAAAGCGGGTTTTTAAGTAAATTCTAAGTTTTTCAGTGCAACTCACTCATATACTATGTACTACACTGTGCGTTTCTTATATTCTAAGTTTGTCAGTGAAACTCAGTCATATACTATGTACTACACTTTGCATTTCGTGTAATGCGGGTTTTTCAGTAAATTCTAAGTTTTTCAGTGCAACTCATCCATATACTATGTACTACACTGTGCGTGTCTTATATTCTAAGTTTTTCAGTGCAACTCACTCATATACTATGTACTGTGCATTTCGTGTTATCCGGGTTTTTCAGTAAAACTCACTCATATACTATGTACTACACTGTGCGATTCTTATATTCTAAGTTATTCAATGAAACTCACTCATATACTATGTACTACACTGTGCATTTCGTGTAAAGCGGGTTTTTAAGTAGATTCTAAGTTTTTCAGTGCAACTCACTCATATACTATGTACTACACTGTGCGTTCCTTATAATCTAAGTTTTTCAGTGCATCTCACTCATATACTATGTACTACACTGTGCGATTCTTATATTCTAAGTTTTTCAATGAAACTCACTCATATACTATGTACTACACTGTGCATTTCATGTAATGCCGGTTTTTCAGTAAATTCTAAGTTTTTCAGTGCAACTCACTCATATAGTATGTACTACACTGTGCGTTTCTTATAATCTAAGTTTTTCAGTGCAACTCACTCCTATACTATGTACTACACTGTGCGATTCTTATATTCTAAGTTTTTCAGTGAAACTCACTCATGTACTATGTACTACACTGTGCATTTCGTGTAAAGCGGGTTTTTAAGTAAATTCTAAGTTTTTCAGTGCAACTCACTCATATACTATGTACTACACTGTGCGTTTCTTATATTCTAAGTTTGTCAGTGAAACTCAGTCATATACTATATACTACACTTTGCGTTTCGTGTAATGCGGGTTTTTCAGTAAATTCTAAGTTTTTCAGTGCAACTCATCCATATACTATGTACTACACTGTGCGTGTCTTATATACCAAGTTTTTCAGTGCAACTCACTCATATACTATGTACTGTGCATTTCGGGTTAACCGGGTTTTTCAGTAAAACTCACTCATATACTATGTACTACACTGTGCGATTCTTATATTCTAAGTTTTTCAGTGCAACTCACTCATGTACTATGTACTACACTGTGCATTTCGTGAAAAGCGGGTTTTTAAGTAAATTCTAAGTTTTTCAGTGCAACTCACTCATATACTATGTACTACACTGTGCATTTCGTGTAATCCGGGTTTTTCAGTAAATTCTAAGTTTTTCAAGGCAACTCACTCATGTACTATGTACTACAAAGTGCTTTTCTTATATTCTAAGTTTTTCAGTGCAACTCACTCATATACTATATACTACACTGTGCATTTCGTGTAATCCGGGTTTTTTAGTAAATTCTAATTTTTTCATTGCAACTCACTCATATACTATATACAACACTGTGCGTTTCTTATATTCTTAGTTTTTCAGTGCAACTCACTCATATACTATGTACTACACTGTGCATTTCGTGTAATCCGGGTTTTACAGTAAATTCTAAGTTTTACAAGGCAACTCACTCATATAGTATGTACTACACTGTGCGTTTCTTATAATCTAAGTTTTTCAGTGCAACTCACTCATATACTATGTACTACACTGTGCATTTCGTGTAATGCGGGTTTTTCAGTAAATTATAAGTTTTTCAGTGCAACTCACTCATATACTAATGTACTACACTGTGCGTTTCTTATATTCTAAGTTTTTCAGTGCAACTCACTCATACACTATGTACTACACTGTGCATTTCGTGTAATGCGTGTTTTTCAGTAAATTCTAAGTTTTTCAGTGCAACTCCCTCATATACTATGTATTACACTGTGCGTTTTTTATATTCTAAGTTTTTCAGTGCAACTCACTCATATACTGTGTACTACACTGTGCATTTCGTGTAATCCGGGTTTTTCAGTAAAATTCCCTCATATATGTTGTACTACACTGTGCGATTCTTATATTCTAAGTTTTTCAATGAAACTCACTCATATACTATGTACTACACTGTGCATTTCGTGTAATGCGGGTTTTTCAGTAAATTCTAAGTTTTTCAGTGCAACTCACTCATATACTATGTACTACACTGTGCATTTCGTGTAATCCGGGTTTTTTAGTAAATTCTAATTTTTTCATTGCAACTCACTCATATACTATGTACTACACTGTGCGTTTCTTATAATCTAAGTTTTTCAGTGCAACTCACTCATATACTATGTACTACACTGTGCATTTCGTGTACTGCGGGTTTTTCAGTAAATTCTAAGTTTTTCAGTGCAACTCACTCATATACTATATACTACACTGTTCATTTCGTGTAATCCGGGTTTTTCAGTAAAACTCACTCATATACTATGTACTACAATGTGCGTTTCTTATGTTCTAAGTTTGTCAGTGCAACTCACTCATATACTATGTACTACACTGTGCGGTTCTTACATTCTAAGTTTTTCAGTGAAACTCACTCAATTACTATGTACTACACTGTGCGTTTCTTATATTCTAAGTTTTTCAGTGCAACTCACTCATACAATATGTACTACACTGTGCATTTCGTGTAATGCGGGTTTTTAAGTAAATTCTAAGTTTTTCAGTGCAACTCACTCATATACGATATACTACACTGTGCATTTCGTGTAATCCGGGTTTTTCAGTAAAACTCACTCATATACTATGTACTACAATGTGTGTTTCTTATGTTCTAAGTTTGTCAGTGCAACTCACTCATATACTATGTACTACACTGTGCGGTTCTTACATTCTAAATTTTTCAGTGAAACTCACTCAATTACTATGTACTACACTGTGCGTTTCTTATATTCTAATATTTTTAGTGCAACTCACTCATACTACACTGTGCGTTTCGAGTAATCACGGTTTTTCAGTGCAACTCACTCATATATTATGAACAACACTCTGTGTTTCCTGTAGTCATGGTTTTTCAGTGCCACTCACTCATATACTATGTATTACACAGTGCGTTTCGTGTAATCAGTGTTTTTCAGTGCAACTCACTCATATACTATGTACTACACTGTGCGTTTCTTACATTCTAAGTTTTTCAGTGCAACTCACTCATATACTATGTACTACACTGTGCGTTTCTTATATTCTAAGTTTGTCAGTGAAACTCAGTCATATACTATGTACTACACTTTGCATTTCGTGTAATGCGGGTTTTTCAGTAAATTCTAAGTTTTTCAGTGCAACTCATCCATATACTATGTACTACACTGTGCGTGTCTTATATTCTAAGTTTTTCAGTGCAACTCACTCATGTACTATGTTCTACACTGTGCATTTCGTGTAAAGCGGGTTTTTAAGTAAATTCTAAGTTTTTCAGTGCAACTCACTTCATATACTATGTACTACACTGTTCATTTCCTGTAATCCGGGTTTTTCAGTAAATTCTAAGTTTTTCAAGGCAACTCACTCATGTACTATGTACTACAAAGTGCTTTTCTTATATTCTAAGTTTTTCAGTGCAACTCACTCATATACTATATACTACACTGTGCATTTCGTTTAATCCGGGTTTTTTAGTAAATTCTAATTTTTTCATTGCAACTCACTCATATACTATGTACTACACTGTGCGTTTCTTATATTCTAAGTTTTTCAGTGCAACTCACTCATATACTATGTACTACACTGTGCATTTCGTGTAATCCGGGTTTTTCAGGAAATTCTAAGTTTTTCAAGGCAACTCACTCATATAGTATGTACTACACTGTGCGTTTCTTATAATCTAAGTTTTTCAGTGCAACTCACTCATATACTATGTACTACACTGTGCATTTCGTGTAATGCGGGTTTTTCAGTAAATTCTAAGTTTTTCAGTGCAACTCACTCATATACTAATGTACTACACTGTGCGTTTCTTATATTCTAAGTTTTTCAGTGAAACTCCCTCAATTACTATGTACTACACTGTCCGTTTCTTATATTCTAAGATTTTTAGTGCAACTCACTCATACTACACTGTGCGTTTCGAGTAATCACGGTTTTTCAGTTCAACTCACTCATATATTATGAACAACACTCTGTGTTTCCTGTAGTCATGGTTTTTCAGTGCCACTCACTCATATACTATGTATTACACAGTGCGTTTCGTGTAATCAGTGTTTTTCAGTGCAACTCACTCATATACTATGTACTACACTGTGCGTTTCTTACATTCTAAGTTTTTCAGTGCAACTCACTCATATACTATGTACTACACTGTGCGTTTCTTATATTCTAAGTTTGTCAGTGAAACTCAGTCATATACTATGTACTACACTTTGCATTTCGTGTAATGCGGGTTTTTCAGTAAATTCTAAGTTTTTCAGTGCAACTCATCCATATACTATGTACTACACTGTGCGTGTCTTATATTCTAAGTTTTTCAGTGCAACTCACTCATATACTATGTACTGTGCATTTCGTGTTATCCGGGTTTTTCAGTAAAACTCACTCATATACTATGTACTACACTGTGCGATTCTTATATTCTAAGTTATTCAGTGAAACTCACTCATGTACTATGTACTACACTGTGCATTTCGTGTAAAGCGGGTTTTTAAGTAGATTCTAAGTTTTTCAGTGCAACTCACTCATATACTATGTACTACACTGTGCGTTCCTTATAATCTAAGTTTTTCAGTGCATCTCACTCATATACTATGTACTACACTGTGCGATTCTTATATTCTAAGTTTTTCAATGAAACTCACTCATATACTATGTACTACACTGTGCATTTCATGTAATGCGGGTTTTTCAGTAAATTCTAAGTTTTTCAGTGCAACTCACTCATATACTATGTACTACACTGTGCATTTCGTGTAATCCGGGTTTTTTAGTAAATTCTAATTTTTTCATTGCAACTCACTCATATACTATGTACTACACTGTGCGTTTCTTATAATCTAAGTTTTTCAGTGCAACTCACTCATATACTATGTACTACACTGTGCATTTCGTGTAATCCGCGTTTTTCAGTAAATTCTAAGTTTTTCAAGGCAACTCACTCATATAGTATGTACTACACTGTGCGTTTCTTATAATCTAAGTTTTTCAGTGCAACTCACTCCTATACTATGTACTACACTGTGCGATTCTTATATTCTAACTTTTTCAGTGAAACTCACTCATGTACTATGTACTACAGTGTGCATTTCGTGTAAAGCGGGTTTTTAAGTAAATTCTAAGTTTTTCAGTGCAACTCACTCATATACTATGTACTACACTGTGCGTTTCTTATATTCTAAGTTTGTCAGTGAAACTCAGTCATATACTATGTACTACACTTTGCATTTCGTGTAATGCGGGTTTTTCAGTAAATTCTAAGTTTTTCAGTGCAACTCATCCATATACTATGTACTACACTGTGCGTGTCTTATATTCTAAGTTTTTCAGTGCAACTCACTCATATACTATGTACTGTGCATTTCGTGTTATCCGGGTTTTTCAGTAAAACTCACTCATATACTATGTACTACACTGTGCGATTCTTATATTCTAAGTTTTTCAGTGAAACTCACTCATGTACTATGTTCTACACTGTGCATTTCGTGTAAAGCGGGTTTTTAAGTAAATTCTAAGTTTTTCAGTGCAACTCACTCATATACTATGTACTACACTGTGCGTTTCTTATAATCTAAGTTTTTCAGTGCAACTCACTCATATACTGTGTACTACACTGTGCATTTCGTGTAATCCGGGTTTTTCAGTAAAATTCCCTCATATACTATGTACTACACTATGCGATTCTTATATTCTAAGTTTTTCAATGAAACTCACTCATATAGTATGTACTACACTGTGCATTTCGTGTAATGCGGGTTTTTCAGTAAATTCTAAGTTTTTCAGTGCAACTCACTCATATACTATGTACTACACTGTGCGTTTCTTATAATCTAAGTTTTTCAGTGCAACTCACTCATATACTATGTACTACACTGTGCATTTCGTGTAATCCGCGTTTTTCAGTAAATTCTAAGTTTTTCAAGGCAACTCACTCATATAGAATGTACTACACTGTGCGTTTCTTATAATCTAAGTTTTTCAGTGCAACTCACTCATATACTATGTACTACACTGTGCGATTCTTATATTCTAAGTTTTTCAGTGAAACTCACTCATGTACTATGTACTACAGTGTGCATTTCGTGTAAAGCGGGTTTTTAAGTAAATTCTAAGTTTTTCAGTGCAACTCACTTCATATACTATGTACTACACTGTTCATTTCCTGTAATCCGGGTTTTTCAGTAAATTCTAAGTTTTTCAAGGCAACTCACTCATGTACTATGTACTACAAAGTGCTTTTCTTATATTCTAAGTTTTTCAGTGCAACTCACTCATATACTATATACTACACTGTGCATTTCGTGTAATCCGGGTTTTTTAGTAAATTCTAATTTTTTCATTGCAACTCACTCATATACTATGTACTACACTGTGCGTTTCTTATATTCTAAGTTTTTCAGTGCAACTCACTCATATACTATGTACTACACTGTGCATTTCGTGTAATCCGGGTTTTTCAGGAAATTCTAAGTTTTTCAAGGCAACTCACTCATATAGTATGTACTACACTGTGCGTTTCTTATAATCTAAGTTTTTCAGTGCAACTCACTCATATACTATGGACTACACTGTGCATTTCGTGTAATGCGGGTTTTTCAGTAAATTCTAAGTTTTTCAGTGCAACTCACTCATATACTAATGTACTACACTGTGCGTTTCTTATATTCTAAGTTTTTCAGTGAAACTCCCTCAATTACTATGTACTACACTGTCCGTTTCTTATATTCTAAGATTTTTAGTGCAACTCACTCATACTACACTGTGCGTTTCGAGTAATCACGGTTTTTCAGTGCAACTCACTCATATATTATGAACAACACTCTGTGTTTCCTGTAGTCATGGTTTTTTCAGTGCCACTCACTCATATACTATGTATTACACAGTGCGTTTCGTGTAATCAGTGTTTTTCAGTGCAACTCACTCATATACTATGTACTACACTGTGCGTTTCTTACATTCTAAGTTTTTCAGTGCAACTCACTCATATACTATGTACTACACTGTGCGTTTCTTATATTCTAAGTTTGTCAGTGAAACTCAGTCATATACTATGTACTACACTTTGCATTTCGTGTAATGCGGGTTCTTCAGTAAATTCTAAGTTTTTCAGTGCAACTCATCCATATACTATGTACTACACTGTGCGTGTCTTATATTCTAAGTTTTTCAGTGCAACTCACTCATATACTATGTACTGTGCATTTCGTGTTATCCGGGTTTTTCAGTAAAACTCACTCATATACTATGTACTACACTGTGCGATTCTTATATTCTAAGTTTTTCAGTGAAACTCACTCATGTACTATGTACTACACTGTGCATTTCGTGTAAAGCGGGTTTTTAAGTAAATTCTAAGTTTTTCAGTGCAACTCACTCATATACTATGTACTACACTGTGCGTTCCTTATAATCTAAGTTTTTCAGTGCAACTCACTCATATACTGTGTACTACACTCTGCATTTCGTGTAATCCGGGTTTTTCAGTAAAATTCCCTCATATACTATGTACTACACTGTGCGTTTCTTATATTCTAAGTTTTTCAGTGCAACTCACTCATACACTATGTACTACACTGTGCATTTCGTGTAATGCGGGTTTTTCAGTAAATTCAAGGTTTTTCAGTGCAACTCACTCATATACTATGTACTGCACTGTGCGTTTCTTATATTCTAAGTTTTTCAGTGCAACTCACTCATATACTATATACTACACTGTGCATTTCGTGTAATCCGGGTTTTTCAGTAAAACTCACTCATATACTATGTACTACAATGTGTGTTTCTTATGTTCTAAGTTTGTCAGTGCAAGTCACTCATATACTATGTACTACACTGTGCGGTTCTTACATTCTAAGTTTTTCAGTGAAACTCACTCAATTACTATGTACTACACTGTGCGTTTCTTATATTCTAAGATTTTTAGTGCAACTCACTCATACTACACTGTGCGTTTCGAGTAATCACGGTTTTTCAGTGCAACTCACTCATATATTATGAACAACACTCTGTGTTTCCTGTAGTCATGGTTTTTCAGTGCCACTCACTCATACACTATGTATTACACAGTGCGTTTTGTGTAATCAGTGTTTTTCAGTGCAACTCACTCATATACTATGTACTACACTGTGTGTTTCTTACATTCTAAGTTTTTCCGTGCAACTCACTCATATACTATGTACTACACTGTGCGTTTCTTATATTCTAAGTTTGTCAGTGAAACTCAGTCATATACTATATACTACACTTTGCGTTTCGTGTAATGCGGGTTTTTCAGTAAATTCTAAGTTTTTCAGTGCAACTCATCCATATACTATGTACTACACTGTGCGTGTCTTATATACTAAGTTTTTCAGTGCAACTCACTCATATACTATGTACTGTGCATTTCGGGTTAACCGGGTTTTTCAGTAAAACTCACTCATATACTATGTACTACACTGTGCGATTCTTATATTCTAAGTTTTTCAGTGAAACTCACTCATGTACTATGTACTACACTGTGCATTTCGTGAAAAGCGGGTTTTTAAGTAAATTCTAAGTTTTTCAGTGCAACTCACTCATATACTATGTACTACACTGTGCATTTCGTGTAATCCGGGTTTTTCAGTAAATTCTAAGTTTTTCAAGGCAACTCACTCATATAGTATGTACTACACTGTGCGTTTCTTATAATCTAAGTTTTTCAGTGCAACTCACTCATATACTATGTACTACACTGTGCATTTCGTGTAATGCGGGTTTTTCAGTAAATTATAAGTTTTTCAGTGCAACTCACTCATATACTAATGTACTACACTGTGCGTTTCTTATATTCTAAGTTTTTCAGTGCAACTCACTCATACACTATGTACTACACTGTGCATTTCGTGTAATGCGTGTTTTTCAGTAAATTCTAAGTTTTTCAGTGCAACTCCCTCATATACTATGTATTACACTGTGCGTTTTTTATATTCTAAGTTTTTCAGTGCAACTCACTCATATACTGTGTACTACACTGTGCATTTCGTGTAATCAAGGTTTTTCAGTAAAATTCCCTCATATATGTTGTACTACACTGTGCGATTCTTATATTCTAAGTTTTTCAATGAAACTCACTCATATACTATGTACTACACTGTGCATTTCGTGTAATGCGGGTTTTTCAGTAAATTCTAAGTTTTTCAGTGCAACTCACTCATATACTATGTACTACACTGTGCATTTCGTGTAATCCGGGTTTTTTAGTAAATTCTAATTTTTTCATTGCAACTCACTCATATACTATGTACTACACTGTGCGTTTCTTATAATCTAAGTTTTTCAGTGCAACTCACTCATATACTATGTACTACACTGTGCATTTCGTGTACTGCGGGTTTTTCAGTAAATTCTAAGTTTTTCAGTGCAACTCACTCATATACTATATACTACACTGTTCATTTCGTGTAATCCGGGTTTTTCAGTAAAACTCACTCATATACTATGTACTACAATGTGCGTTTCTTATGTTCTAAGTTTGTCAGTGCAACTCACTCATATACTATGTACTACACTGTGCGGTTCTTACATTCTAAGTTTTTCAGTGAAACTCACTCAATTACTATGTACTACACTGTGCGTTTCTTATATTCTAAGTTTTTCAGTGCAACTCACTCATACACTATGTACTACACTGTGCATTTCGTGTAATGCGGGTTTTTAAGTAAATTCTAAGTTTTTCAGTGCAACTCACTCATATACGATATACTACACTGTGCATTTCGTGTAATCCGGGTTTTTCAGTAAAACTCACTCATATACTATGTACTACAATGTGTGTTTCTTATGTTCTAAGTTTGTCAGTGCAACTCACTCATATACTATGTACTACACTGTGCGGTTCTTACATTCTAAATTTTTCAGTGAAACTCACTCAATTACTATGTACTACACTGTGCGTTTCTTATATTCTAATATTTTTAGTGCAACTCACTCATACTACACTGTGCGTTTCGAGTAATCACGGTTTTTCAGTGCAACTCACTATATATTATGAACAACACTCTGTGTTTCCTGTAGTCATGGTTTTTCAGTGCCACTCACTCATATACTATGTATTACACAGTGCGTTTCGTGTAATCAGTGTTTTTCAGTGCAACTCACTCATATACTATGTACTACACTGTGCGTTTCTTACATTCTAAGTTTTTCAGTGCAACTCACTCATATACTATGTACTACACTGTGCGTTTCTTATATTCTAAGTTTGTCAGTGAAACTCAGTCATATACTATGTACTACACTTTGCGTTTCGTGTAATGCGGGTTTTTCAGTAAATTCTAAGTTTTTCAGTGCAACTCATCCATATACTATGTACTACACTGTGCGTGTCTTATATTCTAAGTTTTTCAGTGCAACTCACTCATACACTATGTACTACACTGTGCATTTCGTGTAATGCGGGTTTTTAAGTAAATTCTAAGTTTTTCAGTGCAACTCACTCATACACTATGTACTACACTGTGTATTTCGTGTAATCCGGGTTTTTCAGTAAATTCTAAGTTTTTCAAGGCAACTCACTCATATAGTATGTACTACACTGTGCGTTTCTTATAATCTAAGTTTTTCAGTGCAACTCACTCATACACTATGTACTACACTGTGCATTTCGTGTAATGCGGGTTTTCAGTAAATTCTAAGTTTTTAAGTGCAACTCACTCATATACTATATGTACTACACTGTGCGTTTCTTATATTCTAAGTTTTTCAGTGCAACTCACTCATACACTATGTACTACACTGTGCATTTCGTGTAATGCGGGTTTTTAAGTAAATTCTACGTTTTTCAGTGCAACTCATTCATATACTATATACTACACTGTGAATTTCGTGTAATCCGGGTTTTTCAGTAAAACTCACTCATATACTATATACTAAACTGTGCGTTTCTTATGTTCTAATTTTCTCAGTGCAACTCACTCATATACTATGTACTACACTGTGCATTTCCTGTAATCCGGGTTTTTCAGTAAAACTCACTAATATACTATGTACTACACTATGCGTTTCTTATTTTCTAAGTTTTTCAGTGCAACTCACTCATATACTATGTACTACACTGTGCGTTTCTTATATTCTAAGTTTGTCAGTGAAACTCAGTCATATACTATGTACTACACCTTGCAATTCGTGTAATGCGGGTTTTTCAGTAAATTCTAAGTTTTTCAGTGCAACTCATCCATATACTATGTACTACACTGTGCGTGTCTTATATTCTAAGTTTTTCAGTGCAACTCACTCATATACTATGTACTGTGCATTTCGTGTTATCCGGGTTTTTCAGTAAAACTCACTCATATACTATGTACTACACTGTGCGATTCTTATATTCTAAGTTTTTTATTGCAACTCACTCATATACTATGTACTACACTGTGCATTTCGTGTAATGCGGGTTTTTCAGTAAATTCTAAGTTTTTCAGTGCAACTCACTCATATACTAATGTACTACACTGTGCGTTTCTTATATTCTAAGTTTTTCAGTGCAACTCACTCATACACTATGTACTACACTGTGCATTTCGTGTAATGCGGGTTTTTAAGTAAATTCTAAGTTTTTCAGTGCAACTCACTCATACACTATGTACTACACTGTGTATTTCGTGTAATCCGGGTTTTTCAGTAAATTCTAAGTTTTTCAAGGCAACTCACTCATATAGTATGTACTACACTGTGCGTTTCTTATAATCTAAGTTTTTCAGTGCAACTCACTCATACACTATGTACTACACTGTGCATTTCGTGTAATGCGGGTTTTCAGTAAATTCTAAGTTTTTAAGTGCAACTCACTCATATACTATATGTACTACACTGTGCGTTTCTTATATTCTAAGTTTTTCAGTGCAACTCCCTCATACACTATGTACTACACTGTGCATTTCGTGTAATGCGGGTTTTTAAGTAAATTCTACGTTTTTCAGTGCAACTCATTCATATACTATATACTACACTGTGAATTTCGTGTAATCCGGGTTTTTCAGTAAAACTCACTCATATACTATGTACTACAATGTGCGTTTCTTATGTTCTAATTTTCTCAGTGCAACTCACTCATATACTATGTACTACACTGTGCATTTCCTGTAATCCGGGTTTTTCAGTAAAACTCACTAATATACTATGTACTACACTATGCGTTTCTTATTTTCTAAGTTTTTCAGTGCAACTCACTCATATACTATGTACTACACTGTGCGTTTCTTATATTCTAAGTTTGTCAGTGAAACTCAGTCATATACTATGTACTACACCTTGCAATTCGTGTAATGCGGGTTTTTCAGTAAATTCTAAGTTTTTCAGTGCAACTCATCCATATACTATGTACTACACTGTGCGTGTCTTATATTCTAAGTTTTTCAGTGCAACTCACTCATATACTATGTACTGTGCATTTCGTGTTATCCGGGTTTTTCAGTAAAACTCACTCATATACTATGTACTACACTGTGCGATTCTTATATTCTAAGTTTTTTATTGCAACTCACTCATATACTATGTACTACACTGTGCATTTCGTGTAATGCGGGTTTTTCAGTAAATTCTAAGTTTTTCAGTGCAACTCACTCATATACTAATGTACTACACTGTGCGTTTCTTATATTCTAAGTTTTTCAGTGCAACTCACTCATACACTATGTACTACACTGTGCATTTCGTGTAATGCGGGTTTTTAAGTAAATTCTAAGTTTTTCAGTGCAACTCACTCATACACTATGTACTACACTGTGTATTTCGTGTAATCCGGGTTTTTCAGTAAATTCTAAGTTTTTCAAGGCAACTCACTCATATAGTATGTACTACACTGTGCGTTTCTTATAATCTAAGTTTTTCAGTGCAACTCACTCATACACTATGTACTACACTGTGCATTTCGTGTAATGCGGGTTTTCAGTAAATTCTAAGTTTTTAAGTGCAACTCACTCATATACTATATGTACTACACTGTGCGTTTCTTATATTCTAAGTTTTTCAGTGCAACTCACTCATACACTATGTACTACACTGTGCATTTCGTGTAATGCGGGTTTTTAAGTAAATTCTACGTTTTTCAGTGCAACTCATTCATATACTATATACTACACTGTGAATTTCGTGTAATCCGGGTTTTTCAGTAAAACTCACTCATATACTATGTACTACAATGTGCGTTTCTTATGTTCTAATTTTCTCAGTGCAACTCACTCATATACTATGTACTACACTGTGCATTTCCTGTAATCCGGGTTTTTCAGTAAAACTCACTAATATACTATGTACTACACTATGCGTTTCTTATTTTCTAAGTTTTTCAGTGCAACTCACTCATATACTATGTACTACACTGTGCGTTTCTTATATTCTAAGTTTGTCAGTGAAACTCAGTCATATACTATGTACTACACCTTGCAATTCGTGTAATGCGGGTTTTTCAGTAAATTCTAAGTTTTTCAGTGCAACTCATCCATATACTATGTACTACACTGTGCGTGTCTTATATTCTAAGTTTTTCAGTGCAACTCACTCATATACTATGTACTGTGCATTTCGTGTTATCCGGTTTTTTCAGTAAAACTCACTCATATACTATGTACTACACTGTGCGATTCTTATATTCTAAGTTTTTTATTGCAACTCACTCATATACTATGTACTACACTGTGCATTTCGTGTAATGCGGGTTTTTCAGTAAATTCTAAGTTTTTCAGTGCAACTCACTCATATACTAATGTACTACACTGTGCGTTTCTTATATTCTAAGTTTTTCAGTGCAACTCACTCATACACTATGTACTACACTGTGCATTTCGTGTAATGCGGGTTTTTAAGTAAAACTCACTCATATACTATGTACTACACTGTGCGTTTCTTATATTCTAAGTTTGTCAGTGACTCTCACTCATATACTGTATACTACACTGTGCATTTCGTGTAATGCGGGTTTTTCAGTAAATTCTAAGTTTTTCAAGGCAACTCACTTATATAGTATGTACTACACTGTGCGTTTCTTATAATCTAAGTTTTTCAGTGCAACTCACTCATATACTATGTACTACACTGTGCATTTCGTGTAATCCGGGTTTTTTAGTAAATTCTAATTTTTTCATTGCAACTCACTCATATACTATGTCCTACACTGTGCGTTTCTTATAATCTAAGTTTTTCAGAGCAACTCGCTCATATACTATGTACTACACTGTGCATTTCGTGTAATCCGGGTTTTTCAGTGAATTCTAAGTTTTTCAAGGCAACTCACTCATATAGTATGTACTACACTGTGCGTTTCTTATAATCTACGTTTTTCAGTGCAACTCACTCATATACTATGTACTACACTGTGCATTTCGTGTAATGCGGGTTTTTCAGTAAATTCTAAGTTTTTCAGTGCAACTCACTCATATACTATGTACTACACTGTGCGTTTCTTATATTCTAAGTTTTTCAGTGCAACTCACTCATACACTATGTACTACACTGTGCATTTCGTGTAATGCGGGTTTTTAAGTAAATTCTAAGTTTTTCAGTGCAACTCACTCATATACTATATACTACACTGTGCATTTCGTGTAATCCGGGTTTTTCAGTAAAACTCACTCATATACTATGTACTACAATGTGTGTTTCTTATGTTCTAAGTTTGTCAGTGCAACTCACTCATATACTATGTACTACACTGTGCGGTTCTTACATTCTAAATTTTTCAGTGAAACTCACTCAATTACTATGTACTACACTGTGCGTTTCTTATATTCTAAGATTTTTAGTGCAACTCACTCATACTACACTGTGCGTTTCGAGTAATCACGGTTTTTCAGTGCAACTCACTCATATATTATGAACAACACTCTCTGTTTCCTGTAGTCATGGTTTTTCAGTGCCACTCACTCATATACTATGTATTACACAGTGCGTTTCGTGTAATCAGTGTTTTTCAGTGCAACTCACTCATATACTATGTACTACACTGTGCGTTTCTTACATTCTAAGTTTTTCAGTGCAACTCACTCATATACTATGTACTACACTGTGCGTTTCTTATATTCTAAGTTTGTCAGTGAAACTCAGTCATATACTATGTACTACACTTTGCGTTTCGTGTAATGCGGGTTTTTCAGTAAATTCTAAGTTTTTCAGTGCAACTCATCCATATACTATGTACTACACTGTGCGTGTCTTATATTCTAAGTTTTTCAGTGCAACTCACTCATATACTATGTACTGTGCATTTCGTGATATCCGGGTTTTTTCAGTAAAACTCACTCATATACTATATACTACACTGTGCGATTCTTATATTCTAAGTTTTTCAGTGAAACTCACTCATGTACTATGTACTACACTGTGCATTTCGTGTAAAGCGGGTTTTTAAGTAAATTCTAAGTTTTTCAGTGCAACTCACTCATATACTATGTACTACACTGTGCATTTCGTGTAATCCGGGTTTTTCAGTAAATTCTAAGTTTTTCAAGGCAACTCACTCATGTACTAGGTACTACAAAGTTCTTTTCTTATATTCTAAGTTTTTCAGTGCAACTCACTCATATACTATGTTCTACACTGTGCATTTCGTGTAATCCGGGTTTTTTAGTAAATTCTAATTTTTTCATTGCAACTCACTCATATACTATGTACTACACTGTGCATTTCTTATATTCTAAGTTTTTCAGTGCAACTCACTCATATACTATGTACTACACTGTGTATTTCGTGTAATCCGGGTTTTTCAGTAAATTCTAAGTTTTTCAAGGCAACTCACTCATATAGTATGTACTACACTGTGCGTTTCTTATAATCTAAGTTTTTCAGTGCAACTCACTCATACACTATGTACTACACTGTGCATTTCGTGTAATGCGGGTTTTCAGTAAATTCTAAGTTTTTAAGTGCAACTCACTCATATACTAATGTACTACACTGTGCGTTTCTTATATTCTAAGTTTTTCAGTGCAACTCACTCATACACTATGTACTACACTGTGCATTTCGTGTAATGCGGGTTTTTAAGTAAATTCTAAGTTTTTCAGTGCAACTCATTCATATACTATATACTACACTGTGAATTTCGTGTAATCCGGGTTTTTCAGTAAAACTCACTCATATACTATGTACTACAATGTGCGTTTCTTATGTTCTAAGTTTCTCAGTGCAACTCACTCATATACTATGTACTACACTGTGCATTTCCAGTAATCCGGGTTTTTCAGTAAAAGTCACTCATATACTATGTACTACACTATGCGTTTCTTATTTTCTAAGTTTTTCAGTGCAACTCACTCATATACTATGTACTACACTGTGCGTTTCTTATATTCTAAGTTTGTCAGTGAAACTCAGTCATATACTATGTACTACACCTTGCAATTCGTGTAATGCGGGTTTTTCAGTAAATTCTAAGTTTTTCAGTGCAACTCATCCATATACTATGTACTACACTCTGCGTGTCTTATATTCTAAGTTTTTCAGTGCAACTCACTCATATACTATGTACTGTGCATTTCGTGTTATCCGGTTTTTTCAGTAAAACTCACTCATATACTATGTACTACACTGTGCGATTCTTATATTCTAAGTTTTTTATTGCAACTCACTCATATACTATGTACTACACTGTGCATTTCGTGTAATGCGGGTTTTTCAGTAAATTCTAAGTTTTTCAGTGCAACTCACTCATACACTATGTACTACACTGTGCATTTCGTGTAATGCGGGTTTTTAAGTAAAACTCACACATATACTATGTACTACACTATGCGTTTCTTATTTTCTAAGTTTTTCAGTGCAACTCACTCATATACTATGTACTACATGTGCATTTCGTGTAATCCGGGTTTTTCAGTAAATTCTAAGTTTTTCAGTGCAACTCACTTATATATTATGTACTACACTGTGCGTTTCTTATATTCTAAGTTTGTCAGTGACTCTCACTCATATACTGTATACTACACTGTGCATTTCGTGTAATGCGGATTTTTCAGTAAATTCTAAGTTTTTCAAGGCAACTCACTTATATAGTATGTACTACACTGTGCGTTTCTTATGATCTAATATTCTCAGTGCAACTCACTCATATACTATGTACTACACTGTGCATTTCGTGTAATCCGGGTTTTTTAGTAAATTCTAATTTTTTCATTGCAACTCACTCATATACTATGTACTACACAGTGCGTTTCTTATAATCTAAGTTTTTCAGAGCAACTCACTCATATACTATGTACTACACTGTGCATTTTGTGTAATCCGGGTTTTTCAGTGAATTCTAAGTTTTTCAAGGCAACTCACTCATATAGTATGTACTACACTGTGCGTTTCTTATAATCTACGTTTTTCAGTGCAACTCACTCATATACTATGTACTACACTTTGCGTTTCGTGTAATGCGGGTTTTTCAGTAAATTCTAAGTTTTTCAGTGCAACTCATCCATATACTATGTACTACACTGTGCGTGTCTTATATTCTAAGTTTTTCAGTGCAACTCACTCATATACTATGTACTGTGCATTTCGTGTTATCCGGGTTTTTCAGTAAAACTCACTCATATACTATGTACTACACTGTGCGATTCTTATATTCTAAGTTTTTCAGTGAAACTCACTCATGTACTATGTACTACACTGTGCATTTCGTGTAAAGCGGGTTTTTAAGTAAATTCTAAGTTTTTCAGTGCAACTCACTCATATACTATGTACTACACTCTGCATTTCGTGTAATCCGGGTTTTTCAGTAAATTCTAAGTTTTTCAAGGCAACTCACTCATGTACTAGGTACTACAAAGTGCTTTTCTTATATTCTAAGTTTTTCAGTGCAACTCACTCATATACTATGTTCTACACTGTGCATTTCGTGTAATCCGGGTTTTTTAGTAAATTCTAATTTTTTCATTGCAACTCACTCATATACTATGTACTACACTGTGCATTTCTTATATTCTAAGTTTTTCAGTGCAACTCACTCATATACTATGTACTACACTGTGTATTTCGTGTAATCCGGGTTTTTCAGTAAATTCTAAGTTTTTCAAGGCAACTCACTCATATAGTATGTACTACACTGTGCGTTTCTTATAATCTAAGTTTTTCAGTGCAACTCACTCATACACTATGTACTACACTGTGCATTTCGTGTAATGCGGGTTTTCAGTAAATTCTAAGTTTTTAAGTGCAACTCACTCATATACTAATGTACTACACTGTGCGTTTCTTATATTCTAAGTTTTTCAGTGCAACTCACTCATACACTATGTACTACACTGTGCATTTCGTGTAATGCGGGTTTTTAAGTAAATTCTAAGTTTTTCAGTGCAACTCATTCATATACTATATACTACACTGTGAATTTCGTGTAATCCGGGTTTTTCAGTAAAACTCACTCATATACTATGTACTACAATGTGCGTTTCTTATGTTCTAAGTTTCTCAGTGCAACTCACTCATATGCTATGTACTACACTGTGCATTTCCTGTAATCCGGGTTTTTCAGTAAAACTCACTCATATACTATGTACTACACTATGCGTTTCTTATTTTCTAAGTTTTTCAGTGCAACTCACTCATATACTATGTACTACACTGTGCGTTTCTTATATTCTAAGTTTGTCAGTGAAACTCAGTCATATACTATGTACTACACCTTGCAATTCGTGTAATGCGGGTTTTTCAGTAAATTCTAAGTTTTTCAGTGCAACTCATCCATATACTATGTACTACACTCTGCGTGTCTTATATTCTAAGTTTTTCAGTGCAACTCACTCATATACTATGTACTGTGCATTTCGTGTTATCCGGTTTTTTCAGTAAAACTCACTCCTATACTATGTACTACACTGTGCGATTCTTATATTCTAAGTTTTTTATTGCAACTCACTCATATACTATGTACTACACTGTGCATTTCGTGTAATGCGGGTTTTTCAGTAAATTCTAAGTTTTTCAGTGCAACTCACTCATACACTATGTACTACACTGTGCATTTCGTGTAATGCGGGTTTTTAAGTAAATTCTAAGTTTTTCAGTGCAACTCACTCATATACTATGTACTACACTGTGCGTTTCTTATATTCTAAGTTTGTCAGTGAAACTCAGTCATATACTATGTACTACACTTTGCATTTCGTGTAATGCGGGTTTTTCAGTAAATTCTAAGTTTTTCAGTGCAACTCATCCATATACTATGTACTACACTGTGCGTGTCTTATATTCTAAGTTTTTCAGTGCAACTCACTCATATACTATGTACTGTGCATTTCGTGTTATCCGGGTTTTTCAGTAAAACTCACTCATATACTATGTACTACACTGTGCGATTCTTATATTCTAAGTTTTTCTTGAAACTCACTCATGTACTATGTTCTACACTGTGCATTTCGTGTAAAGCGGGTTTTTAAGTAAATTCTAAGTTTTTCAGTGCAACTCACTCATATACTATGTACTACACTGTGCGTTTCTTATAATCTAAGTTTTTCAGTGCAACTCACTCATATACTGTGTACTACACTGTGCATTTCGTGTAATCCGGGTTTTTCAGTAAAATTCCCTCATATACTATGTACTACACTGTGCGATTCTTATATTCTAAGTTTTTCAATGAAACTCACTCATATAGTATGTACTACACTGTGCATTTCGTGTAATGCGGGTTTTTCAGTAAATTCTAAGTTTTTCAGTGCAACTCACTCATATACTATGTACTACACTGTGCGTTTCTTATAATCTAAGTTTTTCAGTGCAACTCACTCATATACTATGTACTACACTGTGCATTTCGTGTAATCCGGGTTTTTCAGTAAATTCTAAGTTTTTCAAGGCAACTCACTCATGTACTAGGTACTACAAAGTGCTTTTCTTATATTCTAAGTTTTTCAGTGCAACTCACTCATATACTATGTTCTACACTGTGCATTTCGTGTAATCCGGGTTTTTTAGTAAATTCTAATTTTTTCATTGCAACTCACTCATATACTATGTACTACACTGTGCATTTCTTATATTCTAAGTTTTTCAGTGCAACTCACTCATATACTATGTACTACACTGTGTATTTCGTGTAATCCGGGTTTTTCAGTAAATTCTAAGTTTTTCAAGGCAACTCACTCATATAGTATGTACTACACTGTGCGTTTCTTATAATCTAAGTTTTTCAGTGCAACTCACTCATACACTATGTACTACACTGTGCATTCCGTGTAATGCGGGTTTTCAGTAAATTCTAAGTTTTTAAGTGCAACTCACTCATATACTAATGTACTACACTGTGCGTTTCTTATATTCTAAGTTTTTCAGTGCAACTCACTCATACACTATGTACTACACTGTGCATTTCGTGTAATGCGGGTTTTTAAGTAAATTCTAAGTTTTTCAGTGCAACTCATTCATATACTATATACTACACTGTGAATTTCGTGTAATCCGGGTTTTTCAGTAAAACTCACTCATATACTATGTACTACAATGTGCGTTTCTTATGTTCTAAGTTTCTCAGTGCAACTCACTCATATACTATGTACTACACTGTGCATTTCCTGTAATCCGGGTTTTTCAGTAAAACTCACTCATATACTATGTACTACACTATGCGTTTCTTATTTTCTAAGTTTTTCAGTGCAACTCACTCATATACTATGTACTACACTGTGCGTTTCTTATATTCTAAGTTTGTCAGTGAAACTCAGTCATATACTATGTACTACACCTTGCAATTCGTGTAATGCGGGTTTTTCAGTAAATTCTAAGTTTTTCAGTGCAACTCATCCATATACTATGTACTACACTCTGCGTGTCTTATATTCTAAGTTTTTCAGTGCAACTCACTCATATACTATGTACTGTGCATTTCGTGTTATCCGGTTTTTTCAGTAAAACTCACTCATATACTATGTACTACACTGTGCGATTCTTATATTCTAAGTTTTTTATTGCAACTCACTCATATACTATGTACTACACTGTGCATTTCGTGTAATGCGGGTTTTTCAGTAAATTCTAAGTTTTTCAGTGCAACTCACTCATACACTATGTACTACACTGTGCATTTCGTGTAATGCGGGTTTTTAAGTAAAACTCACACATATACTATGTACTACACTATGCGTTTCTTATTTTCTAAGTTTTTCAGTGCAACTCACTCATATACTATGTACTACATGTGCATTTTGTGTAATCCGGGTTTTTCAGTAAATTCTAAGTTTTTCAGTGCAACTCAATTATATATTATGTACTACACTGTGCGTTTCTTATATTCTAAGTTTGTCAGTGACTCTCACTCATATACTGTATACTACACTGTGCATTTCGTGTAATGCGGATTTTTCAGTAAATTCTAAGTTTTTCAAGGCAACTCACTTATATAGTATGTACTACACTGTGCGTTTCTTATGATCTAAGTTTCTCAGTGCAACTCACTCATATACTATGTACTACACTGTGCATTTCGTGTAATCCGGGTTTTTTAGTAAATTCTAATTTTTTCATTGCAACTCACTCATATACTATGTACTACACAGTGCGTTTCTTATAATCTAAGTTTTTCAGAGCAACTCACTCATATACTATGTACTACACTGTGCATTTCGTGTAATCCGGGTTTTTCAGTGAATTCTAAGTTTTTCAAGGCAACTCACTCATATAGTATGTACTACACTGTGCGTTTCTTAAAATCTACGTTTTTCAGTGCAACTCACTCATATACTATGTACTACACTTTGCGTTTCGTGTAATGCGGGTTTTTCAGTAAATTCTAAGTTTTTCAGTGCAACTCATCCATATACTATGTACTACACTGTGCGTGTCTTATATTCTAAGTTTTTCAGTGCAACTCACTCATATACTATGTACTGTGCATTTCGTGTTATCCGGGTTTTTCAGTAAAACTCACTCATATACTATGTACTACACTGTGCGATTCTTATATTCTAAGTTTTTCAGTGAAACTCACTCATGTACTATGTACTACACTGTGCATTTCGTGTAAAGCGGGTTTTTAAGTAAATTCTAAGTTTTTCAGTGCAACTCACTCATATACTATGTACTACACTCTGCATTTCGTGTAATCCGGGTTTTTCAGTAAATTCTAAGTTTTTCAAGGCAACTCACTCATGTACTATGTACTACAAAGTGCTTTTCTTATATTCTAAGTTTTTCAGTGCAACTCACTCATATACTATGTTCTACACTGTGCATTTCGTGTAATCCGGGTTTTTTAGTAAATTCTAATTTTTTCATTGCAACTCACTCATATACTATGTACTACACTGTGCATTTCTTATATTCTAAGTTTTTCAGTGCAACTCACTCATATACTATGTACTACACTGTGTATTTCGTGTAATCCGGGTTTTTCAGTAAATTCTAAGTTTTTCAAGGCAACTCACTCATATAGTATGTACTACACTGTGCGTTTCTTATAATCTAAGTTTTTCAGTGCAACTCACTCATACACTATGTACTACACTGTGCATTTCGTGTAATGCGGGTTTTCAGTAAATTCTAAGTTTTTAAGTGCAACTCACTCATATACTAATGTACTACACTGTGCGTTTCTTATATTCTAAGTTTTTCAGTGCAACTCACTCATACACTATGTACTACACTGTGCATTTCGTGTAATGCGGGTTTTTAAGTAAATTCTAAGTTTTTCAGTGCAACTCATTCATATACTATATACTACACTGTGAATTTCGTGTAATCCGGGTTTTTCAGTAAAACTCACTCATATACTATGTACTACAATGTGCGTTTCTTATGTTCTAAGTTTCTCAGTGCAACTCACTCATATACTATGTACTACACTGTGCATTTCCTGTAATCCGGGTTTTTCAGTAAAACTCACTCATATACTATGTACTACACTATGCGTTTCTTATTTTCTAAGTTTTTCAGTGCAACTCACTCATATACTATGTACTACACTGTGCGTTTCTTATATTCTAAGTTTGTCAGTGAAACTCAGTCATATACTATGTACTACACCTTGCAATTCGTGTAATGCGGGTTTTTCAGTAAATTCTAAGTTTTTCAGTGCAACTCATCCATATACTATGTACTACACTCTGCGTGTCTTATATTCTAAGTTTTTCAGTGCAACTCACTCATATACTATGTACTGTGCATTTCGTGTTATCCGGTTTTTTCAGTAAAACTCACTCATATACTATGTACTACACTGTGCGATTCTTATATTCTAAGTTTTTCAGTGCAACTCACTCATATACTATGTACTACAATGTGCGTTTCTTATGTTCTAAGTTTCTCAGTGCAACTCACTCATATACTATGTACTACACTGTGCATTTCCAGTAATCCGGGTTTTTCAGTAAAAGTCACTCATATACTATGTACTACACTATGCGTTTCTTATTTTCTAAGTTTTTCAGTGCAACTCACTCATATACTATGTACTACACTGTGCGTTTCTTATATTCTAAGTTTGTCAGTGAAACTCAGTCATATACTATGTACTACACCTTGCAATTCGTGTAATGCGGGTTTTTCAGTAAATTCTAAGTTTTTCAGTGCAACTCATCCATATACTATGTACTACACTCTGCGTGTCTTATATTCTAAGTTTTTCAGTGCAACTCACTCATATACTATGTACTGTGCATTTCGTGTTATCCGGTTTTTTCAGTAAAACTCACTCATATACTATGTACTACACTGTGCGATTCTTATATTCTAAGTTTTTTATTGCAACTCACTCATATACTATGTACTACACTGTGCATTTCGTGTAATGCGGGTTTTTCAGTAAATTCTAAGTTTTTCAGTGCAACTCACTCATACACTATGTACTACACTGTGCATTTCGTGTAATGCGGGTTTTTAAGTAAAACTCACACATATACTATGTACTACACTATGCGTTTCTTATTTTCTAAGTTTTTCAGTGCAACTCACTCATATACTATGTACTACATGTGCATTTCGTGTAATCCGGGTTTTTCAGTAAATTCTAAGTTTTTCAGTGCAACTCACTTATATATTATGTACTACACTGTGCGTTTCTTATATTCTAAGTTTGTCAGTGACTCTCACTCATATACTGTATACTACACTGTGCATTTCGTGTAATGCGGATTTTTCAGTAAATTCTAAGTTTTTCAAGGCAACTCACTTATATAGTATGTACTACACTGTGCGTTTCTTATGATCTAATATTCTCAGTGCAACTCACTCATATACTATGTACTACACTGTGCATTTCGTGTAATCCGGGTTTTTTAGTAAATTCTAATTTTTTCATTGCAACTCACTCATATACTATGTACTACACAGTGCGTTTCTTATAATCTAAGTTTTTCAGAGCAACTCACTCATATACTATGTACTACACTGTGCATTTTGTGTAATCCGGGTTTTTCAGTGAATTCTAAGTTTTTCAAGGCAACTCACTCATATAGTATGTACTACACTGTGCGTTTCTTATAATCTACGTTTTTCAGTGCAACTCACTCATATACTATGTACTACACTTTGCGTTTCGTGTAATGCGGGTTTTTCAGTAAATTCTAAGTTTTTCAGTGCAACTCATCCATATACTATGTACTACACTGTGCGTGTCTTATATTCTAAGTTTTTCAGTGCAACTCACTCATATACTATGTACTGTGCATTTCGTGTTATCCGGGTTTTTCAGTAAAACTCACTCATATACTATGTACTACACTGTGCGATTCTTATATTCTAAGTTTTTCAGTGAAACTCACTCATGTACTATGTACTACACTGTGCATTTCGTGTAAAGCGGGTTTTTAAGTAAATTCTAAGTTTTTCAGTGCAACTCACTCATATACTATGTACTACACTCTGCATTTCGTGTAATCCGGGTTTTTCAGTAAATTCTAAGTTTTTCAAGGCAACTCACTCATGTACTAGGTACTACAAAGTGCTTTTCTTATATTCTAAGTTTTTCAGTGCAACTCACTCATATACTATGTTCTACACTGTGCATTTCGTGTAATCCGGGTTTTTTAGTAAATTCTAATTTTTTCATTGCAACTCACTCATATACTATGTACTACACTGTGCATTTCTTATATTCTAAGTTTTTCAGTGCAACTCACTCATATACTATGTACTACACTGTGTATTTCGTGTAATCCGGGTTTTTCAGTAAATTCTAAGTTTTTCAAGGCAACTCACTCATATAGTATGTACTACACTGTGCGTTTCTTATAATCTAAGTTTTTCAGTGCAACTCACTCATACACTATGTACTACACTGTGCATTTCGTGTAATGCGGGTTTTCAGTAAATTCTAAGTTTTTAAGTGCAACTCACTCATATACTAATGTACTACACTGTGCGTTTCTTATATTCTAAGTTTTTCAGTGCAACTCACTCATACACTATGTACTACACTGTGCATTTCGTGTAATGCGGGTTTTTAAGTAAATTCTAAGTTTTTCAGTGCAACTCATTCATATACTATATACTACACTGTGAATTTCGTGTAATCCGGGTTTTTCAGTAAAACTCACTCATATACTATGTACTACAATGTGCGTTTCTTATGTTCTAAGTTTCTCAGTGCAACTCACTCATATACTATGTACTACACTGTGCATTTCCTGTAATCCGGGTTTTTCAGTAAAACTCACTCATATACTATGTACTACACTATGCGTTTCTTATTTTCTAAGTTTTTCAGTGCAACTCACTCATATACTATGTACTACACTGTGCGTTTCTTATATTCTAAGTTTGTCAGTGAAACTCAGTCATATACTATGTACTACACCTTGCAATTCGTGTAATGCGGGTTTTTCAGTAAATTCTAAGTTTTTCAGTGCAACTCATCCATATACTATGTACTACACTCTGCGTGTCTTATATTCTAAGTTTTTCAGTGCAACTCACTCATATACTATGTACTGTGCATTTCGTGTTATCCGGTTTTTTCAGTAAAACTCACTCCTATACTATGTACTACACTGTGCGATTCTTATATTCTAAGTTTTTTATTGCAACTCACTCATATACTATGTACTACACTGTGCATTTCGTGTAATGCGGGTTTTTCAGTAAATTCTAAGTTTTTCAGTGCAACTCACTCATACACTATGTACTACACTGTGCATTTCGTGTAATGCGGGTTTTTAAGTAAATTCTAAGTTTTTCAGTGCAACTCACTCATATACTATGTACTACACTGTGCGTTTCTTATATTCTAAGTTTGTCAGTGAAACTCAGTCATATACTATGTACTACACTTTGCATTTCGTGTAATGCGGGTTTTTCAGTAAATTCTAAGTTTTTCAGTGCAACTCATCCATATACTATGTACTACACTGTGCGTGTCTTATATTCTAAGTTTTTCAGTGCAACTCACTCATATACTATGTACTGTGCATTTCGTGTTATCCGGGTTTTTCAGTAAAACTCACTCATATACTATGTACTACACTGTGCGATTCTTATATTCTAAGTTTTTCTTGAAACTCACTCATGTACTATGTTCTACACTGTGCATTTCGTGTAAAGCGGGTTTTTAAGTAAATTCTAAGTTTTTCAGTGCAACTCACTCATATACTATGTACTACACTGTGCGTTTCTTATAATCTAAGTTTTTCAGTGCAACTCACTCATATACTGTGTACTACACTGTGCATTTCGTGTAATCCGGGTTTTTCAGTAAAATTCCCTCATATACTATGTACTACACTGTGCGATTCTTATATTCTAAGTTTTTCAATGAAACTCACTCATATAGTATGTACTACACTGTGCATTTCGTGTAATGCGGGTTTTTCAGTAAATTCTAAGTTTTTCAGTGCAACTCACTCATATACTATGTACTACACTGTGCGTTTCTTATAATCTAAGTTTTTCAGTGCAACTCACTCATATACTATGTACTACACTGTGCATTTCGTGTAATCCGGGTTTTTCAGTAAATTCTAAGTTTTTCAAGGCAACTCACTCATGTACTAGGTACTACAAAGTGCTTTTCTTATATTCTAAGTTTTTCAGTGCAACTCACTCATATACTATGTTCTACACTGTGCATTTCGTGTAATCCGGGTTTTTTAGTAAATTCTAATTTTTTCATTGCAACTCACTCATATACTATGTACTACACTGTGCATTTCTTATATTCTAAGTTTTTCAGTGCAACTCACTCATATACTATGTACTACACTGTGTATTTCGTGTAATCCGGGTTTTTCAGTAAATTCTAAGTTTTTCAAGGCAACTCACTCATATAGTATGTACTACACTGTGCGTTTCTTATAATCTAAGTTTTTCAGTGCAACTCACTCATACACTATGTACTACACTGTGCATTCCGTGTAATGCGGGTTTTCAGTAAATTCTAAGTTTTTAAGTGCAACTCACTCATATACTAATGTACTACACTGTGCGTTTCTTATATTCTAAGTTTTTCAGTGCAACTCACTCATACACTATGTACTACACTGTGCATTTCGTGTAATGCGGGTTTTTAAGTAAATTCTAAGTTTTTCAGTGCAACTCATTCATATACTATATACTACACTGTGAATTTCGTGTAATCCGGGTTTTTCAGTAAAACTCACTCATATACTATGTACTACAATGTGCGTTTCTTATGTTCTAAGTTTCTCAGTGCAACTCACTCATATACTATGTACTACACTGTGCATTTCCTGTAATCCGGGTTTTTCAGTAAAACTCACTCATATACTATGTACTACACTATGCGTTTCTTATTTTCTAAGTTTTTCAGTGCAACTCACTCATATACTATGTACTACACTGTGCGTTTCTTATATTCTAAGTTTGTCAGTGAAACTCAGTCATATACTATGTACTACACCTTGCAATTCGTGTAATGCGGGTTTTTCAGTAAATTCTAAGTTTTTCAGTGCAACTCATCCATATACTATGTACTACACTCTGCGTGTCTTATATTCTAAGTTTTTCAGTGCAACTCACTCATATACTATGTACTGTGCATTTCGTGTTATCCGGTTTTTTCAGTAAAACTCACTCATATACTATGTACTACACTGTGCGATTCTTATATTCTAAGTTTTTTATTGCAACTCACTCATATACTATGTACTACACTGTGCATTTCGTGTAATGCGGGTTTTTCAGTAAATTCTAAGTTTTTCAGTGCAACTCACTCATACACTATGTACTACACTGTGCATTTCGTGTAATGCGGGTTTTTAAGTAAAACTCACACATATACTATGTACTACACTATGCGTTTCTTATTTTCTAAGTTTTTCAGTGCAACTCACTCATATACTATGTACTACATGTGCATTTTGTGTAATCCGGGTTTTTCAGTAAATTCTAAGTTTTTCAGTGCAACTCACTTATATATTATGTACTACACTGTGCGTTTCTTATATTCTAAGTTTGTCAGTGACTCTCACTCATATACTGTATACTACACTGTGCATTTCGTGTAATGCGGATTTTTCAGTAAATTCTAAGTTTTTCAAGGCAACTCACTTATATAGTATGTACTACACTGTGCGTTTCTTATGATCTAAGTTTCTCAGTGCAACTCACTCATATACTATGTACTACACTGTGCATTTCGTGTAATCCGGGTTTTTTAGTAAATTCTAATTTTTTCATTGCAACTCACTCATATACTATGTACTACACAGTGCGTTTCTTATAATCTAAGTTTTTCAGAGCAACTCACTCATATACTATGTACTACACTGTGCATTTCGTGTAATCCGGGTTTTTCAGTGAATTCTAAGTTTTTCAAGGCAACTCACTCATATAGTATGTACTACACTGTGCGTTTCTTAAAATCTACGTTTTTCAGTGCAACTCACTCATATACTATGTACTACACTTTGCGTTTCGTGTAATGCGGGTTTTTCAGTAAATTCTAAGTTTTTCAGTGCAACTCATCCATATACTATGTACTACACTGTGCGTGTCTTATATTCTAAGTTTTTCAGTGCAACTCACTCATATACTATGTACTGTGCATTTCGTGTTATCCGGGTTTTTCAGTAAAACTCACTCATATACTATGTACTACACTGTGCGATTCTTATATTCTAAGTTTTTCAGTGAAACTCACTCATGTACTATGTACTACACTGTGCATTTCGTGTAAAGCGGGTTTTTAAGTAAATTCTAAGTTTTTCAGTGCAACTCACTCATATACTATGTACTACACTCTGCATTTCGTGTAATCCGGGTTTTTCAGTAAATTCTAAGTTTTTCAAGGCAACTCACTCATGTACTATGTACTACAAAGTGCTTTTCTTATATTCTAAGTTTTTCAGTGCAACTCACTCATATACTATGTTCTACACTGTGCATTTCGTGTAATCCGGGTTTTTTAGTAAATTCTAATTTTTTCATTGCAACTCACTCATATACTATGTACTACACTGTGCATTTCTTATATTCTAAGTTTTTCAGTGCAACTCACTCATATACTATGTACTACACTGTGTATTTCGTGTAATCCGGGTTTTTCAGTAAATTCTAAGTTTTTCAAGGCAACTCACTCATATAGTATGTACTACACTGTGCGTTTCTTATAATCTAAGTTTTTCAGTGCAACTCACTCATACACTATGTACTACACTGTGCATTTCGTGTAATGCGGGTTTTCAGTAAATTCTAAGTTTTTAAGTGCAACTCACTCATATACTAATGTACTACACTGTGCGTTTCTTATATTCTAAGTTTTTCAGTGCAACTCACTCATACACTATGTACTACACTGTGCATTTCGTGTAATGCGGGTTTTTAAGTAAATTCTAAGTTTTTCAGTGCAACTCATTCATATACTATATACTACACTGTGAATTTCGTGTAATCCGGGTTTTTCAGTAAAACTCACTCATATACTATGTACTACAATGTGCGTTTCTTATGTTCTAAGTTTCTCAGTGCAACTCACTCATATACTATGTACTACACTGTGCATTTCCTGTAATCCGGGTTTTTCAGTAAAACTCACTCATATACTATGTACTACACTATGCGTTTCTTATTTTCTAAGTTTTTCAGTGCAACTCACTCATATACTATGTACTACACTGTGCGTTTCTTATATTCTAAGTTTGTCAGTGAAACTCAGTCATATACTATGTACTACACCTTGCAATTCGTGTAATGCGGGTTTTTCAGTAAATTCTAAGTTTTTCAGTGCAACTCATCCATATACTATGTACTACACTCTGCGTGTCTTATATTCTAAGTTTTTCAGTGCAACTCACTCATATACTATGTACTGTGCATTTCGTGTTATCCGGTTTTTTCAGTAAAACTCACTCATATACTATGTACTACACTGTGCGATTCTTATATTCTAAGTTTTTTATTGCAACTCACTCATATACTATGTACTACACTGTGCATTTCGTGTAATGCGGGTTTTTCAGTAAATTCTAAGTTTTTCAGTGCAACTCACTCATACACTATGTACTACACTGTGCATTTCGTGTAATGCGGGTTTTTAAGTAAATTCTAAGTTTTTCAGTGCAACTCACTCATATACTATGTACTACACTGTGCGTTTCTTATATTCTAAGTTTGTCAGTGAAACTCAGTCATATACTATGTACTACACTTTGCATTTCGTGTAATGCGGGTTTTTCAGTAAATTCTAAGTTTTTCAGTGCAACTCATCCATATACTATGTACTACACTGTGCGTGTCTTATATTCTAAGTTTTTCAGTGCAACTCACTCATATACTATGTACTGTGCATTTCGTGTTATCCGGGTTTTTCAGTAAAACTCACTCATATACTATGTACTACACTGTGCGATTCTTATATTCTAAGTTTTTCTTGAAACTCACTCATGTACTATGTTCTACACTGTGCATTTCGTGTAAAGCGGGTTTTTAAGTAAATTCTAAGTTTTTCAGTGCAACTCACTCATATACTATGTACTACACTGTGCGTTTCTTATAATCTAAGTTTTTCAGTGCAACTCACTCATATACTGTGTACTACACTGTGCATTTCGTGTAATCCGGGTTTTTCAGTAAAATTCCCTCATATACTATGTACTACACTGTGCGATTCTTATATTCTAAGTTTTTCAATGAAACTCACTCATATAGTATGTACTACACTGTGCATTTCGTGTAATGCGGGTTTTTCAGTAAATTCTAAGTTTTTCAGTGCAACTCACTCATATACTATGTACTACACTGTGCGTTTCTTATAATCTAAGTTTTTCAGTGCAACTCACTCATATACTATGTACTACACTGTGCATTTCGTGTAATCCGGGTTTTTCAGTAAATTCTAAGTTTTTCAAGGCAACTCACTCATATAGTATGTACTACACTGTGCGTTTCTTATAATCTAAGTTTTTCAGTGCAACTCACTCATATACTATGTACTACACTGTGCGATTCTTATATTCTAAGTTTTTCAGTGAAACTCACTCATGTACTATGTACTACAGTGTGCATTTCGTGTAAAGCGGGTTTTTAAGTAAATTCTAAGTTTTTCAGTGCAACTCACTTCATATACTATGTACTACACTGTTCATTTCCTGTAATCCGGGTTTTTCAGTAAATTCTAAGTTTTTCAAGGCAACTCACTCATGTACTATGTACTACAAAGTGCTTTTCTTATATTCTAAGTTTTTCAGTGCAACTCACTCATATACTATATACTACACTGTGCATTTCGTGTAATCCGGGTTTTTTAGTAAATTCTAATTTTTTCATTGCAACTCACTCATATACTATGTACTACACTGTGCGTTTCTTATATTCTAAGTTTTTCAGTGCAACTCACTCATATACTATGTACTACACTGTGCATTTCGTGTAATCAGGGTTTTTCAGGAAATTCTAAGTTTTTCAAGGCAACTCACTCATATAGTATGTACTACACTGTGCGTTTCTTATAATCTAAGTTTTTCAGTGCAACTCACTCATATACTATGGACTACACTGTGCATTTCGTGTAATGCGGGTTTTTCAGTAAATTCTAAGTTTTTCAGTGCAACTCACTCATATACTAATGTACTACACTGTGCGTTTCTTATATTCTAAGTTTTTCAGTGAAACTCCCTCAATTACTATGTACTACACTGTCCGTTTCTTATATTCTAAGATTTTTAGTGCAACTCACTCATACTACACTGTGCGTTTCGAGTAATCACGGTTTTTCAGTGCAACTCACTCATATATTATGAACAACACTCTGTGTTTCCTGTAGTCATGGTTTTTTCAGTGCCACTCACTCATATACTATGTATTACACAGTGCGTTTCGTGTAATCAGTGTTTTTCAGTGCAACTCACTCATATACTATGTACTACACTGTGCGTTTCTTACATTCTAAGTTTTTCAGTGCAACTCACTCATATACTATGTACTACACTGTGCGTTTCTTATATTCTAAGTTTGTCAGTGAAACTCAGTCATATACTATGTACTACACTTTGCATTTCGTGTAATGCGGGTTCTTCAGTAAATTCTAAGTTTTTCAGTGCAACTCATCCATATACTATGTACTACACTGTGCGTGTCTTATATTCTAAGTTTTTCAGTGCAACTCACTCATATACTATGTACTGTGCATTTCGTGTTATCCGGGTTTTTCAGTAAAACTCACTCATATACTATGTACTACACTGTGCGATTCTTATATTCTAAGTTTTTCAGTGAAACTCACTCATGTACTATGTACTACACTGTGCATTTCGTGTAAAGCGGGTTTTTAAGTAAATTCTAAGTTTTTCAGTGCAACTCACTCATATACTATGTACTACACTGTGCGTTCCTTATAATCTAAGTTTTTCAGTGCAACTCACTCATATACTGTGTACTACACTCTGCATTTCGTGTAATCCGGGTTTTTCAGTAAAATTCCCTCATATACTATGTACTACACTGTGCGTTTCTTATATTCTAAGTTTTTCAGTGCAACTCACTCATACACTATGTACTACACTGTGCATTTCGTGTAATGCGGGTTTTTCAGTAAATTCAAGGTTTTTCAGTGCAACTCACTCATATACTATGTACTACACTGTGCGTTTCTTATATTCTAAGTTTTTCAGTGCAACTCACTCATATACTATATACTACACTGTGCATTTCGTGTAATCCGGGTTTTTCAGTAAAACTCACTCATATACTATGTACTACAATGTGTGTTTCTTATGTTCTAAGTTTGTCAGTGCAAGTCACTCATATACTATGTACTACACTGTGCGGTTCTTACATTCTAAGTTTTTCAGTGAAACTCACTCAATTACTATGTACTACACTGTGCGTTTCTTATATTCTAAGATTTTTAGTGCAACTCACTCATACTACACTGTGCGTTTCGAGTAATCACGGTTTTTCAGTGCAACTCACTCATATATTATGAACAACACTCTGTGTTTCCTTTAGTCATGGTTTTTCAGTGCCACTCACTCATACACTATGTATTACACAGTGCGTTTTGTGTAATCAGTGTTTTTCAGTGCAACTCACTCATATACTATGTACTACACTGTGTGTTTCTTACATTCTAAGTTTTTCAGTGCAACTCACTCATATACTATGTACTACACTGTGCGTTTCTTATATTCTAAGTTTGTCAGTGAAACTCAGTCATATACTATATACTACACTTTGCGTTTCGTGTAATGCGGGTTTTTCAGTAAATTCTAAGTTTTTCAGTGCAACTCATCCATATACTATGTACTACACTGTGCGTGTCTTATATACTAAGTTTTTCAGTGCAACTCACTCATATACTATGTACTGTGCATTTCGGGTTAACCGGGTTTTTCAGTAAAACTCACTCATATACTATGTACTACACTGTGCGATTCTTATATTCTAAGTTTTTCAGTGAAACTCACTCATGTACTATGTACTACACTGTGCATTTCGTGAAAAGCGGGTTTTTAAGTAAATTCTAAGTTTTTCAGTGCAACTCACTCATATACTATGTACTACACTGTGCATTTCGTGTAATCCGGGTTTTTCAGTAAATTCTAAGTTTTTCAAGGCAACTCACTCATGTACTATGTACTACAAAGTGCTTTTCTTATATTCTAAGTTTTTCAGTGCAACTCACTCATATACTATATACTACACTGTGCATTTCGTGTAATCCGGGTTTTTTAGTAAATTCTAATTTTTTCATTGCAACTCACTCATATACTATATACAACACTGTGCGTTTCTTATATTCTTAGTTTTTCAGTGCAACTCACTCATATACTATGTACTACACTGTGCATTTCGTGTAATCCGGGTTTTACAGTAAATTCTAAGTTTTACAAGGCAACTCACTCATATAGTATGTACTACACTGTGCGTTTCTTATAATCTAAGTTTTTCAGTGCAACTCACTCATATACTATGTACTACACTGTGCATTTCGTGTAATGCGGGTTTTTCAGTAAATTATAAGTTTTTCAGTGCAACTCACTCATATACTAATGTACTACACTGTGCGTTTCTTATATTCTAAGTTTTTCAGTGCAACTCACTCATACACTATGTACTACACTGTGCATTTCGTGTAATGCGTGTTTTTCAGTAAATTCTAAGTTTTTCAGTGCAACTCCCTCATATACTATGTATTACACTGTGCGTTTTTTATATTCTAAGTTTTTCAGTGCAACTCACTCATATACTGTGTACTACACTGTGCATTTCGTGTAATCCGGGTTTTTCAGTAAAATTCCCTCATATATGTTGTACTACACTGTGCGATTCTTATATTCTAAGTTTTTCAATGAAACTCACTCATATACTATGTACTACACTGTGCATTTCGTGTAATGCGGGTTTTTCAGTAAATTCTAAGTTTTTCAGTGCAACTCACTCATATACTATGTACTACACTGTGCATTTCGTGTAATCCGGGTTTTTTAGTAAATTCTAATTTTTTCATTGCAACTCACTCATATACTATGTACTACACTGTGCGTTTCTTATAATCTAAGTTTTTCAGTGCAACTCACTCATATACTATGTACTACACTGTGCATTTCGTGTACTGCGGGTTTTTCAGTAAATTCTAAGTTTTTCAGTGCAACTCACTCATATACTATATACTACACTGTTCATTTCGTGTAATCCGGGTTTTTCAGTAAAACTCACTCATATACTATGTACTACAATGTGCGTTTCTTATGTTCTAAGTTTGTCAGTGCAACTCACTCATATACTATGTACTACACTGTGCGGTTCTTACATTCTAAGTTTTTCAGTGAAACTCACTCAATTACTATGTACTACACTGTGCGTTTCTTATATTCTAAGTTTTTCAGTGCAACTCACTCATACACTATGTACTACACTGTGCATTTCGTGTAATGCGGGTTTTTAAGTAAATTCTAAGTTTTTCAGTGCAACTCACTCATATACGATATACTACACTGTGCATTTCGTGTAATCCGGGTTTTTCAGTAAAACTCACTCATATACTATGTACTACAATGTGTGTTTCTTATGTTCTAAGTTTGTCAGTGCAACTCACTCATATACTATGTACTACACTGTGCGGTTCTTACATTCTAAATTTTTCAGTGAAACTCACTCAATTACTATGTACTACACTGTGCGTTTCTTATATTCTAATATTTTTAGTGCAACTCACTCATACTACACTGTGCGTTTCGAGTAATCACGGTTTTTCAGTGCAACTCACTCATATATTATGAACAACACTCTGTGTTTCCTGTAGTCATGGTTTTTCAGTGCCACTCACTCATATACTATGTATTACACAGTGCGTTTCGTGTAATCAGTGTTTTTCAGTGCAACTCACTCATATACTATGTACTACACTGTGCGTTTCTTACATTCTAAGTTTTTCAGTGCAACTCACTCATATACTATGTACTACACTGTGCGTTTCTTATATTCTAAGTTTGTCAGTGAAACTCAGTCATATACTATGTACTACACTTTGCGTTTCGTGTAATGCGGGTTTTTCAGTAAATTCTAAGTTTTTCAGTGCAACTCATCCATATACTATGTACTACACTGTGCGTGTCTTATATTCTAAGTTTTTCAGTGCAACTCACTCATACACTATGTACTACACTGTGCATTTCGTGTAATGCGGGTTTTTAAGTAAATTCTAAGTTTTTCAGTGCAACTCACTCATACACTATGTACTACACTGTGTATTTCGTGTAATCCGGGTTTTTCAGTAAATTCTAAGTTTTTCAAGGCAACTCACTCATATAGTATGTACTACACTGTGCGTTTCTTATAATCTAAGTTTTTCAGTGCAACTCACTCATACACTATGTACTACACTGTGCATTTCGTGTAATGCGGGTTTTCAGTAAATTCTAAGTTTTTAAGTGCAACTCACTCATATACTATATGTACTACACTGTGCGTTTCTTATATTCTAAGTTTTTCAGTGCAACTCACTCATACACTATGTACTACACTGTGCATTTCGTGTAATGCGGGTTTTTAAGTAAATTCTACGTTTTTCAGTGCAACTCATTCATATACTATATACTACACTGTGAATTTCGTGTAATCCGGGTTTTTCAGTAAAACTCACTCATATACTATGTACTAAAATGTGCGTTTCTTATGTTCTAATTTTCTCAGTGCAACTCACTCATATACTATGTACTACACTGTGCATTTCCTGTAATCCGGGTTTTTCAGTAAAACTCACTAATATACTATGTACTACACTATGCGTTTCTTATTTTCTAAGTTTTTCAGTGCAACTCACTCATATACTATGTACTACACTGTGCGTTTCTTATATTCTAAGTTTGTCAGTGAAACTCAGTCATATACTATGTACTACACCTTGCAATTCGTGTAATGCGGGTTTTTCAGTAAATTCTAAGTTTTTCAGTGCAACTCATCCATATACTATGTACTACACTGTGCGTGTCTTATATTCTAAGTTTTTCAGTGCAACTCACTCATATACTATGTACTACACTGTTCGATTCTTATATTCTAAGTTTTTTATTGCAACTCACTCATATACTATGTACTACACTGTGCATTTCGTGTAATGCGGGTTTTTCAGTAAATTCTAAGTTTTTCAGTGCAACTCACTCATATACTAATGTACTACACTGTGCGTTTCTTATATTCTAAGTTTTTCAGTGCAACTCACTCATACACTATGTACTACACTGTGCATTTCGTGTAATGCGGGTTTTTAAGTAAAACTCACTCATATACTATGTACTACACTGTGCGTTTCTTATATTCTAAGTTTGTCAGTGACTCTCACTCATATACTGTATACTACACTGTGCATTTCGTGTAATGCGGGTTTTTCAGTAAATTCTAAGTTTTTCAAGGCAACTCACTTATATAGTATGTACTACACTGTGCGTTTCTTATAATCTAAGTTTTTCAGTGCAACTCACTCATATACTATGTACTACACTGTGCATTTCGTGTAATCCGGGTTTTTTAGTAAATTCTAATTTTTTCATTGCAACTCACTCATATACTATGTCCTACACTGTGCGTTTCTTATAATCTAAGTTTTTCAGAGCAACTCACTCATATACTATGTACTACACTGTGCATTTCGTGTAATCCGGGTTTTTCAGTGAATTCTAAGTTTTTCAAGGCAACTCACTCATATAGTATGTACTACACTGTGCGTTTCTTATAATCTACGTTTTTCAGTGCAACTCACTCATATACTATGTACTACACTGTGCATTTCGTGTAATGCGGGTTTTTCAGTAAATTCTAAGTTTTTCAGTGCAACTCACTCATATACTATGTACTACACTGAGCGTTTCTTATATTCTAAGTTTTTCAGTGCAACTCACTCATACACTATGTACTACACTGTGCATTTCGTGTAATGCGGGTTTTTAAGTAAATTCTAAGTTTTTCAGTGCAACTCACTCATATACTATATACTACACTGTGCATTTCGTGTAATCCGGGTTTTTCAGTAAAACTCACTCATATACTATGTACTACAATGTGTGTTTCTTATGTTCTAAGTTTGTCAGTGCAACTCACTCATATACTATGTACTACACTGTGCGGTTCTTACATTCTAAATTTTTCAGTGAAACTCACTCAATTACTATGTACTACACTGTGCGTTTCTTATATTCTAAGATTTTTAGTGCAACTCACTCATACTACACTGTGCGTTTCGAGTAATCACGGTTTTTCAGTGCAACTCACTCATATATTATGAACAACACTCTGTGTTTCCTGTAGTCATGGTTTTTCAGTGCCACTCACTCATATACTATGTATTACACAGTGCGTTTCGTGTAATCAGTGTTTTTCAGTGCAACTCACTCATATACTATGTACTACACTGTGCGTTTCTTACATTCTAAGTTTTTCAGTGCAACTCACTCATATACTATGTACTACACTGTGCGTTTCTTATATTCTAAGTTTGTCAGTGAAACTCAGTCATATACTATGTACTACACTTTGCGTTTCGTGTAATGCGGGTTTTTCAGTAAATTCTAAGTTTTTCAGTGCAACTCATCCATATACTATGTACTACACTGTGCGTGTCTTATATTCTAAGTTTTTCAGTGCAACTCACTCATATACTATGTACTGTGCATTTCGTGTTATCCGGGTTTTTCAGTAAAACTCACTCATATACTATGTACTACACTGTGCGATTCTTATATTCTAAGTTTTTCAGTGAAACTCACTCATGTACTATGTACTACACTGTGCATTTCGTGTAAAGCGGGTTTTTAAGTAAATTCTAAGTTTTTCAGTGCAACTCACTCATATACTATGTACTACACTGTGCATTTCGTGTAATCCGGGTTTTTTAGTAAATTCTAAGTTTTTCAAGGCAACTCACTCATGTACTAGGTACTACAAAGTGCTTTTCTTATATTCTAAGTTTTTCAGTGCAACTCACTCATATACTATGTTCTACACTGTGCATTTCGTGTAATCCGGGTTTTTTAGTAAATTCTAATTTTTTCATTGCAACTCACTCATATACTATGTACTACACTGTGCATTTCTTATATTCTAAGTTTTTCAGTGCAACTCACTCATATACTATGTACTACACTGTGTATTTCGTGTAATCCGGGTTTTTCAGTAAATTCTAAGTTTTTCAAGGCAACTCACTCATATAGTATGTACTACACTGTGCGTTTCTTATAATCTAAGTTTTTCAGTGCAACTCACTCATACACTATGTACTACACTGTGCATTTCGTGTAATGCGGGTTTTCAGTAAATTCTAAGTTTTTAAGTGCAACTCACTCATATACTAATGTACTACACTGTGCGTTTCTTATATTCTAAGTTTTTCAGTGCAACTCACTCATACACTATGTACTACACTGTGCATTTCGTGTAATGCGGGTTTTTAAGTAAATTCTAAGTTTTTCAGTGCAACTCATTCATATACTATATACTACACTGTGAATTTCGTGTAATCCGGGTTTTTCAGTAAAACTCACTCATATACTATGTACTACAATGTGCGTTTCTTATGTTCTAAGTTTCTCAGTGCAACTCACTCATATACTATGTACTACACTGTGCATTTCCTGTAATCCGGGTTTTTCAGTAAAACTCACTCATATACTATGTACTACACTATGCGTTTCTTATTTTCTAAGTTTTTCAGTGCAACTCACTCATATACTATGTACTACACTGTGCGTTTCTTATATTCTAAGTTTGTCAGTGAAACTCAGTCATATACTATGTACTACACCTTGCAATTCGTGTAATGCGGGTTTTTCAGTAAATTCTAAGTTTTTCAGTGCAACTCATCCATATACTATGTACTACACTCTGCGTGTCTTATATTCTAAGTTTTTCAGTGCAACTCACTCATATACTATGTACTGTGCATTTCGTGTTATCCGGTTTTTTCAGTAAAACTCACTCATATACTATGTACTACACTGTGCGATTCTTATATTCTAAGTTTTTTATTGCAACTCACTCATATACTATGTACTACACTGTGCATTTCGTGTAATGCGGGTTTTTCAGTAAATTCTAAGTTTTTCAGTGCAACTCACTCATACACTATGTACTACACTGTGCATTTCGTGTAATGCGGGTTTTTAAGTAAAACTCACACATATACTATGTACTACACTATGCGTTTCTTATTTTCTAAGTTTTTCAGTGCAACTCATCCATATACTATGTACTACACTGTGCGTGTCTTATATTCTAAGTTTTTCAGTGCAACTCACTCATATACTATGGACTGTCCATTTCGTGTTATCCAGGTTTTTCAGTAAAACTCACTCATATACTATGTACTACACTGTGCGATTCTTATATTCTAAGTTTTTCAGTGAAACTCACTCATGTACTATGTACTACACTGTGCATTTCATGTAAAGCGGGTTTTTAAGTAAATTCTAAGTTTTTCAGTGAAACTCACTCATATACTATGTACTACACTGTGCATTTCGTGTAATCCGGATTTTTCAGTAAATTCTAAGTTTTTCATGGCAACTCACTCATGTACTATGTACTACAAAGTGCTTTTCTTATAATCTAAGTTTATCAGTGCAACTCACTCATATACTATGTACTACACTGTGCGTTTCTTATATTCTAAGTTTTTCAGTGCAACTCACTCATATAATATATACTACATTGTGCGTTTCTTATACTCTAAATTTTTCAGTGCAACTCACTCATATACTATGTACTACACTATTCATTTCTTGTGATCAGGGTTTTCCAGTGCAACTCACTCATATACTATGTTCTACACTGTGCAATTTTTATATTCTAATTTTTTAAAAGCAACTCACTCATATACTATGTACTACACGTTGCGTTTCTTATATACTAAGTTTTTCAGTGCAAATCAATCATATACTATGTACTACACTGTGTGTTTCTTATATTCTGTTTTTCAGTGCAACACACTCATATACTATGTACTACACTGTGCGTTTCTTATATTCTAAGTTTTCAGTGCAACTCACTCATATACTATGTACTACATTGTGCGTTTCTTATATTCTAAGTTTTTCAGTGCAATTCACTCATATACTATGTACTACACTGTGCGTTTCTTATATTCTAAGTTTTAAAGTCTAACTCACTCATATACTATGTATTACACTATGCATTTCTTATATTCTAAGTTTTTCAGTACAACCCAATCATAAACTATGTACTACACTGTGCGTTTCTTGTAATCATGGTTTTTCAGTGCAAGTCACTCATATACTATAAGTACAAAAGACACTTTGCGTTTCGTATAATCAGGGTTTTTCAGTGCAACTCAGTCATATACTATGTACTACACTGTGCGTTTCTTATATTCTAAGTTTTTAAGTGCAACTCACTCATATACTATGTACTACACGATTCGTTTCTTATAATCTAAGTTTTAAAGTGCAACTCAATCATATACTATGTACTACACTGTGCGTTTCTTGTAATTATGGTTTTTCAGTGCAAGTCCCTCATATACTATGTTCTACACTGTGCGTTTCTTATATTCTACGTTTTTAAAAGCAACTCACTCATATACTATGTACTACACGGTTCGTTTCTTACATTCAAGTTTTTCAATGCAACTCACTCATATACTATGTACTACAATGTGCGTTTCTTATATTCTAATTTTTGCAGTGCAACTTACTCATATACTATGTACTACACTGTGCATTTCTTATATTCTAATTTTTTCAGTGCAACACACTCATATACTATGTACTACACTGTGCATTTTTTATGTTCTAAGTTTTCAGTGCAACTCACTCATATACTATGTACTACAGTGTGCATTTCTTGTGATCAGTGCTTTTCAGTGCAACTCACTCATATACTATGTACTACACTGTGCGTTTCTTACATTCTACGTTTTTCAGTGCCACTCACTCATACAATATGTACTACACTGTGCATTTCTTATTCTAAGTTTTTCAATGCAACTCACTCATATACTATGTACTACACTATGTGTTTCTTGTAATCAGGGTTTTTCAGTGCAACTCACTCATATACTATGTACTACACTGTGCGTTTCTTTTATTCTATGTTTTTCAGTGCAACTCACTCATATACTATGTACTACACTGTGTGTTTCTTTCATTCAGGGTTTTTCACTGTAACTCACTCATATACTATGTACTACACTGTGCATTTCTTATATTCTAAGTTATTCAATGCAACTCACTCATATACTATGTACTACACTGTGCGTTTCTTATATTCTAAGTTATTCAATGCAACTCACTCATATACTATGTACTACACTGTGCGTTTCTTATATTCTAAGTTTTTCAGTGCAACTCACTCATATACTATATACTACACTGTGTGTTTCTTATATTCTATGTTTTTCAGTCCAACGCACTCATATACTATGTACTACACTGTGCGTTTCGTGTAATCACGGTTTTTCATTGCAACTCACTCATATATTAAGAACTACACTGTGCGTTTTGTGTAATCAGGGTTTTTCAGTGCAACTCACTCATATACTATGTACTACACTGTGCTTTTCGTGTAATCAGGGTTTTTCAGTGCAACTCACTCATATACTATGTACTACACTGTGTGTTTCTTATATTCTAAGTTTTTAAGTGCAACACACTCATATACTATGTACTACACTGTGCGTTTCTTATATTCTAAGTTTTTCATTGAAACACAATCATATACTATGTACTACACTGTTCGTTTCTTATATTCTAAGTTTTTCAGTGCAACTAACTCATATACTCATATACTATGTACTACACTGTGCGTTTCTTATAATCTAAGTTTTTAAGTGCAATTCACTTATATACTATGTACTACACGATGCGTTTCTCATATTCTAAGTTTTAAAGTGCAACACACTCATATACTATATACTACACTGTGCGTTTCTTATATTCTAAGTTTTTCAGTGCAACTCAATCATATATTATGTACTACACTGTGCGTTTCTTGTAATCATGGTTTTTCAGTGCAAGTCACTCATATACTATGTTCTACACTGTGCGATTCTTATATTCTAAGTTTTTAAAAGCAACTCACTCATATACTATGTAAACACGGTGGTTTCTTATATACTAAGTTTTTCAATGCAACTCACTCATATACTATGTACTACACTGTGCGTTTCTTATATTCTAAGTTTTTCAGTGCAACTCACTCATATACTATGTACTACACTGTGTGTTTCTTATATTCTAAGTTTTTCAGTGCAACTCGCTCATATACTATGTACTACTCTGTGCGTTTCTTATATTCTAAGTTTTTCAGTGCAACTTACTCATATACTATGTACTACACTCTGCGTTTCTTATATTCTAAGTTTTTCAGTGCAACACACTCATCTACTATGTACTACACTGTGCGTTTCTTATATTCTAAGTTTTCAGTGCAACTTACTCATATACTATGTACTACACTGTGCGTTTCTTATATTCTAAGTTTTTCAGTGCAGCTCACTCATATACTATATACTATATTGTGCGTTTCTTATAGTCAAAATTTTTCAGTGCAACTCTCTCATATACTATGTACTACACTGTTCATTTCTTGTGATCAGGGTTTTTCAGTGCAACTCACTCATATACTATGTTCTACACTGTGCGATTCTTATATTCTAATTTTTTAAAAGCAACTCACTCATATACTATGTACTACACGGTTCGTTTCTCATATTCTAAGTTTTTCAATGCAACTCACTCATATACTATGTACTACAATGTGCGTTTCTTATATTCTAATTTTTTCAGTGCAACTTACTCATATACTATGTACTACACTGTGCGTTTCTTATATTCTAATTTTTTCAGTGCAACACACTCATATACTATGTACTACACTGTGCATTTCTTATATTCTAAGTTTTCATTGCAACTCACTCATATACTATGTACTACACTGTGCGTTTCTTATATTCTAAGGTTTTCAGTGCAACTCACTCATATACTATGTACAACACTGTGCGGTTCTTATATTTGAAGTATTTCAGTGCAACTCACTCATATACTATGTACTACAGTGTGCATTTCTTGTGATCAGTGTTTTTCAGTGCAACTCACTCATATACTATGTACTACACTGTGCGTTTCGTGTAATCAGGGTTTTTCAGTGCAACTCACTCATATACTATGTACTAGACTGTGCGGTTCTTACATTCTAAGTTTTTCAGTGAAACTCACTCAATTACTATGTACTACACTGTGCGTTTCTTATATTCTAAGATTTTATTGCAACTACTCATACTACACTGTGCGTTTCGATTAATCACGGTTTTTCAGTGCGACTCACTCATATATTATGAACAACACTCTGTGTTTCCTGTAGTCATGGTTTTTCAATGCCACTCACTCATATACTATGTATTACTCAATGCATTTCGTGTAATCAGGGTTTTTCAGTGCAACTCACTCATATACTATGTACTACCCTGTGCGTTTCTTACATTCTAAGTTTTTCAGTGCCACTCACTCATACAATATGTACTACACTGTGCATTTCTTATTCTAAGTTTTTCAATGCAACTCACTCATATACTATGTACTACACTATGTGTTTCTTGTAATCAGGGTTTTTCAGTGCAACTCACTCATATACTATGTACTACACTGTGCGTTTCTTATATTCTAAGTTTTTCAGTGCAACTCACTCATATACTATGTACTACACTGTGTGTTTCTTTCATTCAGGGTTTTTCACTGTAACTCACTCATATACTATGTACTACACTGTGCATTTCTTATATTCTAAGTTATTCAATGCAACTCACTCATATACTATATACTACACTGTGCGTTTCTTATATTCTAAGTTATTCAATGCAACTCACTCATATACTATGTACTACACTGTGCGTTTCTTATATTCTAAGTTTTTCAGTGCAACTCGCTCATATACTATATACTACACTGTGTGTTTCTTATATTCTATGTTTTTCAGTCCAACGCACTCATATACTATGTACTACACTGTGCGTTTCGTGTAATCACGGTTTTTCATTGCAACTCACTCATATATTAAGAACTACACTGTGCGTTTTGTGTAATCAGGGTTTTTCAGTGCAACTCACTCATATACTATGTACTACACTGTGTGTTTCTTATATTCTAAGTTTTTAAGTGCAACACACTCATATACTATGTACTACACTGTGCGTTTCTTATATTCTAAGTTTTTCATTGAAACACAATCATATACTATGTACTATGTACTACACTGTGCGTTTCTTATATTCTAAGTTTTTAAGTGCAATTCACTTATATACTATGTACTACATGATGCGTTTCTCATATTCTAAGTTTTAAAGTGCAACGCACTCATATACTATATACTACACTGTGCGTTTCTTATATTCTAAGTTTTTCAGTGCAACTCAATCATATATTATGTACTACACTGTGCGTTTCTTGTAATCATGGTTTTTCAGTGCAAGTCACTCATATACTATGTTCTACACTGTGCGATTCTTATATTCTAAGTTTTTAAAAGCAACTCACTCATATACTATGTACACACGGTGGTTTCTTATATACTAAGTTTTTCAATGCAACTCACTCATATACTATGTACTACACTGTGCGTTTCTTATATTCTAAGTTTTTCAGTGCAAATCAATCATATACTATGTACTACACTGTGTGTTTCTTATATTCTAAGTTTTTCAGTGCAACTCGCTCATATACTATGTACTACACTGTGCGTTTCTTATATTCTAAGTTTTTCAGTGCAACACACTCATCTACTATGTACTACACTGTGCGTTTCTTATATTCTAAGTTTTCAGTGCAACTCACTCATATACTATGTACTACACTGTGCGTTTCTTATATTCTAAGTTTTTCAGTGCAGCTCACTCATATACTATATACTACATTGCGCCTTTCTTATAGTCAAAATTTTTCAGTGCAACTCACTCATATACTATGTACTACACTGTTCATTTCTTGTGATCAGGGTTTTTCAGTGCAACTCACTCATATACTATGTTCTACACTGTGCGATTCTTATATTCTAATTTTTTAAAAGCAACTCACTCATATACTATGTACTACACGGTTCGTTTCTTATATTCTAAGTTTTTCAATGCAACTCACTCATATACTATGTACTACAATGTGCGTTTCTTATATTCTAAGTTTTTCAGTGCAACACACTCATATACTATGTACTACACTGTGCATTTCTTATATTCTAAGTTTTCAGTGCAACTCACTCATATACTATGTACTACACTGTGCGTTTCTTATATTCTAAGGTTTTCAGTGCAACTCACTCATATACTATGTACAAAACTGTGCGGTTCTTATATTCGAAGTATTTCAGTTCAACTCACTCATATACTATGTACTACAGTGTGCATTTCTTGTGATCAGTGTTTTTCAGTGCAACTCACTCATATACTATGTACTACACTGTGCGTTTCGTGTAATCAGGGTTTTTCAGTGCCACTCACTCATATACTATGTACTAGACTGTGCCGTTCTTACATTCTAAGTTTTACAGTGAAACTCACTCAATTACTATGTACTACACTGTGCGTTTCTTATATTCTAAGATTTCATTGCAACTCACTCATACTACACTGTGCGTTTCGAGTAATCACGGTTTTTCAGTGCAACTCACTCATATATTATGAACAACACTCTGTGTTTCCTGTAGTCATGGTTTTTCAGTGCCACTCACTCATATACTATGTATTACACAATGCATTTCGTGTAATCAGGGTTTTTCAGTGCAACTCACTCATATACTATGTACTACCCTGTGCGTTTCTTACATTCTAAGTTTTTCAGTGCCACTCACTCATACAATATGTACTACACTGTGCATTTCTTATTCTAAGTTTTTCAATGCAACTCACTCATATACTATGTACTACACTATGTGTTTCTTGTAATCTGGGTTTTTCAGTGCAACTCACTCATATACTATGTACTACACTATGCGTTTCTTATATTCTAAGTTTTTCAGTGCAACTCACTCATATACTATGTACTACACTGTGTGTTTCTTTCATTCAGGGTTTTTCACTGTAACTCACTCATAAACTATGTACTACACTGTGCATTTCTTATATTCTAAGTTATTCAATGCAACTCACTCATATACTATGTACTACTCTGTGCGTTTCTTATATTCTAAGTTATTCAATGCAACTCACTCATATACTATGTACTACACTGTGCGTTTCTTATATTCTAAGTTTTTCAGTGCAACTCACTCATATACTATATACTACACTGTGTGTTTCTTATATTCTATGTTTTTCAGTCCAACGCACTCATATACTATGTACTACACTGTGCGTTTCGTGTAATCACGGTTTTTCATTGCAACTCACTCATATATTAAGAACTACACTGTGCGTTTTGTGTAATCAGGGTTTTTCAGTGCAACTCACTCATATACTATGTACTACACTGTGTGTTTCTTATATTCTAAGTTTTTAAGTGCAACACACTCATATACTATGTACTACACTGTGCGTTTCTTATATTCTAAGTTTTTCATTGAAACACAATCATATACTATGTACTACACCTTTCGTTTCTTATATTCTACGTTTTTCAGTGCAACTAACTCATATACTCATATACTATGTACTACACTGTGCGTTTCTTATATTCTAAGTTTTTAAGTGCAATTCACTTATATACTATGTACTACACGATGCGTTTCTCATATTCTAAGTTTTAAAGTGCAACGCACTCATATACTATATACTACACTGTGCGTTTCTTATATTCTAAGTTTTTCAGTGCAACTCAATCATATATTATGTACTACACTGTGCGTTTCTTGTAATCATGGTTTTTCAGTGCAAGTCACTCATATACTATGTTCTACACTGTGCGATTCTTATATTCTAAGTTTTTAAAAGCAACTCACTCATATACTATGTACACACGGTGGTTTCTTATATACTAAGTTTTTCAATGCAACTCACTCATATACTATGTACTACACTGTGCATTTCTTATATTCTAAGATTTTCAGTGCAACTCGCTCATATACTATGTACTACACTGTGCGTTTCTTATATTCTAAGTTTTTCAGTGCAACTTACTCATATACTATGTACTACACTCTGCGTTTCTTATATTCTAAGTTTTTCAGTGCAACACACTCATCTACTATGTACTACACTGTGCGTTTCTTATATTCTAAGTTTTCAGTGCAACTCACTCATATACTATGTACTACACTGTGCGTTTCTTATATTCTAAGTTTTTCAGTGCAGCTCACTCATATACTATATACTACATTGTGCGTTTCTTATAGTCAAAATTTTTCAGTGCAACTCACTCATATACTATGTACTACACTGTTCATTTCTTGTGATCAGGGTTTTTCAGTGCAACTCACTCATATACTATGTTCTACACTGTGCGATTCTTATACCCTAATTTTTTAAAAGCAACTCACTCATATACTATGTACTACACGGTTCGTTTCTTATATTCTAAGTTTTTCAATGCAACTCACTCATATACTATGTACTACAATGTGCGTTTCTTATATTCTATGTTTTTCAGTGCAACACACTCATATACTATGTACTACACTGTGCATTTCTTATATTCTAAGTTTTCAGTGCAACTCACTCATATACTATGTACTACACTGTGCGTTTCTTATATTCTAAGGTTTTCAGTGCAACTCACTCATATACTATGTACAACACTGTGCGGTTCTTATATTCGAAGTATTTCAGTGCAACTCACTCATATACTATGTACTACAGTGTGCATTTCTTGTGATCAGTGTTTTTCAGTGCAACTCATTCATATACTATGTACTACACTGTGCGTTTCGTGTAATCAGGGTTTTTCAGTGCAACTCACTCATATACTATGTACTACACTGTGCGTGTCTTATATTCTTAGTTTTTCAGTGCAACTCACTCATATACTATGTACTACACTGTGCGTGTCTTATAATCTTAGTTTTTCAGTGCAACTCACTCATATACTATGTACTACACTGTGCGATTCGTGTAATCATGGTTTTTCAGTGCAACTCACTTATATACTATGTACTAGACTGTGCGGTTCTCTACATTCTAAGTCTTTCTGTGAAACTCACTCAATTACTATGTACTACCCTGTGTGTTTCTTATATTCTAAGATTTTATTGCAACTCATTCATACTACACTGTGCGTTTCGAGTAATCACGGTTTTTCAGTGCAACTCACTCATATATTATGAACAACACTCTGTGTTTCCTGTAGTCATGGTTTTTCAGTGCCACTCACTCATATACTATGTATTACACAGTGCGTTTCGTGTAATCCGGGTTTTTCAGTGCAACTCACTCATACACTATATAGTACCCTGTGCGTTTCTTACATTCTAAGTTTTTCAGTGCCACTCACTCATATACTATGTACTACACTGTGCATTTCTTATTGTAAGTTTTTCAATGCAACTCACTCATATACTATGTACTACACTATGTGTTTCTTGTAATCAGGGTTTTTCAGTGCAACTCACTCATATACTATGTACTACACTGTTCATTTCATGTAATATGGATTTTTCAGTGCAACTCTCTCATATACTATGTACTACACTGTGCGTTTCTTATATTCTAAGTTATTTCAGTGCAATCACTCATATACTATGTACTACACTGTGCGTTTCTTATATTCTAAGTTTTTCAGTGCAACTCACTTATATACTATGTACTACACTGTGTGTTTCATTCATTCAGGGTTTTTCACTGTAACTCACTCATATACTATGTACTACACTGTGCATTTCTTATATTCTAAGTTTTTCAGTGCAACACACTCATATACTATGTACTACACTGTGCGTGTCTTATATTCTTAGTTTTTCAGTGCAACTCACTCATATACTATGTTCTACACTGTGCGATTCTTATATTCTAATTTTTTAAAAGCAACTCACTCATATACTATGTACAACACTGTGCGGTTCTTATATTCGAAGTTTTTCAGTGCAACTCACTCATATACTATGTACTACAGTGTTCATTTCTTGTTCTCAATATTTTTCAGTACAACTCACTCATATACTATGTACTACACTGTGCGTTTCGTGTAATCAGGGTTTTTCAGTGCAACTCACTCATATACTATGTACTACACTGTGCGTTTCTTATATTCTAAGATTTTATTGCAACTCACTCATACTACACTGTGCGTTTCGAGTAATCACGGTTTTTCAGTGCAACTCACTCATATATTATGAACAACACTCTGTGTTTTCTGTAGTCATGGTTTTTCAGTGCCACTCACTCATATACTATGTATTTCACAGTGCGTTTCGTGTAATCAGGGTTTTTCAGTGCAACTCACTCATATACTATGTACTACCCTGTGCGTTTCTTACATTCTAAGTTTTTCAGTGCCACTCACTCATATACTATGTACTACACTGTGCATTTCTTATTGTAAGTTTTTCAATGCAACTCACTCATATACTATGTACTACACTATGTGTTTCTTGTAATCAGGGTTTTTCAGTGCAACTCACTCATATACTATGTACTACACTGTGCATTTCATGTAATATGGATTTTTCAGGGCAACTCTCTCATATACTATGTACTACACTGTGCGTTTCTTATATTCTAAGTTTTTCAGTGCAATCACTCATATACTATGTACTACACTGTGCGTTTCTTAATTTCTAAGTTTTTCAGTGCAACTCACTCATATACTATGTACTACACAGTGTGTTTCATTCATTCAGGGTTTTTCACTGTAACTCACTCATATACTATGTACTACACTGTGCATTTCTTATATTCTAAGTTATTCAATGCAACTCACTCATATACTATGTACTACACTGTGCGTTTTTATATTCTAAGTTATTCAATGCAACTCACTCATATACTATGTACTACACTGTGCGTTTCTTATATTCTAAGTTTTTCAGTGCAACTCACTCATATACTATATACTACACTGTGTGTTTCTTATATTCTATGTTTTTCAGTCCAACCCACTCATATACTATGTACTACACTGTGCGTTTCGTGTAATCACGGTTTTTCATTGCAACTCACTCATATATTAAGAACTACACTGTGCATTTTGTGTAATCAGGGTTTTTCAGTGCAACTCACTCATATACTATGTACTACACTGTGCGTTTCGTGTAATCTGGGTTTTTCAGTGCAACTCACTCATATACTATGTACTACACTGTGCGTTTCTTATATTCTAAGTTTTTAAGTGCAACAAACTCATATACGATGTACTACACTGTGCGTTTCTTATATTCATAGTTTTTCAGTGCAACTCACTCATATACTATGTATTACACTGTTCATTTCTTATATACTAAGTTTTTCAGTGCAACTCACTCATATACTATGTACTGCACTGTGCGTTTCTTATATTCTAAGTTTTCAGTGCAACACACTCATATACTATGTACTACACTGTACGTTTCTTATATTCTAAGTTTTTCAGTGCAAATCAATCATATACTATGTACTACACTGTGTGTTTCTTATATTCTAAGTTTTTCAGTGCAACTTGCTCATATACTATGTACTACACTGTGCGTTTCTTATATTCTAAGTTTTTCAGTGCAACTTACTCATATACTATGTACTACACTCTGCGTTTCTTATATTCTAAGTTTTCAGTGCAACTCACTCATATACTATGTACTACACTGTACGTTTCTTATATTTTAAGTTTTTCAGTGCAATTCACTCATATACTATATACTACATTGTGCGTTTCTTATAGTCTAAATTTTTCAGTGCAACTCACTCATATACTATGTACTACACTGTGCGTTTTTATATTCTAAGTTATTCAATGCTACTCAGTCATATACTATGTACTACACTGTGCGTTTCTTATATTCTAAGTTTTTCAGTGCAACTCACTCACATACTATATACTACACTGTGTGTTTCTTATATTCTATGTTTTTCAGTCCAACGCACTCATATTCTATGTACTACACTGTGCGTTTCGTGTAATCACGGTTTTTCATTGCAACTCACTCATATATTAAGAATTACACAGTGCGTTTTGTGTAATCAGGGTTTTTCAGTGCAACTCACTCATATATTATGTTCTACACTGTGCGTTACGTGTAATCTGGGTTTTTCAGTGCAACTCACTCATATACTATGTACTACACTGTGCGTTTCTTATATTCTAAGTATTTAAGTGCAACTCACTCATATACTATGTATTACACTGTTCATTTCTTATATACTAAGTTTTTCAGTGCAACTCACTCATAAACTATGTACTACACTGTACGTTTCTTATATTCTAAGTTTTTCAGTGCAAATCAATCATATACTATGTACTACACTGTGTGTTTCTTATATTCTAAGTTTTTCAGTGCAACTCGCTCATATACTATGTACTACACTGTGCGTTTCTTATATTCTAAGTTTTTCAGTGCAACTTACTCATATACTATGTACTACACACTGCGTTTCTTATATTCTAAGTTTTTCAGTTCAACACACTCATATACTATGTACTACACTGTGCGTTTCTTATATTCTAAGTTTTCAGTGCAACTCACTCATATACTATGTACTACACTGTGCGTTTCTTATATTCTAAGTTTTTCAGTGCAACTCACTCATATACTATATACTACATTGTGCGTTTCTTATATTCTAAATTTTTCAGTGCAACTCACTCATATACTATGTACTACACTGTTCATTTCTTGTGATCAGGGTTTTTCAGTGCAACTCACTCATATACTATGTTCTACACTGTGCGATTCTTATATTCTAATTTTTTAAAAGCAACTCACTCATATACTATGTACAACACTGTGCGGTTCTTATATTCGAAGTTTTTCAGTGCAACTCACTCATATACTATGTACTACAGTGTGCATTTCTAGTGATCAGTGTTTTTCAGTGCAACTCACTCATATACTATGTACTAGACTGTGCGGTTCTTATATTCTAAGATTTTTAGTGCAACTCACTCATACTACACTGTGAGTTTCGAGTAATCACGGTTTTTCAGTGCAACACACTCATATATTATGAACAACACTCTGTGTTTCCTGTAGTCATGGTTTTTCAGTGCCACTCACTCATATACTATGTAATACACAGGGCGTTTCGTGTAATCAGGGTTTTTCAGTGCAACTCACTCATATACTATGTACTACCCTGTGCGTTTCTTACATTCTAAGTTTTTCAGTGCCACTCACTCATATAATATGTACTACACTGTGCATTTCTTATTGTAAGTTTTTCAATGCAACTCACTCATATACTATGTACTACACTATGTGTTTTTTGTAATCAGGGTTTTTCAGTGCAACTCACTCATATACTATGTACTACACTGTGCATTTCATGTAATATGGATTTTTCAGTGCAACTCTCTCATATACTATGTACTACACTGTGCGTTTCTTATATTCTAAGTTTTTCAGTGCAATCACTCATATACTATGTACTACACTGTGCATATCTTATATTCTAAGTTTTTCAGTGCGACTCACTCTTATACTATATACTACACTGTGTGTTTCCTATATTCTATGTTTTTCAGTCCAACGCACTCATATACTATGTACTACACTGTGCGTTTCGTGTAATCACGGTTTTTCATTGCAACTCACTCATATATTAAGAACTACACTGTGCGTTTTGTGTAATCAGGGTTTTCAGTGCAACACACTCATATACTATGTACTACACTGTGCGTTTCTTATATTCTAAGTTTTTCAGTGAAACACAATCATATACTATGTACTACACTGTTCGTTTCTTATATTCTTAGTTTTTCAGTGCAACTCACTCATATACTATGTACTACACTGTGCGTTTCTTATATTCTAAGTTTTAAAGTGCAACTCACTCATATACTATGTACTACACTGTGCGTTTCTTACATTCTAAGTTTTTCAGTGCAACTCAATCATATACTATGTACTACACTGTGCGTTTCTTGTAATCATTGTTTTTCAGTGCAAGTCACTCATATACTATGAGTACGAAACGCACTTTGCATTTCGTGTAATCAGGGTTTTTCAGTGCAACTCACTCATATACTATGTACTACACTGTGCGTTTCGTGTAATCAGGGTTTTTCAGTAAATTCTAAGTTTTTCAGTGCAACTCGCTCATATACTATGTACTACACTGTGCGTTTCTTATATTCTAAGTTTTTCAGTGAAACACACTCATATACTATGTACTACACTGTGCGTTTCTTATATTCTAAGATTTTTAGTGCAACTCACTCATACTATACTGTGCGTTTCGAGTAATCACGGTTTTTCAGTGCAACTCACTCATATATTATGAACAACACTCTGTGTTTCCTGTAGTCATGGTTTTTCAGTGCCACTCACTCATATACTATGTATTACACAGTGCGTTTCCTGTAATCAGGGTTTTTCAGTGCAACTCACTCATATACTATGTACTACACTGTGCGTTTTTTATATTCTAAGTTTTTCAGTGCAATTCACTCATATACAATGAACTACATTATGTGTTTCTTATATTCTAAGTTTTAATGTGCAACTCACTCATATACTATGTACTACACTGTGCGTTTCTTACATTCTAAGTTTTTCAGTGCCACTCAATCATATACTATGTACTACACTGTGCGTTTCTTGTAATCATGGTTTTTCAGTGCAAGTCACTCATATACTATGAGTACGAAACGCACTTTGCATTTCGTGTAATCATGGTTTTTCAGTGCAACTCACTCATATACTATGTACTACACTGTGCGTTTCGTGTAATCAGGGTTTTTCAGTAAATTCTAAGTTTTTCAGTGCAACTCGCTCATATACTATGTACTACACTGTGCGTTTCTTATATTCTAAGTTTTTCAGTGCAACTTACTCATATACTATGTACCACACTCTGCGTTTCTTATATTCTAAGTTTTCAGTGCAACTCACTCATATACTATGTACTACACTGTACGTTTCTTATATTCTAAGTTTTTCAGTGCAATTCACTCATATACTATATACTACATTGTGCGTTATTTATAGTCTAAATTTTTCAGTGCAACTCACTCATATACTATGTACTACACTGTGCGTTTTTATATTCTAAGTTATTCAATGCAACTCAGTCATATACTATGTACTACACTGTGCGTTTCTTATATTCTAAGTTTTTCAGTGCAACTCACTCACATACTATATACTACACTGTGTGTTTCTTATATTCTATGTTTTTCAGTCCAACGCACTCATATTCTATGTACTACACTGTGCGTTTCGTGTAATCACGGTTTTTCATTGCAACTCACTCATATATTAAGAACTACACTGTGCGTTTTGTGTAATCAGGGTTTTTCAGTGCAACTCACTCATATATTATGTTCTACACTGTGCGTTTCGTGTAATCTGGGTTTTTCAGTGCAACTCACTCATATACTATGTACTACACTGTGCGTTTCTTATATTCTAAGTATTTAAGTGCAACTCACTCATATACTATGTATTACACTGTTCATTTCTTATATACTAAGTTTTTCAGTGCAACTCACTCATAAACTATGTACTACACTGTACGTTTCTTATATTCTAAGTTTTTCAGTGCAAATCAATCATATACTATGTACTACACTGTGTGTTTCTTATATTCTAAGTTTTTCAGTGCAACTCGCTCATATACTATGTACTACACTGTGCGTTTCTTATATTCTATGTTTTTCAGTGCAACTTACTCATATACTATGTACTACACACTGCGTTTCTTATATTCTAAGTTTTTCAGTGCAACACACTCATATACTATGTACTACACTGTGCGTTTCTTATATTCTAAGTTTTCAGTGCAACTCACTCATATACTATGTACTACACTGTGCGTTTCTTATATTCTAAGTTTTTCAGTGCAACTCACTCATATACTATATACTACATTGTGCGTTTCTTATATTCTAAATTTTTCAGTGCAACTCACTCATATACTATGTAATACACAGGGCGTTTCATGTAATCAGGGTTTTTCAGTGCAACTCACTCATATACTATGTACTACACTGTGCATTTCTTATTGTAAGTTTTTCAATGGAACTCACTCATATACTATGTACTACACTATGTGTTTTTTGTAATCAGGGTTTTTCAGTGCAACTCACTCATATACTATGTACTACACTGTGCATTTCATGTAATATGGATTTTTCAGTGCAACTCTCTCATATACTATGTAAGAAACGCACTCATATACTATGTACTACACTGTGCGTTTCGTGTAATCACGGTTTTTCATTGCAACTCACTCATATATTAAGAACTACACTGTGCGTTTTGTGTAATCAGGGTTTTTCAGTAAATTCTAAGTTTTTCAGTGCAACTCGCTCATATACTATGTACTACACTGTGCGTTTCTTATATTCTAAGTTTTTCAGTGAAACACACTCATATACTATATACTACACTGTGCGTTTCTTATATTCTATGATTTTTAGTGCAACTCACTCATACTATACTGTGCGTTTCGAGTAATCACGGTTTTTCAGTGCAACTCACTCATATATTATGAACAACACTCTGTGTTTCCTGTAGTCATGGTTTTTCAGTGCCACTCACTCATATACTATGTATTACACAGTGCGTTTCGTGTAATCAGGGTTTTTCAGTGCAACTCACTCATATACTATGTACTACACTGTGCGTTTCTTACATTCTAAGTTTTTCAGTGCCACTCACTCATATACTATGTACTACACTGTGCATTTCTTTTTCTAAGTTTTTCAATGCAACTCACTCATATACTATGTACTACACTATGTGTTTCTTGTAATCAGGGTTTTTCAATGCAACTCACTAATATACTATGTACTACACTGTGCATTTCATGTAATCAGGGTTTTTCAGTGCAACTCTCTCATATACTATGTACTACACTGTGCGTTTCTTATATTCTAAGTTTTTCAGTGCAATCACTCATATACTATGTACTACACTGTGCGTTTCTTATATTCTAAGTTTTTCAGTGCAACTCAATCATATACTATGTACTACACTGTGCGTTTCTTGTAATCATGGTTTTTCAGTGCAAGTCACTCATATACTATAAGTACGAAAGACATTTTGCCTTTCGTATAATCAGGATTTTTCAGTGCAACTCAGTCATATACTATGTACTACACTGTGCGTTTCTTATATTCTAAGTTTTTCAGTGCAACTCACTCATATACTATGTACTACACTGTGTGTTTCATTCATTCAGGGTTTTTCACTGTAACTCACTCATATACTATGTACTACACTGTGCATTTCTTATATTCTAAGTTATTCATTGCAACTCACTCATATACTATGTACTACACTGTGCGTTTCTTATATTCTAAGTTTTTCAGTGCAACTCACTCATATATTATATACTACATTGTGCGTTTCTTATAGTCTAAATTTTTCAGTGCAACTCACTCATATACTATGGACTACACTGTGCTTTTCTTATATTCTAAGTTTTTCAGTGCAACTAACTCATATACTATGTACTACACTGTGCGTTTCTTATATTCTATGATTTTTAGTGCAACTCACTCATACTATACTGTGCGTATCGAGTAATCACGGTTTTTCAGTGCAACTCACTCATATATTATGAACAACACTCTGTGTTTCCTGTAGTCATGGTTTTTCAGTGCCACTCACTCATATACTATGTATTACACAGTGCGTTTCGTGTAATCAGGGTTTTTCAGTCCAACTCACTCATATACTATGTACTACACTGTGCGTTTCTTACATTCTAAGTTTTTCAGTGCCACTCACTCATATACTATGTACTACACTGTGCATTTCTTTTTCTAAGTTTTTCAATGCAACTCACTCATATACTATGTACTACACTATGTGTTTCTTGTAATCAGGGTTTTTCAATGCAACTCACTCATATACTATGTACTACACTGTGCATTTCATGTAATCAGGGTTTTTCAGTGCAACTCTCTCATATACTATGTACTACACTGTGCGTTTCTTATATTCTAAGTTTTTCAGTGCAATCACTCATATACTATGTACTACACTGTGCGTTTCTTATATTCTAAGTTTTTCAGTGCAACTCAATCATATACTATGTACTACACTGTGCGTTTCTTGTAATCATGGTTTTTCAGTGCAAGTCACTCATATACTATAAGTACGAAAGACACTTTGCGTTTCGTATAATCAGGGTTTTTCAGTGCAACTCAGTCATATACTATGTACTACACTGTGCGTTTCTTATATTCTAAGTTTTTAAGTGCAACTCACTCATATACTATGTACTACACGATGCGTTTCTTATATTCTAAGTTTTAAAGTGCAACTCAATCATATACTATGTACTACACTGGGCCTTTCTTGTAATCATGTTTTTTCAGTGCAAGTCCCTCATATACTATGTTCTACACTGTGCATTTCTTATATTCTAAGTTTTTCAATGCAACTCCCTCATATACTATGTACTAAACGGTGTGCTTCTTATATTCTAATTTTTTCAATGCAACTCCCTCATATACTATGTACTACAATGTGCCTTTCTTATATTCTAATTTTCTCAGTGCAACTTACTCATATACTATGTACTACACTGTGCGTTTCTTATATTCTAAATTTTTCAGTGCAACACACTCATATACTATGTACTACACTGTGCGTTTCTTATATTCTAAGTTTTCAGTGCAACTCACTCATATACTATGTACTACACTGTGCGTTTCTTATATTCTAAGGTTTTCAGTGCAACTCACTCATATACTATGTATAACACTGTGCGGTTCTTACATTCTAAGTTTTTCAGTGCAACTCACTCATATACTATGTACTACAGTGTGCATTTCTTGTGATCAGTGTTTTTCAGTGCAACTCACTCATATACTATGTACTACACTGTGCGTTTCTTGTAATCAGGGTTTTTCAGTGCAACTCACTCATATACTATGTACTACACTGTGCGTTTCTTATATTCTAAGATTTTTAGTGCAACTCACTCATACTACCCTGTGCGTTTCGAGTAATCACGGTTTTTCAGTGCAACTCACTCATATATTATGAACAACACTCTGTGTTTCCTGTAGTCATGGTTTTTCAGTGCCACTCACTCATATACTATGTATTACACAGTGCGTTTCGTGTAATCAGGGTTTTTCAGTGCAACTCACTCATATACTATGTACTACCCTGTGCATTTCTTACATTCTAAGTTTTTCAGTGCCACTCACTCATATAATATGTACTACACTGTGCATTTCTTATTCTACATTTTTCAATGCAACTCACTCATATACTATGTACTACACTATGTGTTTCTTGTAATCAGGGTTTTTCAGTGCAACTCACTCATATACTATGTACTACACTGTGCGTTTCATGTAATCAAGGTTTTTCAGTGCAACTCTCTCATATACTATGTACTACACTGTGCGTTTCTTATATTCTAAGTTTTTCATTGCAATCACTCATATACTATGTACTACACTGTGCGTTTCTTATATTCTAAGTTTTTCAGTGCAACTCACTCATATACTATGTACTACACTGTGTGTTTCATTCATTCAGGGTTTTTCACTGTAACTCACTCATATACTATGTACTACACTGTGCATTTCTTATATTCTAAGTTATTCATTGCAACTCACTCATATACTATGTACTACACTGTGCGTTTCTTATATTCTAAGTTTTCAGTGCAACTCACTCATATACTATGTACTACACTGTGCGTTTCTTATATTCTAAGTTTTTCAGTGCAACTCACTCATATATTATATACTACATTGTTCGTTTCTTATAGTCTAAATTTTTCAGTGCAACTCACTCATATACTATGTACTACACTGTTCATTTCTTGTGATCAGGATTTTTCAGTGCAACTCACTCATATACTATGTTCTACACTGTGCGATTCTTATATTCTAATTTTTTAAAAGCAACTCACTCATATACTATGTACAACACTGTGCGGTTCTTATATTCGAAGTTTTTCAGTGCAACTCACTCATATACTATGTACTAGAGTGTGCATTTCTTGTGATCAGTGTTTTTCAGTGCAACTCACTCATATACTATGTACTACACTGTGCGTTTCGTGTAATCAGGGTTTTTCAGTGCAACTCACTCATATACTACGTACTAGACTGTGCGGTTCTTATATTCTAAGTTTTTCAGTGAAACTCACTCAATTACTATGTACTACACTGTGCGTTTCTTATATTCTAAGATTTTTAGTGCAACTCACTCATACTTCACTGTGCGTTTCGAGTAATCACGGTTTTTCAGTGCAACTCACTCATATATTATGAACAACACTCTGTGTTTCCTGTAGTCATGGTTTTTCAGTGCCACTCACTCATATACTATGTAATACACAGGGCGTTTCGTGTAATCAGGGTTTTTCAGTGCAACTCACTCATATACTATGTACTACCCTGTGCGTTTCTTACATTCTAAGTTTTTCAGTGCCACTCACTCATATACTATGTACTACACTGTGCATTTCTTATTGTAAGTTTTTCAATGCAACTCACTCATATACTATGTACTACACTATGTGTTTCTTGTAATCAGGGTTTTTCAGTGCAACTCACTCATATACTATGTACTACACTGTGCATTTCATGTAATATGGATTTTTCATTGCAACTCTCTCATATACTATGTACTACACTGTGCGTTTTTTATATTCTAAGTTTTTCAGTGCAATCACTCATATACTATGTACTACACTGTGCGTTTCTTATATTCTAAGTTTTTCAGTGCAACACACTCATATACTATGTACTACACTGTGTGTTTCTTTCATTCAGGGTTTTTCACTGTAACTCACTCATATACTATGTACTACACTGTGCGTTTCTTATATTCTAAGTTATTCAATGCAACTCACTCATATACTATGTACTACACAGTGCGTTTCTTATATTCTAAGTTATTCAATGCAACTCACTCATATACTATGTACTACACTGTGCGTTTCTTATATTCTAAGTTTTTCAGTGCAACTCACTCATATACTATATACTACACTGTGTGTTTCTTATATTCTATGTTTTTCAGTCCAACGCACTCATATACTATGTACTACACTGTGCGTTTCGTGTAATCAAGGTTTTTCATTGCAACTCACTCATATATTAAGAACTACACTGTGCGTTTTGTGTAATCAGGGTTTTCAGTACAACTCACTCATATACTATGTACTACACTGTGCGTTTCTTACATTCTAAGTTTTTCAGTGCCACTCACTCATATACTATGTACTACACTGTGCATTTCTTTTTCTAAGTTTTTCAATGCAACTCACTCATATACTATGTACTACACTATGTGTTTCTTGTAATCAGGGTTTTTCAATGCAACTCACTCATATACTATGTACTACACTGTGCATTTCATGTAATCAGGGTTTTTCAGTGCAACTCTCTCATATACTATGTACTACACTGTGCGTTTCTTATATTCTAAGTTTTTCAGTGCAATCACTCATATACTATGTACTACACTGTGCGTTTCTTATATTCTAAGTTTTTCAGTGCAACTCAATCATATACTATGTACTACACTGTGCGTTTCTTGTAATCATGGTTTTTCAGTGCAAGTCACTCATATACTATAAGTACGAAAGACACTTTGCGTTTCGTATAATCAGGGTTTTTCAGTGCAACTCAGTCATATACTATGTACTACACTGTGCGTTTCTTATATTCTAAGTTTTTAAGTGCAACTCACTCATATACTATGTACTACACGATGCGTTTCTTATATTCTAAGTTTTAAAGTGCAACTCAATCATATACTATGTACTACACTGGGCCTTTCTTGTAATCATGTTTTTTCAGTGCAAGTCCCTCATATACTATGTTCTACACTGTGCATTTCTTATATTCTAAGTTTTTCAATGCAACTCCCTCATATACTATGTACTAAACGGTGTGCTTCTTATATTCTAATTTTTTCAATGCAACTCCCTCATATACTATGTACTACAATGTGCCTTTCTTATATTCTAATTTTCTCAGTGCAACTTACTCATATACTATGTACTACACTGTGCGTTTCTTATATTCTAAATTTTTCAGTGCAACACACTCATATACTATGTACTACACTGTGCGTTTCTTATATTCTAAGTTTTCAGTGCAACTCACTCATATACTATGTACTACACTGTGCGTTTCTTATATTCTAAGGTTTTCAGTGCAACTCACTCATATACTATGTATAACACTGTGCGGTTCTTACATTCTAAGTTTTTCAGTGCAACTCACTCATATACTATGTACTACAGTGTGCATTTCTTGTGATCAGTGTTTTTCAGTGCAACTCACTCATATACTATGTACTACACTGTGCGTTTCTTGTAATCAGGGTTTTTCAGTGCAACTCACTCATATACTATGTACTACACTGTGCGTTTCTTATATTCTAAGATTTTTAGTGCAACTCACTCATACTACCCTGTGCGTTTCGAGTAATCACGGTTTTTCAGTGCAACTCACTCATATATTATGAACAACACTCTGTGTTTCCTGTACTCATGGTTTTTCAGTGCCACTCACTCATATACTATGTATTACACAGTGCGTTTCGTGTAATCAGGGTTTTTCAGTGCAACTCACTCATATACTATGTACTACCCTGTGCGTTTCTTACATTCTAAGTTTTTCAGTGCCACTCACTCATATAATATGTACTACACTGTGCATTTCTTATTCTACATTTTTCAATGCAACTCACTCATATACTATGTACTACACTATGTGTTTCTTGTAATCAGGGTTTTTCAGTGCAACTCACTCATATACTATGTACTACACTGTGCGTTTCATGTAATCAAGGTTTTTCAGTGCAACTCTCTCATATACTATGTACTACACTGTGCGTTTCTTATATTCTAAGTTTTTCATTGCAATCACTCATATACTATGTACTACACTGTGCGTTTCTTATATTCTAAGTTTTTCAGTGCAACTCACTCATATACTATGTACTACACTGTGTGTTTCATTCATTCAGGGTTTTTCACTGTAACTCATTCATATACTATGTACTACACTGTGCATTTCTTATATTCTAAGTTATTCATTGCAACTCACTCATATACTATGTACTACACTGTGCGTTTCTTATATTCTAAGTTTTCAGTGCAACTCACTCATATACTATGTACTACACTGTGCGTTTCTTATATTCTAAGTTTTTCAGTGCAACTCACTCATATATTATATACTACATTGTTCGTTTCTTATAGTCTAAATTTTTCAGTGCAACTCACTCATATACTATGTACTACACTGTTCATTTCTTGTGATCAGGATTTTTCAGTGCAACTCACTCATATACTATGTTCTACACTGTGCGATTCTTATATTCTAATTTTTTAAAAGCAACTCACTCATATACTATGTACAACACTGTGCGGTTCTTATATTCGAAGTTTTTCAGTGCAACTCACTCATATACTATGTACTAGAGTGTGCATTTCTTGTGATCAGTGTTTTTCAGTGCAACTCACTCATATACTATGTACTACACTGTGCGTTTCGTGTAATCAGGGTTTTTCAGTGCAACTCACTCATATACTATGTACTAGACTGTGCGGTTCTTATATTCTAAGTTTTTCAGTGAAACTCACTCAATTACTATGTACTACACTGTGCGTTTCTTATATTCTAAGATTTTTAGTGCAACTCACTCATACTTCACTGTGCGTTTCGAGTAATCACGGTTTTTCAGTGCAACTCACTCATATATTATGAACAACACTCTGTGTTTCCTGTAGTCATGGTTTTTCAGTGCCACTCACTCATATACTATGTAATACACAGGGCGTTTCGTGTAATCAGGGTTTTTCAGTGCAACTCACTCATATACTATGTACTACCCTGTGCGTTTCTTACATTCTAAGTTTTTCAGTGCCACTCACTCATATACTATGTACTACACTGTGCATTTCTTATTGTAAGTTTTTCAATGCAACTCACTCATATACTATGTACTACACTATGTGTTTCTTGTAATCAGGGTTTTTCAGTGCAACTCACTCATATACTATGTACTACACTGTGCATTTCATGTAATATGGATTTTTCATTGCAACTCTCTCATATACTATGTACTACACTGTGCGTTTTTTATATTCTAAGTTTTTTAGTGCAATCACTCATATACTATGTACTACACTGTGCGTTTCTTATATTCTAAGTTTTTCAGTGCAACACACTCATATACTATGTACTACACTGTGTGTTTCTTTCATTCAGGGTTTTTCACTGTAACTCACTCATATACTATGTACTACACTGTGCGTTTCTTATATTCTAAGTTATTCAATGCAACTCACTCATATACTATGTACTACACAGTGCGTTTCTTATATTCTAAGTTATTCAATGCAACTCACTCATATACTATGTACTACACTGTGCGTTTCTTATATTCTAAGTTTTTCAGTGCAACTCACTCATATACTATATACTACACTGTGTGTTTCTTATATTCTATGTTTTTCAGTCCAACGCACTCATATACTATGTACTACACTGTGCGTTTCGTGTAATCAAGGTTTTTCATTGCAACTCACTCATATATTAAGAACTACACTGTGCGTTTTGTGTAATCAGGGTTTTCAGTACAACTCACTCATATACTATGTACTACACTGTGCTTTTCGTGTAATCAGGGTTTTTCAGTGCAACTCACTCAGATACTATGTACTACACTGTCTGTTTCTTATATTCTAAGTTTTTAAGTGCAACACACTCATATACTATGTACTACACTGTTCGTTTCTTATATTCTAAGTTTTTCAGTGCAAATCAATCATATAGTATGTACTACACTGTGCGTTTCTTATATTCTAAGTTTTAAAGTGCAATTCACTCATATACTATGTACTACACTGTGCGTTTTTTATATTCTAAGTTTTTCAGTGCAATTCACTCATATACAATGAACTACACTATGTGTTTCTTATATTCTAAGTTTTAATGTGCAACTCACTCATATACTATGTACTACACTGTGCATTTCTTACATTCTAAGTTTTTCAGTGCAACTCAATCATATACTATGTACTACACTGTGCGTTTCGTGTAATCAGGGTTTTTCAGTAAATTCGAAGTTTTTCAGTGCAAGTCACTCATATACTATGTACTACACTGTGCGTTTCTTATATTCTAAGTTTTTCAGTGAAACACACTCATATACTATGTACTACACTGTGCCTTTCTTATATTCTAAGATTTTTAGTGCAACTCACTCATACTATACTGTGCGTTTTGAGTAATCACGGTTTTTCAGTGCAACTCACTCATATATTATGAACAACACTCTGTGTTTCCTGTAGTCATGTTTTTTCAGTGCCAATCACTCATATACTATGTATTACACAGTGCGTTTCGTGTAATCAGGATTTTTCAGTGCAACTCACTCATATACTATGTACTACACTGTGTGTTTCTTACATTCTAAGTTTTTCAGTGCCACTCACTCATATACTATGTACTACACTGTGCATTTCTTATTCTAAGTTTTTCAATGCAACTCACTCATATACTATGTACTACACTATGTGTTTCTTTTAATCAGGGTTTTTCAGTGCAACTCACTCATATACTATGTACTACACTGTGCGTTTCGTGTAATCAGGGTTTTTCAGTAAATTCGAAGTTTTTCAGTGCAAGTCACTCATATACTATGTACTACACTGTGCGTTTCTTATATTCTAAGTTTTTCAGTGAAACACACTCATATACTATGTACTACACTGTGCGTTTCTTATATTCTAAGATTTTTAGTGCAACTCACTCATACTATACTGTTCGTTTTGAGTAATCACGGTTTTTCAGTGCAACTCACTCATATACTATGTACTACACTGTGTGTTTCTTACATTCTAAGTTTTTCAGTGCCACTCACTCATATACTATGTACTACACTGTGCATTTCTTATTCTAAGTTTTTCAATGCAACTCACTCATATACTATGTACTACACTATGTGTTTCTTGTAATCAGGGTTTTTCAGTGCAATACACTAATATACTATGTACTACACTGTGCATTTCATGTAATCAGGGTTTTTCAGTGCAACTCTCTCATATACTATGTACTACACTGTGCGTTTCTTATATTCTAAGTTTTTCAGTGCAATCACTCATATACTATGTACTACACTGTGCGTTTCTTATATTCTAAGTTTTTCAGTGCAACTCAATCATATACTATGTACTACACTGTGCGTTTCTTGTAATCATGGTTTTTCAGTGCAAGTCACTCATATACTATAAGTACGAAAGACACTTTGCGTTTCGTATAATCAGGGTTTTTCAGTGCAACTCAGTCATATACTATGTACTACACTGTGCGTTTCTTATATTCTAAGTTTTTAAGTGCAACTCACTCATATACTATGTACTACACGATGCGTTTCTTATATTCTAAGTTTTAAAGTGCAACTCAATCATATACTATGTACTACACTGGGCCTTTCTTGTAATCATGGTTTTTCAGTGCAAGTCCCTCATATACTATGTTCTACACTGTGCGTTTCTTATATTCTAAGTTTTTAAAAGCGACTCACTCATATACTATGTACTACAAGGTGTGTTTCTTATATTCTAAGTTTTTCAATGCAACTCCCTCATATACTATGTACTACAATGTGCCTTTCCTATATTGTAATTTTTTCAGTGCAACTTACTCATATACTATGTACTACACTGTGCATTTCTTATATTCTAAGTTTTTCAGTGCAACACACTCATATACTATGTACTACACTGTGCGTTTCTTATTGTAAGTTTTTCAATGCAACTCACTCATATACTATGTACTACACTATGTGTTTCTTGTAATCAGGGTTTTTCAGTGCAACTCACTCATATACTATGTACTACACTGTGCATTTCATGTAATATGGATTTTTCATTGCAACTCTCTCATATACTATGTACTACACTGTGCGTTTCTTATATTCTAAGTTTTTCAGTGCAATCACTCATATACTATGTACTACACTGTGCGTTTCTTATATTCTAAGTTTTTCAGTGCAACTCACTCATATACTATGTACTACACTGTGCGTTTCTTATATTCTAAGTTTTTCAGTGCAACTCACTCATATACTATATACTACACTGTGTGTTTCTTATATTCTATGTTTTTCAGTCCAACGCACTCATATACTATGTACTACACTGTGCGTTTCGTGTAATCAAGGTTTTTCATTGCAACTCACTCATATATTAAGAACTACACTGTGCGTTTTGTGTAATCAGGGTTTTCAGTACAACTCACTCATATACTATGTACTACACTGTGCTTTTCGTGTAATCAGGGTTTTTCAGTGCAACTCACTCATATACTATGTACTACACTGTTCGTTTCTTATATTCTAAGTTTTTCAGTGCAAATCAATCATATAGTATGTACTACACTGTGCGTTTCTTATATTCTAAGTTTTAAAGTGCAACTCACTCATATACTATGTACTACACTGTGCGTTTTTTATATTCTAAGTTTTTCAGTGCAATTCACTCATATACAATGAACTACACTATGTGTTTCTTATATTCTAAGTTTTAATGTGCAACTCACTCATATACTATGTACTACACTGTGCATTTCTTACATTCTAAGTTTTTCAGTGCAACTCAATCATATACTATGTACTACACTGTGCGTTTCTTGTAATCATTGTTTTTCAGTGCAAGTCACTCATATACTATGAGTACGAAACGCACTTTGCATTTCGTGTAATCAGGGTTTTTCAGTGCAACTCACTCATATACTATGTACTACACTGTGCGTTTCGTGTAATCAGGGTTTTTCAGTAAATTCGAAGTTTTTCAGTGCAAGTCACTCATATACTATGTACTACACTGTGCGTTTCTTATATTCAAAGTTTTTCAGTGAAACACACTCATATACTATGTACTACACTGTGCGTTTCTTATATTCCAAGATTTTTAGTGCAACTCACTCATACTATACTGTGCGTTTTGAGTAATCACGGTTTTTCAGTGCAACTCACTCATATACTATGTACTACACTGTGTGTTTCTTACATTCTAAGTTTTTCAGTGCCACTCACTCATATACTATGTACTACACTGTGCATTTCTTATTCTAAGTTTTTCAATGCAACTCACTCATATACTATGTACTACACTATGTGTTTCTTGTAATCAGGGTTTTTCAGTGCAACTCACTAATATACTATGTACTACACTGTGCATTTCATGTAATCAGGGTTTTTCAGTGCAACTCTCTCATATACTATGTACTACACTGTGCGTTTCTTATATTCTAAGTTTTTCAGTGCAATCACTCATATACTATGTACTACACTGTGCGTTTCTTATATTCTAAGTTTTTCAGTGCAACTCAATCATATACTATGTACTACACTGTGCGTTTCTTGTAATCATGGTTTTTCAGTGCAAGTCACTCATATACTATAAGTACGAAAGACACTTTGCGTTTCGTATAATCAGGGTTTTTCAGTGCAACTCAGTCATATACTATGTACTACACTGTGCGTTTCTTATATTCTAAGTTTTTAAGTGCAACTCACTCATATACTATGTACTACACGATGCGTTTCTTATATTCTAAGTTTTAAAGTGCAACTCAATCATATACTATGTACTACACTGGGCCTTTCTTGTAATCATGGTTTTTCAGTGCAAGTCCCTCATATACTATGTTCTACACTGTGCGTTTCTTATATTCTAAGTTTTTAAAAGCGACTCGCTCATATATTATGTACTACAAGGTGTGTTTCTTATATTCTAAGTTTTTCAATGCAACTCCCTCATATACTATGTACTACAATGTGCCTTTCCTATATTGTAATTTTTTCAGTGCAACTTACTCATATACTATGTACTACACTGTGCATTTCTTATATTCTAAGTTTTTCAGTGCAACACACTCATATACTATGTACTACACTGTGCGTTTCTTATATTCTAAGTTTTCAGTGCAACTCACTCATATACTATGTACTACACTGTGCGTTTCTTATATTCTAAGGTTTTCAGTGCAATCACTCATATACTATGTACTACACTGTGCGTTTCTTATATTCTAAGTTTTTCAGTGCAACTCAATCATATACTATGTACTACACTGTGCGTTTCTTGTAATCATGGTTTTTCAGTGCAAGTCACTCATATACTATAAGTACGAAAGACACTTTGCGTTTCGTATAATCAGGGTTTTTCAGTGCAACTCAGTCATATACTATGTACTACACTGTGCGTTTCTTATATTCTAAGTTTTTAAGTGCAACTCACTCATATACTATGTACTACACAATGCGTTTCTTATATTCTAAGTTTTAAAGTGCAACTCAATCATATACTATGTACTACACTGGGCCTTTCTTGTAATCATGGTTTTTCAGTGCAAGTCCCTCATATACTATGTTCTACACTGTGCGTTTCTTATATTCTAAGTTTTTAAAAGCGACTCACTCATATACTATGTACTACAAGGTGTGTTTCTTATATTCTAAGTTTTTCAATGCAACTCCCTCATATACTATGTACTACAATGTGCCTTTCCTATATTGTAATTTTTTCAGTGCAACTTACTCATATACTATGTACTACACTGTGCATTTCTTATATTCTAAGTTTTTCAGTGCAACACACTCATATACTATGTACTACACTATGCGTTTCTTATATTCTAAGTTTTCAGTGCAACGCACTCATATACTATGTACTACACTGTGCGTTTCTTATATTCTAAGGTTTTCAGTGCAACTCACTCATATACTATGTATAACACTGTGCGGTTCTTATATTCGAAGTTTTTCAGTGCAACTCACTCATATACTATGTACTACAGTGTGCATTTCTTGTGATCAGTGTTTTTCAGTAGAACTCACTCATATACTATGTACTACACTGTTCGTTTCGTGTAATCAGGGTTTTTCAGTGCAACTCACTCATATACTATGTACTACACTGTGCGGTTCTTACATTCTAAGTTTTTCAGTGAAACTCACTCAATTACTATGTACTACACTGTGCGTTTCTTATATTCTAAGATTTTTAGTGCAACTCACTCATACTACCCTGTGCGTTTCGAGTAATCACGGTTTTTCAGTGCAACTCACTCATATATTATGAACAACACTCTGTGTTTCCTGTAGTCATTGTTTTTCAGTGCCACTCACTCATATACTATGTACTACACTGTGCGTTTCTTATATTCTAAGTTTTTCAGTGCAACTCACTCATATACTATGTACTACACTGTGCATTTCGTGTAATGCTGGTTTTTCAGTAAATTCTAAGTTTTTCAGTGCAACTCACTCATATACTATGTACTACACTGTGCGTTTCTTATATTCTAAGTTTTTCAGTGCAACTCACTCATATACTATGTACTACACTGTGCATTTCTTACATTCTAAGTTTTTCAGTGCAACTCACTCATATACCATGTACTACACTATGCATTTCGTTTATTCCGGGTTTTTCAATAAATTCTAAGTTTTTCAGTGCAACTCACTAATATACTATGTACTACAGTGTGCATTTCTTGTTATCAGGGTTTTTCAGTGAAACTCACTAATATACTATGTAGTACACTGTGCGTTTCGTGTAATCAGGTTTTTTCAGTGCAACTCACTCATATACTATATACTACACTGTGCGTTTCTTTCAATCAGGGTTTTTCAGTGCAACTCACTCATATACTATGTACTACACTGTGCGTTTATTATATTCTAAGGTTTTCTGTGCAACTCACTCATATACTATGTACAACACTGTGCGTTTCTTACATTCGAAGTTTTTCAGTGCAACTCACTCATATACTATATACTACATTGTGCATTTCTTATAGTCTAAATTTTTAAGTGCAACTCACTCATATACTATGTACTACACTGTTCATTACTTGTGATCAGGGTTTTTCAGTGCAACTCACTCATATACTATGTACTACACTGTGCATTTCGTGTATCAGGTTTTTTCAGTGCAACTCATTCATATACTACGTACTACACTGTGTGTTTCGTGTAATCTGGGTTTTTCAGTGCAACTCACTCATATACTATGTACTACACTGTGCGTTTCTTATATTCTTAGTTTTTCAGTGCAACTCACTCATATACTATGTACTACACTGTTCGTTTCTTATTTCTAAGTTTTTCAGTGCAACTCACTCATATACTATGTACTACACTGTGCGTTTCTTATATTCTAAGTTTTTCAGTGCAATTCACTCATATACTATGTACTACACTGTGCGTTTCTTATATTCTAAGTTTTAAAGTCTAACTCACTCATATACTATGTACTACACTGTGCATTTCTTATATTCTAAGTTTTTCAGTGCAACTCAATCATATACTATGTACTACACTGTGCGTTTCTTGTAATCGTGGTTTTTCAGTGCAAGTCACTCATATACTATAAATACGAAAGTCACTTTGCGTTTAATATAATCATGGTTTTTCAGTGCAACTCAGTCATATACTATGTACTACACTGTTCGTTTCTTATATTCTAAGTTTTTAAGTGCAACTCACTCATATACTATGTACTACACGATGCGTTTCTTATATTCTAAGTTATAAAGTGCAACTCAATCATATACTATGTACTACACTGGGCGTTTCTTGTAATCATGGTTTTTCAGTGAAAGTCCCTCATATACTATGTTCTATACTGTGCGTTTCTTATATTCTAAGTTTTTAAAAGCAACTCACTCATATACTATGTACTACACGTTGCGTTTCTTATATTCTAAGTTTTTCAATGCAACTCCCTCATATACTATGTACTACAATGTGTGTTTCTTATATTATAATTTTTTCAGTGCAACTTACTCATATACTATGTACTACACTGTGCGTTTCTTATATTCTAAGTTTTTCAGTACAAAACACTGATATACTATGTACTACACTGTGCGTTTCTTATATTCGAAGTTTTTCAGTGCACCTCACTCATATACTATGTACTACAGTGTGCATTTCTTGTCATCAGTGTTTTTCAGTGCAACTCACTCATATACTATGTACTACACTGTGCGGTTCTTACATTCTAAGTTTTTCAGTGAAACTCACTCAATTACTATGTACTACACTGTGCGTTTCTTATATTCTAAGATTTTTAGTAAAACTCACTCATACTACACTGTGCGTTTCGAGTAATCACGGTTTTTCAGAGCAATTCACTCATATATTATGAACAACACTCTGTGTTTCCTGTAGTCATGGTTTTTCAGTGCCACTCACTCATATACTATGTATTACACAGTGCGTTTCGTGTAATCAGGGTTTTTCAGTGCAACTCACTCATATACTATGTACTACCCTGTGCGTTTCTTACATTCTAAGTTTTTCAGTGCCACTCACTCATATACTATGTACTACACTGTGCATTTCTTATTCTAAGTTTTTCAATGCAACTCACTCATATACTATGTACTACACTATGTGTTTCTTGTAATCAGGGTTTTTCAGTGCAACTCACTCATATACTATGTACTACACTGTGCGTTTCATGTAATCAGGGTTTTTCACTGCAACTCTCTCATATACTATGTACTACACTGTGCGTTTCTTATATTCTAAGTTTTTCAGTGCAATCACTCAAATAAAATGTGCTAAACTGTGTGTTTTTTATATTCTAAGTTTTTCAGTGCAACTCACTCATATACTATGTACTACACTGCGCGTTTCTTGCAATCAGGGTTTTTCAGTGTAACTCACTCATATACTATATACTACACTGTGCGTTTCTTTCAATCAGGGTTTTTCAGTGTAACTCACTCATATACTATGTACTACACTGTGCGTTTCTTATATTCTAAGTTTTTCAATGCAACTCACTCATATACTATGTACTACTCTGTGTGTTTCTTATATTCTATGTTTTTCAGTCCAACGCACTCATATACTATGTACTACACTGTGCGTTTCGTGTAATCACGGTTTTTCATTGCAACTCACTCATATATTAAGAACTACACTGTGCGTTTTGTGTAATCAGGGTTTTTCAGTGCAACTCACTCATATACTATGTACTACACTGTGCTTTTCGTGTAATCAGGGTTTTTGAGTGCAATTCACTCATATACTATGTACTACACTGTGCGTTTCTTATATTCTAAGTTTTAAAGTCTAACTCACTCATATACTATGTACTACACTGTGCATTTCTTATATTCTAAGTTTTTCAGTGCAACTCAATCATATACTATGTACTACACTGTGTGTTTCTTATATTCTAAGTTTTTCAGTGCAATTCACTCATATACTATAAATACGAAAGTCACTTTGCGTTTAATATAATCATGGTTTTTCAGTGCAACTCAGTCATATACTATGTACTACACTGTGCGTTTCTTATATTCTAAGTTTTTAAATGCAACTCACTCATATACTATGTACTACACGATGCGTTTCTTATATTCTAAGTTTTAAAGTGCAACTCAATCATATACTATGTACTACACTGGGCGTTTCTTGTAATCATGGTTTTTCAGTGAAAGTCCCTCATATACTATGTTCAACACTGTGCGTTTCTTATATTCTAAGTTTTTAAAAGCAACTCACTCATATACTATGTACTACACGTTGCGTTTCTTATATTATAAGTTTTTCAATGCAACTCCCTCATATACTATGTACTACAATGTGTGTTTCTTATATTATAATTTTTTCAGTGCAACTTACTCATATACTATGTACTACACTGTTCGTTTCTTATATTCTAAGTTTTTCAGTGCAAAACACTCATATACTATGTACTACAATGTGCGTTTCTTATATTCGAAGTTTTTCAGTGCACCTCACTCATATACTATGTACTACAGTGTGCATTTCTTCTGATCAGTGTTTTTCAGTGCAACTCACTCATATACTATGTACTACACTGTGCGGTTCTTACATACTAAGTTTTTCAGTGAAACTCACTCAATTACTATGTACTACACTGTGCGTTTCTTATATTCTAAGATTTTTAGTAAAACTCACTCATACTACAATGTGCGTTTCGAGTAATCACGGTTTTTCAGTGCAATTCACTCATATATTATGAACAACACTCTGTGTTTCCTGTAGTCATGGTTTTTCAGTGCCACTCACTCATATACTATGTATTACACAGTGCGTTTCGTATAATCAGGGTTTTTCAGTGCAACTCACTCATATACTATGTACTACCCTGTGCGTTTCTTACATTCTAAGTTTTTCAGTGCCACTCACTCATATACTATGTACTACACTGTGCATTTCTTATTCTAAGTTTTTCAATGCAACTCACTCATATACTATGTACTACACTATGTGTTTCTTGTAATCAGGGTTTTTCAGTGCAACTCACTCATATACTATGTACTACACTGTGCGTTTAATGTAATCAGGATTTTTCAGTGCAACTCTCTCATATACTATGTACTACACTGTGCGTTTCTTATATTCTAAGATTTTCAGTGCAATCACTCAAATAAAATGTGCTAAACTGTGTGTTTTTTATATTCTAAGTTTTTCAGTGCAACTCACTCATATACTATGTACTACACTGTGCGTTTCTTGCAATCAGGGTTTTTCAGTGTAACTCACTCATATACTATATACTACACTGTGCGTTTCTTTCAATCAGGGTTTTTCAGTGTAACTCATTCATATACTATGTACTACACTGTGCGTTTCTTATATTCTAAGTTATTCAATGCAACTCACTCATATACTAGGTACTACACTGTGCATTTCTTATATTCTAAGTTTTTCAATGCAACTCACTCATATACTATGTACTACACTGTGTGTTTCTTATATTCTAAGTTTTTCAGTGCAACACAATCATATACTATGTACTACACTGTTCGTTTCTTATATTCTAAGTTTTTCAGTGCAACTCACTCATATACTATATACTCCACTGTGCGTTTCTTATATTCTAAGTTTTAAAGTGCAACTCACTCATATACTATGTACTACACTGTGCGTTTCTTATATTCTAAGTTTTTCAGTGCAATTCACTCATATACATTGAACTACACTGTTTCTTATATTCAAAGTTTTAAAGTGCAACTCACTCATATACTATGTACTACACTGAGCGTTTCTTATATTCTAACTTTTTCAGTGCAACTCAATCATATACTATGTACTACACTGTGCGTTTCTTGTAATCATTGTTTTTCAGTGCAAGTCACTCATATACTATGAGTACGAAACGCACTTTTCGTTTCGTGTAATCAGGGTTTTTCAGTGCAACTCACTCATATACTATGTACTACACTGTGCGTTTCTTATATTCTACGTTTTTCAGTGCAACTCACTCATATACTATGTACTACACTGTGCATTTCGTGTAATGCGGGTTTTTCAGTAAATTCTAAGTTTTTCAGTGCAACTCAGTCATATACTATGTACTACACTGTGCGTTTCTTATATTCTAAGTTTTTAAGTGCAACTCACTCATATACTATGTACTACATGATGTGTTTCTTATATTCTAAGTTTTAAAGTGCAACTCAATCATATATTATGTACTACACTGGGCGTTTCTTGTAATCATGGTTTTTCAGTGCAAGTCCCTCATATACTATGTACTACAAGGTGCGTTTCTTTTATTCTAAGTTTTTCAATGCAACTCCCTCATATACTATGTACTACAATGTGCGTTTCTTATATTCTAATTTTTTCAGTGCAACTTACTCATATACTATGTACTACACTGTGCGTTTCTTATGTTCTAAGTTTTTCAGTGCAACACACTCATATAATATGTACTACACTATGCGTTTCTTATATTCTAAGTTTTCAGTGCAACTCACTCATATACTATGTACTACACTGTGCGTTTCTTATATTCTAAGGTTTTCAGTGCAACTCACTCATATACTATGTACAACACTGTGCGGTTATTATATTCGAAGTTTTTCAGTGCAACTCACTCATATACTATGTACTACACTGTGCGTTTCTTATATTCTAAGTTTTTCAGTGGAACTCACTCATATACTATGTACTACACTGTGCTTTTCTTGTAATCCGGGTTTTTCAGTAAATTCTAAGTTTTTCAGTGCAACTCACTCATATACTATGTACTACACTGTGCATTTCGTGTAATCAGGTTTTATCAGTGCAACTCACTCATATACTATGTACTACACTGTGCGTTTCGTGTAATCTGGGTTTTTCAGTGCAACTCACTCATATACTATGTACTATGCTGTGCGTTTCTTATATTCTTAGTTTTTCAGTGCAACACACTCATATACTATGTACTACACTGTTCGTTTCTTATTTCTAAGTTTTTCAGTGCAACTCACTCATATACTATGTACTACTCTGTGCGTTTCTTATATTCTAAGTTTTTCAGTGCAATTCACTCATATACTATGTACTACACTGTGCGTTTCTTATATTCTAAGTTTTAAAGTCTAACTCACTCATATACTATGTACTACTCTGTGCATTTCTTATATTCTAAGTTTTTCAGTGCAACTCAATCATATACTATTTACTACACTGTGCGTTTCTTGTAATCATGGTTTTTCAGTGAAAGTCACTCATATACTATAAGTACGAAATACACTTTGCGTTTGGTATAATCAGGGTTTTTCAGTGCAACTCAGTCATATACTATGTACTACACTGTGCGTTTCTTATATTCTAAGTTTATAAGTGCAACTCACTCATATACTATGTACTACATGATGCGTTTCTTATATTCTAAGTTTTAAAGTGCAACTCAATCATATACTATGTACTACACTGGGCGTTTCTTGTAATCAGGTTTTTCAGTGCAAGTCCCTCATATACTATGTTCTACACTGTGCGTTTCTTATATTCTAAGTTTTTAAAAGCAACTCACTCATATACTATGTACTACACGTTGCGTTTCTTATATTCTAAGTTTTTCAATGCAACTCCCTCATATACTATGTACTACAATGTGTGTTTCTTATATTATAATTTTTTCAGTGCAACTTACTCATATACTATGTACTACACTGTGCGTTTCTTATATTCTAAGTTTTTCAGTACAAAACACTGATATACTATGTACTACACTGTGCGTTTCTTATATTCGAAGTTTTTCAGTGCACCTCACTCATATACTATGTACTACAGTGTGCATTTCTTGTCATCAGTGTTTTTCAGTGCAACTCACTCATATACTATGTACTACACTGTGCGGTTCTTACATTCTAAGTTTTTCAGTGAAACTCACTCAATTACTATGTACTACACTGTGCGTTTCTTATATTCTAAGATTTTTAGTAAAACTCACTCATACTACACTGTGCGTTTCGAGTAATCACGGTTTTTCAGAGCAATTCACTCATATATTATGAACAACACTCTGTGTTTCCTGTAGTCATGGTTTTTCAGTGCCACTCACTCATATACTATGTATTACACAGTGCGTTTCGTGTAATCAGGGTTTTTCAGTGCAACTCACTCATATACTATGTACTACCCTGTGCGTTTCTTACATTCTAAGTTTTTCAGTGCCACTCACTCATATACTATGTACTACACTGTGCATTTCTTATTCTAAGTTTTTCAATGCAACTCACTCATATACTATGTACTACACTATGTGTTTCTTGTAATCAGGGTTTTTCAGTGCAACTCACTCATATACTATGTACTACACTGTGCGTTTCATGTAATCAGGGTTTTTCAGTGCAACTCTCTCATATACTATGTACTACACTGTGCGTTTCTTATATTCTAAGTTTTTCAGTGCAATCACTCAAATAAAATGTGCTAAACTGTGTGTTTTTTATATTCTAAGTTTTTCAGTGCAACTCACTCATATACTATGTACTACACTGCGCGTTTCTTGCAATCAGGGTTTTTCAGTGTAACTCACTCATATACTATATACTACACTGTGCGTTTCTTTCAATCAGGGTTTTTCAGTGTAACTCACTCATATACTATGTACTACACTGTGCGTTTCTTATATTCTAAGTTTTTCAATGCAACTCACTCATATACTATGTACTACTCTGTGTGTTTCTTATATTCTATGTTTTTCAGTCCAACGCACTCATATACTATGTACTACACTGTGCGTTTCGTGTAATCACGGTTTTTCATTGCAACTCACTCATATATTAAGAACTACACTGTGCGTTTTGTGTAATCAGGGTTTTTCAGTGCAACTCACTCATATACTATGTACTACACTGTGCTTTTCGTGTAATCAGGGTTTTTCAGTGCAATTCACTCATATACTATGTACTACACTGTGCGTTTCTTATATTCTAAGTTTTAAAGTCTAACTCACTCATATACTATGTACTACACTGTGCATTTCTTATATTCTAAGTTTTTCAGTGCAACTCAATCATATACTATGTACTACACTGTGTGTTTCTTATATTCTAAGTTTTTCAGTGCAATTCACTCATATACTATAAATACGAAAGTCACTTTGCGTTTAATATAATCATGGTTTTTCAGTGCAACTCAGTCATATACTATGTACTACACTGTGCGTTTCTTATATTCTAAGTTTTTAAGTGCAACTCACTCATATACTATGTACTACACGATGCGTTTCTTATATTCTAAGTTTTAAAGTGCAACTCAATCATATACTCTGTACTACACTGGGCGTTTCTTGTAATCATGGTTTTTCAGTGAAAGTCCCTCATATACTATGTTCAACACTGTGCGTTTCTTATATTCTAAGTTTTTAAAAGCAACTCACTCATATACTATGTACTACACGTTGCGTTTCTTATATTCTAAGTTTTTCAATACAACTCCCTCATATACTATGTACTACAATGTGTGTTTCTTATATTATAATTTTTTCAGTGCAACTTACTCATATACTATGTACTACACTGTTCGTTTCTTATATTCTAAGTTTTTCAGTGCAAAACACTCATATACTATGTACTACAATGTGCGTTTCTTATATTCGAAGTTTTTCAGTGCACCTCACTCATATACTATGTACTACAGTGTGCATTTCTTGTGATCAGTGTTTTTCAGTGCAACTCACTCATATACTATGTACTACACTGTGCGGTTCTTACATACTAAGTTTTTCAGTGAAACTCACTCAATTACTATGTACTAGACTGTGCGTTTCTTAGATTCTAAGATTTTTAGTAAAACTCACTCATACTACAATGTGCGTTTCGAGTAATCACGGTTTTTCAGTGCAATTCACTCATATATTATGAACAACACTCTTTGTTTCCTGTAGTCATGGTTTTTCAGTGCCACTCACTCATATACTATGTATTACACAGTGCGTTTCGTATAATCAGGGTTTTTCAGTGCAACTCACTCATATACTATGTACTACCCTGTGCGTTTCTTACATTCTAAGTTTTTCAGTGCCACTCACTCATATACTATGTACTACACTGTGCATTTCTTATTCTAAGTTTTTCAATGCAACTCACTCATATACTATGTACTACACTATGTGTTTCTTGTAATCAGGGTTTTTCAGTGCAACTCACTCATATACTATGTACTACACTGTGCGTTTCATGTAATCAGGGTTTTTCAGTGCAACTCTCTCATATACTATGTACTACACTGTGCGTTTCTTATATTCTAAGATTTTCAGTGCAATCACTCAAATAAAATGTGCTAAACTGTTTGTTTTTTATATTCTAAGTTTTTCAGTGCAACTCACTCATATACTATGTACTACACTGTGCGTTTCTTGCAATCAGGGTTTTTCAGTGTAACTCACTCATATACTATATACTACACTGTGCGTTTCTTTCAATCAGGGTTTTTCAGTGTAACTCACTCATATACTATGTACTACACTGTGCGTTTCTTATATTCTAAGTTATTCAATGCAACTCACTCATATACTAGGTACTACACTGTGCATTTCTTATATTCTAAGTTTTTCAATGCAACTCACTCATATACTATGTACTACACTGTGTGTTTCTTATATTCTAAGTTTTTAAATGCAACACACTCATATACTATGTACTACACTGTGCGTTTCTTATATTCTAAGTTTTTCAGTGCAACACAATCATATACTATGTACTACACTGTTCGTTTCTTATATTCTAAGTTTTTCAGTGCAACTCACTCATATACTATATACTCCACTGTGCGTTTCTTATATTCTAAGTTTTAAAGTGCAACTCACTCATATACTATGTACTACACTGTGCGTTTCTTATATTCTAAGTTTTTCAGTGCAATTCACTCATATACATTGAACTACACTGTTTCTTATATTCTAAGTTTTAAAGTGCAACTCACTCATATACTATGTACTACACTGAGCGTTTCTTATATTCTAACTTTTTCAGTGCAACTCAATCATATACTATGTACTACACTGTGCGTTTCTTGTAATCATTGTTTTTCAGTGCAAGTCACTCATATACTATGAATACGAAACGCACTTTTCGTTTCGTGTAATCAGGGTTTTTCAGTGCAACTCACTCATATACTATGTACTACACTGTGCGTTTCTTATATTCTACGTTTTTCAGTGCAACTCACTCATATACTATGTACTACACTGTGCATTTCGTGTAATGCGGGTTTTTCAGTAAATTCTAAGTTTTTCAGTGCAACTCAGTCATATACTATGTACTACACTGTGCGTTTCTTATATTCTAAGTTTTTAAGTGCAACTCACTCATATACTATGTACTACACGATGTGTTTCTTATATTCTAAGTTTTAAAGTGCAACTCAATCATATATTATGTACTACACTGGGCGTTTCTTGTAATCATGGTTTTTCAGTGCAAGTCCCTCATATACTATGTACTACAATGTGCGTTTCTTATATTCTAATTTTTTCAGTGCAACTTACTCATATACTATGTACTACACTGTGCGTTTCTTATGTTCTAAGTTTTTCAGTGCAACACACTCATATAATATGTACTACACTGTGCGTTTCTTATATTCTAAGTTTTCAGTGCAACTCACTCATATACTATGTACTACACTGTGCGTTTCTTATATTCTAAGGTTTTCAGTGCAACTCACTCATATACTATGTACAACACTGTGCGGTTATTATATTCGAAGTTTTTCAGTGCAACTCACTCATATACTATGTACTACACTGTGCGTTTCTTATATTCTAAGTTTTTCAGTGGAACTCACTCATATACTATGTACTACACTGTGCTTTTCTTGTAATCCGGGTTTTTCAGTAAATTCTAAGTTTTTCAGTGCAACTCACTCATATACTATGTACTACACTGTGCATTTCGTGTAATCAGGTTTTATCAGTGCAACTCACTCATATACTATGTACTACACTGTGCGTTTCGTGTAATCTGGGTTTTTCAGTGCAACTCACTCATATACTATGTACTATGCTGTGCGTTTCTTATATTCTTAGTTTTTCAGTGCAACACACTCATATACTATGTACTACACTGTTCGTTTCTTATTTCTAAGTTTTTCAGTGCAACTCACTCATATACTATGTACTACTCTGTGCGTTTCTTATATTCTAAGTTTTTCAGTGCAATTCACTCATATACTATGTACTACACTGTGCGTTTCTTATATTCTAAGTTTTAAAGTCTAACTCACTCATATACTATGTACTACTCTGTGCATTTCTTATATTCTAAGTTTTTCAGTGCAACTCAATCATATACTATTTACTACACTGTGCGTTTCTTGTAATCATGGTTTTTCAGTGAAAGTCACTCATATACTATAAGTACGAAATACACTTTGCGTTTGGTATAATCAGGGTTTTTCAGTGCAACTCAGTCATATACTATGTACTACACTGTGCGTTTCTTATATTCTAAGTTTATAAGTGCAACTCACTCATATACTATGTACTACATGATGCGTTTCTTATATTTAAGTTTTAAAGTGCAACTCAATCATATACTATGTACTACACTGGGCGTTTCTTGTAATCAGGTTTTTCAGTGCAAGTCCCTCATATACTATGTTCTACACTGTGCGTTTCTTATATTCTAAGTTTTTAAAAGCAACTCACTCATATACTATGTACTACACGGTGCATTTCTTATATTCTAAGTTTTTCAATGCAACTCCGTCATATACTATGTACTACAATGTGCGTTTCTTTTATTCTAATTTTTTCAGTGCAACTTACTCATATACTATGTACTACAGTGTGGGTTTCTTATATTCTAAGTTTTTCAGTGCAACACACTCATATACTATGTACTACACTATGCGTTTCTTATATTCTAAGTTTTCAGTGCAACTCACTCATATACTATGTACTACACATGTGTTTCTTATATTCTAAGGTTTTCAGTGCAACTCACTCATATACTATGTACAACACTGTGCGGTTCTTATATTCGAAGTTTTTCAGTGCAACTCACTCATATACTATGTACTACAGTGTGCATTTCTTGTGATCAGTGTTTTTCAGTGCAACTCACTCATATACTATACTACACTGTGCGTTTCGTGTAATCAGGGTTTTTCAGTGCAACTCACTCATATACTATGTACTACACTTTGCGGTTCTTACATTCTAAGTTTTTCAGTGAAACTCACTCAATTACTATATACTACACTGTGCGTTTCTTATATTCTAAGATTTTTAGTGCAACTCACTCATACTACACTGTGCGTTTCGAGTAATCACGGTTTTTCAGTGCAACTCACTCATATATTATGAACAACACTATGTGTTCCCTGTAGTCATGGTTTTTCAGTGCCACTCACTCATATACTATGTATTACACAGTGCGTTTCGTGTAATCAAGGTTTTTCAGTGTAACTCACTCATATACTATGTACTACCCTGTGCGTTTCTTACATTCTAAGTTTTTCAGTGCCACTCACTCATATACTATGTACTACACTGTGCATTTCTCATTCTAAGTTTTTCAATGCACCTCACTCATATACTATGTACTACACTATGTGTTTCTTGTAATCAGGGTTTTTCAGTGCAACTCACTCATATACTATGTACTACACTGTGCGTTTCATGTAATCAGGGTTTTTCAGTGCAACTCTCTCATATACTATGTACTACACTGTGCGTTTCTTATATTCTAAGTTTTTCAGTGCAACTCAATCATATGCTATGTACTACACTGTGCGTTTCTTGTAATCATTGTTTTTCAGTGCAAGTCACTCATATACTATGAGTACGAAACGCACTTTGCGTTTCGTGTAATCAGGGTTTTTCAGTGCAACTCACTCATATACTATGTACTACACTGTGCGTTTCTTATATTCTATTTTTTTCAGTGCAACTCAGTCATATACTATGTACTACACTGTGCATTTCGTGTAATCCGGGTTTTTCAGTAAATTCTAAGTTTTTCAGTGCAACTCACTCATATACCATGTACTACACTCGGCGTTTCTTATATTCTAATTTTTTCTGTGCAACTTACTCATATACTATGTACTACACTGTGCGTTTCTTATATTCTAAGTTTTTCAGTGCAACACCCTCATATACTATGTACTACACTGTGCGTTTCTTATATTCTAAGTTTTCAGTGTAACTCATATACTATGTACTACATTGTGCATTCTTATATTCTAAGGTTTTCAGTGCAACTCACTCATATACTATGTACTACACTGTGCGTTTCTTATATTCTAAGTTTTTCAGTGCAACTCAATCTTATACTATGTACTACACTGTGCGTTTCTTGTAATCATTGTTTTTCAGTGCAAGTCACTCATATACTATGAGTACGAAACGCACTTTGCGTTTCGTGTAATCAGAGTTTTTCAGTGCAACTCACTCATATACTATGTACTACACTGTGCGTTTTTTATATTCTAAGTTTTTCAGTGCAACTCAGTCATATACTATGTACTACACTGTGCATTTCGTGTAATGCGGGTTTTTCAGTAAATTCTAAGTTTTTCAGTGCAACTCACTCATATACTATGTACTACACTGTGCGTTTCTTATATTCTAAGTTTTTCAGTGCAACACACTCATATACTATGTACTACACTGTGCGTTTCTTATGTTCTAAGTTTTCAGTGCAACTCACTCATATACTATGTACTACACTGTGCATTTCTTATATTCTAAGGTTTTCAGTGCAACTCACTCCTATACTATGTACTACACTGTGCGTTTTTTATATTCTAAGTTTTTCAGTGCAACTCAGTCATATACTATGTACTACACTGTGCTTTTCGTGTAATCCGGGTTTTTCAGTAAATTCTAAGTTTTTCAGTGCAACTCACTCATATACTATGTACTACACTGTGCGTTTCTTATATTCTAAGTTTTTCAGTGCAACACACTCATATACTATGTACTACACTGTGCGTTTCTTATATTCTAACTTTTCAGTGCAACTCGCTCATATACTATGTACTACACTGTGATTTTCGTGTAATCCGGGTTTTTCAGTAAATTCTAAGTTTTTCAGTGCAACTCACTCATATACTATGTATTACACTGTGCATTTTGTGTAATCAGGTTTTTTCAGTGCAACTCACTCATATACTATGTACTACACTGTGCGTTTCGTGTAATCTGGGTTTTTCAGTGCAACTCACTCATATACTATGTACTACACTGTGCGTTTCTTATATTCTAAGTTTTTCAGTGCAACATATTCATATACTATGTACTACGCTGTGCGTTTCTTATATTCTTAGTTTTTCAGTGCAACTCACTCATATACTATGTACTACACTGTTCGTTTCTTTTTTTTAAGTTTTTCAGTGCAACTCACTCATATACTATGTACTACACTGTGCGTTTCTAATATTCTAAGTTTTTCAGTGCAATTCACTCATATACTATGTACTACACTGTGTGTTTCTTATATTCTAAGTTTTAAAGTCTAACTCACTCATATACTATGTACTACACTGTGCATTTCTTATATTCTAAGTTTTTCAGTGCAACTCAGTCATATACTATGTACTACACTGTGCATTTCGTGTAATGCGGGTTTTTTAGTAAATTCTAAGTTTTTCAGTGCAACTCACTCATATACTATGTACTACACTGTGCGTTTCTTATATTCTAAGTTTTTCAGTGCAACACACTCATATACTATGTACTACACTGTGCGTTTCTTATGTTCTAAGTTTTCAGTGCAACTCACTCATATACTATGTACTACACTGTGCATTTCTTATATTCTAAGGTTTTCAGTGCAACTCACTCCTATACTATGTACTACACTGTGCGTTTTTTATATTCTAAGTTTTTCAGTGCAACTCAGTCATATACTATGTACTACACTGTGCTTTTCGTGTAATCCGGGTTTTTCAGTAAATTCTAAGTTTTTCAGTGCAACTCACTCATATACTATGTACTACACTGTGCGTTTCTTATATTCTAAGTTTTTCAGTGCAACACACTCATATACTATGTACTACACTGTGCGTTTCTTATATTCTAACTTTTCAGTGCAACTCGCTCATATACTATGTACTACACTGTGCTTTTCGTGTAATCCGGGTTTTTCAGTAAATTCTAAGTTTTTCAGTGCAACTCACTCATATACTATGTACTACACTGTGCATTTTGTGTAATCAGGTTATTTAAGTGCAACTCACTCATATACTATGTACTACACTGTGCGTTTCGTGTAATCTGGGTTTTTCAGTGCAACTCACTCATATACTATGTACTACACTGTGCGTTTCTTATATTCTAAGTTTTTCAGTGCAACATATTCATATACTATGTACTACGCTGTGCGTTTCTTATATTCTTAGTTTTTCAGTGCAACTCACTCATATACTATGTACTACACTGTTCGTTTCTTTTTTTTAAGTTTTTCAGTGCAACTCACTCATATACTATGTACTACACTGTGCGTTTCTAATATTCTAAGTTTTTCAGTGCAATTCACTCATATACTATGTACTACACTGTGTGTTTCTTATATTCTAAGTTTTAAAGTCTAACTCACTCATATACTATGTACTACACTGTGCATTTCTTATATTCTAAGTTTTTCAGTGCAACTCAATCATATACTATGTACTACACTGTGCGTTTCTTGTAATCATGGTTTTTCAGTGCAAGTCACTCATATACTATAAGTACGAAAGACACTTTGTGTTTCGTATAATCAGGGTTTTTCAGTTCAACTCAGTCATATACTATGTACTACACTGTGCATTTCTTATATTCTAAGTTTTTAAGTGCAACTCACTCATATACTATGTACTACACGATGCGTTTCTTATACTCTAAGTTTTAAAGTGCAACTCAATCATATACTATGTACTACACTGGGCGTTTCTTGTAATCATGGTTTTTCAGTGCAAGTCCCTCATATACTATGTTCTACACTGTGCGTTTCTTATATTCTAAGGTTTTAAAAGCAACTCACTTATATTCTCTGTTCTACACGGTGCGTTTCTTATATTCAAAGTTTGTCAATGCAACTCCCTCATATACTATGTACTACAATGTGCGTTTCTTATATTCTAATTTTTTCAGTGCAACTTACTCATATACTATGTACTAAACTGTGCGTTTCTTATATTCTAAGTTTTTCAGTGCAACACACTCATATACTATGTACTACACTGTGCGTTTCTTATATTCTAAATTTTCGGTGCAACTTACTCATATACTATGTACTACACTGTGCGTTTCTTATATTCTAAGGTTTTCAGTGCAACTCACTCATATACTATGTACAACACTGTGCGGTTCTTATATTCGAAGTTTTTCAGTGCAACTCACTCATATACTATGTACTACACTGTGCGTTTCTTATATTCTAAGTTTTTCAGTGCAACTCACTCATATACTACGTACTACACTGTGCTTTTCGTGTAATCCGGGTTTTTCAGTAAATTCTAAGTTTTTCAGTGCAACTCACTCATATACTATGTACTACACTGTGCGTTTCGTGTAGTCTGGGTTTTTCAGTGCACCTCACTCATATACTATGTACTACACTGTGCGTTTCTTATATTCTAAGTTTTTCAGTGCAACATACTCATATACTATGTACTACGCTGTGCGTTTCTTATATTCTTAGTTTTTCAGTGCAACTCACTCATATACTATGTACTACACTGTTCGTTTCTTATTTCTAAGTTTTTCAGTGCAACTCACTCATATACTATGTACTACACTGTGCGTTTCTTATATTCTAAGTTTTTCAGTGCAATTCACTCATATACTATGTACTACACTGTGCGTTTCTTATATTCTAAGTTTTAAAGTCTAACTCACTCATATACTATGTACTACTCTGTGCATTTCTTATATTCTAAGTTTTTCAGTGCAACTCAATCATATACTATGTACTACACTGTGCGTCTTGTAATCATGGTTTTTCAGTGCAAGTCACTCATATACTATAAGTACGAAAGACACTTTGCGTTTCGTATAATCAGGGTTTTTCAGTGCAACTCAGTCATATACTATGTACTACACTGTGCGTTTCTTATATTCTAAGTTTTTAAGTGCAACTCACTCATATACTATGTACTACACAATGCGTTTCTTATATTCTAAGTTTTAAAGTGCAACTCTATCATATACTGTGTACTACCCTGGGCGTTTCTTGTAATCATGGTTTTTCAGTGCAACATACTCATATACTATGTACTACGCTGTGCGTTTCTTATATTCTTAGTTTTTAAGTGCAACTCACTCATATACTATGTACTACACTGTGTGTTTCTTATATTTCAGGATTTTCAATGCAACTCACTCATACTGTATTCTACAATGTGCGTTTCTTATTTTCTAGTTTTTACAGTGCAACTCACTCATATACTATGTACTACACTGTGCTTTATTATTTTCTAGTTTTTTCAGTGCAACTCACTCATATACTTTATTCTAATATGTGCGTTTCTTATTTTCTGGTTTTACAGTGCAACTCACTCATATACTATGTACTACACTGTGCTTTATTTATATTCTAATTTTCTCAGTGCAACTCACTCATATACTTTATTCTAATATGTGCGTTTCTTATTTTCTGGTTTTACAGTGCAACTCACTCATATACTATGTACTACACTGTGCTTTACTTATATTCTAATTTTCTCAGTGCAACTCACTCATATACTTTATTCTAATATGTGCTTTTCTTATATTGTAGGTTTTTCATAGCAACTCACTCATATACTGTGTACTACAATGTGTGTTTCTTATATTTCAGGATTTTAAGTGCAACTCACTCATACTGTATTCTACAATGTGCGTTTCTTATTTTCTAAGTTTTACACTGCAACTCACTCATATACTATGCAATACACTGTGCGTTTCATATTTTTCTACTTTTTCAGTGCAATTCACTCATATACTGTAGTCTACAATGTGCCTTTCTTATTTTTTAGGTTTTACAGTGCAACTCACTCATATACTAGGTACTACAATGTGCGTTACTTATTTTCTAGGTTTTTCAGTTCAACTCACTCAATATACTGTATTCTAATATGTGCGTTTCTTATTTTCTAGGTTTTTCAGTACAACCCACTCATATACTGTATTCTACAATGTGCATTTCTTATATTTGAGGTTTTTCACTGCAACTCACTCATATACTATGTACTACACTCTGCGTTTTTTATATTTCAGGATTTTCAATGCAACTCACTCATACTGTATTCTACAATGTGCGTTTCTTGTTTTCTAGGTTTTCCAGTGCAACTCACTCATATACTGTATTCAAAAAATTGCGTTTCTTATTTTCTAGGTTTTTCAGTGCAACTCACTCATATACTGTATTCTACAATGTGCTTTTCTTATTCTCTGTTTTTCAGTTCAACTCACTCATATCACGTGTACTACACTACATTTTTTATATTTCAGAATTTTCAGTGCAACTCACTCATACTGTATTCTACAATGTGTGTTTCTTATTTTCCAGGTTTTACAGTGCAATTCACTCATATACTATGTACTACACTGTGCTTTACTTATTTTCTAGTTTTTTCAGTGCAACTCACTCTTATACTATGTACTACACTTGTGCGTTTCTTATTTTCTAGGTTTTTCATTGCAACTCGTATACTATGTACTACACTGTGCTTTACTTATTTTCTAGTTTTCTCAGTGAAACTCACTCTTATACTCTATTCTAATATGTGCGTTTCTTATTTTCTAGGTTTTTCTTTGCAACTCACTCATATACTGTATTCTACAATGTGCTTTACTTATTTTCTAGTTTTCTAAGTGCAACTCACTCATATACTGTATTCTAATATGTGCATTTCTTATTTTCTAGGTTTTTCAGTGCAATTCACTCATATACTATTTACTACACTGTGCGTTTCTTTTTTTTTTTATTCGTTATTTTCCTCAATTATATTTCCAATGCTATCCAAAAAGTCCCCAATAAACTCCCCCTCCCCAGTCCCCCACCCACCCACCCCCACCCCTTGGCTCTGTACTGGGGCATATAAAGTTGGCAAGTCCAATGTGCCTCTCTTTACAGTGATGGCCGACTAGGCCATCTTTTGATACAAATGCAGCTAGAGTCAAGAGCTCTGGGGTACTGGTTAGTTCATAATAATGTTCCACCTATGGGGTTGCAGTTCCCTTTAGCTCCTTGGGTACTTTCTCTAGCTCCTCCATTGGGGGCCCTGTGATCCATCCAATAGCTGACTGTGAGCATCCACTTCTGTGTTTGCTAGGCCCCGGCATTGTCTCACAAGAGACAGCTACATCTGGGTCCTTTCAGCAAAATCTTGCTAGTGTATGCAATGGTGTCAGCGTTTGGAAGCTGATTATGGGATGGATCCCTGGATATGGCAGTCCTTAGATGGTCCATCCTTTCTTCACAGCTCCAAACTTTATCTCTGTAACTCTTTCCATGGGTGTTTTGTTCCCAATTCCAAGAAGGGGCACAGTGTCCACACTTTGGTCTTTGTTCTTCTTGAGTTTCATGCGTTTAACAAATTGTATCTTGGGTATCCTAAGTTTTTGGGCTAATATCCAGTTGTCATTGAGTACATATTGTGTGAGTTCCTTTGTAAATATGTTAACTCACTCAGGATGATGCCCTCCAGATCCATCCATTTCCCTAGGAATTTCATTAATTCATTCCTTTTAATAGCTGAGTATTACTCCATTGTGTAAATGTACCAAATTTTCTGTATCTATTCCTCTGTTGAAGGGCATCTGGGTTAGGGTTAGTGTTAGGGTCAGGGTCAGGGTGGTTAGGATCAGGCTTAGGGTCAGGGTCAGGGTCAGGGTCAGGTTTAGGGTCAGGGTCAGGGTCAGGGTCAGGGTCAGGGTCAGGGTCAGGTTTAGGGTCAGGGTCAGGGTCAGGGTCAGGGTCAGGGTCAGGGTTGTTAGGGTTAGGGTTAGGGTCAGGGTCAGGGTCAGGGTCAGGGTCAGGGTCAGGGTCAGGGTTGTTAGGGTTAGGGTCAGGGTCAGGGTCAGGGTCAGGGTCAGGGTCAGGGTCAGGGTCAGGGTTGTTAGGGTTAGGGTCAGGGTCAGGGTCAGGGTCAGGGGTCAGGAGTCAGGGTCAAGGGTCAGGGTCAGGGGTCAGGGTCAGGGGTCAGGGTCAGGGTCAGGGTCAGGGTCAGGGTCAGGGTCAGGGTCAGGGTCAGGGTCAGGGTTAAGGGTTAGGGTTAAGGGTTAGGGTCAGGGTCAGGGTTAAGGGTTAGGGTTAAGGGTTAGGGTTAGGGTTAGGGTTAGGGTTAGGGTTAGGGTTAGGGTTAGGGTTAGGGTTAGGGTTAGGGTTAGGGTTAGGGTTAGGGTTAGGGTTAGGGTTAGGGTTAGGGTTAGGGTTAGGGTTAGGGTTAGGGTTAGGGTTAGGGTTAGGGTTAGGGTTAGGGTTAGGGTTAGGGTTAGGGTTAGGGTTAGGGTTAGGGTTAGGGTTAGGGTTAGGGTTAGGGTTAGGGTTAGGGTTAGGGTTAGGGTTAGGGTTAGGGTTAGGGTTAGGGTTAGGGTTAGGGTTAGGGTTAGGGTTAGGGTTAGGGTTAGGGTTAGGGTTAGGGTTAGGGTTAGGGTTAGGGTTAGGGTTAGGGTTAGGGTTAGGGTTAGGGTTAGGGTTAGGGTTAGGGTTAGGGTTAGGGTTAGGGTTAGGGTTAGGGTTAGGGTTAGGGTTAGGGTTAGGGTTAGGGTTAGGGTTAGGGTTAGGGTTAGGGTTAGGGTTAGGGTTAGGGTTAGGGTTAGGGTTAGGGTTAGGGTTAGGGTTAGGGTTAGGGTTAGGGTTAGGGTTAGGGTTAGGGTTAGGGTTAGGGTTAGGGTTAGGGTTAGGGTTAGGGTTAGGGTTAGGGTTAGGGTTAGGGTTAGGGTTAGGGTTAGGGTTAGGGTTAGGGTTAGGGTTAGGGTTAGGGTTAGGGTTAGGGTTAGGGTTAGGGTTAGGGTTAGGGTTAGGGTTAGGGTTAGGGTTAGGGTTAGGGTTAGGGTTAGGGTTAGGGTTAGGGTTAGGGTTAGGGTTAGGGTTAGGGTTAGGGTTAGGGTTAGGGTTAGGGTTAGGGTTAGGGTTAGGGTTAGGGTTAGGGTTAGGGTTAGGGTTAGGGTTAGGGTTAGGGTTAGGGTTAGGGTTAGGGTTAGGGTTAGGGTTAGGGTTAGGGTTAGGGTTAGGGTTAGGGTTAGGGTTAGGGTTAGGGTTAGGGTTAGGGTTAGGGTTAGGGTTAGGGTTAGGGTTAGGGTTAGGGTTAGGGTTAGGGTTAGGGTTAGGGTTAGGGTTAGGGTTAGGGTTAGGGTTAGGGTTAGGGTTAGGGTTAGGGTTAGGGTTAGGGTTAGGGTTAGGGTTAGGGTTAGGGTTAGGGTTAGGGTTAGGGTTAGGGTTAGGGTTAGGGTTAGGGTTAGGGTTAGGGTTAGGGTTAGGGTTAGGGTTAGGGTTAGGGTTAGGGTTAGGGTTAGGGTTAGGGTTAGGGTTAGGGTTAGGGTTAGGGTTAGGGTTAGGGTTAGGGTTAGGGTTAGGGTTAGGGTTAGGGTTAGGGTTAGGGTTAGGGTTAGGGTTAGGGTTAGGGTTAGGGTTAGGGTTAGGGTTAGGGTTAGGGTTAGGGTTAGGGTTAGGGTTAGGGTTAGGGTTAGGGTTAGGGTTAGGGTTAGGGTTAGGGTTAGGGTTAGGGTTAGGGTTAGGGTTAGGGTTAGGGTTAGGGTTAGGGTTAGGGTTAGGGTTAGGGTTAGGGTTAGGGTTAGGGTTAGGGTTAGGGTTAGGGTTAGGGTTAGGGTTAGGGTTAGGGTTAGGGTTAGGGTTAGGGTTAGGGTTAGGGTTAGGGTTAGGGTTAGGGTTAGGGTTAGGGTTAGGGTTAGGGTTAGGGTTAGGGTTAGGGTTAGGGTTAGGGTTAGGGTTAGGGTTAGGGTTAGGGTTAGGGTTAGGGTTAGGGTTAGGGTTAGGGTTAGGGTTAGGGTTAGGGTTAGGGTTAGGGTTAGGGTTAGGGTTAGGGTTAGGGTTAGGGTTAGGGTTAGGGTTAGGGTTAGGGTTAGGGTTAGGGTTAGGGTTAGGGTTAGGGTTAGGGTTAGGGTTAGGGTTAGGGTTAGGGTTAGGGTTAGGGTTAGGGTTAGGGTTAGGGTTAGGGTTAGGGTTAGGGTTAGGGTTAGGGTTAGGGTTAGGGTTAGGGTTAGGGTTAGGGTTAGGGTTAGGGTTAGGGTTAGGGTTAGGGTTAGGGTTAGGGTTAGGGTTAGGGTTAGGGTTAGGGTTAGGGTTAGGGTTAGGGTTAGGGTTAGGGTTAGGGTTAGGGTTAGGGTTAGGGTTAGGGTTAGGGTTAGGGTTAGGGTTAGGGTTAGGGTTAGGGTTAGGGTTAGGGTTAGGGTTAGGGTTAGGGTTAGGGTTAGGGTTAGGGTTAGGGTTAGGGTTAGGGTTAGGGTTAGGGTTAGGGTTAGGGTTAGGGTTAGGGTTAGGGTTAGGGTTAGGGTTAGGGTTAGGGTTAGGGTTAGGGTTAGGGTTAGGGTTAGGGTTAGGGTTAGGGTTAGGGTTAGGGTTAGGGTTAGGGTTAGGGTTAGGGTTAGGGTTAGGGTTAGGGTTAGGGTTAGGGTTAGGGTTAGGGTTAGGGTTAGGGTTAGGGTTAGGGTTAGGGTTAGGGTTAGGGTTAGGGTTAGGGTTAGGGTTAGGGTTAGGGTTAGGGTTAGGGTTAGGGTTAGGGTTAGGGTTAGGGTTAGGGTTAGGGTTAGGGTTAGGGTTAGGGTTAGGGTTAGGGTTAGGGTTAGGGTTAGGGTTAGGGTTAGGGTTAGGGTTAGGGTTAGGGTTAGGGTTAGGGTTAGGGTTAGGGTTAGGGTTAGGGTTAGGGTTAGGGTTAGGGTTAGGGTTAGGGTTAGGGTTAGGGTTAGGGTTAGGGTTAGGGTTAGGGTTAGGGTTAGGGTTAGGGTTAGGGTTAGGGTTAGGGTTAGGGTTAGGGTTAGGGTTAGGGTTAGGGTTAGGGTTAGGGTTAGGGTTAGGGTTAGGGTTAGGGTTAGGGTTAGGGTTAGGGTTAGGGTTAGGGTTAGGGTTAGGGTTAGGGTTAGGGTTAGGGTTAGGGTTAGGGTTAGGGTTAGGGTTAGGGTTAGGGTTAGGGTTAGGGTTAGGGTTAGGGTTAGGGTTAGGGTTAGGGTTAGGGTTAGGGTTAGGGTTAGGGTTAGGGTTAGGGTTAGGGTTAGGGTTAGGGTTAGGGTTAGGGTTAGGGTTAGGGTTAGGGTTAGGGTTAGGGTTAGGGTTAGGGTTAGGGTTAGGGTTAGGGTTAGGGTTAGGGTTAGGGTTAGGGTTAGGGTTAGGGTTAGGGTTAGGGTTAGGGTTAGGGTTAGGGTTAGGGTTAGGGTTAGGGTTAGGGTTAGGGTTAGGGTTAGGGTTAGGGTTAGGGTTAGGGTTAGGGTTAGGGTTAGGGTTAGGGTTAGGGTTAGGGTTAGGGTTAGGGTTAGGGTTAGGGTTAGGGTTAGGGTTAGGGTTAGGGTTAGGGTTAGGGTTAGGGTTAGGGTTAGGGTTAGGGTTAGGGTTAGGGTTAGGGTTAGGGTTAGGGTTAGGGTTAGGGTTAGGGTTAGGGTTAGGGTTAGGGTTAGGGTTAGGGTTAGGGTTAGGGTTAGGGTTAGGGTTAGGGTTAGGGTTAGGGTTAGGGTTAGGGTTAGGGTTAGGGTTAGGGTTAGGGTTAGGGTTAGGGTTAGGGTTAGGGTTAGGGTTAGGGTTAGGGTTAGGGTTAGGGTTAGGGTTAGGGTTAGGGTTAGGGTTAGGGTTAGGGTTAGGGTTAGGGTTAGGGTTAGGGTTAGGGTTAGGGTTAGGGTTAGGGTTAGGGTTAGGGTTAGGGTTAGGGTTAGGGTTAGGGTTAGGGTTAGGGTTAGGGTTAGGGTTAGGGTTAGGGTTAGGGTTAGGGTTAGGGTTAGGGTTAGGGTTAGGGTTAGGGTTAGGGTTAGGGTTAGGGTTAGGGTTAGGGTTAGGGTTAGGGTTAGGGTTAGGGTTAGGGTTAGGGTTAGGGTTAGGGTTAGGGTTAGGGTTAGGGTTAGGGTTAGGGTTAGGGTTAGGGTTAGGGTTAGGGTTAGGGTTAGGGTTAGGGTTAGGGTTAGGGTTAGGGTTAGGGTTAGGGTTAGGGTTAGGGTTAGGGTTAGGGTTAGGGTTAGGGTTAGGGTTAGGGTTAGGGTTAGGGTTAGGGTTAGGGTTAGGGTTAGGGTTAGGGTTAGGGTTAGGGTTAGGGTTAGGGTTAGGGTTAGGGTTAGGGTTAGGGTTAGGGTTAGGGTTAGGGTTAGGGTTAGGGTTAGGGTTAGGGTTAGGGTTAGGGTTAGGGTTAGGGTTAGGGTTAGGGTTAGGGTTAGGGTTAGGGTTAGGGTTAGGGTTAGGGTTAGGGTTAGGGTTAGGGTTAGGGTTAGGGTTAGGGTTAGGGTTAGGGTTAGGGTTAGGGTTAGGGTTAGGGTTAGGGTTAGGGTTAGGGTTAGGGTTAGGGTTAGGGTTAGGGTTAGGGTTAGGGTTAGGGTTAGGGTTAGGGTTAGGGTTAGGGTTAGGGTTAGGGTTAGGGTTAGGGTTAGGGTTAGGGTTAGGGTTAGGGTTAGGGTTAGGGTTAGGGTTAGGGTTAGGGTTAGGGTTAGGGTTAGGGTTAGGGTTAGGGTTAGGGTTAGGGTTAGGGTTAGGGTTAGGGTTAGGGTTAGGGTTAGGGTTAGGGTTAGGGTTAGGGTTAGGGTTAGGGTTAGGGTTAGGGTTAGGGTTAGGGTTAGGGTTAGGGTTAGGGTTAGGGTTAGGGTTAGGGTTAGGGTTAGGGTTAGGGTTAGGGTTAGGGTTAGGGTTAGGGTTAGGGTTAGGGTTAGGGTTAGGGTTAGGGTTAGGGTTAGGGTTAGGGTTAGGGTTAGGGTTAGGGTTAGGGTTAGGGTTAGGGTTAGGGTTAGGGTTAGGGTTAGGGTTAGGGTTAGGGTTAGGGTTAGGGTTAGGGTTAGGGTTAGGGTTAGGGTTAGGGTTAGGGTTAGGGTTAGGGTTAGGGTTAGGGTTAGGGTTAGGGTTAGGGTTAGGGTTAGGGTTAGGGTTAGGGTTAGGGTTAGGGTTAGGGTTAGGGTTAGGGTTAGGGTTAGGGTTAGGGTTAGGGTTAGGGTTAGGGTTAGGGTTAGGGTTAGGGTTAGGGTTAGGGTTAGGGTTAGGGTTAGGGTTAGGGTTAGGGTTAGGGTTAGGGTTAGGGTTAGGGTTAGGGTTAGGGTTAGGGTTAGGGTTAGGGTTAGGGTTAGGGTTAGGGTTAGGGTTAGGGTTAGGGTTAGGGTTAGGGTTAGGGTTAGGGTTAGGGTTAGGGTTAGGGTTAGGGTTAGGGTTAGGGTTAGGGTTAGGGTTAGGGTTAGGGTTAGGGTTAGGGTTAGGGTTAGGGTTAGGGTTAGGGTTAGGGTTAGGGTTAGGGTTAGGGTTAGGGTTAGGGTTAGGGTTAGGGTTAGGGTTAGGGTTAGGGTTAGGGTTAGGGTTAGGGTTAGGGTTAGGGTTAGGGTTAGGGTTAGGGTTAGGGTTAGGGTTAGGGTTAGGGTTAGGGTTAGGGTTAGGGTTAGGGTTAGGGTTAGGGTTAGGGTTAGGGTTAGGGTTAGGGTTAGGGTTAGGGTTAGGGTTAGGGTTAGGGTTAGGGTTAGGGTTAGGGTTAGGGTTAGGGTTAGGGTTAGGGTTAGGGTTAGGGTTAGGGTTAGGGTTAGGGTTAGGGTTAGGGTTAGGGTTAGGGTTAGGGTTAGGGTTAGGGTTAGGGTTAGGGTTAGGGTTAGGGTTAGGGTTAGGGTTAGGGTTAGGGTTAGGGTTAGGGTTAGGGTTAGGGTTAGGGTTAGGGTTAGGGTTAGGGTTAGGGTTAGGGTTAGGGTTAGGGTTAGGGTTAGGGTTAGGGTTAGGGTTAGGGTTAGGGTTAGGGTTAGGGTTAGGGTTAGGGTTAGGGTTAGGGTTAGGGTTAGGGTTAGGGTTAGGGTTAGGGTTAGGGTTAGGGTTAGGGTTAGGGTTAGGGTTAGGGTTAGGGTTAGGGTTAGGGTTAGGGTTAGGGTTAGGGTTAGGGTTAGGGTTAGGGTTAGGGTTAGGGTTAGGGTTAGGGTTAGGGTTAGGGTTAGGGTTAGGGTTAGGGTTAGGGTTAGGGTTAGGGTTAGGGTTAGGGTTAGGGTTAGGGTTAGGGTTAGGGTTAGGGTTAGGGTTAGGGTTAGGGTTAGGGTTAGGGTTAGGGTTAGGGTTAGGGTTAGGGTTAGGGTTAGGGTTAGGGTTAGGGTTAGGGTTAGGGTTAGGGTTAGGGTTAGGGTTAGGGTTAGGGTTAGGGTTAGGGTTAGGGTTAGGGTTAGGGTTAGGGTTAGGGTTAGGGTTAGGGTTAGGGTTAGGGTTAGGGTTAGGGTTAGGGTTAGGGTTAGGGTTAGGGTTAGGGTTAGGGTTAGGGTTAGGGTTAGGGTTAGGGTTAGGGTTAGGGTTAGGGTTAGGGTTAGGGTTAGGGTTAGGGTTAGGGTTAGGGTTAGGGTTAGGGTTAGGGTTAGGGTTAGGGTTAGGGTTAGGGTTAGGGTTAGGGTTAGGGTTAGGGTTAGGGTTAGGGTTAGGGTTAGGGTTAGGGTTAGGGTTAGGGTTAGGGTTAGGGTTAGGGTTAGGGTTAGGGTTAGGGTTAGGGTTAGGGTTAGGGTTAGGGTTAGGGTTAGGGTTAGGGTTAGGGTTAGGGTTAGGGTTAGGGTTAGGGTTAGGGTTAGGGTTAGGGTTAGGGTTAGGGTTAGGGTTAGGGTTAGGGTTAGGGTTAGGGTTAGGGTTAGGGTTAGGGTTAGGGTTAGGGTTAGGGTTAGGGTTAGGGTTAGGGTTAGGGTTAGGGTTAGGGTTAGGGTTAGGGTTAGGGTTAGGGTTAGGGTTAGGGTTAGGGTTAGGGTTAGGGTTAGGGTTAGGGTTAGGGTTAGGGTTAGGGTTAGGGTTAGGGTTAGGGTTAGGGTTAGGGTTAGGGTTAGGGTTAGGGTTAGGGTTAGGGTTAGGGTTAGGGTTAGGGTTAGGGTTAGGGTTAGGGTTAGGGTTAGGGTTAGGGTTAGGGTTAGGGTTAGGGTTAGGGTTAGGGTTAGGGTTAGGGTTAGGGTTAGGGTTAGGGTTAGGGTTAGGGTTAGGGTTAGGGTTAGGGTTAGGGTTAGGGTTAGGGTTAGGGTTAGGGTTAGGGTTAGGGTTAGGGTTAGGGTTAGGGTTAGGGTTAGGGTTAGGGTTAGGGTTAGGGTTAGGGTTAGGGTTAGGGTTAGGGTTAGGGTTAGGGTTAGGGTTAGGGTTAGGGTTAGGGTTAGGGTTAGGGTTAGGGTTAGGGTTAGGGTTAGGGTTAGGGTTAGGGTTAGGGTTAGGGTTAGGGTTAGGGTTAGGGTTAGGGTTAGGGTTAGGGTTAGGGTTAGGGTTAGGGTTAGGGTTAGGGTTAGGGTTAGGGTTAGGGTTAGGGTTAGGGTTAGGGTTAGGGTTAGGGTTAGGGTTAGGGTTAGGGTTAGGGTTAGGGTTAGGGTTAGGGTTAGGGTTAGGGTTAGGGTTAGGGTTAGGGTTAGGGTTAGGGTTAGGGTTAGGGTTAGGGTTAGGGTTAGGGTTAGGGTTAGGGTTAGGGTTAGGGTTAGGGTTAGGGTTAGGGTTAGGGTTAGGGTTAGGGTTAGGGTTAGGGTTAGGGTTAGGGTTAGGGTTAGGGTTAGGGTTAGGGTTAGGGTTAGGGTTAGGGTTAGGGTTAGGGTTAGGGTTAGGGTTAGGGTTAGGGTTAGGGTTAGGGTTAGGGTTAGGGTTAGGGTTAGGGTTAGGGTTAGGGTTAGGGTTAGGGTTAGGGTTAGGGTTAGGGTTAGGGTTAGGGTTAGGGTTAGGGTTAGGGTTAGGGTTAGGGTTAGGGTTAGGGTTAGGGTTAGGGTTAGGGTTAGGGTTAGGGTTAGGGTTAGGGTTAGGGTTAGGGTTAGGGTTAGGGTTAGGGTTAGGGTTAGGGTTAGGGTTAGGGTTAGGGTTAGGGTTAGGGTTAGGGTTAGGGTTAGGGTTAGGGTTAGGGTTAGGGTTAGGGTTAGGGTTAGGGTTAGGGTTAGGGTTAGGGTTAGGGTTAGGGTTAGGGTTAGGGTTAGGGTTAGGGTTAGGGTTAGGGTTAGGGTTAGGGTTAGGGTTAGGGTTAGGGTTAGGGTTAGGGTTAGGGTTAGGGTTAGGGTTAGGGTTAGGGTTAGGGTTAGGGTTAGGGTTAGGGTTAGGGTTAGGGTTAGGGTTAGGGTTAGGGTTAGGGTTAGGGTTAGGGTTAGGGTTAGGGTTAGGGTTAGGGTTAGGGTTAGGGTTAGGGTTAGGGTTAGGGTTAGGGTTAGGGTTAGGGTTAGGGTTAGGGTTAGGGTTAGGGTTAGGGTTAGGGTTAGGGTTAGGGTTAGGGTTAGGGTTAGGGTTAGGGTTAGGGTTAGGGTTAGGGTTAGGGTTAGGGTTAGGGTTAGGGTTAGGGTTAGGGTTAGGGTTAGGGTTAGGGTTAGGGTTAGGGTTAGGGTTAGGGTTAGGGTTAGGGTTAGGGTTAGGGTTAGGGTTAGGGTTAGGGTTAGGGTTAGGGTTAGGGTTAGGGTTAGGGTTAGGGTTAGGGTTAGGGTTAGGGTTAGGGTTAGGGTTAGGGTTAGGGTTAGGGTTAGGGTTAGGGTTAGGGTTAGGGTTAGGGTTAGGGTTAGGGTTAGGGTTAGGGTTAGGGTTAGGGTTAGGGTTAGGGTTAGGGTTAGGGTTAGGGTTAGGGTTAGGGTTAGGGTTAGGGTTAGGGTTAGGGTTAGGGTTAGGGTTAGGGTTAGGGTTAGGGTTAGGGTTAGGGTTAGGGTTAGGGTTAGGGTTAGGGTTAGGGTTAGGGTTAGGGTTAGGGTTAGGGTTAGGGTTAGGGTTAGGGTTAGGGTTAGGGTTAGGGTTAGGGTTAGGGTTAGGGTTAGGGTTAGGGTTAGGGTTAGGGTTAGGGTTAGGGTTAGGGTTAGGGTTAGGGTTAGGGTTAGGGTTAGGGTTAGGGTTAGGGTTAGGGTTAGGGTTAGGGTTAGGGTTAGGGTTAGGGTTAGGGTTAGGGTTAGGGTTAGGGTTAGGGTTAGGGTTAGGGTTAGGGTTAGGGTTAGGGTTAGGGTTAGGGTTAGGGTTAGGGTTAGGGTTAGGGTTAGGGTTAGGGTTAGGGTTAGGGTTAGGGTTAGGGTTAGGGTTAGGGTTAGGGTTAGGGTTA